>NC_082701.1:54941006-55543250 GCF_949987515.2 Delphinus delphis
TAATTTTATTGGAGTATACTTGATTTACAATGTTGTGTTAGTTTCAGGTGTACAGCAAAGTGATTCAGTTATACATACACATATATTCATTGTTTTTTAGATTCTTTTTTCAGATAGGTTATCACAGAATATTGAGTAGAGCTCCCTGTGCTTATACAGTAGGTCCTTGTTGGTTATATATCTTATATATAGTCGTGTGTGTATGTTCATCCCAAGCTCCTGATTTATCCCTCCCCACCATGTTTCCCCTTTGATAACCATAAATTTGTTTTTGATACCTGTAAGTCTGTTTCCTTTTTGTAAATAAGTTCATTTGTATCTTTTTTAAAAATCAGATTCCACATATGAGTGATATCACATGATATTTGTCTTTCTCTGTCTGACTTACTTCCCTTAGTAGGATAATCTCTAGGTCCAACCATGTTGCTGCAAATGGCATTATTTCATTCTTTTTTAGGGCTGAGTAATATTCCATTGTATATATGTACCACATCTGCTTTATCCATTCCTCTGTCGATGGACATTTAGGTTGCTTCCATGTCTTGGCTATTGTAAATCGTGCTGCAATGAACACTGGGGTGCATGTGTCCTTTCAGATTATGGTTTTCTCTGGGTATATGCCCAGAAGTGGGATCGCTGGATCATATGGTAGCTCTATTTTCAGTTTTTTAAGGAACCTCCATACCGGTTATACCAATTTACATTCCCACCAATAGCGTGCAAGGGTTCCCTCGTCTCCACTCCCTCTCCAGCGTTTATTGTTTTTCGAAATTCATGATTAGTGGCACTTTTCCCAATTAGTTGCTACCTGTACAAATGTTTCCAAGTTTCCCTTGATATTTTGCTATTCAGTCTCCACAAAGGGACCATTTTGGGGGCATTTTATCACTATTGTATAATATCAAAGTAGATTACTTATCCATTACAAGTAAAATTCCTTATAAATGGAGGGGAAAGGTGTATGTTTTTAAACTACCAGGACAGAATTGGGGGTGGGAGGGAATAAAGGGGAATAGGGAAGAAAAGAAAGAGATAACTTTGAAGAATGTCTTCATTTTAATATACATATATTAAGTGTAATTTGGATTTTAAAAAAAAAACAAATCTAATCCAGATATATAAAACCCTAAAAATCAGCTGAGTGTTTGTGGCCGCTTTGTTTATTTTTTACACTTATATATTGGTGAGTTTTTTTTCCTTCAGATAGCATGAATGGGATGGTGGTTGTAGCTCCCTGATCTACCATAATCGACCATGGAAGTGTGTTCATTATCTGAGATCTAAATTACAGCCGTGACATTTCATATTTTATTTGACTAAGCCTGGGAGGTATTAATTAAATATTTCCGTAGGGCAAACCATTATAAGAAAGAATTGCCCAGGAATTTTTACTAATCCTTATCTGTTAGCTTAGTTTTTTTTTTTTTTTAACATTTTGGAATAGAATATATCCTTTCTAATTTGGATGAGGAATCTTTCTCAGGACACACGTGTCCATCTCTGGAGCTTCAAGCCAGCTTGATGTCCTAAAGCCTTTTTAAGTAATTTTCACATGGGTACGCTTTTTAAGTGACAGAGAATCCTTCATTTTGCTACTTTTTGCTAATAGCAAAGAGAACTAATGTCCCCTTTTTGGGTATTATGATGCCCCACTCTCTAATTTTTTCCTGCACGTAACACAAGAGGAAAGAAGAATTGTACAGAGAAGACACTTAGGGATTCAATTCTTGATTCTCAAAATGAGGGTAAAATCGCACTTTTTGCGTCTACGTTGGATGGACAGTCCGAGAGCGAGATGGAGCCCGCAGGCCTCTTTGGTTTGGTCCGTACGTGGTTGGCCTGCACGGTTCCAGAGGATGCTCTTTAATCTGTTGTCACGTTTCATCTGATGAGTTCACTTGACAGTTCGCAGCTTGTCAGTTTGAAACATCCAGCAACCTGTGGGCCACACTCCTCCTGCCTGGGCCCCATCAGCCCTGATCACCCTCCAGTGAACCCCTGCCAGGTCCCCGTCCCCTCCCTGTTCCGACCGCAGCCAGGCATGGGCAGCCTTTGTCATCCTGATTACAGGATTGTTTTTCTTAGAGCTGAGAAACAGCTTTATATCTCCTGTCCCTGTCACAAGTAGGAAATAAAGGATTGGGTGGGCGAGGTTTTAAGATAATGACCCATTTGACTTATTTTTCCTACTTGCTGGGCCCTATAGGCTGTTGAGTTTACAGCCTCAGGGGGAGAGGCCCGCTGCTGTTCCCTGCTATAGCTACTAGCATCTTAGCATAATTAGAACCTTCTTTCAGGGCCTGCTTTGGGTAATTCCTTGATAATGACTTAGCAACCAGAAATATTTGTGCTTCCCCATTAAAGTTTCCCATGGGGCTCCCTCAGAAGGCCAGTATTCTCTGCAGAGATAAAATATTTAAGAAAATATAAATGAGGTGTTGCAGTGTTGATCAGAGGTTGCTTAGTGCTTACCAGTGGAGACTTTTGCTTCCACATTTGTTTTAATCTTACCCACTTGTCCTCTCACTTAGCACCCGTGATTGGCTTCAGCCAAGTAGGTGAATGTTTCGAAACTCACAGCCCTCAGGATAGGCAGGAAGCTAATAGGAATGGCATGGACCGTGCTTCAGGGGAAGCGGTGGTGAGGTCCTTTGGCCTGAGTGTTCAGAAGACAGTAGGGAGGATGATGGCAAATCGGGGAATCCTTGCTCTGTCTGAAGTGGCCGCTATCCTCAGCCTCCTTCAGTCCTGCCGCTTGGACATTGGAGCCCCCTTTCTCCTGGTCTGGTACTGGGTACGGTTTCGTTATCTCTCCTTTGGAATGAGGCTGTGTCGTTCCCTGGGTGATACTCATGACCAGCTATTTCTCTGCTTCCCACAGTGTCCCCAGGGCTTTCTCTACCTGTCTCACACCTCTCCTCTTTGTCTCCTCTTTCCCATCAGGTGGCAGCAGACTTCCAAGTCTTCGGGTTTGTCCAGCAGCTTACAGCCTGCAGGCGCCAAAGCGGATGCCCTCAGGGAGGAGATGGAGGAGTCTGCCAACAGAGTGGAGATTTGCAGGGTACCCAGCTCTTTGCTCCCCTCCACTGAGAAAGATGGGGAAGCCCTAAGGGAGTCCCTTTCTGTTGGCTGGAGGTCTGTGAAAGCCCTAACAGTGAGCCTCTGGTTGAATCAGCGTCCCCAGGCTTGCCTGCTGACACCTCCAAAGAGTCCTGCATGAGCCCTAAGAGTTGGGGCTTTCATGGTGACCTGGATGCGGGGGGACAGCAGTGCGTGATCACTGATATTCCTGCGTGGTAGGCCAGGAGGAAGTGGCCTCGGTTTCTCCACGAAGATTTTGTAAGTCATCTGAGCCCCAAATCATAGATTCTAGGCCACCCAGAACAGTTGAGAGTTTAGACAATAGATGAGCCTTGACTCCCTGTTGATATTACATTATTTTCTCGTTTACCTTTTACTGTTTCCTGAGTCACTTTATCAGTCCTTTGCTTCGCGGGAGACATACATGTATCTATGAAGTTGAAATGCTAGCCAAGGAGACACTTGCAGCAAAGAAAACCTTCCACTTGTCAGGAGAGGAGGACCTCGTTCTACAAAGTGTGCCTCTGCCCTCGGGAGTGATAGGTGCCCCTCATCACCCATCACCCATGTTCAAATGTTTCTCATCTACTTTCCCCACAAACGTTTTATGGGGCTTTGTCAGCAATACCCGTTCTTGATGCTCTGTGTATATGTACATCTGTATACATGCAGCTATGCCAGTTTTGGTTTGGATCTAAGGAACAAAAATACCACATTTCTAGAATTATGCTGGTATCTGTTGTCTTCCTAACATACAGTTTTACAGGAGAGTGGCCACTTAGCATGCATACATCTTTGTTCTTTGTGGCTTTATCGAGTCTTACCTTGTCCATCAGCTTCTGCTGTTATGACCACCCTGTACAGGTGATTCAGACCTTGCATTCATGTGACATTCACAGTCAGATAGAATTTCTCTCTGGAGTTAGAAACATCAAAAATATCTCGAAAGGATTTGTTCTCTCTCAGCCTCCAGTTCTATGGAGCCAAGCAAAGTTAGACCAATACTTCAGACCCAAGACTCACTGTGGGTAAAGCTGGTTTCTCATTTGAATTCCTGTGTCTACGGCAAAGATCTAGCTGGTGCTATTCGTGAAGAAGCACTCTTCTCTCGTGTTGATTTCCCTTTTACTCTGTGTCTTCTCTACCCATTTACCATGGGTTCATGTCCTTCAGTTAAATCTTGTTTCTTACAAAATTCCTTCTTCACTAGACACAGCAGGGTGATGTTAAGAGGGGCTGCTGGCGAGTTCTCTGGTAGCCTAGTGGTTAGGATTCCCGGCTTTCACTGCTGTGGCCTGGGTTCAATCCCTGGTTGGGGAACTGGGATCCCACAAGCCTCACGGAGTGGCCAGGAATGAAAAAAAAAAAAAAAAAGTGGTGAGGGGAGCTGCTGAATGCAAATATCGAAACGCATTAGAGTAAAAGTTTAATAGCTTCACTCAGTCTTGGGCAGCTTCTTACATAGGCTGTTTTTACCAAAAAATATATTAAAATTCCTTTTCAGAGATTACAAAAGTATTGCATGTTCACCAAAACCAGTGGAAACAATTTGAAAATATATTAAGAAAACACCAATAATTCTTTCCCTTCCTACCCAGCAACCAACCAGCCAACCAACCCACCCCTCTGTTTGCAAAGGAGGTGACCAGTTTGCCTTTCTCAACAATATTTATTAAGATTTGTTGTGAACAATGTGCCCTGTGATGTGCCAAGTGGCCGTAAAAGTTATACGGATAAGGAAGTAAGTGTTAGGACCTGTTACCTAGCCTCCCACCCTTTTTTCTTTTTTATAATCATACAAATATGCCCTCATATATAGCATTTTTCTAGGTACTTGTTTTGTGTTTGTGTGTATGTGTGTGTTTATGAAACAGTCATGTTGTTTCTATTGGTCTATCACTTTTCTCAATTAATAGTACATCCTGGACGTTTCTCCAGGTTAGTAGCTGTACATCTAACTTAGTCTTAATATTGTGCACAGTATTCCTTAGTAAGGAGGTATCTACCATGATATATTTAGCTGTTTTTCCTAGTGGTAGATACTCAAACTAATGTGTTTTGTTTCTTTGTATTTTGGCATCAACAAAAATGATATAATCAACATCGTTTTATGTATATTCTTATACACTGGTAACTTTTTTGCCCTATAGGATAGATCCCCAAAAGTGATATTTTTAGGTAGAAGACTATGTATACTAGTTAAGTTTTAATAGGTATTGACAGTTTACTTCTCTCTCTTTTTTTTTTTTAATTTATTTTATTTGTTTATTTTTGGCTGCGTTGGGTCTTCGTTGCTGCGCGCAGGCTTTCTCTAGTTGCGGCGAGCGGGGGCTACTCTTTGTTGCAGTGTGCGGGCTTCTCATTGCTGTGGCTTCTCTTGTTGCGGAGCACGGGCTCTGGGCATGAAGGCTTAAGTAGCTGTGGCTTGCGGGCTCTAGAGCACAGGCTGAGTAGTCGTGGCGCATGGGCTTAGTTGCTCCGTGGCATGTGGGATCTTCCCGGACCAGGGCTTGAACCCGTGTCCGCTGCATCAGCAGGCGGATTCTTAACCACTGCGCCACCAGGAAAGCTCCAGTTTACCTCTCTTAAAAGGAAACTGGGGCTTCCCTGGTGGCGCAGTGGTTGAGAGTCCGCCTGCCGATGCAGGGGACACGGGTTCGTGCCCCGGTCCGGGAAGATCCCACATGCCGCGGAGCGGCTGGGCCCGTGAGCCATGGCCACTGAGCCTGTGCATCCGGAGCCTGTGCTCCGCAACGGGAGAGGCCACAACAGTGAGAGGCCCGCGTACATCAAAAAAAAAAAAAAAAAAAAAAGGAAACTGCAATTTATACTCCCACCACTAATAAACAGAATTGGACATTTCACTTTATCTTTCTCTGTAATGTATGTTTTTCCTGTTTTCAGTTTTTGCCCGTTCAGTGAGGGAAAAAAAGCTATCCCTATGTTATTGTAATTTTAATTTCCCAGGATGTTAGTGGTCCTAAGTATATCTTTGTGTTTTTATTGGGCATCCTTCCTATATTTCTAGACCTTCTTAGTTTGTCAAATTGTCTATTTGTATTGGCAGTCGGACCAGTATTTCTATTGTTTTTAATAGCAATTTGTGTAAGTTCTCTGTATAATTAGAGATATTAAACTTCCTTCTATCTGCTGTGCTGCAGATACTTTTTCCAGTCTGCCGTTGTCTTTTGATTTTTGTTTATAGTGATGTCTGCCATTAAGCACTTGATCATATACCTGTATTTCCTTTGTATGGGAGAAGACCCCAGGTGGTCCATCAGGCACCTTCCACCTCAAGGTTAAGAAATTTTTCTTCTTTAATTTTGTTTTAATGTCTTTAATGCATCTTATACACCTATTTTGTGCGTGTTAATATACCTGAAATTTATGTTTGTATGTGGCGTGCAGGAGAGATTTGGGTGTTTTCCCCCCATATGAAGAGGTAATTCCTTCATTAGATAAGCCACCTCCCCCTGAAGTGAAATCCCATCATCTGACTCCTCAGCTTTATTTCTGGGCTCTGTATTCCATTCATCTGCTTGTCTGTTCCTGGGATAATACTGTGCAATGTCTCTTTTAATGACTTCATAGCAATTATAATAGTCAATACCTCCCACCCTCTTTCATAGCTATCTTGTCTGGTCTGTGGCCTCTGTTTCATCATATGAACTGTAGGATGATCACATCCAGTGGATAAAACCACGCCTTGTGCTCTCAGCAGCTTTGTTTGCGTGCGGAGCCGATCCCCTTCAGAGCAGGCACTGATGTTTTCTCTAAAGTTCTCTTCTGACTCCCCTTTTATTTCTACTTCATTGGCTGCCAGCTGCTCTAAACATCCCTGTGGTCCTCCTCCCTTCCCTTTCTGGGTTGCCCTAGTTGGGTCACTTCCCCTTCTAGCTTCATGGCTTTGTATTCTCTCAGCCGGATCTCCTGCACTGTGGCAGCCCAGCAAAAGGAAAGTTTGTGGGCTGGAGGTGAGCAAGGTGGCAGCCTGGTTTCCCTGTGTTTAGGCACAGCGAGGCCCAAGCAGAGCTCCCCAGACCTTTAGACCCAGAGAGCTTTGTTTTTTGGGTTTTTTTTAATTTTTATTGGAGTGTAGTTGCTTTGCAGTGTTGGGTTAGTTTCTACTGTACAGCAAAGCAAATCAGCTATACGTACACATAGATACATATAGCTCTTTTGGATTTCCTTCCCATTTAGGTCACTGCAGAGTATTGAGTAGAGTTGCCTGTGCTGTACAGTAGGTTTTCATTCATTTTCTATTTTATACATAGTATCAATAGTGTATATATGTCAATCCCCATCTCCCAGTTCATCCCACTCTCCCCTCCCCCTTGGTATCAGAACTCTTGTTCTCTACATCGGTGTCTCTATTTCTGCTTTGCAAGTAAGATCATCTGTATCATTTTTTTAGATTCCACATATATGTGTTAATATACGATATTTGTCTTTAGACCCAGAGAACTTTAGATCCAGGAAAACCAAGTCAAGGTGGGTTCCATAAGACGGAACCTGCTGGTACCTGGGGCAGGTGGGCAGGTGCAGCGTTTCTTTTTTATTCCTTCTTAGAATTTCCATGTCTCTACTTACATGATCCTTCTGTTCTTGTGTGCTGCCTACTTTTTCCGTGAAAGCCCTTAGCATGTTAATCATATTTTTAAAAGTTCCTAGCCTGATAACTCCGACATTCTTGACACATCTGACTCTGGTTCTCATGCTTGTTCGGTTTCTCCAGACTGTGTTTTTGCCTTTTAGTATGCCTTGCAAGTTTTATCGAAAGGTGGACACAATGTGTACTGGGTGAAGGGAACTGAGGTAAGTAGGCCTTTAGTGATGTAGTAGTCAGGTGTGGGAGCCGGGGAAGCATTCTGTAGTCCTGTGATTAGGATGAACAGGGAGATGGGGTTGAACCGGGTTCCATCCCTGGTTGAGGAACTAAGATCCCACAAGCCCCACGGTGCGGCCAAAAAAAAAAAAAAAAAAAAAAGTTTCTCCTAAGGGTAGGTCTTGCTAAGAGTAGAATGCTCTAAAACATTTCAAAATGGTACCTTTCCACTTGCCCTTGGCAAAAGCCAAAGAGGGTTTTTCTCTGATGTTCACTGTGAGAACTTAACTCAGCAAAAGTGTGAGGGCTCCCCCGTTCCCTGGAGTTTTTAATTCTCAGACTTGCCACCCTGAGCCTTCTGCGGTTTGTCAATTACAGTTCAGGGTTTCCTGAAACCACGGAGGTTTCTGCTCCCGGATTCCTTCTCCAGTAAGTTGTGATTCTCGTATTCACCTGTCTGCCTCTCTGGTTTGGGGGCAGTGGTTTGCCCTGTACCCTCACTTCTCTGATGGATCTGAAACGAGTTGTTGGTTTTTTAGTTTTTTGCAGCTCTTTACGTTTGTTAGGACTGAGCTTCTACGTGCCAGATAGGAAACCCGAAGTCAGCAGGAAAAATCAAGGTTTCACTTTTTACCAAGAAAAAGTACTTAAGAGACAAGTATTTATAAATATCTTGGGGATTTTCTTTAACAACAGAAATATCTAAAATCCTACCGTAACATTTTGTAATATAGGGTAATTATAAAATATTACTAAGGAAATCAAAGAAGGCTTTATAATACTGAGAGGTGTTTTTAGATGAGAAGAGTTAATACTATACAAATTGAATTTCCCAAAATGATTTTGATTACAAGTGTAGTATTTTGATTGTGGTAAATTGCAATAAATGTTTCAAAGGGTAGTAAAAGGTTTCTAAAGTTATGGTGGGAGAATCATTGGAGCTTTGAATTATTATCTCCTAAAATGTATTATAGAATTACATAGTTAAAAATAGGTACTATTTAAAAAATAAAAACATCGGTGGGGAAAAAAAAAAGGCCTGCCAGCCAGAAGAAAATCCAAAATCCAAGTGAGCTACCAAGCAGTCTGATCCCATTTTTGGTAAACCAGGCAATCATATGACTGATTAAAGTAAGCACAAAATGGGCAAATGTCAGTATTTATAGTGCTTATCTCTGCACGGTTATCTCTGTGTGGTGGGATTACAGGTGAATCTGTTTTTCTACTTCGTCTGTTTTTGAGTATGGATCCGTTGCAAAATCAGAAAACAAATGATTTTTTAAATACATAAAATTCTGGTGATTATTAATGGAAGGTTTTTTTCCCTTTATAAAGAAAATTCACTAATGATTTAGAGTAATGGGAATTTCTTTTTAAAAATATTCTATCGATATTTATGAATAAAATAAATTTAATTGATAACATGTATTAATAATTATAAATAATTTAGATTAATATTTATATTTAAATTTGGGGCCGTGCTGCGCAGCACGTGGACTTTCAGTTCCCCAACCGGGGATCGAACCCGGGCCCCCTGCTTTGGAAGCACAGAGTCTTAACTATTGGACCACCAGGGAAGTCCCAATATTTATTTTATTTATTTAGATGAATAGAAATTTGATTTCGAGTTTCCACTTTTATTTCTCACTTGTGTGGCTTACTTGGAGTCTATATTGTTAACTTCCTAAGCCGGTAATGTGATTGTACCTTCAGAAAATCCTGTCGTGTTCCTGAGGGCACGCACAGTTGGCCCGACTTCTCTAAGATCATCTGCTGAGTCCTTGAGGGTGATTTGATACGGCATTTAGTCCCTTCCGAGGCTCGCTTCCTTTCCTCTGTCTGCCGAGCCATTTTTCTCACTCCACCCTTTGTTTTTCCCTGACTTGAAATATCTCCCTTAGGCCTATCAGGCTGGCGATGGATGTTTCCAGACCAAGGCTGCTGGGGGGACGGCAGACAAGGTTGAGTTCCAACAAAACCACTTTCTCTTGCACCTTTGACAGATTAGGCATCTATGGTAGGGCCGCTCTGGTGGAAGGGAACCGAGGTGGGTGGTCCTAGAGCCCCTTGTATTCTTTGGGAAAGTTACCTTGAACTCTTGGTAGCTACTCGTCTGAAATTGGGATCTTGGTTCTGTTGTCTTGTGTACAAGAATGCTGTAAGGATGTTTGCCTGTCAAGGATCCTGGCAAAGGAAGCAGATTACTCCTCCCATACCCGTGCTCACTGAGAAGAGCTGAATCGGCAGCCGGAGAAGCTGCTGAGGTGGTTGCAGTCGGTGCAGAATGCTCTTCCTGAATCATGTAGTTGCCGCTTTAATTCCTTCAGCATCTGGGTCAGCTTTCTTGTGCTGTTTTTTTTTCCTTCCTTTTTACTGAGATATAGCTGACATACGATATCATGTTCGTTTCAGGTGTGCTACATGGTGATTTGACATTTGCATGCATTATGGAATGATCACCACGATAAGTCTAGTAACAGTCTGTCCCCATACAAAGTTATTGCAATATTATTGACCATCTCCTTTGTGCTGTATATTACATCCCGTGGCTTCTTTATTATGTAAGTGGAAGTTTTCACCTCCTAATCCCCCTCCCCTATTTTCCCCACCCCCCAACCCCTCCCCCTCCCCTATTTTCCCCACCCCCCCAACCCCTCCCCCTCCCCTATTTTCCCCACCCCCAACCCCTCCCCCTCACCTATTTTCCCCACCCCCAACCCCTTCCCTTCTGGCAGCTACTGCTTGTTCTCTGTCTATGAGTCTGTTTTCGTTTTGTTTTGTTTTTTAGATTCGACCTATGAGATCATGCAGTATTTGTCTTTCTCTGTCTGACTTATTTCACTTAGCATAATGCCCGCTACGTCTGTTCATTGTTACAAATGGCGAGATTTCATTCTTTTTTTATGGCTGGGTAGTATTCCGTTGTATATACACCACATCTTCTTTATCCATTGGTCTATCAGTGGACACTTAGGTTGCTTCTATATCTTGGCAATTGGAAACAGTGCTGCTGTAAGCATTGGGGTGATATTTTCATGTTACTTCAGCTTGAACATTATAGACTCTTTTCTCCTTAACTAAGCATCTCTTCTGAAGATCTACCTCAGGGCTACCAAATAGGGAGGGGTGTCAGAGATCACAGGACTTGCACACACAAGTTTAGAGATGTGACATGTCCAAAGATACGGTTATTGACAAAGTCTACGTCCGCTCAAGATGCACTTTTATCGCACCTTGCAGGGAGTGTTTCTGTGAAACAGACAACTGTCCTCCTTGGAGGGAACACTTTTCAGAACCAGACACAGCATTCAGCCATGGTTCTCGGTCCCATGGGAAGCTCAGCGGTGGGGGACTGTTCACACTATGAGATTTGTGTGTGATGTTGGATGAGTCCAGGTTTTGCCAAGTTTGGAATCAGCAGTCCTTCCCCTGCCCACCTGTCTTACCCAGCGTCCCACGACTTGGTGTGTTTCTGTTTCTTTCCCATATGCTGGTGATCAACCAATCAGAATTGAGGATGAAGCAGAGCTAGGCAGGTAGCATCATCAAAGGGAAGAGACGGCAAGACGAGGAAAGCAGCAGCACAGTTTGTACCTGGCGGGGCTGCCTCAGACGGTGGCGCCTGCCACAGAGATGCAGGGAAGTAATTTGCGCATCACTCCCCCATACCAGCTTTCCTAACTCTTGATGTAGCCCACGTGTTAAATAAACGCCCTGGGAAAACACTGGCTTAGGTGTTCTTTTCCCGCTTATTCATCCTCTAGAGCCGTGGTTGGGAAACGGGGGAACGTCCACAGGCAAAGTTTGTAATCTGTCAAGTATTAGGAAAAATGAGATCAACCACGGTTAAGGCTCTTTCGTCTGTGATGCTTAGACTCCTGCATGACCCACTCTCTATCTTGTGTTTTACCCCCTACAGGACCAGCTGTCGGCTGACATGTACAGTTTTGTGGCCAAAGAAATTGACTATGCAAACTACTTTCAGATGGTAAGTTTCCAGAAAGGTGAGGCTGCTTGAAGTCTGTTTACAGGCATCACGGTGCGGACAGGGAGGAACGTCGGCCTCGAACCGAGGACCCCTAGATCGAGCACGTCCTGAGAACGGATGGGGCTTTGGCTGTTCTATCTGTGAATAAATCCTGCCTTCTAGTTCTCCTTGTATGGATTTCTCCAAAAGCCCAAGAATAAAATTCAGCTTCATCCATGAAGATGACTGCAACTCAGGGATCTATGGCAGTGGTTCTCAACCAGGGGTGATTCTGTTTCCTCTGCCAGCAGAGGTTTGGCCATTTCTAGAGACATTTGTGGCTGTCACCATTGGGGGGAGGTGTTCCAGGCATCCAGGAGGTGGAGGTCAAATTTGTCGCTAAGTATCCTGCAATGTACAGGACGACTCTCACAACAGAGGATAATCCAGCCTCAGAATGTCAGCAGAGCCAAGGTTGAGAAACCCGAATCTATCATCAGTAAGAAACTTGGGAAGAAGAAGAAGAAAACCCCACCTGGCGCGTATTCATTTTTTCATCTAGATTTTTGCCCAAGACGGTGGCAAGTAGGTAAACGAGGATTGATACGGCCTGTTTGCCTGTCTTTCATCTATGAGAGCAGATTTAGAGAGTAGAGAAACAGGGTCTGAGTCATCTGTACTTGAATGATCGGGCCCAAATAATTAAGACCCTGTCTATTTACCAGGAAAAATACAAAGCAACTGGGGAAAAAAAAAAAAAAAAAACTTGAAAAAATACAAATGAAAAATCCAGTTAAGCTCACCTGCTTTTAAAGTTGGGAATGCAACTCAAATCTCAAAGCATCTCTTTATGGTCAAGGAAGTAACAGAAAAGGAGGGAAGGTAAAGGGAAGAAAGAGGAGGAATTCTGAGAAGTTTATATGTGTTGATGCGCGTGGGGCAGAGCTGTGGGCGGCCAGCACCCTCCCTGCGTGGGCACCAGTGGCTGAGAAGGCCAGAGTTTCTTCTGCCCTGAGAGAGAGCTGGTAGGCACTTCTTCCAACTTGGAAAGTTTATTTTAAAATAGTGGGATTGGGCTTCCCTGGTGGCGCAGTGGTTAAGAATCGCCTGCTAATGCGGGGGACACAGGTTCGAGCCCTGGTCCGGGAAGATCCCACATGCCGTGGAGCGACTAAGCCCTTGAGCTGCAACTGCTGAGCCTGCGCTCTAGAGCCTGCGAGCCACAACTACTGAAGCCCACGTGCCTAGAGCCCGTGCTCCGCAACAAGAGAAGCCACCGCAATGAGACACCCACGCACCACAACGAAGAGTAGCCCCCGCTCGCCGCAACTGGAGAAAGCCCGCGCACAGTAATTTTCAAGTATATTCCATCAGTTTTATTTGCGAAGGTAATATTTCATTTTAGAGTTTCTGAAACGAATGACATTCTTGACATTCCAAGCATTATTAGCTTACCTGATTGCCACGTGGGTACCGTTTATTGCAACATTCTGATTTTTTTAAAATTCCCTTTTCGTCTTCCTTGGGGATCACAGTAGCTACTCTTCACACCAGACTTCTCAGCAGAGTGACTCCCACCTTTTCCCTCACACATGCGCAATGTTTTTTGGAGGAGGAGGAGGTAGAGATTCAGAAAATAAATGAAGTGACTGTTGTTCACAGGTTTTCCTCTGCTCTTATCACCACTTCAGCAGCTTTTTTAGTAGTGAGATGGGCACAGTAGAACATCTTGAAGGACTTCGCTCTTTGGCCTGCATCACGATAACCAAAGCAGTGTTACCTCCCGAGACACTTGAAGAGGATTGTGGAGCAAGCACGTGTTTTCCGACCAGTTGTATCTTGAACTGTTCTGGCAGAAATCGAGATACATAGAGGCTCGTGGCACTTAGCGCCATCTCACAGGCACACGGATTTCTGAATGTGTTTTCCATTTGTAGTCCTTCATTGTTGCACGTCTTCGGTGCTTTTGCCGGGAGAACTGGGGGCGGGGTGCTCACTAGGTGGGGCGGCGGTGAGGGCAGGCTCAGCCCTAGGGTGTCCTGTCTTCCCCCCACCCCGATTCCCCTGCTTTCCAGACTTCCATGTGTGGTCACTTCCCTGCCGCAGAGGCTAAGGAGACACATGCCCATCATCGCGGGTGGATGGAGGAGAGAGCAGGGCACCCCAATGGCACGGCAGCCTGTGCTCCCCACCTTTCAGCAAAGGGTAATGCTCACTCTTGTGTTTCCTCAGCTCATAGAAGTGCAGGCCGAGTACCACAGGAAGTCGCTGACGCTCCTGCAGGCCGTGTTGCCTCAGATAAAAGCACAGCAGGGTGAGTGCAGACCTTGCCGGGACCGGGGAGGCTGGGGAGCCTGCTTCCCAGAGAAGCCTGGTGCCCTGTGCTTGGCTCACCTGCTGCATCCCGAGCAGTGCCACGTTTAGATGAGCCCCACGACCTCCCCTAGCAGGTGCCTTGCCCCAGCGGCAGTGAAGCCAAGCACACTCACACACACCGCCCCACAGGGATGAGTCGGGTGTGCATGGGCATGCGTGGAGGTGCGTGGGTGACAGGAAGCCCACCGGCTCTGCTCACATGGGCTGGCCTTCCATTCCACCCACTCCCCCCATCATCCCCCAAAACCCCAAGAATGGAGACTCAGCTGGGCTCCGTGTCTTTGGTAGACTTAGGAGAATCTGTGTGAGCAGAGGAAGGGAAGATGCCCACATGGGTGACCTCCACGGACCCCTTTCACTGACCCCTCTCTTGCTCCACTCCCCCCGACAGAGGCCTGGGTGGAGAAACCTTCCTTCGGGAAGCCCCTGGAGGAGCACCTCCTGATCAGCGGCCGGGAGATTGCCTTCCCTATCGAGGCGTGTGTGACGATGCTGCTGGAGTGTGGGATGCAGGAGGAGGTGGGTCTGGGCACAGCCGAGCTCTGCCTTGAGCAGGTCTCCTCGTCCGCGAGATGGAGCCTCTGGGGTCTCCTTCTCTGTTACCGTCCTCGTCCAACCCCACAAACCCAAACCCATGAAGACGTGGTACAGCTGCCCTTCCTGAAACCGGTCCTGCTTTCTGTCATGAGCCTTCGCTCTCCGGGGACAGTGGTGGATTGCGGGAAATGATACCACTGGCCCTGAGGATCTTACAGCCCGGCTCTGGCCCTTCTTTCTGCATTTTTAACCTGGTTGGGGCATTTTCCTCCCCCTCCTCCCCCTCCCCCCTCCCCCTCCTCCTCCCCCCTCCTCCCCCCCTCCCCCTCCTCCCCTCCTCCCCCTCCCCCTCCTCCCCTCCTCCCCTCCCCCTCCTCCCCTCCTCCCCTCCCCCTCCTCCCCTCCTCCCCTCCCCCTCCTCCCCTCCTCCCCTCCCCCTCCTCCCCTCCTCCCCCTCCTCCCCTCCTCCCCTCCTCCTCCCCCTCCCCTTCCTTCCCCCTCTGATCCTCCACCTCCTCTTTCTCTAATTGAAAAAATAGACCTTTTAACATTTTTTATCATAACCTTTTTATAGAGATCCTGAAAATATGATTGATACAGACATTAGAAAGCATTTCGTATGAGCCACATGTAAAGAGACGTTGGTGACTTTTGTTTTTCTTGTTGTGTAAATGTTTTCCTGGGAGTTAGACCTCATCTTTGGCTTCTTATACAGGCAATTTAAAAATCATTACTCCATCTTCATTTAATCTGGTCAGCCAATCAATATTTATTTAAGGCATTTATTACTGAGCAAAATATAAAAGAGTGAGATGGGGGCTTATGAATTTATGAGGGGAGAGGAGTCTAGCGTCTGTCACATAAACCTGATTCATTCAAAACAGTCAATAAGCACTCTAAGTATCACTAGGTCCGGGGGGCAGAGAGGGAGTGGGCAGAAGGGGAGGAAGCTGACGAACGATGAAGCTGTATGTCTGCTGCCCCCTGTAAGCCAGGTGTGTTTTAGATTCAGCTATTAGGAAGGGGTGGGAATAAATGGGTTTTTTACCCCATTTTAAGTGCCAGGCATTTTCATGTATATTACCAGTGAAAAGATGATAAGGTCTCTTCAGCCCCTGAGGGATGGTTTCATGGAGGGAGGTGAACTTGGCTTATTCTTTCCCCATCATTTGTTTGTAATTATGGAAAAACTGAAAGACAAGAGAAGATACTGCACCTCATCATCTGCCTTATGGTCAGTCAGGTCCATCTCTCCCTTCACCTTCCGCCCCAGCCCCTGGCTGGACGTTTTGAAGCCCATCCCAGACATTCTGTCATTGCATCTGCAGGACTTCAGTGTGTGTGTCTCTGAAAGATAAGGAATGTTTCTAAATGTAACTGTGCGGTATTATTCTATAAAAAAGTGAAAAGAATTTATTGCTGCCTTCACATGCCGGCTCAGTGTGAACAGGGGCTGGAAGATCAGGTCCTCCGACTTCTCCCGTGTTGTCTCCTGACTCTCCCACCTGCTCTTTCCGGACCTTTCTGCCTCTCGCCAGGCCTCACTCTCACTTGCGTTGTCCGCCCCACCCTCCAGCTTTGCTTCAGCTCTTCTTTAATAACAAGTAGGCTCGGGTTGCCCCAAGCCTAGAAAAATCTCTTCTCTCAATCCAACCACAGCCTCATATTCCTTCCCTTGCACTTTGGTTTTGTGTTTTATGCTACCCAATTTCTTTTTAAAAATTGTTTATTTTACTTATTTTTTATTGAAGTATCATTGATTTAGACCATGTTGTGTTAGTTTCAAGTGTACAGCAAAGTTCAGTTATCCATATATATTTTTCATATTCTTTTCCATTATGACTTACTGCAGGATATTGAATATAGTCCCCTCTGCTATATAGTAGACCTTGTTGTTTATCTCTTTTATGTATTGTAGTTTGTATATGCTAATCCCCAACTCCTAGTGTATCCCTCCCCCACCCCCGTTCCTCTTTGGTAACCATAGTTTGTTTTCTAAGTCTGTGAGTCTGTTTCTGTTTTGTAAATAAGTTCATTTGTATCATTTTTTTAGATTCCACATATAAGTGATATCCTGTGATATTTGTCTTTCTCTGACTTACTTCGCTTAGAATGATAGTCTCTAGGTCCATCCATGTTGCTGCGAATGGCATTGTTTTCATTCTTTTTTTATGGCTGAGTAGTATTCCATTGTATATATAGACCACAACTTCTTTATCCACGCATCTGTTGATGGACATTTAGGTTGCTTCCATGTCTTGGCTGTTGTGAATAGTGGTGCTATGAACATAGGGGGTCATGTATCTTTGTTAGTTAGGGTTTTCTCTGGATATGTGCCCAGGACTGGCATTGCTGGATCATATGACAACTCTATTTTGAGTTTTTTAAGGAACCTCCATCCTGTTCTCCGTAGTGGCTTGTGCTACCCAGTTTCTTAAAGTAGCTCTCATCATCTGTTGCTCCTGCATCCTCACCACCACTCACTCACTCACTCCTCTTCTTTTTTGGGTCCCTTCTGCCCCCATGACTGGGCTGAAGCTGTGCTCAGTGGTCCCCAGGGATCCCCGCTGCTACTTCCCATGACTTAGTTCAGCCGCCTTGGCCATCACTGCCTGTGAAGTTGCTAACATAGTCGTCCTTGAAACCAGCTCTTCCCTGGACTCCTGGCTCCCCCCCGCCCCTGCCGGCAGCATCAGGGCAGCAGCGGGGGGAATCTGCACCACCGGCCCTACCCTCTGCTCACTCTGATCTCTGCTGCGGTGCTCTCACCCTCTCTGAGAGCTTCGCCTGCCCTTAGTGAGGACTCAGGGTTCTCGTCCTCCCGTGGGCTCCACTCCTGAGTTTTCTGCCATGTCCTCAACATTTCCATGCAGATTGTCCTCTCACGCCCCCAAAACTGGACTCATGAGCTATTTTAACAAGCCTCCCACCCCTGCACCCCCGGTGTTTGTCACTGCATGAAGCAGCCCTCAGTGACACCGTCAGAAATCTAAAAGCTTCTCTTTGAAAACTCTGCCGCCTTCGCTTTGACTCCGCCCATCACCGGGTGTGGTTGCCCTCCCCCCAGGGCCGTGGCGTGGTTGACGAGGGTCTCGCCCGCACCTTCGATGCACGTGCAGCCTGCTTTGGGGCTGTAGCAGCCTTACGTATGCACTGGTCCAAACGTGCTCACGAGGCTTCCTCACGGGGATGCCATAGAGCTTTGGGCATCGATTTATCTGACATACCCTATCCTGAGAAGGGGGCTAGCAGTCTTAGCAGGCAGAAAACTCAGTGTTCCGGATGAGGCATGTTTTCTTCTGAAGGAACTTGGAAATCTGAGTGGCCATAAACAGTTAAAGGAGCAAGGGGGATCCTGCCAGCGTCTCAGTGTCTGGGCTGCATCATAGAATTCAGGAGCTGAGCAGGTGAAACGAACCAATGGGCCTTCCACCCGCGTCTACCTTCCCCGTGACTTGGGGGCTCCCCTCCAACTCTGACCTGCTCGTGTCTCCCCTTCCACACGCCCCTGGCTTCCTTCTCCCTTTATACGGCAGTAGCTCACTTTTGCAGCGGTTCATGTGGAAGAGGTGGCAATGACTCGAAAGTAACTTTAAGAATAAAACGTGAAGGGGCTGCAGGAGGCAGAGGTGTTGCTCCCTCGCAACCACCCCCAGTCTGCCCCTCCCCCGAGGGCATGGCCTTGATGAGTCCCTCAAGGTGTAGCCCTGTGCCTCCTGAGATACGCAGACACACAGACGTATACAAAGACACACACACACAGACACGGACACACAAAGACACACACACACAAAGACAGACACAAAGACATATACACACGCAAAGACACACACACACAAAGACACGGACACACAAAGACACAGACACACAAAGACAGACACAAAGCCACGGACACACACAAAGACACACACACACAAAGACACAGACACAAAGACACACACAAAGACACGGACACACAAAGACAGACACAAAGACACGGACACACAAAGACAGACACACACACACAAAGAAACGGACACACAAAGACATATACACACAGACATAGACACACGCAAAGACACACACACACAAAGACACACACAAAGACACGGACACACAAAGACAGACACACACAAAGACACGGACACACAAAGACACACACACAGACATATACACACGCAAAGACACACACACACAAAGACACGGACACACACACAAAGACACACACACACAAAGACACACACAAAGACACACACACACAAAGACACGGACACACACGCAAAGACACACACACACAAAGACAGACACAAAGACATATACACACGCAAAGACACACACACACAAAGACACAAAGAAACACACACACAGACACAGACACAAAGAAACAGACACACACAGAGACACAGGCACACACACAAAGACACACACACACAAAGACACAGACACAAAGACACAGACACACACAAAGACACAGGCACACACACAAAAACACAGACACAAAGACACACACACACAAAGACACAGACACACACAGAGACACAGGTGCACACACACACTGTAGACCTTTGTGCATGCATCCACGTCCTAGACCTCCAGCTCTGACCAGGTCTCAGTCAAAGTTTTCTCCAAAATATATCCTTGTTTTTAACTTGAAGTATAGTTGCTGTACAATATTATATAAATTACATGTATACAATATACTGATTCACAATTTTTAAAGGTTATACTCCATTTATAGTCTTTATAAAATATGGGCTGTATGCCCTGTGTTGTACAGTATATCCTTGTAGCTTATTTTGTATCTAATAGCTTGTACCTCTCAATCCTCTACGCCTATATTGGCCCTCCCTATTAGTAACTACTAGTTTGTTCTCTGTATGTGTTGAGTCTGCTTCTTTTTTGTTATCTTCACTAGTTTGTTGTATTTTTTAGATCCCACATATAAGTGATATCATATAGTATTTGTCTTTCTCTGTCTGACTTATTTCACTTAGCATCATACCCTCCAAGTCCATCTATGTTGCTGCAAATGACACAGTTTCATTCCTTTTTACAGCTGAGTAATATTCCGTTGTATATATACAACCGCATCTTCTTTATCCGTTCATCTGTTGATGGACGCTTAGTTTGCTTCCCTGTCTTGGCAATTGTAAAGAACGCTGCTGTGGACATGGGGGTGCATGTATCTTTTCAAATTAGTGTTTTTGTTTTTCCAAAATGTATCTTAAATACACAAGAACAGGAAGTCAAAGTGCCCAGGGTTCATTTATCCAACAAATGCGTACTGAACCAGAACGCTGGGTCACCCCGTACTAGGCGCTGGGGACACAGATGTGGGCGAGGCTTGGGTCCTGCCGCTCCAATATTGATAAACGGTGACGAGAAGGAGGCACCTAGCTGATCATGGAGGAACAGGGTGGGTAGACTGCCTGTCAGGTTTTTAATTAATTAATTAAATTTATTTATTTATTTATTTATTAGTTGGCTGTGTTGGGTCTCTGTTGCTGTGCGTGGGCTTTCACTACTGCGTTGAGCGGGGGCTACTCTTTGTTGTGGTGTGTGGGCTTCTCATTGTGGTGGCTTCTCTCTGTTGCGGAGCACGGGCTCTAGGCGCGTGGGCTTCAGTAGTTGTGGCTCATGGGCTCAGTAGTTGTGGCTCGCGGGCTCTAGAGCGCAGGCTCAGTAGTTGTGGCGCACGGGCTTAGCTGCTCTGCGACATGTGGGATCCTCCCGGACCAGGGCTCGAACCCGTGTGCCCTGCATTGGCAGGCGGATTCCTAACCACTGGGCCACCAGGGAAACCCCTGCCTGTCCGTTTTGCTTTTGTGCCTTGGAGGTTCAGGCTGCCCTGTGACCCCCTGTCCTGTCGCAGGGCCTCTTCCGAGTAGCCCCATCTGCCTCCAAGCTGAAGAAGCTGAAGGCTGCCCTGGACTGTTGCGTGGTGGACGTGCAGGAGTGCTCAGCAGATCCCCACGCCATTGCAGGTGGGCCTCGCAACCGGGGGGGCTCCGGGGAAGGAGTGGGCGTGGAGGGTGTGCGGCCACGTGTCGGGGCCACTCGAGCCACGGGCTTCCCAGCATGCTCCAGGCATGTCCACTCAGGACCCCGCTTGAGCCCTGGTGGCTGTGGCCCTTGAAGGGAGGCCTTCCCATCCCCCACGTGCCAGGGGAAGGGGCGAGGGTGGGAAACATGAGGGGGGGAGGCCAGTGTGATCACCAGCCCAGGGCCCACGGCCGCGCCAGAGCCTCGGATCCGGTCACGCGGCAGCCACCGTGTGACCTTGTCACGTGGGTCGGGGAACCGTCCCCAGACGTGGCCCCTGTGATGGCGCTGGCTGGTAGCATGTGTCTCTGCCGTGTCCCAGTGGCTCACGAACCATATGGTGTTCATGTCCAGGAGCTTTGAAATCTTACCTCCGGGAGCTGCCAGAACCTCTGATGACTTTTGAGCTCTACGATGAGTGGATCCAGGCTTCTAAGTGAGTACAGCACGTTTTGGGGTGTCTTCTGGGTTGTGGTTTATTTGGGAGTCTTTATGGAAATTGTGAAAGCATGCCACCTGGGATCCAGCGAATCCCTTTCTTGGTATGTGTCACGGGGAAAGGCTTGTACGTGTGCCCGGAGAAGTGTGTACCAGGGTGTTGGTCGTGCGGTCACCTTGAATAGCAGAAGGGAATGACCGAATAAAATACGGTATAGCTACACTCTCACATGCGCGGCAACACTTCGAAAAACGGGTAGAGCTATTCCTGCTCACGTGTAGAGGTACGAAGATTTAATTTTGAGTGAACTAAAGTTACCAAGAACCCACAGGATAGTCTGTTGTTTTAAAAAGAAGAAATACAAAAAACACACTCAAAACGATACAATTTTAGGAGTGCCTCTATAAGTGTGTAACTGCATAAAAGAAGGTTCTGGAAAGGCTCACACTGGCAGGTGGGGATGATTCCTTCCAGAGAAAAGAGCAGGACAAGGGAGTGGTGACAGGGGTCTTTACCCTCATCTGTAATAGGTAAAAAATATTAACAACAACTAACGAATAACTAACATCAAAATACAATGTCCGGGCAGTGGACGCCATCCCCACTTTTCTGAAGGTGAGCCTGGAGGGGGGGCCTCAGCAGGGAGGTGGCAGGAACGAGGCCCAGACCCTGGTCGTGCATCGGGAAGGTGGGGGTATGGAGATCAGGGGGGCTGGTGCTCAGCAGGTGACACCCCAGCCATGTCACCTGTGTAGCTCCGAAGCGTGGGATTCCTTGCTTCCTCACTTGATTCGTGGTTAGTATTGTATTATGTATTTTCTTCGGCCCTAAGTAAGAGCTGACTTCAGTACATGCTACTGTTTGGAGGAATCAGTGTTTACTGAGTAAATGGACACGGCTAGGGAGGACACAGGAGAACGGGCACCAGAGAGAGGCTGGGAGAGATGAGGGTGGAGATGGTCCAGGAGAAAAAGATACAGGAGGGAGAGGAACAGCTCATGGGAGGACTGAGCTCGGTGCCCATGAAAGGATGACTTCTGGGGGTCTCTAATCGTGGGGTTTAGTAGTGAAAAGCAGCTAGCTGAGCTGCTCCAACAGGATGCTGGAGTGCGTACGTGCTTCCGTAAGAACGGGGGCTGCAAGAGAACCCAGCTGACCTGGAAGTGAAGCCAGGCTGGCGTGTGCAGAGCTAGAAAAAGCCCGCTCCGGTTACCGTGCACACCTCTGGTTTTTTATCCAAGGTAGAATAGAGATGATGCATTTTAAAAGGCTGGCTGACTGCCTGGTATTCCTACATCTCATGGTGGAAAGTGAGTTTTAGAGCCCACGGGGATCCTAATAATCACAGGTGATGCCATTTGTTGCATGTTTATTAGAGGCTTGTCGTCGTTCTAAGCTCATTATATGTTTTTAACTCATCTGATTTTCACAACAACCCTACGAAGGCGGTTGTGCTGTCTTCCCTATTTTATAGATAAGGAAGTCGAGTCACAGAGCAGGTGTTCATGGCAGGTTACCTGCCGTCTGATAAGTGACAGGACGAGGATGTGAGTCCAAGGAGTCCGGCTCCGGAGCCCCCGTGCTTCACGGCACTGCACGCCTCTCTAGAATGACACGGGGGTCCTGGGCACGATGATGAGTGAGGACGTATCTTTTGATGGACGCTGCCCCTTTTATTTGCTGAATGTGGGGGTGGTCTTGATGACACCAAGCTGGAGGAGGAGAGGGCGGCCGGGTGCTTCGGGGTCAGAGAGAGACCGTTCCCGATGATTTGCAAAGCTGGGCTCCATTAGGAAAGAGGGGTGAGCGGATGCCTCGAAGAGCTCAGGTCTTGGAACCAAGGGAAAGCAAAGGCTTCTTTCTGCCCCTGGAGGAGATGCATGTTGTGCGTGAAGATTCTGGGCATGGTGGTGGCGGCCACCCCGAGGCCACAGTCTCTAAGGAAGGTAATTTTGCCCAGGACAGCCACCTTCAACCCTCTGTGTGCATCAGTCTCCTGCGAAGCTTTAAAAGATACCTAGGTTCCATGCCCGGAGCTCCTTTTCAGAGATTCTGGTGTAATTCTCTTTGTTTCAAAGCTCCCAAGGCTACTGGGTTGATAACCATTGACCTTTGGTGAAGTTGGATCTCACCAGAGAGCCGCACTCACCCTCACGGGGGATTGGCCTTCAGGGAAGCTCTGCCTCTGGCCGGGCCGTCCAGGAGTCGGGGCGGGGACTGGCGGGAGACAGCAGGAGCAGTAGTGAGGGATCTGCCAGGCGAGGTGGCCTGGGACTTGGCCGGTCACGTATGCTGAGCGTTTCCACGCAGGAAGCACGGAGCAGCCCAGAGGCTGAGCCAGGCCTACCAGAGGCAGCAGGAAGGCCCGAGGCTCCCGTCACTCCCAGGCTTTCTCCCTCTTCGTGCTGGCCATCCCCTCCCACGCGACTGTTCCCCCGAAACCTTTGCCTGGTGGGCTCCTTCGGACTCTTTGGGCCCGTCTTCCTGGCACCCAGTCGTCAAGCAGCTGGCAGTCAGGATCCGTCCCATCCCCTGTGTTCTTTCTCTGCGGAGAACTGATCTGCGGGTTTGAGGCTGTGTTTGTGTCGCTGGTTAGGTTGTGAGCTGGGCTGGTGGGGCAGGGCGGGGGAGGTCTCCTCTGATTGCATCCTGATTCCCAGCCCTTGGGACACTGCCTGGCACACGGGAGACCCTCGGTACGTGGGTGCTGATTTTTATTGAAGGGGAGGTCTTGGCAGAATCTGCCCTTTCAAGGGCTGAGGAGTGGAAAAGGGAGATTTTCTTGCCTGGGTCAGGATGGGCGGGAGGACTTCTGGGGACCCAGCGATGGCCACTGCCCTGCCCTGGGCCCCGGGTCAAGGGGTCAGAGCTGGGCCTCCCTGTTGGCATTTGCTTTTTAGTTTTTCTCGAGAAAAGGTTCTTTGAACATAAGGCCTTCCTAACCGTGTCAGCCTTGATGTAGGTTTTCATGAAAAGTAAATTTAAAAATGTAGTCCTATAAGTAATTTCTTTTAATCCTTACAGGGTTTATCAATAAAGAAACCTTTAGAGCAAATCTTTTTGTAGAGTAGAGAATCCTTTGGTCATGGAAATTATCCATCTCTGAGTTATGTCTTCAAGGGTCAGATGTCCTTATGTCTGTATGAGTTCATGTAATTTACTTGTTCAGAAGGTGTTTATTGAGCATCTATTATGTGCCAGATGACAAGACACTTAATGTGCATTAACTAATACCCGTGGAACAGGCCAGTCAGCTGCCACTGTGGTGTGAAAGTGGGGTTGACCTGTTTCTGGTGTCCTGTTGCTGTGACAGAATCGCCCTCCTGATGACACCACAGCCCCGCCCACTCCAGAGGCCAGGTGTCTGGCCTCTGCCCTCCTCCCTCACCTGCTGCCCCGGCACCCATTCACCTGGGCCATGTGACCTGTGTAGGGGAAGTTTTGTTCAAATAGCCCAGGCAAGACAGAAAGAGACCTTAGAGGGGGAAATAATAAGAACCAAACATTTGCATGATAATAGTTTACTGATATGATCACTAACAACGGCTGGTTCCTTTTTCTCAAATATTTCGATGGCTGGTGAATATGAATCCCGGTGGGACTTCATCGATTCGTGCTCAACCAATGGCTTTTCCTGTTAATTTCCCAGCATCCAGGAGCAGGACACGAGGCTCCAGGCTCTGTGGAATGCTTGTGAGAAATTGCCCAAGGCCAATTACAACAACATCCGGTGAGTGGACCCTGGAGACACTGGGTCAAGGTTATTTAAGCCTCAGACACGTGTTTCCGGGCCAAAAGGCATGGTCACTGGCAGGCATGGTGTTATATGGTGTCCAAAGCATGGTTAACATGCAGGGTCTCTTTTCAACCTCAGGCAGCCCTGGGAGGCTGTGAATTACCATTTTGCACGTGAGGAAACAGACTAAAAGGGACCGTGAGACTTTGCAGGCTACCTGGCCAGCTGTTGGCTAATGCAGTTAAGTTCTTTGATTTGCAAGGAGCAAAGATGAATGCAGGCTGTCTCCAGATATCGGGGGTTTATTGTAAAGATGGGTGCCCGTGGACACTGCGGAGAAGCTGACCAGACCCTGAGCTGGACTTGGCAGGTGTGTCCTGGAGCTAGGCTGCAGGAGGAAGAGGCCGGGAGAATATTCTGTGGTTTCCACCTTTCAGCAGCAGTTTCCCACGAGTCTGTCTCTTCCTTTTCTTGCTTCCGCCAGGATTTCACTTCCTGCTTCCTCATCCCGTTGTCTGTGCCAGCATTGCCCCTGGCCCTGCCCCTCTCCTGGGTACTTCCTTAGAGGCAGATTTTCAGCTTCAGCTGCTGCTGCCATCTGCCTGATGATTTCTGTTTTCCTGTTAAAAACCCCAGGAGCGACTTTCCATGACTTACACATAGAATTCCTGTACGGCCCAGCAATTCCACTTCTGGAGGTATTCCCAAAAGATTTTGAAAGTAGGGACTTGATTTTGTACACCTGTGTCAATGGCAGCGTGATTCCCAATAGCCAAGAGGTGGGAACAGCCCGAATGTCCGGTGATGGATAAATGCGTAAACAAAGTGCACATACAATGCGATATCCAGCCTTCAAAAGGGAGGACATTCTGATTCTTGCTACAGCATGAATGAACCTTGAAGGCTTTACGCTAACCGAGGGAAGCCAAACACAAAAGGACAAATACTGAACAGTTCTACTCATAAGAGGTACCTAGAGCAGTCAGTTCATGGAGACAGAAAGTAGAATGGTGGTTGCCAGGGGCTTTGAGGGGGTGAAGCAGCAGGTGGTCTGTCACTTAATGGGTGCAGAGTTTTAGTTTGGGGTGATGGAAAATTCTGGAGATGGGTAGTGGCGATGGTTGCATCACAGTGTGAAAGTGTTTAACGCTACTGAGTTATACACTTTAAAATGCTTAACTTGGTCAATTTATGTATCCAAAATTGAAAAACAAAATCCCAAGAGCAAGAATCAGATGGGTATGACTCTTCAGGTGTTGCTAGGCCACTGGCCAGCCTGTGGGTTGACTCAGCTCAGGTCCCACGTCCTGGTCCAGGCGTGTGCGGCCGCTTGGAGGGTATGACGTGGCGGGAGAGGCTGTGGGGAGAGGGGGCCCACTGGCAGCTTTAGGGGCCTCTGTGGTCCTTCTGCTCCGTGGGCAGGAGGTAAGTCAGCAGTTCCTGAAGGAACCACTTCACCGTTGTCCAGGCAGAAGGGGGCTGGACCCGCCGCCCGTGTAACAGAGGCCGGGGCCTCCGCGTGGCCCGGCGGGTTTGCTGTGGGCTCTTTTTATGCCTCATTTGTGCACAGCTCACTTGCTGATTTTTTTAAAATAATAGCTTTATTGAAATACAACTCATATACCATCGAGCCCTTTTAAAGCGTACAACCGAAGGGCTTTTCCTAGAGCTGTGCAGCTATCCCCACTGTCTAACTTTAGAACATTGTCATCACCCCAAAGAGAAGCTCTGTGCCCAGTAGCAGTCATTCCCCGTTTCTGCCCAGCCAGTCCTTGGCAAGCACTCATCTACGTTCTGTGTCTGTTTGCCTGTGCTGGGCACCTCATAGAGATGGAACCATTCAACGTGGGGTCTCCACGTCTGGCTTCTTTCACTTGGCATCACGCTCCTGAGGTTCCTCCGTGTGGTAGCACGTGTCAGTATTTCATTCCTTATTAGGGCTGAAGAGTATTCTCTTGTCCGGACGGACTGCATTTGATTCATCTGTTCATCCCTTAATGGACATGTGGCTGGTCTCCCCTTTCTGGCTCTGATGGATAATGCTGCTGGGAACATTTGTGTCCACCTTTGCGTGCGGACATATTTCTCTAGGAGTGGAATTGCTGGGCCACATGCTAAGTCTAGCTTTAACTTTTTCTTCATTGGCTCTCAGAGCCCCACCGAGGTTAACCCCAGGGGACGCCACCCCTAGGATGTAAATGTCCCCACCAAACTGCTTCTCACCTCTGCACACAGGGAAGATGACAGGTGACAGAGGTTTGAAAAGAAGGAAGGACTTTCAGTCATCGTGCCGTGGGTCAGAAGGAAAGATGGAGAATTTTTCTGGCCGGGGTTAATCGAAGCCAATGTTGACAGCTGAGTGAGAGCTGAGTCCGTCTGTTTTTGGAGCATTCTCGTGTCCTGACGCGTGACACGTTTTGATTATATTGTAGGATGTGTGAATCTTGTTATCAGTAAGAGAAGTTTCCACCCGATGCTGAGGGACCACGGCTGGATTTGAGCCCTTGTTAAACCTGGCCCTTCTCCCTTCCTTTCAGATACTTGATCAAGTTTTTATCCAAACTCTCAGAATATCAAGATGTCAACAAGATGACTCCCAGTAACATGGCAATTGTCTTAGGACCCAACTTGCTGTGGCCACAAGCGGAAGGGTGAGTCCAGGGAGGAAGGGGTGTGTGGGTCACGCTGGGGGCAGGATGCTGCTGGCGCCTGGGCAGGATGGCCAGGGCCCCGGATATCCACCAGCCTCATGTGTGTGTCAGGTCATATGTCTGTCTTGGCCTGCTCCCTCTTTAGACTCAGGAGGAGACCCGGCAATCTTCAGATCTTTCCTGTTGGTAGTCTCAGAGCTAGGCCTGCAGTCAGGGTCTTCTCTGAGCTCATCCGAGTCAGACTAGGCACGGCAGGCTCTTCCTGGCCCCCCGTGAACAGCACACATCCCAGCATCTGTGGGACAGAGGGCTGTCTCAAAAGGGAGAACAGAGCTGGGAAGAGGATGAACCCGGCAGTTATGAGAATCATACCTCACACCGAAAGGTGCCTCATGCTTGGCGATTTTGAGTATGTTACTTGCTCGTCTCCTGTAGGGAGGAATTCTGGGGTATCTGCATTCCGTAGAGGGGGAGAGAGGTTCAGAAAGGTGAAGTGTCCTTCCTGAGAGGATGCTTGCTCTCGGACTTCTGGTCCAGGGCCCCTTCCCTGCCTTGGCCGCTCACCTCGCCCTGCCCCGCTCTGTCCTGTGCTCACAGGAACATCACGGAGATGATGACCACAGTCTCGCTGCAGATCGTCGGGGTCATCGAGCCCATCATCCAGCACGCGGACTGGTTCTTCCCCGGGGGTACGTGACAGCATCTGGGTGTGGGAGTGGGCTTCTGTGGAAAATGGGAGTGTCGCTGTGAGTTCCGAACCTCTGAAACCTTTGAGTACCAAAGGTGTGTGTATAATTGGTTTGTTTTTAATCCTCCTACACACAAGCACACGTGCACACATGCGCACACACGCACGCGCACACACGCACACGCACACATACACCACTCAGAATGGGGTCGAGTCATGTCAGCTTCTTACTCTCATCCCTGGTCAAGGGAAATTCTGGCCTGAAGGTGCTGTGCTAACCAGGCCCTCAGATTTTATTGGTCTAACATCTACACCATAGTGTCTTTAAATCTGTCAATCATGAAATGCTGAAGCAGAAAAAAAAAAAAGAGAGATGTTATGCTCTGTAGATGCAGAAGATGAACCTGGATTTGAGGTGAACATGAACTTTTTTCTTTTTTTTGGCAATAGTCATGCCTCCTTTCCATATTTTTTTTAACATCTTTATTGGAGTATAATTGCTTGACAATGGTGTGTTAGTTTCTGCTGTATAACAAAGTGAATCAGCTATACATATACATATATTCCCATATCTCTTCCCTCTTACATCCCCCTCTCTCCCACCCTCCCTATCCCACCCCTCTAGGTGGTCACAAAGCACCAAGCTGATCTCCCTGTGCTATGTGGCTGCTTCCCGCTAGCTATCTGTTTTACGTTTGGTAGTACTAGAGAATGGACTTGAGGACACGGGGAGGGGAAGGGTAAGCTGGGACAAAGTGAGAGAGTGGCTTGCAGATGAACATGAACTTTTATTCCGGGCTTAGGGATCACCTGGGTGCCGTCCGTTCATTGCGCTAGGCTGTGTCCTTGGAGTTGCCCTCGGCATGTGAAGACGGGGCTCAGAGGCAACAAGATTCTTTTTTTGTACCTCGTTCAAAATGAAGCTCTCAAGACAGCTCCCTAAGATGGAGTTTCATAAATGTTCTTAGCGTGGAAGCACCATTGGATAAGGGAATGACTCGCAGTGGTGACAGCTTTGAAGAGACAGACAGCAGTTGTTACATTACATTCAGTGTTAGCTTTTTAAAAAAGTACTGTGCCTTACGTTTAGTAAATATTAAGGGTATGCTTTTGGCTGTGCAACAACAGACTATTAACTCGTGGGGATATAATATTAATAATTCTCTGCTCTGTTCATCAGAAGTAATCACTTAGTGCTGATCTAACATTAAAGAGGTTTGATTGTCTTTTGGCTTCATGTGTTTTGACTGTGAGTTCAATTGATGACACAGTCGGGTGAGGCTAGGAAATCAGGATAAAGAAATATAGGAGATAGGAGTTAAAGGCATAATTCTGTAAGTTCTGTGCTCATTCATTGTCATGGCACATAAATAGGCTGTGACCGGGAAAGGATGAGACTGGAATCCATTTGATAGCCTGCAATCTTAGATCTCTTTCTATTTCTAATCCTTTAAAATTTCTTTTTCTCTTTGGTTTTCCAGAAAGACATCATCATCATCTACAGATAATAATATTGCCTGTTATTTTCTTTTCTTGACTAATTGCATTGGCTAGCACTTCTTCAGTAGTGTCAAATAACAGTGTTGAGAGTGGGCATTGCTCTTTTTCCTGATATGATTTAGGTTGCTCTGGCATTTCACTTTTACACATAAGGTTTGAGATAGATTATTTTGCCTTTTTCAAAAAGAAAGTACCCATCTGTTCCTATTTGGCTAAATTTGTTTTGTGAATCACAGATGAAAAATGCTTTATTAAATGCCCATCGTATTACACGCTAGGTGAGCATATGTGTTCACCTGGTAATAGGATGAATTATATTAAGATGAATTAATATCAATAGATGATCTAACACTGAACCGTGGGACAAGGTTTTCAGGGGTGACACATAAAGAAGTGGCCATCTCTGCTATCTCCCTCCTGCCCAGGAAGGCTATGGCTGACCCACAGACCATGTGCACCCATTCTGTCTTCCCCGCAGAGATAGAGTTCAACATCACGGGCAATTACGGGAGTCCGGTACACGTGAACCACAATGCCAACTACAGCTCGATGCCCTCCCCAGACATGGACCCTGCCGACCGGCGCCAGCCCGAGCAGGCCCGCCGGCCCCTCAGCGTTGCCACGGATAACATGATGCTGGAGTTTTACAAAAAGGATGGGTATGAACTAGCATCCCTTTCTCAGTGTTGGGGGTTGTGGGACGGAGGGGTTGATTCAGATGGGATGACAGGAAGGCTGCACTTACCAGCAGCAGTTTGAGTGGGTTGTGTCTGGTAGCACGTCAGTTCATTCTTGATGCCTCCATCTGTGCTGTTCAGGGTGCTAGGCTCGCTTCCCACCCTTCAGGACGGAAGTAAGTGCAGCCTTCCGAGCTGACAGTTGTGATCAGTATTGATTAGTTCTCATCAAAAGAAAAAAAAAGTGGGTCAAAAGGGGACACTGAAAAAAAAAGATACTAAACGCTTTATTTTGACTCAAAATTTACAAATGTACATCAATTCTCAAATCTTCAGCGGTTTTATTCTGACGATGGGTCTGCTCGTCTGCGCCCCTCAGCAACATTCTGGCATCAGTAACACCTGCAGTGTGTAGTTTAACATTCCCAGTTTCAGCCTCTTTAAAACAGATTGAAAACCTAAACCTTGAAGCCATCTGAGTGTAAAATGCTTGTAAGTTTCCGAGAGTTGTTTTCCCGTCTTTTATGATCGACACCTACACCTACTTCGATGCGGTTGTTACGAGACTCATAAATGGGCCCAGCTTAATTCGCATAGGAATGACCCTCTTGCACCCACGTTAAATCAGTTCACATAATATGTAATTGCATGATGTGATTCCCATAAGAAGTCAAATGGGCGTAAACAGGTTTCCTAACGAGCACAGCTGATCCGTGGGAGGTGTCAGCTCAGCCCTGGCACCCACGTACGTGGGCTTGAGTCATCGGCTCATGTGTCCTACAGAGGAAAGGTTGAAAAACCCAGAACTGTGGAGGTACGTGAGCCTTACTTTCCACCCCTCTTCTCTTCTGAGTGGGAGTCGACCTTGGAGACCCACACCTGTGTCCTGTGATGATGGGGAGTGTTCACAAGGTCCAGTGTCCCTGCTCGTTCCCTTTCCCACCAGAGACCCTTCCCGTGAGAGGCAGGTGCGGGGTGTTTCTCTGCTCTGCGCTGTTGTTCATTGTATTCTGTCTGGTGGGGAAAGAAAAGCTGGAAATTCTTAGAAGTTAAAGGGAGTAGGGGGAGATTTCACCAATCTATAAAAAAAGAAAAAAGAGCATACTTAGAATCTGATCTTTGCCTCAGGGGGGAGAAAGAGAGAGATGCAGAGAAAGAGCGAGAGACCTAGCAAATGCATTGGAATTTGTTTTTAAAACTCAGTTTTAAGCGACTCAGTTCCTGTGTGAAGTGTCTCTTGCGGTGGGGTGGGGGATGCCCTGGTGGGGCAGTTCTGGTCCTTTGGTCCCAAGTGTTTCTGCATCAGAGGTGGGCTCCACCCTGATTCCCAGTCCCCTCTGAAAAGCCATCCAGGTGACCTCCATGAGAAAGTTATCACTGTGGAATCTCAGGGCGTTCGACATCCACTGGCCCCTGCAGTGTGGTCTTCTTAGTATAAAGATCCAGGGGTCATTGGGATTTCCGTGGACAGACTGCCATCCCACTGGGGCCCCAGGGGCTGCAGGCAGCTTTCCAGATGCTGCTGGGGCCTTACCACCAGAGGGTTTTTAGGGGTACGCAGAGGCCAGAACTACACAAGTCAAACCACCTCAGTGCTGTGCAGACTAGTCAATCTGTCCCTGCCAAACTCTCCCCAAATTGTGGATTTGTGGCCCGGATCAATAAGCTACCGAATTTCGAGGGTGGTTTGTTATGCAACTAAAGATAATCAGAACAAGCTTTAAAAAATAAAAAAGGATACTAACGTTCTGCCCCCGTGCAGCTCGGTGCAGCTGCTCTTTCCCGTCCTGAAACCCGATGTGCCTGTAGCCACTTCACTTGCGTTCTCATCCTTAAGGGGCCTCCACCAGGGCCAGCTGACAGCAGCCCCCGAATCCACGAGGGTATTTACACCAGGGCTAGCGGCCTCCCTCAGAGCTCAGTTCAGTGCGTGACTCCTCCTCAGCCTGTGCTTGAAACTGCCCTGCAGGGGTCTTGTCTCACCAGCGCCCCTGCCCCCGGACCTTAGCCTGGACATTCTGTAATTTGGAATAAGCACATGTAATTGAGAAGTTCGGGAGCGATCTGAACAGTGCTCTGTGGAACGCTAGTTCCACTAATGCTAGGTTATGTTGGGGCAGGAGGCAAGGAGAGGGAAATCTGGGGTCTCATGTGTTCCTGAAACACAGGATTCAACGCGTCGAAACCCCTTTCTTGAGTGTGTGACTTCTCAGGGTCTTTTACGCGCTGTTACGTGCCATGCATCTTCACAAGGGCCTGTGGCATCATTTCCCGAGTTTATTAGATCACAAAGCCTGTTGTCATGAGACGGTCAGAACTCGTGTTCCAAGGGACCTGTTTTTTTCAGTTGTGGATGTTGAGGTCCTCTGCAGACCTAGTGGAAGGACAGAGAGCCTTCAAGAGACAGCCACCCTGAAAGGGGTTTATGTCGTGGACAGGGGGGTGCAGGAATGTTACTTCAGAGAGAGCCCGAACCTGGGGTAAAACAAGCTTACCTAGAAAGTTCTGGGGACCGGGGGAAACCTTGACTCATATGCGGGGGTTGGATTGGTCAGCTGGGCCTTTGAGAGGTGCATTCTTGGCCCAGGCCCTGCCTCTGCTTCCACATTTCCAGGATTTACACATCTGTGGCTGCTGAGACCAGGTCTGTGAACTGTTGCCAGGTGACCCCAGGTTTTATTTGTACTGGGGAGGTGAAGAAACTTTGTTGTTAGGCATTTAGGAGAGGAATTATCCCTAGAGGAGCTGGAAATACCGGATTTTGGCCTTAGACAAGGCCAAGCCAGGATTTTTAGGATCCTTCTTATTCATCATTCACCTTGGCACCCGTCCTGCCACTGCTCCCCGACCTCCAAGTTCACCCTAAACGGTGCGGGAACTCCCAAAGCTTCTGTGGGTTTTGAGGAGATACCAGATTTCTTTCCTCCTTTCTCTTTTCCCAAGTGTAACTGATCTCTAGAACAAAAATCTCAACCTTTCCGATCTGTGTAGACTTGAATACCTCAAAGCCATACGTTGGCTGACATCTCTGGTTAGGACTGTTCCTGACCAGGATTCAAAAACAGCATGACAGGGGGCTTCCCTGGCGGTCCAGTGGTTAGGACTCCGCGCTTCCACTGCAGGGGGCACGGGTTCAATCCCTGGTCAGGGAACTAAGATCCCACGTGCCGCATAGCACAGCCAAAAATGAATAAAATAAAAACAGCATGACAGATGTCAACCCTACAGAGGCCAAAAGAAAACAGCCACTAACTCCTGACAGCTCATCACCTGGAATGGTCCACAGCAAACTTCTGTTCTCAGTCATACATGTGTTCTCTCTGTAGATACCTGTTCTTATGCTGGAATCTCCAACTTTCAGAATTTTTTTTTTTTTCCCTGGGGCAGGCCTTTTTCTTCTAATTTTTAAGGTCCTAGATCTTCTCTTTTCCCTGTGTGGCCTGCCAGGTTACAGACTTTAAAACAGGAATGCCATTCCGTTTCCTGAATCAAGGAGACCTGTTCCATGATACAGTCTCTCATGGAAAAATACAAAGTGCAGCTTAGGGTAAGTTCCCTGCAAACGTGAGGTCCCTGTAGACTGGGAGGAGTGAAGCAGGGTGAAGTAGGCTTCAGCGGGGCTGCCTCGCCAAGGTGAGGGTTTGCCAGCTGCCCTGCGTTAATCCTGAGGGCGAGCGGGCGTGAGAAGCCTGAATTCCCTGCCCCTCGTCACCTTACCATACAGGGAGCCACGCGTCTCAGGGTCAGCTCCCCACATGCTGCGGGCGCTCGCCTCCCATCACCTGGCTCCCTCTTGAGAAGACCCAGGAAGTCCAGAAGGGAGGCTCTGCCCAGGTGCCCTCCTGGACTCTGCCACGTGCCCCTGCCTCCTGCTTATTGATTTCCAAACCCTTTGCTTCTCAGAGGTTCTTCCTGGCCTCTGGTTTCTCGCTTCTCCCTTGATTCAGCCATAAAGGGGTCCGAAAACCAAGCTCCTCTCGTTTTCACCGGAAGCAGTGGCCGTGGGAAATCTTTGACATCCATACGAGATGTGGGTATCTGTGCAGTGACTTCTGAGGGAGTTGGTTGTTTCTGATTGATTGAACTTGGTCATTCTTATTTTATTTTATTATTTATTTATTTATTTAGGCTGTGTTGGGTCTTCGTTGCCGCGCGCGGGCTTTCTCTAGTTGTGGCGAGCGGGGGCTACTCTTCGTTGCAGTGCGCGGGCTTCTCACTGCGGTGGCTTCTCTTGTTGCAGAGCATGGGCTCTAGGCGTGCGGGCTTCAGTAGTTGTGGCACGCGGGCTCAGTAGTTGTGGCGCATTGGCTTAGTTGCTCCGCGGCATGTGGGATCTTCCCGGACCAGGGCTTGAACCCATGTCCCCTGCACTGGCAGGCGGATGCTTCACCACTGCGCCACCAGGGAAGTCCCAGTTATTTTTAAATAACACGCAAGTTCTTTGATTCTGGCGACTGTTGCTGCTTTACGTGATAAAACAATGAGCAGAAACTTGTGACCTGCTTACATAATCTGGTTGTATTCTTCCACCTCTGAATAACTCCCCCCTCTCAGCAGCAGGCCAAGCAATTTTGTCATTTTTGTCTTTGGATGGAGTTCTAGCTAGACGTTCAGACACTTACATCTACCAATCTTCCAAGCGAATCTTCATTTGCTTCTGAACGTAATATGCTTTGAGGCCTCTGAGCGTCTTGCTGTTGCCCCTGTGATTGATTCGCTCTGTAAAGATTTTTCTTGCCTTTTATATGAAGGAACTAGGACGCTCACAGAATACTGGCAGGACTGTAAAATAGAACAACCACTTTGGAAAACAGTTCAGCAGTTTCTGCAAAAGTTAAACATTGACCCACCATGCGATGCAGCCATTCTATCCCTAGATACTTACCCAAGTGAAATAGAAGTGTATGTCTATACAAAGACTTGAGAAAGAAAAAAAAGATTTTTATTGCCTTTTGAAAATGTCAGTGAACCTCTGATGTGTGTTTCCTGGACACAGAGGACGTGGCTTCCCATATGAAAGTCACTTCCGCTGGGAGAGTGGTGATCACAGTCGGCACAGCCGTCTCTTTATAAAAGCAGGCGTGTGCGTTTCACCTCTGGACTGTTGGTTGCTGGTGCTTTGCCGATGGTGATATGTAGCGGGTCTCGTTGGTCCTCCCCCCCGACCATGCCCTCCCCTGGGTAAGCCAGGAGAAGATCACCAGGGAGCCTGGTGTCTGGGGTCACCAGTGCTGGAAGGTGTGTTTGGAAATAGAAGGTGTCCCCCACCAGCCTTGATCCCAAAGCCCACGCCCCCCATCCCAGATGGGGAAGGTCTTCCTAAGTGAGAGATAACAGGGTAAGGAAGAGAGCACAGCGCGAGACCCCCAGCCTCTAGGGCTTCTGTTGGTCACCACGGGATAAATCCCGCCCTCCTTGCCGACACTGCAGCTGAGTGGTATCAGCTTGCTTCCCCAAGTGGAATGTTAAGCCGTTTGCTCGTTTTCAGCCTGATAAACTTGGAAGCCCAAGGGGCATAGTTTGATACCCCCCTGCAGCCCACTTTAAATACCGGGGGGCGCAGTCGGACCCTGTCCCAGAGTTTTGAGTGGCCTCCAGGGGTGATTGGATCTCGTACAGAAGGTGCTTGTGTATTGGTGGAGGGTCCTCAGAAGCAAGATGACTTGCAAGGTGGGTCCTGGAGAGAGACTGACCGCCCCCAAGATGCCTTGGAGATGAGAAATATTAACAGTGACACTCGACAGGAAGGGGTCTCTGGGTCCCCGCCCCCAGGGGAAAGTGTGTCAGAAGCCGTCCGTCCCCTATGTGCGCGGCTGTAGCATCGTTCTCCTCTGTGCGCCTCACGGAGGGTCCGTCCCCGTACATTTCCTTAAAGGACCCACATCCCACCTGCTACAGCCGATCCCCAAACGTGGACCTTTTCTGTGACTCTTGCTGCCCCTCTGTGAGGTGGCTAGAATGTCATGGTGTAATAGTTCTTTGCTTCTGACCAGCGTGGGTGTGAGTACGACCGTCTGTGCACGCACGCAGGGGAGACTGGTGCTGGCTGGTGTTCTCCCTGCGTGAAGGTCCGTGTCTCCCTTGATACTGGAAGGATTGGCTCTGGCCTTAGTCAGTGAAGGCCTTGACTGTGTACCGTGGAACCAGTTACCTCCTAGACCCGAGGAAGGCATCAACCACCTTCTAAATCATTAACTGAGAAGAGAGCGGACTGCCGCTTCCATGGATTTTTTTCCTCCCTTATTCCTGACCAGTGTCAGCTCTTTGGCTTCTCTCTTTACTCCCCTGCAGCGGTAGGATGATTTTTCACCCGTACAAAGTCACTTTAACTGGAAAGACCAAAAACAATTTCAGTAAAAGCCCCAGGCTTAGCCTTGACAGACACAAGAGACAAGACAGACCTTGACAGGGACAAGCTGTGTGTCCCAAGGAGGGCGCAGTCTTTTCCACACTAATATCTGTATGTTTCTGTCCCTGCAGCCTTAGGAAAATCCAAAGGTACGGTATCCTTGGGTAGCTACGAGGCCACGCTCAGTCTCTGACCACTAAGCGAGCGATGCCTTAGGGAGCTCTGCAAGGGGGTGAATGTGTGTGGCTGGTTGCTTTGGCCGATTTACTCGAAGCTGTCTGTCTTCCCCTCGTTAAAGTGGAGTCGGGGTGGAGCCTGAGCAGAGGCACGATCAGCCCTTCCCTGCCGTGTAGGCCCTGCGGAGGTTGTAGCTCAGCCAGCACCCTGGGGCTGGCGCAGGAGTCCCGCGTCTGCCCCCAAGCGGCAGAAAGAAGAAAGATGGATGTTTAGCTGTCCCCTGCTGGCTGGTGCCCTGTGGTGGCCTGAGGCTGCCCCTCCCTCGCTGTCCCGCCCACCTCCACCTCCCACTTGGGAGGAGTGGGTGCCCCCCCAGTGAGGCGCTCTCTGCTCTGAGGGAAGCTTGGATTCTGGGGAGCTCGTTGGGCAGGCAGTGGTCCTAAGGCCAGCGGTGCCCGGGCCGCTGGTGGGAGCCCCGCCTGGAGCCGCCGGGATGCTCGAGCACCTCTGTCCGTGGAGCACGGCTGGCAGCTGCCTCGCTTCCCTGGTCCAGGAGATGCTCGGGCTGCGCTGCGGGGCGCTTGGTGGGGGTGGGAACCCCGGCGCCCGGCGCGCGCGCGGCTAAGCTTGGGGTCTCTCTGTCCCTGGCCAGCATGGGCGTGAGGGTCATGGACACGTCGTGGGTGGCTCGAAGAGGCTCCTCGGCCGGCCGGAAGGCGTCCTGCGCCCCGCCCACCATGCAGCCCCCAGCCCCATCCGCGGAGCTCGCCCCGCCCTTGCCGTCGCCCCTCCCGGAGCAGCCCCCCGACGGCCCCGCGGTGCCCGCGCTCTCTCCATCCGGCCTCGGCCTCCAGCCCGGGGCTGAGCGGATCAGGTAAGCAGGGCGCTGTCGTCCTCCCCCCACCAACGCCCCCGGCCTGGGTCAGCCTGGCCTGCGGTGCACAGACCGCAGTGCTGCTCTGGGTTTGCTGCACCCACTCAGAGCCTCTTGGAGTTGGTCATTTCCCCCCTTTTCTAAGCATCCTGGTTTGGCTTCTGCAGCAGGTAAGGCATTCACAGACCCCTGGATTATCATCAGATGGAGGCCAGGCTTTCCCAGAACAGCTTGCTAAGGCCAGGCTTAATAAGGCCAGGCGAGGAATCTGAGTCCCCGGCTCCCTGTGTCCCCCTCCTATGCTATTACAGCTTCCCTGTTTTGAAATTTAGAATTTCAGTGTTTCTCCCTTCCTCTCCTCTACCTTTAGACGCATAGGGACCATTTTACTGCTAAAATGGGTGCAAATCAGGTAAAGAATGGAGGTGCCGTGGTCATGCTGGGCCTGGTGATCTTGGCAGCCTGTGGTGTGACTGCGTCTCGTTCTTGCAGAGGAAGAAAGAAGACGGGAAGCATGCTCATTCCAGCGCTAGTTCCATGAACTTTTATGCAGGGCAGCCCTTGTCGCTCCAAAGATGAAAAACGCCATCTGAGCCATCAAGGCACACGTCACGGCGTGTGGTCGTTCGCACCCAGGGGCGCGGGCGAAGGAGGCCATCCCTGGCCCTTCCTTGAAAGGGACGTGGTCAGAGGAGATTCTAGGAGTGGGGATTGCACAGGAGACTGCTTTGCCGTTTGTTTCTGTCTGTCCTAAAGCAGCAGTTCGAAGAAGCAGGAAAGTTTCTTCACTCAGAGGCACCGTGCGTTCTGTTAGGGTGCGCAGTGTCCCTCCATAGCCACCGCTGAAAACACCTTGGAGACTCTGGGAAGCCGAACCTCTCAAGCCAGTCTTCGCATGTACACGTGCGAGCACAGACACACACACACACAGAGACACACACAGACACACACACACACAAAAACCAACCCCCTAAGCGAAGGGATTGCAGGGGTTTTTGTTGTTTTTTTTTAAATGAGTAGAAGGTGTTTTCCCTGAGAAATGGGGAAGTGACAGTCAGAGTTGGGGGGGGGAGGGTAGTGACCCTGATAGCTCCACTGGAGGGGACGGGGGGTCGCCAGCTCTGGCTGGGACTCATGGGCTTCAGTTTCGTTTGAGGGATGTGGGAGGGGAGAGGGAGTCAGCAGGAAGCGGCAGCTGATGGCTGGCAGAGGAAATGGACAAATAGGAGACTTGCTGGGATGGTCTCCTGCTGGAGAGAGAGCAGAGGTCAGGAGAGGGAGCTGGCCACGGGTGCCACACGGGGATGAGGGTGGAACCCAGGCCCTCAGAGCCCCAGGAGAGGCCGGTCACCTCCGTGGGCATCTTGGAAGGCTTTCAGAAGGGCTGAGAGGACCATACCTGCCTAGAGGAACACGTGTTCCGTTCACAGCGCTGATGCTGACGTTACCTGAGTTCAGGGGCTTTCTTTTGTCCTGTGTTTCAGCACTTCTAAAAGCAAGGAACTTTCTCCAGGATCTGGGCAGAAAGGAAGTCCAGGTTCCAGCCAGGGGACGCCCAGTGCAGCGATGCAGCCGGGCGCCAGCCCCAGCCCGCTGCCCGCAGACCAGAGTCCTCACACCCTCCGGAAGGGTATGTCACTGCCGCCGGCTCGGGGGGCTTGGGGGGCTCGGGCCAGAGAGCTGTCACACCGCCTGGAAGCATTTCCCTCCATTCTCACGGAGACTTAGAAACTGGTTTCATGAAAAATTACTGCGCCTGAGAGCTTTGGGAAGTGAGCCAACCCCAAGAGGGGTCGTTGCATTGTTAGTCTTTGGTTTACTCATTTGAACAGTGGGCTCGGGGGTGTGGTGGGGGCAGACACGGGGCTCTGCTTCCCGTCCACCAGGACCTTTCTGCAGAACCATCACCCAGGGTGACACGTGTCTCCATCGACTCTGCCAGGCTTCCCACCACCGTTTAAAATGCAGCGTGGAGTCTTCCCCAGGAGCCCCTGCCCCAGCTGGGGTCCAGCCCAGCTGCCTACCCCTGGATTATTTGTAGAAGGGGACACAGAGGCGGAATTGAGACTGTTTCTGCAGGAGGCCTGCCCTTTGATATTTCTTTAGTGGAGGCCTGAGCATTTGTCCACTGGTCCATGAGCTGCCCACCCCAGATTTCTGCCACTGAAACCCTCTGCAGAAGGCCCTGTTATTCTCCCTGAAATGATTCCCCAAAGCCGAGACATGCTCCATGGTGATATTTCATAAATGGGGGCTGCCTGGAACGTGTGTTAATCGGAGCCAGCTTTTTGTTCACCTTGTGTCATGACGAAGTCTATAAGGTGCTTAACACAGCACGTTGTCTGATCTGTTCTCAGTTCAGGCCTGTCCGGCTTCGTGTGCCTTTAGCTCCGGGACGTGGGACCGGGCTGGTTCTCCCTATCCTGACACAGGGCCCCTCCCGGCTGCGGGCTGCTGTGTGAGCCCATCATCCGAGCCTGCCCTCACCCAGCCCTTCCATCCTACTCACCCCCCTTCATCCCTTATACGCCCTACAAATGTTTGTTGAGCCTCTGCTATGTATAGAGAGCCCCGAGGCTCTAACAGAGCAGGAGACATGGCCTCTGCAGACAGGTGAACGTGGAACCGTAGTACAAGGGTGCTGCTGCTGGACCGCCTGTGGTGAGCTCAGGACACCGAGGGTCACGTGAGGGCACCTTGCAACACAGGAGGTTGGCCAAAGTGGCAGTGGAGGGATTTGAGCGCGCCAGGGCTTTAGCCAGCAATAACACGATTCCCTTGTGGTCCTGATGGAATTCTCTGGCCGTCTTAGTTTACACGGCTTTTAACCCTCCCCCAGCTGTGCAGGCAGGGTGATGACTAGGCTGTTCTCCTGTCCAGTGGGGTCGGGGCTCCAGGCCACGCGGCTCCCCAAAGCCAGTGGGACATTGGCCCTCTCGTTCTTCACAGCCCATTGGACCCAGGCAGGGGTTTCCCAGGTGACGTTCAGCAGCTCAGCACCATCATTTGAAAGGCACACCCTTGCCCGCAAGTGGCACACTGAGTTTTGTTCCGTACCCCCTCAGTCTTTTGACGAGGTGCCTACAGTCTTACAGCATGACCTAGGCCTGTCCCTGCCTGGGGTGGTAAATGTCACCGCAGACATCACGGTGATGTCACTGCATCCCCCGTCTTCCGGCTCCCTCGAGGGAAGACGTGTTCAAGCACTGACCCCTAGAGTCTCCACTGGATGAGAAGCGCGTAATGCCTGCATCAGCCAGTAGGGCTGAGAAGTGGTTTTAAGTCATGGCTGTGGTGCTTGACACACATGATCCCATGTAATGATTACAGTACTGTGGAGGAAATGGGATTCTTTCCAGTGCATACAAAAGGTTTATTTATTTATTATTTTTTAAAAATTTATTTTGGCTGTGTTGGGTCTTTGTTGCTGCGCGTGGGCTTTCTCTAGTTGCAGCGAGCAGGGGCTACTCTTCGTTGCGGTGCGCGGGCTTCTCATTGCGGTGGCTTCTCTTGTTGTGGAGCAGAGGCTCTAGGCATGCAGGCTTCAGTAGTTGTGGAACACAGACTCAGTAGTTGTGGCTCGTGGGCTCTAGAGCACAGGCTCAGTCGTTGCGGTGCATGGGCTGAGTTGCTCCAGCATGTGGGATCTTCCCGGACCAGGGCTCGAGCCTGTGTCCCCTGCACTGGCAAACAAATTCTCAACCACTGTGCCACCAGGGAAGGCCCCATACAAGAGGTTTAAATAAGATCCCCCAGCTTGCAGCAGGTGAGACGGGATAGGAATTTGAACCCAAGTTGATGGGACTCAGGAGAGCGGGACCCTTACTTTTCCGCACCAAGGAGCCAGGGAGGTGCACGAGGCATCGTTGGAATAGATTCTGTTCCGTCGGCGGGGTGGGGAGTAGGGGGGAAAACGATGCCTCCTTGAGGGCTTAAAAAGACAGTTTCCTCGAGAGTAAGTGCTACCCACAGCCAGCCTTCAGTCTGAGAGATGAGTGATCACTTTCTCGAGCCATTTGTCCAGCAAGGGATCTTCTAAATATTAGAATTTGTCATCCTCGCCAGTTCCTTTCCATTTAAAGGCATAATGCGTTTGTCACCCTTTAGCATGACTAAGTAAATAAAAAGAGGGGAATGAAGGCGGTGCAGAGGGGTGGGGGCAGTGATGCACTTAGAACAGACAGTGCAGGTCTGTACACGTCTACACCCAGGGTTCTTGAAGGGAAAACATTTCTGAGGCAAGTCCGCAGGACTGAAGGGAAGCGCAGGGCAAGACAGGCAGCATGATGGAGGCTCTGGGCCTCTGCGGCCAGAGGACTTGGTCATAGGTCACCGTTACGGGATCCCAGAGCCACTGGGCAGGTTCAGCCAAAAGTCAGAGCTTCCCGCCCCGAGGACGGTTGCTCTGTCCGGGGTCCACTGCCGCAAGCCAATCCCTAGTCGTCCTGTCCCGGTCGCTGCGTCCCAGACTCCGCCCTCCTCGGAGCGCCCCCCCCCCCCCCGCGGCCTGGGCGTGGGAAATGTGTTCTCCCGTTTGGCTGGGGTGGGTGGGGGGGTGTGCTGATCATAGCAGGAATCCAGGGGAGAGGAGGAGAAATGAGTGAACAGATGGGCGGATATGCGGTTCTAGGTGAATGTTAAGAAACGGTGCTGGCTGCTCTCAGCATGGCAGGAGCTGGGGGTGGAGGCGGGGGAGAGCTCGCTGGCAGCCACAGGGATGATGGGTGTCACCGAACCCCGTGTTCTGTGCCTCCTCTTTCAGTGTCCAAGAAGCTGGCGCCCATTCCGCCCAAGGTCCCCTTTGGCCAGCCGGGGTCCCTGCCTGAGACGCCTGCCGGCCAGCCGTCCCCACTCAGCCTGTCCCCCACGCCCCCCAGCACCCCATCACCCTACGGACTGAGCTGCCCCCCGGGGTACTCCCTGGCCTCGGGCCAGCTCTCCCCGGCGGCCGCGGCGCCCCCGCTGGCCTCCCCCTCCGGCTTCGTGGGCGCTCTCAGCAAGTCGCGGCCCACTCCGAAGCCCCGGCAGAGGCCCACGCTGCCGCCCCCCGAGCCACCCGCCGTCAGCCTCACAGCCTCCAGCCCGCAGTCTGAGCAACCCGCGCTGGACGGCGTGTCCCCCGGGGAGAGCATGTCCACAGGTAACCGCCGCGCGTGCAGCGTCTCCGTGAGCCTTAGTGCACCCTGCTTGCCAGGGATGGCCCTGCTGTGCCACGCGTGTGGCACCCGGGCTGGTCTCCTTAGAAGCCCCCGTGAGGCCGTGGAAAGCCCTGGTGGCCGGTTGTCCTGCGGGGGGGCGGGGAGGGGGGCTCCCTGGGGGATTTCTCCCACCTGAACACCCGCCAGCCCAGGGTTCTGGTCCTACTCTTCACCTGGGGGCTGAGCACCTGCGTCCTTGGAGGGGCTGCTGCAAGGTGGCTGGATTGTGATGGCAGAGCAGAGGCTGTTTTTTCCCTCTTCGCTAAAGAAGCCTTATTAGAAAACTGTTTTTCTAGCAATACGTGTTTAGAAATACAGTCAGTTTCAGAAAAGATGCTGCCCCCTGATTGGAGAAGCCCACGAGGACTAAATTTAGTTTTGCTTTAAATTTAAAGTCAAAGACGAGCTGTTTTCCTCCAGGAAAGTGTGTAAGCATAACACACACACACACCCCACATACACACACATGCACACCACATACACACACCACATACACACATGTACACCAGATACACACACCCCCCCACACACACATGCACACCACATACACCACACACATGCACACCACATACACACATGTACACCAGATACACACACACACCCCACACACATGCACACCACATACACACATCACACACATGCACACCACATACACACATGTACACCAGATACACACACACACACACACACACACACACACACACACTCGAGAGAGCAGTTTGGCCCTGGGTCCCGGGTGCCCTGGGACTTCTAACGGGTCGTGCTTTTGCCGCCACGTCCCTCTCCAGGCGCGCCGTTTTCCCCTCGATCAGCTGGAGGTGAGCCTGCGGGCTTTGCGCCTCGCTGCGCAGGAAGGGCCGGCCCGGCGCGCGTGCGCGGTGGGGCGGAGGCGCACACTGTGCCGAGAGGCCTTCCGGTGATGCGGCTGCTCTATCTTTGCTGTGATAAACAGTGCAGGTCCGGGTGCTCCACCCACCCTGAGGCTTATACAAAGCTAAGGAAACGTTCTAACCAGTGGGCACCACTTCCCGCTGGTGGTTCTCCAGGAGCCCTTGATGGATGGGAGGGGCCCAGGGGAGGTGTGACGGCCCCCTCCCTCCTGCCCGGCTCAGAGCGACTGCCCTTTAGTAGTCATTTCGTGCCCCGTCTGTCCTGTCCCGATGTCCTCTGGCGGCGGCAGCCTGGCCCGTAGTCCCGCAGGGCGGGCGGGGGTCTGAGCCGCGTGGTCGGTGATGGTTTACTGTGGTCCGTCTGACTGTGATGCTGGGCATGGTCCGTGTTCCATTCGTCTCATCGTATTTATTCCTTTCTCTGAATCCTGTCGCTGTGTCCTCGCAGCTGTGTGACACGGGGGCCGCAGCTGTGGATACGTGAGGGGGATTCCAGGGTAAGCGGTCCCGGCCTCGCCCCTCCGCTCGCAGCCAGGCCGCAGCCCCGCGCTCTGCATGCACCCCGACCTGCACGGCAGCCTCCGCGGCCTTGAGGCTCAGTGGCCTCCTCCTTTCTTTTCTGAGGGAGGAGATGGGGGAGAAACAGGCCTCCCTCCCCTTCTCTGGCCAGTCACCTAATCCCAGCTGCTCCCCCCACCCATTTTGGTTTAAATTGAGGGGGTGACAGCCCTGTCCCTCATCCCGTGTGTCCTTGTGTCACTGGCTGACTTGCTACCGACAGGTGCCCAGTGTCGGGGAGGTGCATGTGCACCCCTGGTTCAGGGAAGGGCCCCGGGGACAGGACCCGCCTGCTGCCATGGCTGCATCCTCCACCGCGGGGCCTGGAGCCTGAGTTCCGGCTAGGACGGTTGGCAAATCCTGAAGAGTCCATAGTGTTCGTTCTAGAATTTACCCTGAGCTGTTTTTCTCCAGTGTATAGAGCCAGCCAGGGCCTTTCTGTCCCATTCAATGAAATACTCTGAGAGCCTTTGCTACCAGTTTCTGCCTGGTCTCCTCCTCCTGTAAGTAGATGCTCAAAAGGAAAACTAAGGCAAGAACAGGAAGGAAGCCGGAGGAAGCAAGTGTCTTGGCCTCAGTCAGAAAGGGGCAGCCAGAGCAAAGCAGGGGAGGGTCCCCCCCAGACCCCCCAGGGAAGCTGCTGAGCTGCGGGCTGCAGACCCCTGACAGCCACAGCTCCAGGGCGTCCGGCGCCCACATGGGCCCCGGGACAGGCCCTTCTGGGGCCTCTGACACAGAGACAGGCCTCCCCTTTCCCGGCAGCCAGTGGGCCTTCTCCCCGCCCCAAGCTTAGGCTACCTGAGTCACCTTCTGGCTCAGGTGTCCAAGGGAGCGGCCAGGATGGCAGCTGGGCAGCTCGCCTCGGGGCTGCACATTCTTCACCTGCTTCACCTGCAGGCACCTTCCCGCCTGTTATCCCCCCAGCGACTGCTGAGGCCCAGGCAGGGTAGGAAACCGCCCGGGGTTACGCTCCCCTGGTGACAGGGACTGAACTTTGAATCCAGAATCCAAGCCCTGGGGCTTGTGCTGCCCTTCCAGGCCGGTGGTGAGGCACCGGCAGACCCCCAGGCTCTGCTCGGTCAGGCGGGGGTACTGTTTGGGGGCTGGGTGGAGAGAGAAGGACCTTTGTCCCAGAGCGTCCATGTTTGTGTGTCTTTGAGGACAGTGTCTGAACGTCTGTCCGCTTGCGGTGGTCCTCCTTGGGCGGCAGGTTCGCTTTGCAGAAACCGGGGTGCCCCACCCCGTGTGGCCCAGGGCCGCTCCCCGTCCAGCTGCGTGTCCTAGGTCGGGACAGCGCGCTGCCCAGGGACAGCGAGGCTGTGTGGAGGCTGGAGGCTGAGCAGGCCTGGGAGGGAGGAACAGGCCTGAGCAAAGGATGCCAGGGTCCCCTGAGCCCCCTGCGGCCCCCAAGGACTCAGGGAGCGGCTGTCCGGTGCCCGCCTGGGGGCAGCCGCCCCTCCAGGCCCCGCAGCCCCGTGGCCTTGCCTGCACTGAGCTGCCAGCCGAGGTCTGGACAGACGCCGAGCCTGTTGCCTCAGGGACCTTTCTCCTGAGCATCCCAGGAAGGGACCCTTAGGTGCCCCAAGTAGGGGTATAACTGGAGGTGAGTGGTTTCCCTAGCGCCAGGGTGGCGGGGTGCCCACAGTCAGAGAGCAGTTTGCTCCCCTTACTTCTGGGGCCTTGAGGGGGGACCCCGCCCTGCCTCCACCAGCCACCCCAAGGGTACCATTTGTGGTCTTGAGCGAGGTCCCCCCCCACTCATTCACACACTTGGGGGAAGGCTGTCTCCCCAGCCTGTAACCCTAGCCCCACAGACTTTAGGGAACTAAAGGCAGCCCTGAAATTCCCCAGAAGGTGTCACCGAGACCCAGCCAGGAGCATCCTTCTTTTATGGGTGTAAGTGTCACGTGGCCCGGCTTGGCAAGCTGGCCCCTCCGTGACCAAAGCCCTGCCCGCTCCTCGCGCCGTCCTGCCCGCCAGTCGCGCCTCGGGGGCGGGCAGCCCCCTCAGTGCCTCTCTCTGCCGCCTTCCAGATCTGGTCCACTTGGACGTCCCCTCCATCCACGCGGAGCTGGGCTCGGTGCTGCGCCTCGGTCCCCGGGAGCTCGTGCGGCGGCGCTCAGTGGCTGAGAAGAGGGACCCGGCGGAGTCCGAGAGCACGGCCCTCTGAGCGGCGCCGCCACACGCGTGTTCCCGCGGCTCCGTGCCGTCACGGCCGCCGCGAGGCTGGAGCGTGGCGGACACCCGTGTGGCAGGTGTCGGCCGCGTGGATTTTGTGCGTTCCCTCCGGGTGGGGACTCTGGCCTTTTGTTTGATCTTTGCCTTTCGACTTTGTGCCTATTTTGACCCCCTTTCAGCCTCCACGCCAAGTGACAGCCCCGTCCACCCAAGGGCCTGTGTCTCAGAAACGTCCTCCGCGGGGTGGGGCGTGGAGGGCCCAGCGGCCGGTCCACCCTGGCTGCCTGTCGCCTGAGCTGACGGCCACGGCGAGTCCTGCGCGACCAGCCTGATGGTACAGAGCGGGGACGGGGTGGGGGGCTTGCTTACAGGAGCCGAGAAGCCCGGGGCCCTGACCGGCCTGCTGCTTCGCAGGGGAGGGCGAACCTTCATCTGTGGGCTCTACAGGTAATGGCTAAAAACGACATCTGACAGTTTTACTTCTCCACGCCGTGGACTGAAGCTCCCTTTCCTATCTTATGGTTTTCTATTTCTGAATTTAAAGAGGGTCCTAAGGTAGCTCCCCAGGCCGCCCCCCTTCCCCCCGAACACTAGGTGTAGCTAAGTGCAGCCGCCCAGGAGCATCGGGGCATCCAGGGCACGAAGATGTGGGGTCGCCTCTTTCTGGAGGTCCCAGGTGAATAGCAATAACCCTGTTACCCGAAGCTCAGACAGGAAGGGGAAACCAGCCCGCGGAGACCCCAGGCCTGTGCCCTCGGCCCTGCGGCGTGGAGAGCTTTGCTCACCCTCCCCACGAAGGCCCCCCCCCCCCCCAGCCCTCGGGGAGGAGACCCGGGGAGCCTGGTCACAGCTGGGATGAAGGGAGTGAGAAATAGATTCGGGTCATGCATGCGAAGCCCAACCTTACAGTTTTATCCTTTTACAATAGACAGGCCTATACAGGATATAATATTTGTATATATGAAATCTATATTTGTTTAATTTGAGCCATTCACCCCCAATCCATGTACAGGTGTACAATGAGAAACTTAAATGCTTATTTTTCCCAACAGAAAGTGTAAACTAACCCTCCTCCGACAGTGGGATTTGCCAACTTTCGACGTTAACGGCTTTGCTCGCTTGCTGGCAGGGCAGTTCAGAACCCAATTTGTAATGAGGCCCGGGGGGGTTGAGAGTGAGTTACCTTTAAATACATGTACAAACAGTCGTCAATGGTAATGGTATTAAAATAGATTTATTATCCCTGAGTGTGGCCTATCTTGTTTTAATAACAAGCTCAAGGGGCCACGGGAGTTGATGCCAGGCGCTGCCTCGGGAGGGACCCCGAGGTCACAGCAAGTCCTTAGTCTGCGTCTCCCAGCACCTGAAACTTTCAAGCTCCTTCTCTAGTCTCCCGGGAGGGAAGACTATGCAAATGCTAGAGACATCTTATCTTTTAAAAATTCTCTCACTTTTCAAACAAACACACACTAACCTCAGTGTTGTTCATCCTCAAAAAGGAGGGCACTGGAGCCACCCCATGCGGTATTTCTCAGCACTCTGTAGGGCGGTGAGTGGTTCTCGTCAGGGGCAAGCAAGGAACCGGCCTCCTCTTTCGCCGGAACAATGGGAAGGCTTGCGTTTCCCCGGAGCCCCTGCACGGCCGGGCCCGGCCCACCACGGCTGTGAGTCTGCACAACTTGACTTCTGCCAAAAAACCAGGCTGCTGAGGTGTGGTGTCTCCCTGGGGGCAGGTCCCAAAGGGCCTCGCCACGATCAAACTGTTTCCAGGCACCTGGGTCCCCAGTGGTGGCACAGGGACAAAGCACTCGGGTTCCAAACGCGACCTTCACTGTGTTCCGTCCTTGGAGACGCTTTTCCTGGAGGCTTTGCGTCCACAGCCCCGCGCTTCTGAGGCCCGGCTGCCTCCGGGTAGAGGGGACAGCTGGGCCGCAGCGGGGGGCGCGCCCTGACTGCACGTGACAGACCGAAGACGCAGCGTGCACGGAGTCGACGACGGCCTCCTCTCCTCCAGCGCGCAGCGGCTCCGCAGCGCCGCGTCGCTACTGGGCCCTGACCTTCTTGCTCTGCGGGCTCGGGGGCTGCTCGTCAGGGGCCCGTTTCCGCAGGGGCTCCGCGTCCCCACCAGCGAGCAGGGCCGCCCGCACCTGCCGCAGCTCCCTCCGCTCCCGCCGCTCCGCCATCTCCTCCAGGTCCCCGGCGAACAGGGCCTTCAGCGGCGTCATCAGCTTGGGCACTGTTGGGAGGTCCCCCAAGCTGACCTACGAAGCGAGACAAAGCAGAGGCTGGGGTGAGGCCATCACGGCTCCCAGGCACCGGCCACACCCCCGTCGGCAGATGCAGCCATCGTGTCAGGCCCAGCCGGGCAGAACCCGGGCACCCCCATGCCCAGTGGTGGGGACAGGCCCAGCCTGACCACACAGGAGGAGGACGCTGCCTCCCAGGCTTGTGCAGAAGCTCAGATGATGTCACTCTGGGCACCGACTGGGCCTAGAGGCTCTCAATGGACCGTGTCCAGAAGGCCCCGTGCCAGTCGCGCTGGGCAGTGGCCCAAGCCTGGCCACCTGCGCATGGATGTAGGGCGTCTCAGCCCCGCCCCCCCCACCTGCCCCGCCCCAGCGGTCCCGCACCTTCATGTGGTCAAAAGCGATGCCGACTTTCTCGTTGAAGTCGGGGCTGAAGAGCGGGATCTTGGCATAGCGCTGGCTGAAGTGGTTCAACACGATGAACCCTGCGTTCATCCGCATCCCCACGCCGATGGCCTGGGAGGTGGTGCTGCAGAGATGGGGCAACATGAGGCTGGAGGGAGCGAGTCACGCAGACCCCCCCGCCCAGACTGCCGGTCGGGCACCCGGGGGCGGGGCTCCCTGCTGCCGAGCCGGTCTTCCCACTGCCCCCAGGGGAGCCCAGGCTCTGTGCTCTCAGACCTCCCACCAGTGAGCACCTCTGAGAAAAGCAGGGGCTGCCGACTTCAGGCAACACGCTCTTCCCTTAAATAGCACAAGATCCGCCCCCGGCCTCCCACTTATTCAGCGTTATTTCCAGTTCTTTCCCAAGCCGTTAGTTCCAGTTCTTTCCCGAGCCGCGCCTCCCCCAGAACCTTGCCTGGAGGGCGCTGCAGAAATAAAGACCGAGGCTTGGGAAACAACTGCCTGGGGTCAGAAGCCCCCAGGGCCCCCGGAGGGAAGCAGACCAGCCCAGCATCAGCGGGGAGGAGCGGGGACCCGTTGACGCAGGCTCAGGGGGCTCCGCTACCTGTGTGTCTTTTCCATGGCTTCCTCTTCCAGGCCATCTTCCAAGGTGGCCTCATGGATCAGGAGGGTGGCGTCCTTCCCTAGAGCGTAAGCACAGGCCCTCTGAGAATACCGGCCGACCTGGGGTGCCCACAGCACTTGTCCCTGGGCCCTGGGAGGAGGCTGCGAGTCAGGACGACAGCCAGAATCGTTGGGGGGACCAGAGATGACTGCCCCTGCTCACCCATCTGGACCAGAGCCTCACAGGGCATGGTGTCCCCCGAATAGACCACCTTCCAGCCGGACGTGTGGACCAGCGCGCAGCCGAAGGCATGCTTGCAGTGCCGGACCAGGCAGGTCTGAAACTGAGGAAGCGGGTGATGGGCTCGTGGCCCAGCTACCGCCTCTCCCCCTCCTCCCCACGTCACACGCCCCTGTCCCCCAACCCGCCCTCCCATGCCCGGGCCCTCCCCTAACCTCCTCCAAGCCACAGGTTTCCAGCAGCAAACTAATCAACCTTTCCACTTTGGGGTTGGAGACCTCAGCTCCCTTCTGAAGGCATTTGGCAGGAATAATACTGTGAGAAGATTAAAAAACAAACATTTAATCTTAAGTTCAAGTCACTGACTGGAGAGGACCCCCAAATCGCTATGATAAAGAAAATTTAATTCCGTCATTGAGGCAGGGAGCGAGGGCACTCGGCCCTGGAACTGTGTCTGGGGGAAGTGTTGGCAAAGATCTAGGATCGGGAACAGAAGTGAGGAGGGCCGAGGAGAAACACGTCGAGGCAGAGGAACGTTTAGAGGTGGGAACCGCCTCCCCGTCTCCCTGCGGTCTGAGCCTGCCTCGCACGCTCACCGTCCAGGGCCCGAGCCGGGCGCTCACCTGACGTGGTGCAGCAGCGGCTGGCACTGGGTGTGGTACTGCTGGAGCCAGGCCCGCAGCTGCGTGGGGGCCACTACGAGCAGCGGGTGGCACGGCTTCCCCAGCGACACCTGGAACGGGGAGATCAGAGCGCCGAGCGCACGGCGCGCGTTGCAGGGAAAACGGCGTGCTGCGGCCCGAGGCATGGCTGTGCACGCGCGTGCATGTCTGTGTGCGTGTCTGTGCGCATGCGCTCATTCCAAAGAAAGGCAGAAGGGCAGTCCAATCCCGCACAACTCACCAGAGCCCGCTCCCTCTGCAGCAAGATGTTCAACAAGCCCTGGGAAAAAGGAGGGGACACGTCAGCCAGGTCCACACCCGACCTCCTTCCCGCGTTGGGGCCCTGGGTGGCCGGCCCTCTAACAGACCCAGCCGCCCGCCTCCGGGCGAGGGCAGCTCCGAGCAGCCGCGTGGCGAGGTGAGACGCACGTGGTGCCGGGCTTGCGGACAAGCCCAGGCCTGGGAGGAGGTGCGCGGCCAGGAAGAGGGAGGCGGCCCGCTCACCGTGTGGTGGTCCGCGTGCAGGTGGGACACGAACACGGCGGCGAGGGTGCCCAGGAGCTGGTCTACTTCGTCCCCGTAGTGGCGGCACAGCTGCCCGAAGGTGCCCTCCCCGCAGTCCAGCAGCAGGGACACGTCGGAGCTATGGGAGGAGATGGTGGGAGGAGATGGTTTGCCCTCAGGGAGGAGGGCAGGACAAGGCTGGGTGCCCGTCTCCCGGGACCGCTCAGTTGCTCCCGCGGGAGCTGCTGTCAAGAGGATGGTGGTCTCACACGTCCGTCCTCGTGACACGAAATACTGTCGCGACGTGAAGTGCACGGAGCGTACCTAGAGCTACACAGATGCTGGGCACCCAAGAGAGTCTCTGCAGTAGGGGAGGGTGAGGACATGAAATCCACAAGACTACTTAGAAGGAACGTGGCAACAGCCGCTGTGGCCGCCAGGCTCTGCTTTAGCTGGCGCAGCCCGGAGACAGCGGCTGCACCAACGCCCTCCGGGAAAGGCCGGGGCTGCTTCCCGCCAGCTCCTCCGTCACGAGAGAAACACGTCCCAGACCCGTGCACTTCTGCTGTCGGGGTGCCCCTGACAACTGCCAAGTACGCTTAACGCGTTCTTTGGCCGTTAGCTATCCACCACCACCAGCATCCGGGTGACAAAGCAAAACTTAAAAACGAGCCTGGCTTCCCGCAGACGGCCCTGGTCCGCCTCCCTGTGGACCACCACCACCAGGCAAACCCAGGAGCCCCGAAGCCACTCCGCACCCCAGCGGCACCAGTGAGGGGCCCTGTGAGACAGAGGCGGACGCGAGTCCTGGCCTGGGTCTGCCCCACCGCCAGCCGTGAGCAGCCTGGGGCAGGTGCACCGATGATGGGGGTGCAGGAGGTGGCCAGTCACTGGTTCACAGGAGGGACGTGGAAACTTAGCGAGACGGCCCCTCAGCAGGGCGACGGCATACACGATACACGTCAGTGGTTTGCATCCGAAGACGTAACGGGCGGCCAGCTTGGGTGACTCCCTCTAGTCCAGCTAGCTACGGAGGCTGGAAACCGCCTGCCCCCCACCCCCGCCGGGCCCCCAGCCAAGACGGGCCTCCAGGGACATACAGGCTGCACCGCAAGGTTAGCCTGGCGGGTGGAGCAGGGTCTGCTGAGAAAGCCCCGGGCTCCCCGCTGACGGGCCCCTCCTGTGCAGGATGAATACCTGATGTTGATGAGAGTGGAGCTGACGTTCCGGATCTTCATGGGGATCGCGGACCCCGTTCCGAGGAAGACCACTTCTGGATACCGGCTTCTCTTCTCTATGGAAAGACACGTCAAGTTGTTCACTTCTTCGGGTCAGAAGTGAGCCAGCACTGGAGTTAAGTCCAGCTCCCCAGGAGGGGCTGGTGGTCTGACCTCCTTACACACGGGCCTGGGGCGAGGGGCCCCGGTGCTGCCTGGGAAGGAGAATGAAGGAATTCCACGGGCCCTTCTTCAGCAGAGTTGCTCTAAGTGTTAAATAGCAAAGGCCACCTTTTCATGCTACAAGTCAGCATTTATCTCCCGGGGCTGGGGACCCCCGGCACAGGCCCTGCTGCACTTTGCAGTGGCTCCGAGGGGGGCCAGCTCCCCAGAGAAGAGGCAGAGCCGCCTAGATTCTGAAGATGGGGCCCCACTCGGCCTGACAGGCCCCGGGTGCACGTTTACGAATGTAATCTAAATGGCCCTTTAACGTGCAAACCAGAAACCCATCTCAAGCCCACGGCACGTGCAGCCAGGAGGGCATCTTAAAACACCGGCCTGGTGCCAGCTGGGTTAAACCTGAACCCGCCCTCTGGTCCAGCCTTGTTTCTCCGCCTCATTCGTGAGCTGAACACAACACTGGGAAAACCAAGTACTAGAAAGAGGTCCCGGAGTTCCCCAGACTGCTCTTCCTGTCAGGGCGGTGAGAGCCCAGCAAGGTGAGTGCCATGGCCAGGACCTTCCGTGGATCCTTCCCGGCAACACCAGGACTAGACTACCAGCTCTGCCCAGGGCCTCACAGGAGGCCCCAGACCCGCCGCACTCAGCTCAGCGTGGGCCTCGCCAGGAGAGCCTGGGCACTGTCACCTAGCCTCCAACCTAACCGGTCCGGGCGGGGGCCGGCACTGGTGGTCTTAAGTGGAGGCCAGAGAAGCAGTGGCTTCAGCAGGTACACGGGGCTCGACGGGGCCACGGTGACCCTCCACTCAGTGCTGTGTGAACAGCTGCAGGAGGGCAGGGGCCAGGAGACACCGGGGCTGGTCCCGGTCTGGCTCACCCGCCGGGGCCGGGCCGTCCTGCACAGTCTTCCTGTACTCCTGCACGCTCTCCTGGAAATTGGGCAACTCCAGGGCCTCGGCAATGAATTCCTCAGGGTCGCAGGTCATGATGGCATCCCTGCAAGAAGAAGGCATCTCAGGGCATCAGGGGGAGCGTGTGGCCCCAGGCAACCACCCTGCACAGCCAGCTCAATCCCTGGGGACCGCCTGCAGAAAGTGCTTTCAAATCTAAGTGACTGGGGCCTGGGGCAGCTCCGCTCTCCTGCCCGGCAGACCTTCTCCCAGCTCAGGGGGTCTCACAGTTCCGGCTGCTCAGAACCTCTCAGCTCAAAGCGGGACGGGGCAGCCCTGGCACTCCTGACATGTCGGGGGGGGGGGTGACGGTGTGGGCACTCTACGCAGCCTCCTGACCTCTGCTCACTACACCCGCTAGCATCGGGCATCCCCCGGGGCTGAGGGAGGGAAGGGGGCCCCTCAAGGGCCCCAACTATTCACCGCGACAGTGCCCGGTGTCCAGCAGTGGTCCAGAACGGGGTCTGCCCGGACACAGACACCACGGCGTGCACGGGCCACTTCCAGTTATTCAAGGGTGGCATTTTAAAAGTTAAAGATGCAGGGCAGTAAGCACCTCTCAGGTGACTGGCTGGGGCGAACGCTACAGCGCCTTTCACCAGGTGCCTCGGGCAGTGCCGCCCCCGACCCGCTAACCCCCCCTCACAATCACCCTAAGGGAACACGGTTCTCCTCAAGGACTTTTATATAAGGCACTTGTTTCGTTACAACAGCAAAAAGCTGGAAATGCCTCCAACACACCAACCCCCGTCTCTGGAACACGGGCAACAGTGTCCTTACGCAGCCTCTCATGACGGGAAAAGACAGGCAGCGGGTCAGGCCCTGAACCCGCGGTGCAGACGTGTATTTTAACACGTCCCCACGTACTCAGAGATAAAAAACACAAAATGCTAACCGCCGCCGTGTCAGGGTGATGGGATTAGGGCTGACTTTCTTCCCCCTACGCTCACTCATTTTCCACATTCCAAAACAACGCACACACGGCTGTTAGCAGAGGCAACTTTCAGGAAAGGACGGCGTCAGCCCCCGTCTCCCCGGGTCAGCTGATGATGGGACGCAGCCACCGTCTGCCACCCATCGTCTGCGGCTCTTCCCGGGTCCGACGCGGAGACCACGCGGCTGAGCAGCCAGCGCCGCGGACCCCTGGGCCCCACCCCCACCCCCGAACGAGCCTGACGCGCCCCGCCCCCCGCCGGCTGAGACCACACCCACCTCTGCCACTCGCGCCGGGGCCGGAGCTGGTACTTGAGGAGACACTGGCCGCGGACCAGGGGCACGCAGGGAGCAAGCCCTCCTTCCTGCAAGAGAAGGAGCCGCGGTCCGCGGGGGGCAGCTGCCTGCGGGGTGGGCAGCGGGCCAAGCTGAGCCACTACCTGGGGGCGGAGGCTGGCGAGCGGGGGGAAGATGCCGGGGTGGATGAGGCCGAGCTGCGTCTGGATCTTGTGGCTGCGGAGGTTGTGGACCGACTCACAGTGCTCGTTCAGGACCAGGTGCTGGGTGTCGGGTCCGAACCTAAGACGGACGCGCACACCGTCAGCACAGTGTCCTTCTGGGAAGACTCCCACCCACGGGGCGGCACCGGGGGCGGGGCGGCCAGGTACTGGGAATGTTCAAGAGGGTGAGCGACGTGTGCACCGCGGTCACCCTACGTGGCCAGACGCAGCCCTGCCCCTCCTCTTCCGAGCCCGGCGTCTCTACAAAGTCAGAGGCCCTGGGTGTGGGGGAAGAGCACCCGGAAAGCCAGGGGCAAGTACAGCGCTGGGGACTTGGACACACAGGGAGCATGGGGGGAGAAAGAGGAAAACTGTGATGGGCGTCAGCACTCAGACCCCGAGGGGCAGAGGACCCGGGCGCCGAGGAGGGACTGCCGGGGCCGGCGGGGGAGGGCAGCGTCACCACACGTCATCACACGCCCAGGTCCAACCCCATCAAGTCCTTCCACCCGGCGCCGGCCTCGGCCAACGAAAACAGGAGAGTAGGACCCGTCCTCCCGGTCACTGAACGTGGGTTGTGGGCAAGATCGGGAGAGGGAAATGAAGCGCGTTTGCTGCCTGGCGTGTCGCGGACGTTCAGTAAACTGAAGCTGCGGCTTTATCCTTGCAAGACTCTTCTTTAGGAAACACGCACGGGATGGTCCAGAGGCAGGATTTGTTCAGAGCTCGGGAAACCAGCCCCAGGCAAGCGGGGACGCCCCCAGGATCCAGGGAGGGCGGGAACCCCAGGGAGAGCTCAGGCGGGGGGCAGGGGCGGCAGTGGAACCGTGGCTGGCGGGGCTCCTACCTCTCCATCCACTGCTGATATCTGCTGTCCAGGAGCACGTGCTCCGGGGTCATGTGGACCACCAGGGCCACGGGGGCTTCGGCTTTTCCTTGGAAACTGGGAGGAAGGAAGCAGGGGGCTCTGCTGGGTCAAGTGGTGCAAACTCAGGACACGCGGACCCGGGGCCGGGCAGCCAGGGAGGGCGCTGCATGAGCCGTGGTGGCCCAGGCCTCGGCAGCGGAAGCACAGGTCAGTGCCAGGCCGGCCTTCCCGAGCAGTGTCGGCTCTCACCTCTCCGCCCGGAGACCCCTCCTTACCTCCTGAAGGTGGCATTCTCACAGAGGGGCTGAATGAATCCTTCGTCTGGACATTCTACCACAACGAAAGTGACCCTGGGGTCTGGGGCGGTGCAGATCTCTTCAGGCAAAATCTGTGAAGTCACTGAGGTCAGGATGTGCTCCCAGGGCAGGCCCTGGAGTCACCTGCTAACGCCGCATCACCCCCTCCAGAGAAGCGCCGACATAAGACCACCACCTGCGCCCTTCTCGCCCTCTCCGCTGACACGCAGACAGGCGGCCGCCGGCTGGCAGAGGGCGTTTCACACCTGGCGTGGCCAGACGGCCCGGCATGGCACGCACGGTTCTCTCAGGTCGTGTGGTCCTGACGTCCTCACATCTCGTGACATCATCATTCCCCTGGGCCACACATCTGAATTCCACCCTTATGGGGTCCACCCTGAGCTCAAGTACAAGGGGGAGCATCCATCCTATAAGGAGACCCCCAAATCCTAAAGAGACAACCTCCAGAAATGGCCCGACACGGCCAGCGCTGATGCGCACGACAAGCCTAGACAAGAGACCCTACTGTATCGCTCAGCGAAGTGCTGAAATCCAAGCTGTTCAGTGCCCTCAGAAGTGGTGTCTGCAGGGCCTGACCCAGGCAGTGACTCTGTCCAGCGTCCCGGCCCCTGCCTGTCACTGCTGAGACCGCAGCAACAGGGCACCTCACCTCTCTTCCTTCGAATGTGATGCTTTTCCCGTCCTTGACAGCAGCAATGATGGGCGCAATGGCAGCTGTTCCGCTGAAACGAGAGGCGAGGCCTCGGTGAGGGCGGGGCTCTGGGAGCTCAGCGAGCCCGGCGAGGCCCCCCAGCTGTCCCCGCCACTCACACTGGGAGGCCCAGCTCCTTCGCTTTGAGTACTAAGAAGTTTCCCTTCTTCATGTGGAGCTGTAAGGAAGAGATCTCCATGTAATTCCAGTGACTGATGAAGAAGCTTGGTTTTCATCATTCGTTTTGAAATCACTTGAGTTTAGCACTAAAAGCTGAATGATTTAAAACCAAGGTGTTTTATTTCCCATTAACTCCTTACACATCTAATAAAATGCAATCCATTTCCACATCAAATAAGACGTGTCCTCCAAGTACCTGGAGGAGAAAACACTGTTGCTTTTATCATCCTGCGCAGGTCAAGTAACAGCCAAAGGAGTGTCACCAGAACACGTTCTAGCAGAAATGATCGCGTAACCACCGTGTGACATGGCATTCCAGTGACAAGGACAGGGTAGAGCGTGTGGATGGTTTTTCTCCTCTACTTTTCACGTATTTGGCAAAACTGTGCTGTTGCTTTTATACGAAGTTACAATAAAAAGTTCCCAGTATTCTCTTATTATGTTAAAAGGGAAACCAATAATCCTAACACAAAACCTCGTAATCATTCTGTACTTAAAAACTCATGTCCCAACGTTTTAGAAATCCATGTATTTCACACCTAATAACAGGAAAAGTCAGAAATGGCATAAAATGTTAATGAGTCTTTCAGGGTTGACTTATATTTGAATTTCATTTTCTTCCTTAGATCTTTAGAAGCTATTTGCTTTTCCTTTCAACTTCCTGCATTTAGGACACTACTCTTAGGGCTGAGTCTCCAGTTTGGATCCGAAAGCCTTATTAGGACTCTAGGATTTTCTATCTTGGAAAACGTTATGCTAGAGGAATGATGACAGCTTAACGTGAGCACATAATACAGAGATGACAGAACTTAGATGACACCTTCAGATAACGACATTAACAAGCACTGTGGTGACCACAGACCCAGATGAAACTGGATGGAAGCAAAATGTTTCTAACGTTTCACAGGAATGTCAGGCCTAAGGCCCGCAAAACCCATGCCTCCCTCCACAAGCTCAGTTCAACCCGTGGAGAAAGTTGTTCCCGTCTGAAAACCCAACGCCAGCTCACAGGCCCCAGGGCAGCAGACGGCTGCCCGAAGCCCAGGCTCCTATCGGACAAGAGCCTCTCAGACCCTCACACCCAGAGCCTATTTCTCCCACCTCCCAGAACTTGAACTAGCTTTGCTTTACCGCCTTCTGAACCCTGTGCCGAGAAGCAGCCCATTTTCAGGGAAGGGCAAAGGGGCTGCAGGATGACACAGCGGGAGCAGCGTGCACCAGGTGGGAGGAGCCAGAGGCCAGGACGCAGCCCGAAGCGACGCTGCTCCCAGGACAGCTGCCCCCGGACAGTGCCCTGATCGCACAGGACACACCATGCTCGATGTGATCTGTTCAGGAAGGACTGATGCGATGCCACTCAAAGGATTACCACGTAAACTGCTGTAGAAAATTATTCTGCTGCCTAAAAATTCAGACACACAGAAGTAACAAGCCTATGGGCAACAGTACTTAACTTTTACAAAAGTTAAGTACTTTTTATATCTAAGTAAAATAGATATAAACTATTTTTATAGATATAGATATTATTTTTTACTATGTAAGTAAGTTGATAGAAGTTATACTGGCAACAATCTTACAACTAACAACTAATATTACTACTGACCTTTCATAACTGTGTTCACTTGCTGGTGTTAAAATTTTTTACAAATGGATGAAAATTACAAATGTATTTTAAAATCAACTTTACCAAGTCGACTTTAAATCAAATATATTGCTTTAAAAAAAAAAAAAAATCAAAGCTCACGAAAAAGCAACATAGTCTTACCGGTGATTAGACAACTGTTTGCTGCAGGTTCTAGTAAAATAAAATTTTAATGCAAAGTCCTACTGAAAGTAGGCAATTAGATCTGAAAAACACGTGATTGTAATCACATTTTCATAGAATTTGACCAACTTCAGTTTAGCAATCTAGGCCTCTGTGAATGCTAAGCCAATATTAAAATTAGTCCAGGGTCGACCCACCAAGGTCATGTGACTTTTCTGGACTGTTAAACTTTGTTGTAATAAAATGAGAGAGAAAAAAAAATTAGTCCAATGTCAGAAGCTTAACGACTACAGTAAGATGATATAAAACAGAGTTGAAGGAGCCTAAATAAAGGCCTGATTCATTTAAAGGGAAATGAAGCTTTTTATGAAAAAGTAGTCTTTTGATCCTTCTCAAACTCTTCGAAAAAATCGAATAGGAAACACTCCCAGACATTGTATGAAGCCACCATCACCCGATACCAAAACCAGACAAAGACAACACCAAAAAAGAAAATTACAGGCCAGTATCTTTGATGAATATAGATGCAAAAATTCTCAACAAAATATTAGCAAACTGAATCCCAGCAACACACAAAAAAGATCGTACACCACGATCAAGTGGGATTTATCCCAGGAATGCAAGGATTCTTCAATATATGCAAATCAATGTGATACACCATATTAACAAATTGAAGGAAAAAACCATATGATCATCTCAATAGATGCAGAAAAAGCTTTCAACAAAATTCAACACCCATTTATAATAAAAACTCTCCAAAAGGTGGGCAGAGAGGGAACCTACCTCAACATAATAAAGGCCGTATGTGACAAACCCACAGCAAACATTATTCTCAATGGTGAAAAAACTGAAAGCATTTCCTCTAAAATCAGGAACAAGACAAGGGTGCCCACTCTCGTCATTATTATTCAACATAGCTTTGCAAGTCCTAGCCACGTCATTCAGAGAAGAAAAATAAATAAAAGGAATCCAAACTGGCAAAGAAGAAGTAAAACTGTCACTGTTTGCAGGTGACATGAAAATACATAGAAAATCCTAAAGATGCCACCAGCAAACTACTAGAGCTAATCAATGAATTTAGTAAAGTTGCAGGGTACAAATTAATACACAGAAATCTCTTGCAGTCCTATACACTAACAACAAAAGACCAGAAAGAGAAATTAAGGAAACAATATCCCACTTACTGCAACAAAAAGAATACTTAGGAATAAACCTACCTAAGGAGGCAAAAGACCTGTATGCAGAAAACTTTAAGATACTGATGAAAGAAATCAAAGATGACACAAACACATATAGAGATATACCATGTACTTGGATTGGAAGAATCAATATTGTGAAATGACTCTACTACCCAAAGCGATCTACAGATTCAATGCAATCCCTATCAAACTACCAATGGCATTTTTCACAGAATTAAAAGAAAAACTTTCACAATTTGTATGGAAACACAAAAGACCTCCAATAGCCAACGCAATCTTGAGAAAGAAAAACAGAACTGGAGGAATCAGCCTCCCTGACTTCAGAGTATATACTACAAAGCCACAGTAATCAAGACAGTATGGTACTGGCACAAAAACAGATATATATATATATATATCAATGGAACAGGATAGAAAGCCCAGAGATAAACCCACGCATATATGGTCACCTAATCTATGACAAATCAGGCAAAAACATACAATTGAGAGGGCTTCCCTGGTGGCACAGTGGTTAAGAATCCGCCTGGCAATGCAGGGGACTCAGGTTTGAGCCCGGGTCCGGGAAGATCCCACATGCCGCGGAGCAACTAAGCCCGTGCGCCACAACTACTGAAGCCTGCGTGCCTAGAGCCCGTGCTCCGCAGCAAGAGAAGCCGCCGCAATGAGAAGCCCGCACACTGCAACAAGGAGTAGCCCCCGCTCGCCGCAACTAGAGAAAAGCCTGGGCGCAGGAATGAAGACCCAATGCAGCCAAACATAAATAAAATAAATTTTTAAAACTTAAAAAAATATATATACAATGGAGAAAAGACAGCCTCTTCAGTAAGTGGTGCTGGGAAAACTGGACAGCTACATATAAAAGAATGAAATTGGAACACTCCCTAACACCATACACAAAAATAAACTCCAAATGGATTAAAGACCTAAATGTAAGGCCAGACACTGTAAAACTCTTAGAGGAAAACGCAGACAGAATGCTCTTTGACATATATCACAACATCTTTTTCGACCCATTCCTTAGAGTAATGAAAATTAAAACAAAAATAAACAAATGGAACCTAATGAAACTTCAAAGCTTTTGCACAGCAAAGGAAACCATAAACAAGACGAAAAGACAACCCTCAGAATGGGAGAAAATATTTGCAGACAAAGTAACCGACAAAGGATTAATCTCCAAAATATACAAGCAGCTCAAACAGCTCAATATCAAAAAAACAAACAACCCAATCAAAAAATGGGCAGAAGACCTAAATAGACATTTCTCCAAAGAAGACAAACACATGGCCAACAAGCACGTGAAAAGATGCTCAACATCACTAATTATCAGAATAATGCAAATCAAAACTACAATGAGGTATCACCTCACACTGGTCAGAATGGCCATCATCAAAAAATCTACAAACAATAAATGCTGGAGAGTGTGTGGAGAAAAGGGAACCTCCGATACACTATTGGTGGGAACGCAAATTGATTCAGCCACTGTGGAAAACAGCACGGAGTTTCCTTAAAAAACTAAAAATAGAACTACCCATTACTGGGCATATACCCAGAGAAAACCATAATTCAAAAAAATACATGCACCCCAATGCTCACAGCAGCTCTATTTACAATAGCAAAGACATGGAAGCAACCTAAATGTCCATCAAGAGAGGAATGGATAAAGAAGATGTGGTACGTATATACAACGGAATATTACTCAGCAATAAAAAGGAACGAAATTGGGTAATCTGTAGGGACGTGGATGGAGTGTCATACGCAGTGAAATAAGGGAGAAAGAGAAAAGCAAATGTCATATAATAACGCATATATGTGGAATCTAGAAAACATAAGTTATCTTATTTGCAAAGCCGAAATAGAGACACAGACGTAGAGAACAAATGTATGGATATCAAGGGGGAAGCGGGTGGGGCGGGAGGAATTGGGAGACTGGGATTGACACATACACATTATTGGTACTATTTATAAAATAGACAACTGATGGGAACACACTATATAGCACAGGGAACTCTACCTAATGCACTGTGGTAACCTAAACGGGAGGGAAGTCCAAAAGGGAGGGGATATCTGTACGTGTATGGCTGATTCACTCTGTTGTGCACTGGAGGCTAACACACATTGGAAAGCAAACATACTCCAATAAAAATTAATTTAAAAAAAAAGCAATCCCCAAATCCTCAGAAATATTTCTGCTGTAATTTAAAAAAAAACATGGGGTCCATAGACATAATGGAGTATTACTCAGCCATTAAAAAGAAAAAAATGAAATAATGCCATTTCCAGCCACAGGGAAGGAGGTAGAGGTGATCGTACTAAGTGAAGGTAGTGAGACAGGGAAAGACAAGTATCATATGACACCACTCATGGGTGGAACCTAAAAGTGGATACACATGAACTTTACACAACAGACACAGCCTCACAGACTCAGAAGAGAAACCTGTGGTTACCGAAAGGGAAAGGCGGTGGGCAGGGAGACATGAGCAGGTTGAGATTAACATATACACACTCCTATTTATAAAATAATCAACAAGGACCCAGGCTACAGCACAAGGAACCCTACTCAACACTCTGGAATAACCGATATGGGAAGAGGACCCGAAAAAGCACACACATAGGTCTATGTATGAGGAAATCAAGTTCCTGTACACGGAGGAAAAAACAGCAGTGATAACAAAACCCGCAACGCTGTAAATCACCTACGCTCCAATAAAAAATAAAATTTAAAATAGAAAAAGAAGAAATGCCAAATCTGTGCCCCTCAGGCCTTGGTGCCCTGAGCTGGTGTCACATCCCTGGAGCCCGAGCAGGCTTGGGGCCCAAGGCTGGACCGCCAAGGGCTAAGGGAGCCAGGGAGGACATGCCAGCAGACGAGCCCCGCACCCTCTCCAGACCCAGGCGGGTTTATTCCTATTAACAAATGGAAGGGTAAAAGCCATATGATCAGCGAAACCAAGCAGGGTGCGCCCAAAGGATGGTGGCGCCCACGCGCTGTAAGAGCTCCGAGTCCGCGCCTCCTTTGGGTCGCCCCACCTACCCACGGAAGACAGCACCCTCGGCAGAGCGGTGACGCCGGAGTGGGGACTGGCTGAAGGCGGGCCGGAAGGGGTGAGGGGAGGAAGTCCCGAGACACAGCCTGGGGCGTTTCTTCTGGCCCATTGCCCTCTAACTGGCAACCCAGGAACAGCACTTTGCCTCAGGCTCTGGTTGCCGGGGACCCAGAGCCGGTCACGGAGAAATGCTGCCGCCTTGTGGCCGTTTCCCATAACAACAACTTTAAAACCAGTGCTGAGGGGCACTTGATCTTCACAAGGCCTGCGGGGCTGTGAATGACACCTGCCCTCAAGAAATGCCCTGGGGTAAATCATCGGAAAAGAATTCAAAACGGGGCTGACTTTCAACAGGCCAATTTCAAGAGGTAAATTATGCACACACTGTATTAAAAAATAAAAATTTAAAAAGCACATGCAAAGATACTCAACATCAGTCAATATTAAAGAAATGCTAATCAAAATTACAATGAGGTTATCACCTCACACCGGTCAGAATGGTGTCATCGTCAAAAAAAAGTCTACAAAGAATAAATGCTGGAGAGGGCATGGGGAAGAGAGAACCCTCCTACACCGTTGGTGGGGATGTAAATTGGTACAGCCGCTATGGAGAACAGTATGGAGGTTCCTTAAAAAACTAAATGTAGAGTTAGCATATGATCCAGCAATCCCAGTCCTGGGCTTAGATCCGGAGAAAATCCTAATTCGAAAGGACACGAGCACCCCTATTTTCAGGGCAGCACTATTTACAATAGCCAAGACACAGAAGCACCCAAATCGTCCAACGACAGATAAATGAAGCATATGTGGTACATATATGCACTGGAATACTACTCGGCCATAAAAGAAGAATGAGCTAATGCCATTTCCAGCAACAAGGATGGACCGAGAGATTATCATACTCAGTGAAGTAGGTCAGAGAGAAAGACAAATTCAATTACAGGTGCAATCTATACCTTCGTACAATCCAACTAATTTACAAAAGAGAAACAGACTCACAGACTAAGAAAACTTACGGTTATCGAAAAGGAAAGATGGGGGGAATAATTTAGGAGGTTGGTTATATTCAGTCGATATTCAAAAAAGACCTACTGAATAACACAGGGAACGCTACTGAACACACTGTAAGAACTTATATTGGAGAAAAGAAACCGAGAAAGAATACATATACGTCAATGTATAACTAAATCAAGTTCCTGTATGCCTAAAACAAACACAACCTTGGAAGAAATCAACTCTACTCCAATATAAAATAAAAATTAAATTAAAAGAGAAGAAAAAGAAAAAACAAGAGTGGAGCATGGAGAAGTGCTGCCGCCTTGTGGCTCCTTCCCGTAACAACAGCTTTGAAACCCGTGCTGATGGGCACTGAATACAAGGCCTGTGGGGCCGTCAAGGAAAGACACCTGTCCTCCAGAAATGCCCCAGGTAGGGCATCGCAAAAGAATTCAGAAGAGGGCAGACACTTGAGAAGCCAGTTTCAAGAGGTGCGTTTTACTTACCCCGTTTACAAAAAACCACATGAAAAGATGTCCAACACTGCGAAATATTAGAGAAATGTAAACCAAAACAACGAGGTTATCACCTTACACTGGTCAGAACTGCCACTGTCAAACAGTCGACAAACAATGAAGGCTGGAGAGGGTGTGGAGAAAAGGGAACCCTCCTGTACTGCTGGTGGGAATGTAAATTGATACAGCCACTACGGAGAACAGTATGGAGGTTCCTTAAAAAACTAAAAATAGAGCTCCCATATGACCCAGCAATCCCACTACTGGGCATATACCCTGAGAAAACCATAATTCAAAAAGACACATGCACCCCAATGTTCACTGCAGCACTATTTACAATAGCCAGGTCATGGAAGCAACCTAAGTGTCCACCGACAGATGAATGGATAAAGAAGATGTGGTACATATATACAATGGACTATTACTCAGCCATAGAAAGGAACAAAATTGGGTCATCTGTAGAGCTATGGATGGATCTAGAAAACTGTCAAACAGTGAAGTAAGTCAGAAAGAGAAAAACAAATATCACATATTAAAGCATACATGTTGAATCTGAAAAAATTGGTGTAGACAATCTTATTTACAAAGCAGAAATAGACACAGAGATGTAGAGAAGAAATGTATGGCTACCAAGTTGGGGGGCGATGAATTGGGATATTGAGATTGACATGTAAACACTATTGATACTATGTATAAAATAGATAACTAATGAGAACCTATTGTATAGCTCAGGGAACTCTACCCAATTCTGTGGTGACATAAATCAGAAAGAAATCCAAAAAAACAGGGGATATATGTATACGTATAGCTGATTCACTTTGCTATACGGTAGAAACACAATACTGTAAAGCAACTATACTCCAATAAAAAAAAATTAGTACGTTAGCAGTGTAACAACTACAGGAAGATGATATAAACTAAAAGAGGTGAAGGAGCCTCAATAAAGGCCTGATTCATTTGAAGGGAAACAAAGCTTTTTGTGAAAAAGTAGTCCTTTAATCCTTCTCAAACTCTTCCAAAAAACTGAAGAGGAGGGAACACTCCCAAAGACATTCTATGAAGCCATCATCACCCTGATACCAAAACCAGACAAAGACAACACCAAAAAAGAAAATTACAGGCCAACATCTTTGATGAATATAGATGCAAAAATTCAACAAAACATTAGCAAACTGAACCCAACAATACACAAAAAAGATCACACACCACGACCAAGTGGGATTCATCCCAAGTTCACAAGGATGGTTCAACATACTCAAATCAATGTGATACACCACGTCAACAAAAGACAAAAAACACACGATCATCTCAATAGATGCAGAAAAAGCATTCGACAAAATTCAACATCCATTCATGATAAAAACTCTTATCAAAGTGCGTAGAGAGGGACCACGTCTCAAGATAATAAAAGCTATTTATGACAAACCCACAGCCAACATAATACTCAATGGTGAAAAGCTGAAAGCCTTCCTGCTAAAATCTGGAACAAGGATGTTCCACTCTCACCTCTTCTATTCAACGTAGTACTGGAAGTCCTAGCCACAGTAATCAAAGAAGAAAAAGAATTTAAAGGTATCCAAATTGGAAGGGAAGAGGCAACACTGTCATTATTTGCAAATAATATACTATATATAGAAAACCCTAAAGACTACACACAGAAACTACCAGAACTGATAAGGTAGCAGGATACAAGATTAACATACAGAAATCAGTTGCATTTCTTTACATTAACAATGAAATATCAGAAAGGGAATGTAAAAAAATAATACCTTTTAAAATCACAACCCAAAGAATAAAATACTTAGGAATAAACCTTGCCAAGGAAGTGAAAGACATATGCTGAGAACTATAACATTAATAAAGGAAGTTGAAGATGACTTAAAGAAATGGAAAGATATCCCACGCTCTTGAATAGGAGAAATTAATATTGTTAAAATGGCCATACTACCCAAAGCAATCTACAGATGTAATGTGATCCCTATCAAATTACCCATGACATTTTTCAAAGAAGTAGAACAATCCTAAAATTCATATGGAACCACAAAAGATCCAGAATTGCCAGAGCAATCCTGAAGAAAAAGAACAAAGCAGGAAGCATAACCCGCCCCCAGACTTCAGACAATACTACAAAGCTACAGCAAGCAAAACAGCATGGTACTGCCACAAAAACAGACAAATGGATCAATGGAACCAAAGAGACAGCCCAGAAATAAACCCACACACCTACTGCCAATTAATCTTCAACAAAGGAGGCAAGAATATACAATGGGAAAAACAGTCTCTTCAGCAAGTGGTGTTGGGAAAGTTGGACAGCCACATGTAAATCAATGAAGTTAGAACACACCTTCTCACCATACACAAAAGTAAACTCAAAATGGCTTAAAGAATTAAACATAAGACATGACACCATAAAACTCCTAGAAGAGAACACAGTCAAAACATTCTCTGACATAAACCCTACCAATGTTTTCTTGGTCAGTCTCCCAAGGCAACAGAAATAAAAACAAACAAATGGGACTTAATCAAACTTACAAGCTTTTGCACAGCAAAGGAAACCATAAACAAAATGAAAAGACAACCTGTAGAATGGAAGAAAATATTTGCAAACAATGCAACAAACAAGGGCTAATTTCCAAAATATACAAACCGCTCATACAACTCAACACCAGAAAAACCAAACAACCCAATCCAAAAATGGGCAGAAGACCTAAACAGATATTTCTCCAAAGAAGACATACAGACGGCCAATAGGCACATGAAAAGACACTCAACATTGCTAATTATTAGAGACATGCAAATCAAAACTACAATGAGCTACCACCTCACACCGGTCAGAATGGCCATCATTCAAAGTCTACAAATAAATGCTGGAGAGGGTGTGGAGAAAAGGGAATCCTCCTACACTGTTGGTGCAAATGTAAATTGGTTCAGCCACTATGGAAAACAGTAAGGAGGTTCCTCAGAAAACCAAAAATAGAATTACCATACAATCCAGCAATCCCACTCCTGGGCATATATCCAGACAAAAGTCTAATTCAAAAAGACACAAGCACCCCTATGATCACAGCAGCACTATTCACAGCAGCCAAGACATAGAAACCACCTAAATGCCCATCAACAGATGAATGAATAAAGATGTGGTACATATATACAATGGAATACTCCTCAGCCATAAAAAAGAATGAAATAATGCCATTTGCAGTAACTTGGATGCCAACTAGAGATGATCACACTAAGTAAAGTAAGTCAGAAAGAGAAAGACAAATACCATATGCTATCACTAATATGTGGAATCTAAAATATGACACAAATGAACTTATCTATGAAACAGACTCACAGACATAGAGAACACACTTGTGGTGGGTGCGGGGCAGGGGAGGGATGGAGTGGGAGGTTGGGATTAGCAGATGCAAAGTATTATATATAGAATGGATACACAGCAAGGTCCTACTGCATAGCACAGGGAACTGTCTTCAATATCCTGTGATAAACCATAATGGAAAAGAATATAAAAAAGAACGTATATGTGTATAACTGAGTCACTTTGCTATACAGCAGTAATTAACACAACACTGTAAATCAACTATACTTCAAACAAAAAAAAATTCCTAAAAAAAAAAAAAAGTAGTCTTTAACTTCAGAAACTTATCAACTATTTCTGAAGTTCAAGAGAGAGGCTCACAGCCAAATATGAAACATGTCTCTGTAGCCTGACTCTGGCTGGAAGAGAATCTGGAAGTACATACAAGCATAGGTGGTTTACTGGGAACCAGGGCAACTGTTTTCTCTGAACACAGGTGACGGTAGGAGCTGCTACCTTCAAACTACCGGAAACCCTTAGGTCACCAGACACATGTTCATGCAGAGCGTCCAGCAAGGTGCTTACCTTACAGACGAAAGCTACGACCAAGGAGGGGTCCCTGCCGTGCATTTTCTGGCCAACACCTGAGGAGAAACAAATCCGACCACACAAGGTAAATAGCAGTGTCTCCAGGTGCCACAGATCGGTGATCGTCTGATACCTAATCTGACTTCACACAAACTTATATGGATGGAACTGTTCGAATACAAAGGTCAAAGAAACACTGGTATTTTTTCTCAAGCAGATCTTTTCTTTTTCCTACTCGTGTTGAGATCTGAGTAAACAAAAATGCAAAATGCCAACCAGAAAATGGCAAGTGGAATGTTTAAAAAAATGACACATTTTACCTAGATTTACCTAGAAGTGGAGATGTGGGGGAAAAGTAAGTTGTAACGTGCTTCACAAACAAGTGTAGGAATATGGGAAATAACACAAAAGCTACAAGGCCTGCAGAAACGACGTGGGTGTCAGCCCTCACCCGAGCCACCCAAAAAGGACAGCACAGAGGGCCAGCCCCTTGTCGGTCCTCAGACAGACACGGCCTTGAGGCAGAGACAGTAACTTATCAACCCTGCCCACCCCTGGACAACAGCATCCTCAAGCAGCCCAATTCGTGTGATATGTCTCATCCTGGCATTTTAATCCAGTTTCCCAGTAGGCTGTCATTCTGGAAGAAAAGGTGCAAATCCACTCGTTGATATAACTGTTCTGCCTGCTTAGCTGTTAGGTTCTGCACTCAGGAAAAATTAACTTGTGTTACTGCTGCCTTAACGAGAGACAAAAAGTTCATCGTGGCTTCTCTGCACTGCTGACACTGTGCTGGAACACCTTTGTGTGTGGGGTTCTGCAGATATGATGGGTACACATATAAAGAAGTGACTTTGATCTGGGGATGACACTGACTTGCTACAAGTGAAATGGCAATTCAAAAAAAAAATCCCAAGACTGTAACCAATCGTAAAGACTTAATGATCTATGCTGTATGAGGAAATAATGTAACTTTATACCAAAAAAAAAAAAAAAAAAAAAAGAGAAACACAAAGCCTCCCAATCAATCATTTGCCAGGTCCTGCTCTTCCTCTGGTTAAACTGAAGCCAAAGCTTGGGGCTCCCCAGGGCTGCGGACTGGCCCCTACAGCTTCGTGCGGCCGCTTTTAAAGACAACCTTCTCACCTGCCCCACAGCCAAATCCTAACGCGATAAGAAAAAGCGTCTGTTTTGCACACTGAACTTCCTTATGACAAAGATTCGAACGTAGAGCAGAAGCAGCGAACGGATTAAGACAGGCTCACACCCCCGCCAGCGCGCCGCTGCCCACGCGCCATTACCATCCGCCAGGTACTGCTCCCCTTCTGCCGGTCCCGGGTCTGGAGACGGCTCTGGACTCGGCCTCTCTGCACTCTGCGCTGGCTGCTGCTTCCCATTCACCTGTTCACCTGGTCGGGAAGGGAAACGAGCAAGTGACACACGCCGAGGGCAAGCTCACAGCCAGGTCGCCCACCGTGCCGGCCTGTCCTCTACTGGCCACCTCCCCGCCTGGCTCTGGGCTACACGCCCATCCTCCTCATCTTGAGGTTTCTGCCCGGGTCCCAGCCTGACCGCAGCGGGGACTCGAGAGCGTGCTGAGCAGAGAGCACGCGCGCACTCAGCTGCTTTATCCACCGCCATCACGCTCCGCACAGACCTTGGCCCAAGGTTCCCCATTGCCACGAGGAGTGGCACCACCGGGCAGGCAGTTCAGTCAAGGTCAGAAAAACACTCCCGTCGCTGTCCAGCGGTTAGGGCTGCATGCTTTCACTGCATGGGGCCCCGGGTTCGATTCCTGGTTGGAGAACTAAGGTCCCGCAGGCCGCGGTGTGGCGAACAGAAGAAATCCCTGCCCCAAGAGGCGGGCACACGGCAGCTGGTCTCAGCGACCCCCCGCCCCGCCCGGCCCTCTGAGCTGCCCGGTCTTCCGGGCTTGCCGGGCGGGCTCAGCACTGATCACTCGCACGTGTCGGAGGGTACGGGGCCACGTGCTGGAGCGGGGCGCACGCCAGGCTAGGGGCGCGGCCGCGGGAGGACACGCGAGGAGAGTGAGCTGGGCCGGCGCAGGCCCGTCTCCCGGCGGGTCCTGGGCTCCTCCGGCCGGGGGTGCGGGCTCGTCTGCCCTCCTCTGCACGCGGCAAGCTCAGACCAGGTGGCGGGCAAGGAGCCGGCCCTGCACGTCGCCCACAGTCGGGAGACCGACGCAGAGCGTCAGCCAGACCCCAGGGCGGCACGGACGCAGCAGTGCCTCGCCTGCAGCCTGCCTGTCTCCGCGTCAGGACCGCACGTCGGGCCCCGGGGCCTGAGGAGGCCCTCGAGCCCTTCTGACCGCCAACCGCACTCCCGCCGGGCTGCCGCTTACGAACAAGGCTCACCTGTGCCCACCTCTCCAAGCCCTTGCATCCCAGGAGGGCGCCCACACCTGTGGCAATGCCCCTGGCGATAAACGGGCAGATCTGAGGGCAGAGCCGGATTACCTGACGCCCCAAAGTGCAATCACGATCGTTACATACGAGGTAAACGCGTCTGTCCTCAAGGTCATAAGCTCCTTCAGGGCAGGAACTCCTCGGCTAAACTTCCTAATCGTGCTCAGAACACAAAGCCGGGTACACAGGCCAGTGATCGGCAGTTTCTGTTGCCACCTGCCTTCCTGACCCCGGACCCACGTCCTCCCACTCCTAGGAATCGCGGCCTCACACTCACTGTAGATGGGGACCTGGAAGACGGTCATGGTCTCGTCCTGGTATTCCGGCGCGGAGTGGGGTCGCACCGCTGCGGGGAAAAGACCACAGGACAGTGACTGCAGCAGCGAACGAGGGAGGCGTGAGGGTCAAGCCCACATCGCTGCCCACGACTCTGGCGGGAGTCTGTGCTAAAGCCGGAATTTCTGAGTAAACCAAAGTGTTTAGGAAAACGGCGAAAACATAGTTTCGTCAGCCACTAATATTTAGGTCAGCCACGGGAGAAGATCCACGACGATCACAGGCGATAACCCGCTAAAATAAACACGAAGCCGAGACTTAAACGTGAGAGACCCAGGCAAACGCTCGGCATCGCGAGGCCCGGGACACATTCTGAAATAAAATACTAGTGTTTCTACAGAAGAACAAGCCAGAGACGCACCGGGCTCTGCCGGCACATCGGCCAGGCCTCCTCCCATCAAGCGGCCACGCGCGTCCCGCCCAGTCAGCCGCTCACAGCCCTTCTAACTACAAGGGACCCAAGGCCACTCGATGACAAGAACCACCTGTAGGGTCAGGGCGGAGCCTTGGGGCCCCAAGGGAGACCCCCACCCAGCACGCAGCAGCTTTTAACTCACTCCTGCCTCCCCTGCCCGTGTTTGGGGAGAAGCGGGAGGTGAGGGCGCAGCAAACGCTATTTTAAAAATTCATCTCGCGTGGATGAAGCGTTTGACTTTAAGGTTTAATATCGTCAGCTTCTATGGAGTCTGACTTGAGAGACGGGGACATATGAGACAGAAATGGCAATGAGTCAGAATCAAGGACATACCCAGGTCTATTCCTTTCAGTGGACCAGAAAATATCTTGATAGCTTCCAGGTACTTTTCCTAAGAAAGAAAAATAAGGAAGTAAGCAGTGATGGCTGCACAGGAGGACACAGCAACACGTTCAAGTACACGAGAGGCATCAAAGGTACCGACATTAAACACAGTTCACGGAGTATTTTGAACTTCCTTCATACAAATATTTACTGAGTGTCCACCATATGTTAGATGCCACGGGGTCAGCAGGGAAAAGATGGGGTCCCTGCCCTCACGGAACTTAAGAATCCAGGGGGAGACAGAAACAATACAAGCGACAACCAGCAGCCATGGTGCTGAGGGAGCTGCAGATACGCAAAACGCGGGGAGCTGGGATCCGACCCAGCTGGAGAGTCGGGGCAGCTCCTGAGCAAACACCCTTTGAGGTGAGCCCTGAAGGAAGGACACAGGCGTGGCAAGAGGGGAACTGGTGCGTGGACGAAGGCCTGAGACAGGAAGGGTCTTCCGTGAAGAGCTAAAAGCCGGCCCGCAGCCCCGCCTGGTGACCAGGGCACAGATGCCAGGGCTGGCGAGGGCCTGGGCCGACAGGACCTGTGGGCCACGTGAAGGCGTTTGCACTGTGTGTACAACAAAGACCCTTGAAGTGTTTTAGGATGAAGTGACCCGCCTGCGGTTCCGCTTGGGAGGGGTCCCTCTGGCCGCAGTGCTGGACAGTCACAGGGGGGCAGCACTGGACATGGGAAGCAATGGCAGTAGGTGTAGGGACAGACCAACGAGAAGAAGACAGAGGGACGGCCATGCAGCATTACTCTGGGGACACACTTTACAGGGCTGGCCTTTTACCCTAGCACCTGGGAAGCGAACCCTTACGCTAACAAGGTGTACACAACCTCTCGACAGTGTCCTTAGCTGGCTGGGAAGGGACGAAGATGTCTGAAATGTAATAAATAAGGATAAAAGCTGACATCTGTTGTGTCCATATGGCGTGAAACACCTGATAAAGAATGACTGTTTTGCGTGTTACCTCGTTTAATCCTTAACAACTGCAAACCATTTCACAGATGAAGACACTGAGGCTCCAGAAAGGAAAGCAACTCAATCAAAGTCACAGAGTTAATAAGGTTTATGGACTCAGGTGTCTTTAACTGGAAAGGCAAAGTATTTATGCCAACGTCAATTAACTCTGGAGGGCAGAAGGCTGATTTGTAAAATTGGAAACCCTTGTTACTCACATTGAAATGGAGGGCTTAGCTTTGACAGCTGAGTCAGGAGAGACTCACCAGTTGTGGAGGTCCAGAGAGCACACACTTTGGAACCCCGGTTTCCTTTAAAGTAAGAATCATTCCTAAAAGGGACGAATAAAATCAGATCTCTCATCACCCTGACCCGTAGTTGCGGCCAGGAGGCGCACTCCTTACTCCACTTGCTGGTTTTCTGCTTGTTGTGCATGTGCAGAGCGGAAGGGATGCTGGCTAGACCTACGCGGGACACCGGCCATCACTCAAATGCCTCCAGAACAGGCAGGAACTGATAGTAGGGTGATGCACCTCGGGTGCAAAATCGTGCCAAGGCAGAGGCAGGCCACAGATTCCGCACCCTGGGAGCTTCCTGGCCTCACCTGAGTCTCAGCTCTGGGAATGAGACTGGTTCAGCCTCCACTCCCTCCTACCCGCTCCACGAACCTTACAGAATCTGGCGGCAAAACAATCTCGATCCTTCTCATGGATGGGCGTAAACAAGGGGGTAATCTGGACACTGGGCATCTGTGGTAGCGAGTGGACGGTCTCAATGGTGAATGCTGATATACTGACTGTAATCAGCATCACCACACTCTCCAGTCCGTCCCACACCTCCACTCCAGCAACTCAATAAATGAGGTCGATGGTTAACACCTGCAGGCAGCGTCTACTTTCAAATCTACTTTTCTGAGTCAGCTTTTGATTCTCCCTGCTGCAGCTGACGGGGCCGGCATAAAAAGTATTCCAGAGCCCCTGGATTCCAAAGTCGGGCAAAAAAAAGGGCCAGGCAGGTTAAAATCCCAGACACCTCCCCCCAGCCCCTGACTCGGGAAAGAATACACTCACCACACAGCCCTCCAACATTAGACCAGTGCATTCGGGTCAGGAATATGTTGTCCAAACGAGACACCTTCAGCCTAAGAAAAAGAAAGCGTTGGAGCAGGACAAAACAGAAGGACCAGGGACCCATTCTCCTGCTGTAACAACCCTCCTGCCTCAAAGCCGCAGAGTCATTCCCCGCCCCGCAGGAAAATGGCTGGCTCACTTGTGCTCCTGCATGAGTCGCTGGATGCCTTCCCCGCAGTTGAAGAGATACCTAAAGGACGAACATTACACCAGAGAGTCGTTAGATTCGGTTCTGTAAAACCTCTGCCACCGTTTATATGCTTTGCTGTACACCACAGGGGAAAACAACTAAAAACACGTGCTGTGCTACCAACCGCATTTCTGCTGTTGGGATGCTGGGGTTTGAACCCTCCTCAGCAGAGGCAGGGAGGGATCTGGGGCCTGAGTAGGCTCGAACTGGGGCGAGATGCGTCCTTTCCGCATCACCTCCTCCGCAGACCTGCCCACCCCCAACACGAACTAGGAGGCCCTGGTCCTGGGGTGCACGGGACGGGGCTCGGGGCCGAGGCTTGGGAAGGGAACGCTTATACCCAAGTCTGTCTAAAGGTCAGCGGGGCCTCCCGGAGCCACACGGACGGGGATATAGGGGATCTAGGCTCTCGCATCCACGCTGGGAAGGGGGGGATAGACGGGGTACCAAGCCCAGGAAGGGGCCCCGATGCTCTGGGCGCTCAGCACTGCGGCCTGCGGGGCGGGGCTTGGCCAGGGGACCCGCTGGGCCGGCCGGACCCCGGCGCGGCTCACTGACCGGTTGAACTCGGAGAAGACGTAGAGCGCAGCGCCTGCATCCCGGCCGCCGGCCGCCACCACCTGCAGGTACACGGTGTTCGGGCCCCCAGGCACCCACGACGGGCCGCGCTTCTCCCGCGTGCGCAGGTGCCGCAGCGGGTCCTTGGGCGGCCGCGGCCGGCGAGTCTGCCCCTGAGACATGGCGCGCCCGGCCGCGCACCGCAGCCCCAGCAGCGAGCGGAGAGCCCACATGCGCCCCCTCCTCCCGCTCCTGGGCGCAGCCGGCGGTCTCGCTCCGCGTGCCCCATGCACCGCCCCTCCGCCCGCGTGGCGCCCCAGCCAGTCAGCGCGCCGCCAGCCGGGCCGCCCGCCTACGCGAGGCCGCGCGTCCAATAGGGGGGAGCCTCGCCGCTCCGGACATGTCAATTGGCGGTGGCCATAGAGAGGAGGAATGCTAGAGCGCCCTGAACGGCCCCGCCCCTGGTCTCTTTCCGGCTTCCTCGCGTCAATTCTTTCCGGAAATCTTCCCTCGCCTGGGCGGGACTTCTGGGAGCGCAGGACCGGAAAAGGCAATGCCAGCCAGAGACCAGGTTCTCGGAGTGGAGTTGGCTGAGGGGTGATCGACCCGTCCCTACCGACTCCAAGGTGTCCCCTTAGACAAGTTACCCCTTTGTGGTTGTTTTTAGGATTAAGTGTGAGGAGGTAACTAGAGCTTTACCACAGAAGTTTTGCTAATTTTATTTCCATTGTAATTCGCATGAATACACGTTTCAGATGTTTTTACTGGCTTGCGGAAAGAAAAGCAAGAATAGGGGTTAAGAGAACAAGCTCTGGAACAAGCGAGTCCTGGGTCTCTTATTAGTTGAGTGATCTTGACCTCTCTGAGCTTGTTTCCTTATCTGTCAAGTGGGGATAGTCACAGTATTCACTTCATAAGGTTTTTTAGAATTAAATCACCTAATAATATATTTTTATTATGAAAATTATTTTAATGATTTATAAGCTGAACATCCTCCTTTAATTTTTTTTTAATTGGGGTATAGTTGTTTTACAGTGTTGTGTTAGTTTCTACTGGACAGCAAAGTGGAGTTCCCTGTGCTGTACAGCAGGTTCTCATTAGTTATCTATTTTATGTTAAGTTAGTGTATATATGTCAATCCCAATCTCCCAATTCATCCCACCCCCCCCTTCCCCCCTTGGTGTCCATACGTTTGTTCTCTACATCCGTGTCTCTATTTTTGCCTTGCAAACGTGTTCGTTTGTACCATTTTTCTAGATTCCAAATATATGCATTAATATATTTGTTTTTCTCCTTCTGACTGACTTCACTCTGTATGACAGTCTCTAGGTCCATCCACGTCTCTACAATGACCCAATTTTGTTGCTTTTTATGGCTGAGTAATATTCCATTGTATATATGTACCACATCTTCTTTATCCATTCATCCTTCGATGGGCATTTAGGTTGCTTCCATGACCTGGCTATTGTAAATAGTGCTGCAGTGAACATTGGGGTGCATGTGTCTTTTTGAATTATGGTTTTCTCTGGGTATATGCCCAGTAGTGGGATTGCTGGGTCATATGGTAATTCTGTTTTTTAGTTTTGTAAGGAATCTCCATAGTGGCTGTTATCAATTTACATTCCCACCAACAGTGTAGGAGGGTTCCCTTTTCTCCACACCCTCTCCAGCATTTGTTGTTTTGTAGATTTCTGAATGATGCCCATTCTAACTGGTGTGAGGTGATACCTCATTGTAGTTTTGATTTGCATTTCTCTAATAATTAGTGATGTTGAGTAGCTTTTCATGTGCCTCTTGGCCATCTGTATGTCTTTGGAGAAATGTCTATTAGGTCTTCTGCCCATTTTTTGTAAATCACCTGATAATATACTGACAGATCTTTGAGTGGCACTGCCACGGAACAGCCGCTCAATAAATGGTAGTAAAATTGAAAAGGAAATAAAATGTTTCAACCCACATAAAATATATTTAAATAAGCTACGGTGGTTAAAGAAATGTTGACCAGGGACGTCCTGGGGCAGATGGCCCAACACAGGCCTTTTGAAACCAGAAAAAGACCTACTATCTGCCTACAAAGTGAATGAGGATTTGTCCCTGAGAGATCTCAATTAAACCACTAGAAATACAGGGAGCTTCCTTAAGTGGGGATGATCCTTTACTTGGAAGTTTCACTCAAATATGAAACTGGTTCTGTGGAAGATTACCACCCAACTGTGTAAAAAGCATATTTTGCACTTGAAGTAACCTTCCCCAAAAGGATCGGGAAAACTGCATCTCTGTGACTTTACACCTTTCACGGGCTTAAGCCCTGAAATGATGATGATACTACCATCCCCATAAATATTCAAAATAAATATTTGATCAACAAAATGAAAAGGCAGCCTACAGAATGAGAGAATACATGTGCAAATCATCTGATAAGGAGTTAACATCCAACATACATAAGGAACTCATACAACTTAATAGCAAAAAGCCAAATAATACGATTTTAAAATGAGTGTCTGAATAGATATCTTTCCAAAGAAGACATACAAATGCCCATCAGGTACATGAACAGGTGCTCAATATCACTAATCATTAGGGAAATGAAAATGAAAACCACAATGGGATATCACCACACTCATCAGAATGGTTATTATCAAAAAGTTAAGGGATAACAAGTGTTGGCCAGGATGTGGAGAAAAGGGAACCCTGGTGCACTGCTGGTGGGAATGTAAAGTGGTGCAGTCACTATGGAAAATAATATAGAGTTTCCTCGAAAAAGAATTTTTTTTTTAAATAGATCTACCCTATGAGTAAATTAGTGATTACCAGGGGCTGGGAGCATGGGGAAAATAGGTAAAGGTGGTCAAATTGTACAAACTTCTGGTTATAAGATGACTAAGCTCTGGGGATGTACTGTACAACGTAGTGACTATAGTTAGCAATACTGTATTGTATGCTGGACAGTTACTAAGAGAGTAGATCTTAAAAGTTCTGACCGCACACACACACACAAAGGTAACTATGTGTGGTGATGGATATATTAATTAACCTCATGGTGGTAATCATTTTGCAATACATACTTATATCAAGTCATTACACTGTAAACCTTAAACTTACACAATGTTATACGTCAACCATAGCTCAATAAAGCTGGAGTAAAGACAGAAACAATACTAAACTTAAAAAAAAAAGTTCAGAAGTGCAATAAAATATTGATTTTTTTCCCCTCGGTGATGACTTTGATCCTTTTTTTAAAAAACTTAAATTCCACACAAAAAAATAAATGTTGGTTCTATTTTACTAGTTCCCTAGGCTCACATCTGTCAGGTAATCCCAGAACATTTATACCTTTAAATATCGGGTGAATCACCTATATAAAGTACTTGTATAAAGCTCTGAGATCTGGATGAAGAAATTAGGGAAGGCCTGGGTGCTTATCATGTGGTTTTCAGGGCACAGTATGCCTTTCTGCACTGATGCTCTGGGTCACATTTTATGCCTGGAATATGAAGACAAAAGCTAGTCTGAGGTTATACTTGAATTAAATTCCTTGAGTACAGGGCTGTCTTGGTCTGGTTCTCTCCTGTATCATTAGCTCCTAGGACTGGGCCTGGCTTATGGCAGGCAATTCATATTAGGAAGTTAGGAAGAACCCAGTAACTTAAATCAGACTGTGGCCTTGCAATTAAGCAGGGCCCAAAATTCAACCAGGACACCGAAGACGGTGTTATCAGAGGGAGGACTCTGGCTGGTACGTTCAAAAGGTACATCAGAGAGTCAGAGACAGAAAAGTGACCCCAGACTTGCTGGAGTGGAGGGAGCCTGACATCAGGGAGAGAGGCAACGGAGAAAATGGGCTTTCAGAACTCAGTGACACCGGCAATTAACAGAATCCAACCACTTCCTCTTGCTTTGAGTCTCTTAATTGTCCGCTGCTGTGGGTGCAAACTACCTTCCAACCCAGTGGCTTGAACACCATTTCAATCATTTTCTTGCCCACAGTTTTGCTCATTGGGGATGGCTTATCCCTTCCTCGCAGTGGGTACTAGGGCAGCTCCACGGTGGATGGAATATCCACCATGGCCTCACTTCCACGTTCGGGCTGCGAGCCAGGGTGCCTTGCTTCACCTCCACAAAGCCTCTCTCTCCCCGTAGAGGGTTCTCATTCAGTATTCAGGCCAAGGTTTTTACATGGTGGTCAGTTTCCAAGTTTCACTGAAAGTGAGACTTCAGGCTTGGAAGTTAAAGCAAGTCACAGCCAACACCCACTCAGGTACCACCATTTTTAAAATCTCTGGTGTATTTTTTTTAATATACCAGGAATGTTAAAAAAAAAAAAAAAAAGTGGCTCAGGCTGCATCAGGCTCTGAGAGACTGCAGCTCTGCCATCGTTAATGCCTCCCAGGCTTCATCCCATCTTATTATGTTTTTGTTTTGTTTTGTTTTGTTTCTGTTTGTTTTTGGCCACGCTGTGTGGCATGCTGGGTCTTAGTTCCCCAACTAGGGATCAAACCTGTGCCCCCTACATTCGAGCACGGAGTCTTAACCACCGGACCGCCAGGGAAGCCCCTTCATTCCTGTTTAGATACTGAGCATTAAGCAGTATCTAAATTAGATATTAGACAGGGCACAGGAAATGTTTGCTGAGGGCATAGAGGATGTGCCTAGTATTAGTCTGCTCAGGCCACCATAACATAACACCACAGACTGGGGGGCTTAAACAACAGAAATTAATTTTCTCACAGTTCTGGAGGCTGGAAGTCTGGGACCAAGGTGTCAGCAGTGCTGGTTTTTCCTGAGGCCTCTCCTTGGCCTGCAGACATCCACCTTCTCCCTGTGCCCTCACATGGCTTTTGCGCTGTGCATCCCTGGTGTTTCTCTGTGGGTCCAAATGTCTTGGCTCCAGTCAGATTGGACTAGGGCCTACTGCCACGGCCTCATTTTAACTGAATCACATCTTTAAAGGCCCCATCTTCAAATTCAGTCACATTCTGAGTCACTGGGAGTTAGGACTTCAACACATGAATTTGGGGGATGGACACAGTTCAGCCCCAAACAGCTCACTCCAGCCTCTCCTCCCCCAGCCCCCTTCTACTCAGAACCCCTCAGCTTTCCTGTGTCTGCTGCCCTGCGACCTTCAAGAGGAGAACTTTAAGGTCCCTCTTTTCCTATGATCCCAGCTGGTAGCTCTGAACCAGAGTCTGACATGAGGGGTTGGGGTCCTGCACAGACACTTGCCCAGAGGTAGAGAGGCCGTGAGGCAACTCCCTGTCCACCTGATTGGAATATTCTTCCCAGTTGAGGGGCGCTAACCCCGCCCCCAGTCGGCAGGTGCTCTCAATTGACACCAGGCTGGAACACTTAAGCCTTCTAGATCCTCAGCGCACGTTTATTTATTTTTTAAAGTATTTATTTATTTATTTGGCTGTGCCAGGTCCTTGTTGCCGCGTTTGGGATCTTTTAGTTGCAGCATGCGGGCTCTTAGTTGAGGCATGTGGGATCTAGCTCCCTGACCAAGGATGTAACCCGGGACCCCTGCATTGGGAGCGTGGAGTTTTAGCCACTGGACCACCAGGGAGGTCCCTCAGCGCACGTTTAGATCCAACCCACATCCTCCGTGGTGCATCTTCTGGGTGGCTCCCACCATCTACCTGCCCTGCGGCCCTTCCTCCATATCCCCGGGTCGCAGCCTGGCGGGTCCCCCCAAGACTGGTCCCAGCCCATGGCCCGGTCTCAGGGAAACGTCCCGAGGAGTGCGAGCGACTTCGCCACTAGAGGGCGCAGTGGCGCTGCAGCCAAGAGGAGTGCGGAACCTCCAAGGAGGAGGCTCCTTCCTTCAGGGTCCGCTCCTTTCAGAGCTTATTTCTAGCGGTACCAAGTGCCGAGCACATTGTTGCCAATAAAAAACAAACAAACAAAAACACAAACAAAACCCCCCATATTTCACCGAGGAGCTTACAGGCGGAAGGCTGGCAAATGTGAACTGTAATATTCCCCCTCCCTACACGCACACCAATTGATAATGAAAAATGTCAAACGTTCTTTGAACACGCACTGCTTAGATCCCGCTGTTAACATTTGCTGTACATGCTTTTTCACACATCTGTCCTCTGTCCATCCCTCCATCCATCCAACAGTCTGGGCTGTTTTTATGCATGTCGAACAAAGCGAGGCATATTATTTTGAGATTGTTTTTTGGGTCTGACCTTCCCCTCTTCAAGCAGCTGGCGAGCCCCCTTGAAAGTCGCAGGAGGGGGCTGTGGCCGGGATAAAGGCAAAAATAGCCCCAGAGTCTCCCTTGCTTTTGTTTCAAAAGCATCCGCTTCTGGGAAGAGAGGATTTGTTGGATAAATCTGTTGGACAGAGACCAATGTCTCTGGCAAAAACGTGAAGAGAGAAAGGATTCTCTGTGAAACTAGGGAGAGTCCCTTGGGCTGAAGGAAAGGCAAATGTGGGCTGAGGCACAGGGAGACGTGTGCCCCTTTCCCTGGCAGAGCCCCTGAAGGCTGCAGGACTCCAGGCAGATTGGCTGCCTGGGCATCTGGGCATTGTGGACCCAGGGTATTTCTGATCCAGATGATGAGCATCGAAGAGCCCCGTGGCCCGATGACTGAGGACCAGATGTTCCCCCCACCCCCATTTGCCTTGATAACGTGTGAGCTGCCGCTATACCCCATGTTACGGACTGAATTGTGTTCCCCCAAAATTCACACGTTGAAGCCTAACTCCCAGTACTCAGAATGTGATCGTAATTGGAGTTAGGGCCTTTAAGCAGTTAATTAAGTCCAAATGAGCCATCAGGGTGGGCCCTAATCCAATCTGTAGGAAAAGGAGATTAGGACACAAAAGAAACACCAGGGATGCTCCAGGACAGAGGAGGAGCCAGGTGAGGACACAAGGAGAAGCTGATTGCCTGCAAGCCAAGCACAGAGGCCTTGCAAGAAACCAAACCTTGATCTCACTCTCCCAGCCTCCAGAACTGTGAGAAAATAAGTTTCTGTTGTTTAAGCCCCCGTCTGTGGTATTTTGGTATGGCAGCCTAACAAATTGATGCGTGCCCACCTCCAGGAAGCTGACACGGCCCCTCAGGAGGCTGGGGACTCAGAAACCCTGAGGTCTGAATTTTCTGCCAACTCAGCGTGGTAGCTTAAAATAGAAATATGCAAAAGTAGAAGAAATATAGTTAATATATATATATTTGTTTGCACAGTTGACTTTTTGCTGAGAGCATAAGCATGCGTGTTAGTGATAGTTATTTTCTGTGTACAGAGGATGGCGTCAGAGGAGCCTTCTCACAGAACATGTGGCATGCTTGGGCGTTTGAAAAATGAATAGGAGATTTCCAGAATGGCAAGATGAGGAAAGTTATTCCAGCCAGAGGGAACAGCAGGGAGATACGAAAGATGGGGGTGTATCCAGAGAACCGCACACAGTAGTTCAGTGAGTGCTGACTGTGATGGGCACGCCTCCATGAATTTAAATGTAAATCATCTAATCCTCACCGCGGTGCTGCCATGTGGAGCCTATTAGTGCCCCATTTCACAGGTGAGAAAACTGAGGCAGAAAGGGATTAATTTGCCCACGATTACAAAGGTCATAACTAACAGATTTACTCTCCCAATTTTTCACCAGTAGATACCCAGTATTGTGCTTTTCAATCCACCAGTGTAGGTGTAGGGCACTGATTTCCTCATTTGTGGATTCTATAATGGTCTTGTGGAATCATTGTCTATTCATCAGCGTTCTCCAGAGAACCAACAGGGTGTGTGTGTGTGTGTGTGTGTGTGTGTGTGTGTGTGTGTGTGTGTGTGTGTGTGTGTGTTGAAAGAAGGACTTATTTTAAGAAATTGGCTCATGTGTTTGTAGCTCCGTGCTTTCACTGCCAAGGGCGCGGATTCAGCCCTTGATTACCAGTCGGGGAACTAAGATCCTGCAAGCTGTGCTGTGAGACCAAATGAAAAAAAAAGAAAAAGAAAAGAAAGAAAGAAAAAAAAAGAGTTGAAAACAAAATCTGCAGGGTGAACCAGGAGGCTGGAGACCCAGCAGAGTTGTAGTTGAGCCCAAAGGCCACCTGCTGGCAAAGTTCCTCCTTTCCCTGGGATGGTTAGTCTTTCTTGCCTTCACCTGATTAGATGAGGCCCACCCACAATATGGAGGGTAATCTACTCAAAGTCTACCGATGTTAACGTTAACCTCATGCAAAAAATATACAGAAACATCTGGAATAACGTTTGACCAAATATCTGGGTACCATGGCCTAGCCAAGTTGACATATAAAATTCACCATAACATACTGATTTAGATTGGCTCATTGAGGAAACTGAGTTAAAAGTCGTCTTGTCTGATGTGGGGAGAAAAGGTAGAAAGGGGGAGGGAGAGGGGGAGGGGTCCTCTGTTGGCTGTCCCTTGCTGAGGAAGCATCCCACAGGGAGCTGGCTTTGGTGATTCTAAAGGCATCTGAAACATGAGCATCCTCACAAAAGCAGTAACAGCTGCAGTTCTTTGAGCACATGCTCTGTATCTGCTAAGTGCTCTTCATGGGTTATCTCATTTGGAATCACTCTGGCCCCAAATGGCCAGATACCGCATGCAGCCATGCCCTTTCTGGGGTCTGCTACCCACCCAGGACTCTAACCCAGGAAGTCAGCCACAGAAACTCTTGCCCCGACACCCACCTGAAGTCCTGCTCCCCGATCCACAGATTGGGGGGGGGTGTTTTTCAAGAAGGTCGGTGGGGCAGGAATTCCCCCTCTCCTTCAGGAGCCTGAAACCACAGCCCCAAAGAATTCTTTGTTCTCTGCTCTCTACTCGGCCTAATTCCTCCTGTCTGTGGGCATGGCTGTTTCTGTCCCAGGGCAGAGAGGAATCCCTGGGAGGAAAAGTCAATTACAATTTAAAGACATGATCCCACCTGATTGGCGATGGTCAGCGGCATCCCCTTCTCTTGGCAACGTATTTTACTTTATTCTCCCCTCCATCCCCAGCAGCCCACCTTCATGATGTTATAAAGAAGAGGACGATGTGTTCTGAGGATTGACTTAACACTACAAGCTCTTATTTTATAAGAGAAAAAAAATCATAAAAGATCTTGAATGCCGCTTTATGTCCATATGCATTTTCATTCTCTCTCTCTCGCTCTCTTTTTTCCTCTCTCCATAACTGAAGGGAGCTGGTAGCAACCACTCTGCTTTGCAGCTCAGCTGGTAAAATGCCTGGAAAGCAGCCAGTGGCCTGGGTTCAATCTACTGATAAGTCATCAATTTCTTTCTCACCCAAAACATCTGGTTTCGGATCCTGAGTTATGAGCTAATATTAAGTATAAAAGTTTATAGCATCACATATATAATACTCTTGATTAGAAACATCAAGAAAAGTAATTGACTGGAGGGGACTCGGTGTGACCAGCTGGTTGAACATCTGGATGGGCTCCAAGGGGCTTGAACTGAATTCCCTAACCATCTACAATTTCTTGGTCAAGCAATATCTGGTCCGGGATCTTTAAAGGGTTTGACTCTCCTCCTTGGATACTTCTTTCTCCCAGTGTTTTCTATGCAAAAATGGGAATGTGTGTTTCAGTTCGCTGGAAGAGACGAAAATAAAATAATCATAGTGTTTATCCTCTCATGCATCCATTCTTCAGACATTTCCGGGTTTTCATTATTTCCTTAGCCACGGCGTGTTACCAGACATGACCACTTGGTGGCAGCGTACCCTCGTTTTATCCCCGCCGGTTGGGGTTGGGGAGGAAAAATGCAGAGACCCACCGCCCCATCTGGTTTGCAGCTGAGCCTCCCGGGAGGCGGAAGAGCTCCTACCAGCCTGGGCTTTGTCCTCAGGGGGCTTCACTTGACATACATTACTCCACAAAATTCCTTTTCCAACTGCATCCCTGTGACCAACGACCTGAAGATAACCAAGGCTTTTGGTGACACTGTGTTCTGTTTGCCACCCCCGGCCCCCCAGAACACCATGGATTTCTCCATCTCCCTGGATACATTAGAGGATTTAAGAAGGGCAGTGGTTTCTGGAATCTCCTCTAAAGCAGCTTCTCTCCAGGATATCAGGCAGAAAGCAATCTGCATCTTGTGCGCAGAGTGGCTGACGGAGTTTTAAGAAGGACCATGAGGCCTCACAGCCCAGGCTCAGAGAGCAACAATTAGATGCTCGACTGGCCACACTTTCACTCACCATGGGATCTGGGGAGAGCCACTCATGTATGTGTCACGGAACCACTATTTATGGAGTACCTGCTATATTCTACAATAAAAATACAGGGGTGAGAGAATTATTAAAAACCTGTAAACTATTTCTAGAAGCTGGTCTTTTGAAAAAGAGTCACCAAGAGCAGACGTTCTCAAAAATGTGGATCCTGGGCCAACAGAACCCAAGAACTTGTTATAAACGCAGATTCTCAGGCCCCGCCCAGCCCTACTGAATCGGAAACTCTGCCGTAGGGCCCAGCTGCTGGGGCTGTAACCAGTCCTCCAGGGGATTCTGATGCCCACTTGGGCTTGAGAACCAAGGATGTTTGAGTACACCCTTCCCCTCCCTTCCTTCTCTCTTTGCTTCTTTGTTTATTGAATTCCTTTGAAGAGCCAGGTACCCAATTATCTTGGTCCCTGCCCCCAGAGAATTTACAAATTAATGGGAGAGACAGTAAAAATCTGGGCCCGTGATAATAAGGTAAACTAAGGTAGGGAATGTTTCGTGCGCTGTGGGCACGTATTAGAGGCGCCTCGCCCAGCTTTGGGCAGAAGTAAAATGGGCTTGCCGACAGTAAGACCTGAGTACGGCGTAAAATATAGAACAGAAGAATGTATGCAGGCGTTTCTCAACTTATATACCTCACCAGACACCCCTTTACGTGGCTTGGGGGCTATTGGGGTGGCAGACTCAGCCTGCAGAGGCCAGGAGGTGACATGAGTGAGTGACCAGGAGAGGACGAGGAGAGGACGGCAAACTCCACCTGGGGGAGCAGCTCTGCTCAGAGCCAAGCTGTGGTTCCCTGAGAGATGCAGGCCCAGGTGATGCCAGGTCCTGGGGACTGTTTGGCAGGTGAGCCTGGAGCACTATATTTGCACGTGAAATTTCCCCAAAACACGTACAAACACTTTGTGGGCCAAAAGGGAGATGCACGGAAGCCAGACGGGGCCCCCGCGGGAAGGTCCCCCGATGTGAGCATTTGCTTCTTCCACGACCGCCATCTAGCGGCGAGCGTGGGCTGCTGCACCCTTTGCTTTCTCAGGAGCAGAGGGACCCGCTTCTTCCTTCCTTCTTAAATTGGGGTTTTGATTTCCAAAAGTCTATTGCTGTGAAAAGGTTCAGAGCGCCACCCGGATGGCCGTTCTCCTCCTTCTCCTTTTGGAAATAGGTTAAACTGAAGGGGGTGGGGCGCAGTGTTGAGAGGGTGCTTTGGGGGCCCTGGAGCGGCGCGCCAGGCTCACGTCCCTGCTTTGCTGCAGGGAACTTTGCGGGGTGAGATCAGTCCCCCGAGTAAAACAGAGTAACATCTGACCCGTCTGCAGTCCAGACCCAAAGCCCCTGAATGTACGTGAAGGATACAGTTGGGTTCTGCCTGCCGCTGGCTCTGCCAACTGAAGGTAGAAAATAGGGGGGAAAAATTCCAGAAAGTTCCAAAAGACAAAACTTGAATACGCTGCACATTGGCAACTATTTACATAGCACTCACATTGTATTAGGTATTATAAGTTATCTAAAGATGATGTGAAGTATATGAAAGGAGGCATGTAGGTTACAGGCAGATACCATGCCATTTTATATAAGGGACTTGAACATCCATGGATTTTGGGACACACAGGGATCCAGAAACAAACCCCTGGGAGACCAAGGGATGGCTGCACGTCATTCCCAGCCACGGTCCCCGATGCTCTTCTTGAGTGACCTTCATGGTAGTCCTTGAACAGCACCCTACCCCTACCCCCAAAAGTCTTTGCTTGTGTATTTCTCTTGGGGAGAGCTGCTGGCCTGAGTCAGATTCTCAAAGGGGATTCTAACTCAGGAAGGGGGAAGACAAGTGTGTCCCGTGGAGTTCTCAAACGTTGAGTTGCACTGGAATCCTCGGAGGGCTTGTTAGGACATAGATGGCTGGGCACCTCCCTCAGAGTTTGCTCCCACAGGTTTGGGGTGGGGCCCAAGAAACTGTCTTCCTAACAAGTTCCCAGGTGATGCTGAAGATGCTGGTCTGGGACCACACAGGAACTTCGAGAACAGACCTCAGACTCTCTGCTCTGATGGCGGAACTCATGGTTGGGCTCTTGCTTTCACTCACAAGCTCCAAAAACAAATGAAAAATCACTGTGTTTCTTGGTCCCAGTGATGCCTCCCTCCATCCTTTGCGGTCAGAAATAGTTTAGAGATTCTGAGCAACAACTTTTCATGTTGGACACTCGACAATGATTTTCTGCTTAGAAGTGAAAAGACAAAGAGCTGGCATCTGAAGCCAGCTGAGGAGGTGGACAGGGTCATAGCAAAGACTAATGGTATCAGAGGACAATATGATGTGCACACTCCCTGTCTCCCTACACACTTTTGTCATGGTACTAGAATTTGCTCAGAAGAGCGTCTTAAGGGTGGCCGCTCGGATTGGTGCTAAGGGACACACTCTGTTTCCTTCCTTGTGTCCATTTCGGATGCACCTAAAGTTTGATTAAACAATAGCTAAGATCCTCTTTCAATTCTAAGAATTTCTGACTCCTGTGAAAAAGACACATTGGCTCTCGAATTCTATGAACAGGCAACATTGGTCCACCTGCCACTTCTGGTCTCCACAAGACAGTCTGCAGCTTCCTGCTGAGCTACTCTCTGGACACAGCCAAACATCATCGTGCAAAGCCACTGGGTCCTCATCGCGTGCTAGCTGCTGGGCTGAGGGCTTTGAATGTGCTCGCAGAGGTCAGAGCAAAAAAAGAAAAAAAAAAAAAAAAAAACGCCTATGCCATTCTCTGCTTCTTGAGGCTCTAGTTGCAGGAAGTGTAATAATAAACGTGAAAGGACTTTGAATTCTCTGCAAAGCAGGACCTGCAAAGTAGGAGGTGACAGATGACAGAGAAAATTGTCCCAAGGCTTGGGGCAGGAAACACGTCACTCTCCTAGAGGCTAGGACTTTCCATCTGGAGTGGTGGCCAAATATACGTGATGATGGGCTGGGGGGATCCCTTTGCAGCCAGGAACTGGGTCGGTGGGTAAAGGGTAGGGCACTCAGGAACGTGATCAGGTCGGGAGGCGGGCGCTCCCTGACTTGGGAAAGTGGAATTTCATGAGGGGAAATCGGTTTCATCTTTGTAACTGCTATGCCCTCAGCGAGCTGATGGGCAGTGGGCAGAGAAGGAAATTGTTGGTTTGATCCTCATTCCCCTTGGAAATAGGAGAGTGGGATGTCTCAGCATCTGGGGACAGAACATGGGGACCAGGAAGGTTCTGGGTTTGCAGGAAAGAAGGCAGCACGTCACTGCGGGGACAGCACTGCCCTGCCCTTCCTTGGTGTCCCAGCATTAGATGACAGGGAGAAGCAGAGCCCTGGGTGGGAAGGAAAATCCTCACTCACCTCTGTCCCTGCTGGGGCAGAAACGAGGTGTGACCTGGCGCAAGTCACTTCCTGTCCCTGAGCCTCTGTTTCCACACCCGTAAAGTGTGGACATTGGACACGATTCCCCAGTAAAGATCAGAATCCAGTGGTCTTGCTTTCCTCCTTAGTAGGAAGAATTAGAGACACTGAGAAACTGAAGGAATTTTTTTTTTGAAAACACTTGCTTTCAAGTCAATCGAGGTATAATTTTCATACAGAAATACATCCACTTTATCCACTGTGAGCAAAGTTTGAGGAGTTTTCCCAAAGGTCCACCCCTGAGGCTGCACTGCAGTCAGAATATGGAACATTTCCGGGACTTCCCTGGTGGCGCAGTGGTTAAGCATCCGCCTGCCAATGCAGGGAATACGGGTTCGAGCCCTGGTCCGGGAAGACCCCACATGCCGCGGAGCAACTAAGCCTGTGCGCCACAACTACTGAGCCTGTGCTCTAAAGCCCATCAGCCACAACTACTGAGCCCTCGTGCCACAACTACTGAAGCCCGCACGCCCAGAGGCCGTGCTCCACAACAAGAGAAGCCACAGCAATGAGAAGCCCGCGCACTGCAACAAAGAGTAGCCCCCGCTCGCCGCAACTAGAGAAAGCCCACACACAGCAACGAAGACCCAATGCAGCCAAAAATTAAAAAAAAATATATATGGAACATTTCCGCACAAAATAATTACAGTGGGGAGAGGGAAGGGGGAGGGGCAATATAGCGCGTAGGTGATTAAGAGGTACAAAACATTATGTATAAAATAAGCTACAAGGTTATGTTGTACAACATGGGGAATGTAGCCAATATTTGAAAGTAACTATAAATGGAGTATAACCTTTAAAAATGGCGAATCCCTATATTGTACACCTGTAACTTATATAACATTGTACATCAACTATTCTTCAATAAAAATAAATAGCTTTTTAAAAAATGAATATAGAACGTTTCCATCTCCCCTGATGGCCCTTGGCGCCCCTTCACGGGCACAGCTCCTCTTGGCCCCAGGCAGCCTATGGCACATGTCTTAAACCTCATTTCTCCGTTTGCTCCCTGTGTCAGCTTCCTGCAGCTGCTGTGACAAACTGCCACAACCTTAGTGCCTTAAAGCAACACACATTTATTCTCTTACAGTTCTGGAGGTCAGAAGTCTAAAGTGGCTGAGGGACTTCCCTGGTGGCACAGTGGTTAAGCATCCGCCTGCCAATGCAGGGGACACGGGTTCGAGCCCTGGTCCGGGAAGATCCCACAGGCCGCGGAGCAACTAAGCCCGTGTGCCACAACTACTGAGCCTGCGCTCTAGAGCCCACGAGCCACAACTACTGAGCCCACGTGCCACAACTACTGAAGCCCGCGTGCCTAGAGCCCGTGCTCCGCAACAAGAGAAGCCACCACAATGAGAAGCCTGTGCACCGCAACGAAGAATAGCCCCCGCTCGCCACAACTAGAGGAAGCCCGCGTGCAGCAACAAAGACCCAACACAGCCAAAAATTAAAAAAAATAAAAAAATTAAGTAGGCTGGCTGAGCTGCGTTCCTTCTGCCGGCTCTAGGGGGCATGGCTTTCCTTGCCTCCTCTGGCTTCTAGATGCTGCCCACAGCCTTGACTCTTGTGCGTGCCTCCCTCTGACCGCTCATTCCATCCTCCCGTCTCCTTCTCTGAGCCACTCTTCCTCTTATTAGGAGCTTGGTGATTTATGGATAATCCAGGCTAATCTCCCCATCTCTAGGTCTTCAACTTAATTGCATCTGCAAAGTCCCTTTGCCACATGAAGTGACATATTTACAGGTTCCGGACATCTTTGGGGGGACATTATCGAGCCACCACCCTCACACGCACAGAAAGGACTTCCAGGCCTACAGCCGAGCTTTCCAGAGCAGGTCCTCCATCAGGGGCCCCTGCTCACCTGCCCAGCACATCTGCTTTTCCACTTCTACTCCACATGCCAAAGAGGCTCCAATAAAAGTAATTCTAGCAAACATTAATTCTGCATTTACTATGTGCCAGGCACTTTCCTAAGCCCTTCATAGACCCTAACTCACTTAATCCTCATGGCAAGCACAGGAGGGGAGTGTCATTTTTATTCCTGTTTTACCGCTGAGGAAACTGAGACACAAGAAGTACAAGGAGCTGTCCCAGGTCACCCAGCTGCGTGGAAGAGCAGGGATTAACTCTGGGAAGTGAAGGAAGCTACGGCACATCCTCCACTGCCTCTCCAGAGCCCACCTCCGGATTTGCTGAGCCCTGTCCTTGGGACCAGACAGTTTCCTCTGTGCTTGTGAAGGGGATCAGAACATGCCACCCCACTTTTTTTTTCATTGTAAGTGACAAAAAACAACTTAAAGAATTAATCAAAAAAGAACAAGTACTAGCTCAACTGACTGAAAAGTCCAGTGGTAGATGTGGAAAGAGATCTTCAGGTTCTGCTGGATCCAGATGCTCTCAAGGTGTCACCAGGAACCTGTCCCTGCTCTCTACCTCTGAGCTGCTTCTCTTTACTGGCCTCATTCTCAGAAGGGCTCTATCCAGGGGAGAGCAGATGGGCATACACAGCTCCAGGCCGATGGTCTTATCTTCTTAGCAACTCCAGCAGAAAAAAACTGCCAGGGGTTAGGGATGCTTCCCTCCCCTTTGCCAAGACTGGTTGACTTGCCCACACACAGAGTGAAGGGAAAGGGTTGGTCCATCTGAACCTTAGAGACTGATGGTGGCAAAGGAATAATGGTCCTCCAAAGGAAAACTGGGATGATGTTACCGTAGCAAGAGGAAACTGTCTCTGGGCATCCAAAAATGACAGATGGTTTTCCATATGCTCTCCTTGGAGCTGGTCATTCTGGAGGCCTGCTTTCCTCCTTCTGGATTGGCCTTCGATAGATCTCTTTTGCCGGGGGGCTTTGCTCTATCTCCCCGCTCAGAGGTGACGTTTCTCTTCTTCATTCTCTTTGGAATTCTGTGTACTTATAGCAGGGGAGTCACACGGGCTGAATTTGGTCCAGCCTTGCCAAAATGTGTCCTGCAACTCATAAGTGTTCCGGGCCAGCTCACCAGGAAGCTACACTCAGATTTGGAGCCAAACCTCAACAGGAACACAGAGTTAACCTGGACATAGATCTGTGTCAGATCCGGGGGTGCAGTGTCCAGATGCCCTCCGCAAGGCCTAGGCACCCATCTCCTAGCTCCTGTGAATATTGTTCGTGGGGGTGATGGTCGTAGCTATGTCCTTCACTGAGCATTGTCTCCATCTGTGCTACAGGGACCTGTTTCAGCCGAGATTCCACGCCCTCCTAAGGTTCAGCCCAAGGTCAATGAAATGAGGTCAGCCACCTAAATGCAGAGCTCCCCACTAGACCGACCGAGGCCTCAGTTGCACCCACATTGCATCCTGCGCGTTCCTGCCTCGTCTACTTCCTGACAGGCGTCCCTCCCAAGAGCTCTTCCTAAGAAGCCTTCTGCGCACAAATCTCATCTCAAAGGCTGTGTCCAGAGAACCCAATCTAAGACATCTGGTTTTCTCTCCTTATGGTCAATGGACGTGCTGTCCCCAAAGAAATGAGGATCCCTTTTTAAAGGCTTTAATGTTGGGGAACAGGTTCTTTGTGGTCCTGGTCCAATCTCAGTCTTGGATAGGTGTTTGGGGTTTGGGGGCATCTTCCTGGGTCAATTTCACCTGTATGAACATACCAATGCAGGTGTACAGCTAAAGTGACTGATTTTCTTTTCTTTTGTTGAAATTAATTAATTAATTTTAAAAATAAAATTATTTATTTTATTTTTATTTATTTTTGGCTGCGTTGGGTCTTTGTTGCTATGCGTGGGCCTTCTCTAGTTGCGGTGAGCAGGGGCTACTCTTCGTTGCGGTGCACGGGCTTCTCATTGCGGTGGCTTCTCTTGTGGAGCACGGGCTCTAGGCGTGCGGGTTTCAGTAGTTGTGGCATGCAGGCTTCAGTAGTTGTGGCTCGTGGGCTCTAGAGCGCAGGCTCAGTAGTTGTGGCTCTCGGGCTTAGTTGCTCTGCAGCATGTGGGATCTTTCCAGACCAGGGCTCGAACCCACGTCCCCTGCGTTGGCAGGCAGATTCTTAACCAATGCACCACCAGGGAAGCCCTAATTTTATTTATTTTTGGCTGTGTTGGGTCTTCGTAGCAGTGCGTGAGCTTCTTGCGGTGGCTTCTCTTGCTGCGGAACATGGGATCTAGGCGCGCAGGCTTCAGTGGTTGTGGTGCACGGGCTCAGTAGTTGTGGCTCAAGGGCTTAGTTGCTCCGCGGCATGTGGGATCTTCTTGAACCCGTGTCCCCTGCAGTGGCAGACGGATTCTTAACCACTGCGCCACCAGGGAAGTCCCTAAAGTGACTGATTTTCTATTAGCTTGGCCAATATTCGGCTGAATTTTCAGGTGATTCATGAAGAATAGGTACTCAGGATTGGAATTAGGTGATCAGGTTAAGAAACAGGGCGAGAAAGAGAAAAGCAGATTTGTTGTGCCAGCTGAGAGCTCTTGTGTAGTGACAGAGATTCTCTTCTTGACCAAACTCTGTGCTCAGGCTCCTCTGACGTCTTTATCAATGAGGCCTTGACTTCTGGACTTCTGTGTTCATCTCTGCATTGTCCAGTTTTAGCAAGAATCCCGCTTAGTCAGTTTAGCCAGAATCCTCCATGCTCCATATGTGAGCACCCTCCACGACCAAGTTCCTCATCCCCCACCATCCCCCAGGGGATGTCTGATCACCCCGGCCTTCCTTCAGAGAGAATCCTGTTAGGTCAGTTTACCAGAATCCCCGCTACTGCTGATACTTCTGCTTAATAATTTTCCATCCACTGACCTCTCCCCGCCTCCCACCCCGCGACCCCAGCTCCTCGGCTATAAATTCCCACTTTTCCTTGTTGTGTTCAGAGCTGAGTCCAGTCTCTCTCCTCCACTGCAAAACCCCGTTGCGGTGGTCCCTATGCCTATCACGATCGTTCCCCTTGAATCAATTCCTCCTTACCACTTTTAACAAGTGTCATGAATATGTTTTTTCTTTGACACTGTTGGAGGTCTGCTCATTATTCAAGACGTAATTTGAGGTTATTTCTTCTAAGAAGCCTTTCCTGCCTGTTAATGTCACTTCTTGTCTGGGCTTTCATTGTGTGTTTTACATGTTTTAGTAGACACGGACATGGACACAAATCATTATAAACACTATCTAATGTTTCTTCTAGTAAAGTGTTTTTCAAGCTGTAGAAAAAAAAATTACAGAATACAGGATTCATTATAGGAATCAGACCCTACACGTTGTAGAAGGAACAGGGGGAGTGAAGGTCCAGAAAGGGAAATTGAAGGATCAGAGAAACATCAACCGTCAGCCCTCCTGAAATGCTGGCATCGTTTATGGTTCAGAATTCACAGGGCAATCTGGGAGGCAGGCATGTCTCAATGCTAGAATTTTTAAACTTTTTTACCACAACCCATATTAAGAAATACCTTTTATATCAAGATCCGGTAGAAGGACAGGCACATACGCCTATACGAGTGACTGAGAACTAAACTTCCACAGGCAACACTAATCCCTACTGTGTGCAGCTATGATATAATAAGAAATACATTCGGTCTTTTCCCCTGGTTCCGGAAACAGAGCTCCTAAAAACTCTAGAATTTCCTGAGTGATAGGAGTGTGTTTCGTTATTTATGAGGAGCCCCTTTCAACCATACTTGAGTTTATATCGATGAGGTGACTCTTGGCAGGACCCTACCTAGCTTCAGGACGGGGGCTGGTCACCGGAGGACCCAACCATTTCATGAAGGTTAGAACTTTCAGCCCCACCCTCTGGCCTCCAGGGAGGAGAGAGGGGGCAGGGGGCTTCTGAACTGAGTTAATCATCAATGGCCAATGGTTTAATCAAATGTGCCCACATAACGGGATAAAAGCCCTCAGAACTACCAGTTTGGAGGAACTTCGTGGCTGGTGAACATACCCAGGTACTGGGATGGTGGTGCACACCAATGCCATGCGGGTGGAGACTCCTGCACCTGGGACCGTCCAGGCCTCTTCATCTGACTCTTCATTTCTATCCTTCATAATGAACTGCAGTGGTAAGCTTCCCACTCTCCCAGGTTCTGTGAATCATTCTAACAATTTATCGAACCCTAGGGGTGTCATGGGAACTCCCAAATTTGTAGCTGGTCATTTAAAGTGCGGGTGCCTGAAGACCCCATTTGTGGTTGGCGTCAGAGGTGGCGGCAGGCTGTGAACTGAACCCTTAACCCGCGGGGTTTGCACTAACCCCAGGTACTCAGTGTCAGAATTGAATCGAATTGTTGGGCACCAGTTGGTAGACAGAGTCAGATAACTGGTTGCTGGTCCTGTAAAGAGGACAAACAGCAACATAAATAGTTTCGTTTCTATTCTATTCATTCTTGTTCTATTCACTTTTTTTCTATTCTATTCATTTTTTGTTCTATTTATTTATTATTTATTTATTTATTTATTTTTGCGGTACGCGGGCCTCTCACTGCTGTGGCCTCTCCCATTGCAGAGCACAGGCTCCGGACGCGCAGGCTCAGCAGCCATGGCTCACGGGCCCAGCCGCTCCGCGGCATGTGGTGTCTTCCCGGACTGGGGCACGAACCCGTGTCCCCTGCATCGGCAGGCAGACTCTCAACCACTGCGCCACCAGGGAAGCCCTATATTTATTTTTAAGTGCTATTTGTAATCAACTAAATCGATTTTATAACTCTCCACTTGATCACCACCCACAGGTTAAAAAACAGTCTGTAACACACTGCAAGCTTCTTAGGAGCAGGAACATTGAGATCCCTTGGCATCCCTTATGCCTCATGCAGTATCCAGTCCAGAGATGGCACTACTGTAAGTTCATGGAGTACGTGAGTGAGAGAATGAATGAATGAATGAATGAAGTTGTCTGATTTGGGGTATGGTCCTCGCTGGCTCAGGTTTCAGTTGAATGAATCTACCCAGGGACATTCAGACTTAATTAGCATAAATTTGTTCCTCAGAATAGGCAAGGCTCTCCTATTGGAATGTTAGCTTATTAGTTCATCGTGGGAACCATTTGGGGTGAGGTACCTGGGATCAGTCAGTGGGGATAGTTTGCTTGCCCAGTCCAGAAAGACTCAAAGGGCACTGGTTGTTTCTAGGAGTTATTTCCTTCAAGGTGGGATACCTAGACGAACTGACTGTCTCAATTTTGAGATGCTTCTCCATCTGCCAGGGGCACGGTTGGGGCAGCCCCTCGCATCAGTTCTGAGAGCTTCACGATAACAGCTGTCCTGTGTTCCTTACGGCTTATTGTTCTTGAACAGCTGTGAAGACCTCCTAGGTCTCCATCCTAGGTGGAGGTTTGGGGCACGCCCCAGGCTCATCTGCACCGCATTGCCAAAAGCTGGTTTACTCCCCTGCAGATGGCAAATTGCTTCAATTTCCTGTGGCTTCCTATTAGCTTCAGTTTGGAAGGGTGACATTTCCTGACCTTGTTCTAAAATCCTGGGGCTGAACCCTGTCTGAAGCCCGTTGACCCTTCTGCACTGCATATACACAATAAAGAGCGGCTGAGTGATTCAACTGATATTATCAAAGTTTTGATTTGTGGTTGACCCAGTCTGACCTTCAATGTCCTGGTCCCAAAGGCTGTGGGGATGATCAACGGAGTCGTCTGTATCCACGGTTCGTGAAGACCGCATTCCCCACTAGGTCTGAACCTCCAGCCAATTCCAGCTTCACACGATGCTCGGGACAGATTTCCCGAAACAGATGCCGAATGCGTGAAACACAGCCCTATTGGTTTTCCATGTGGAGCCTGTGAAAAAGACTCCCCTCCCCCTTGCAAAGACTCCTTCACCCATCTGGTTTAAATTTGTGCGAAGTGTTGCCTGCCTAGAAAAGGGTTAATGACAACTGGGACGGAGAGTTCTGTTTACTTGGCTGGGCTTAGCAGGAGTCCAGTTTCTCCCAGAAGTTGAGTCTAATCAAAACCAACCCAGGGGGCTGAGGAAGACTTCCTGTTCACCCCTACAGGACTCTGTGAGAACAGGACGAACGTGGCACTGAGATCTGGAAATTTCGGCAATGGTGGCGGCGGCAATAACTGTGCTGCTGGGAAGATCGTCTGCAGAGGGCGTGGCCTGAGTAGCAACAACTAGCACTTTAATAACATAATGAGAATCACATTTCTGTAATTGTATAATACACAGGCCCAGGACTGTGTCATCACTTGTCTAAATGTGATACAAATTGGACGCAGAAGCTTGGGCCCTTTGGCAAATGCTGACCCAGGGATTATTTTCACAGAGACTTTCTATCTGACGGGACTTCAGTCTTAGGAAGCTGGACTTCTTTTTCCGATGGCCGATTCCAAAAATGAACACCTTCGAGTTGTCCTTTCTGGTCCTCCTGAAGGTTTCCAAGAATGTGACATCGTCCCAAACAAAGAGGAACACTTGGATGTGTTGCTGGCTGGGATACTTTCAGTAATTACTTCCTTCAGGGTTGACATTAGAAAGGAATTCACATGAGGCCGAAAGGAACCATTTTTCAGAAGGGCTGCTCTCCGGGGACGTTCCAGCTGGAAAGATGGCCAAGCTTGAATTAAACAGACTTGTATAAATCTCACTGTTATGATATTAAGAAAATGAGCCGGACTGTTTGATCTCTTTACGTTTTATGTGAATGCCGTTAGGATAATACAATATCTTCTTTGGCTGAAAGAGCCATTATTATCCTGTAAGAAGGATAATTAAATGGGGGTAGTGTATTAAGATGCAATTTAGGATAGAGTGGCACCATGTGTGACAGTGAAAATGTTTGCCGCCTTCTTTATAAGAAGGCTATTCTACATCCCACATTTGCTAATCCTCCGGGAGCCCAAAGGGGGTTGTCAATACTTTAGCATTTGAAATTGCATTGAAATGTTCCAGATTTTACCTAATTTAACCTTCAAAGCAGCCCTGTTAGGTTAAACAAGACGGTTATTGTTTCTTTCCATTTGTGGAGTACTTAGCAGCACACAGTGCCCCCTAGCGATGGGGCAAAGCTGACATTCATGTCGTCAACTTCTGATTCCAAGGCCAGTCAAGTTCCCACCCCGCTATGTCAGATGTCACATTGCCTAATTCCCTTCTGCTCTCAGTATAATCGAGAAATGCCCCGAAGTGGCATCCATAACCCTGAAGTTTAACATGATCACGGGCAGCTACTGCACAAATAAAATCCACTTGCATTAAACCATCACTAAGATGAGAGACAGACATTTAACTCTTGGCCCCGGTATCCCAGGGGACGATGTAGAATAGCTGTGTACCTCTGATCTGGGTTCAATATTTTCCTATGATCCGCGACAACTGTGTCATTCATTCAACTGTGTCATACGGTTTGCAGACCAGCAGCCTCAGCATCGCCTGAGAGCTTATCCAAAAAGCAGAAGCTCGGGCCTCATCCCAGACCCACTGAATCAGAATCTGTGTTTTCACAAGAGCCCCAAGTGATCCAGCACATGTCAGGGTTTGGAGGTGCTGCGTCCAGAGCTCATGCCTTTGCTCAGCCCTGCCCGTTTTACGCTGTGGGCTCTGCAGGTGCCCTGCAGGAGGTGAGGAGAGACCAGGCAGAACATATCCACCTAACTGCTCATTTTCATAAGGACTGAAGGAGAAGTTACACTGGAGATGGATGACAGCTGTGGAAGGAAGAAGCTGGGAAAGTGTTCGGAAACAGAGGAACTTGCCAGTAGCTGCCTTCAGACATCTGGTTTGAGGTCTCAAGGAAACAGTGATACTGATATTTTGAAATGATAGGCACTCCAAGAGCCTCTTGCCCATGGGCACTTCGGGAAATGGTGTTTGAGGAACCCCGGTTTGCTCCTGAAGCGGGGTACGGCCAGGCTGACCATTCCTGCGGTGACCCTGACGGCTGTGGGCTGGAGCAAAGCCCAGACTCCTCATTTCTTCCAGTCACGTCCGGGCTCCTCCCCTCTCGGCTCTGTGGTCCCAGAGGCAGGTGTGAGCCTTAGGGCTCCCCAGGTCCAGCATCAGGAGCCCCCCAAGGCTGTGCTGACTTAGCTCTATCTGGTAGCTCAGAATTATGCAACCCAAGCCCCTATTACTTCTCATGTGGGTCGGAACGCCCCGCCCCTCTTCCCAGCCTACGTCTCTGCTTTCTGCAGGAGCTGCCAGATATCAAATTGCTCCTTTTTCTGTGGCTTCAGGATCCAGGCAAATGTCCATGAAGGGGAGGATTGTAACCGCTGAGACGCAGCGTGAATACAGGGCCCTGGGTTCGGCTGTGAGCAAGTACGCCGAGCGATTTGAAATGACTCTCCTGGGAGCTGGTTGTCACGTTCTTGGTGTGTTCAGGAAATGTCTGCCACATTTTACATCAACATATTCGAACTGCAAATAACTGAAGTGTTGAATTGTAACAATGAATGAGTACAATGAATGGATCACAGTGCCAACGGTGAACAGGCTTGGGTAATTGAAGCAACCTGTTTCTTAATTAAAAAATAAAATTGTCCTTGCTGTGGTGCCACTGTCCCTAGTGCTTGGCGGCAGGGACGATACACCCCACCCTGATGTCACGTGAAGCCACACGACTCGGAAGACGCCATATGCAGATTACGGTGGAAAGAATTGGGGGCCTTTTGGCTTTCTGCCATCACTCATATTTCAAGGTCCAGACGGTGGAAGTCAATCAAAATATACTTAAATATGCCTGTAATTGCTCCCGGACTCAGTATCCCGGGGTTTGTTACTCAAGGGCTCAAAGCATCTATGTTACCATCACTATGACTTCCAGATGCGTTTGATCCTTCTCAGATTAACTTCCGCGCCGAGGCCTCCACCCAAGCCGGGATCGGCATCTCTTATTCCTTCGGCTACATCTTGCCCAGCTAGCAACGTCCAGCGCGGGCCAGCAGCGAGGGCCCTCTTTCCGTCACCTGACGGCTCGCTTACATTCATTCTCCCTGTGGATGCTCTCAGCACAGGAGCTCAGCTCAAGATCACACAGCTCTGGCGGGCGGGCGGATCAGGCTTTGTGCTCCCAGGGCCGGCTTTTGTCGCCATAGCAATTGTTCTCAAAGCAGTGCCCCCCCGCCCCCGAACAGCGGCGGCATCACTCGGGATCTTGTTAGAAATAGAAGCGCTCAGGCCCCACCCCAGACCTCCTGAAACAGACACTTTCGGGGTGAGCCCAGCATACAAATCAAAACCAAAACACAGGAGGGCCCTGTGTTTTAACAACCCCCTCGGAGGACTCAGATGAGGCCTCAATTTAGAGACTTGCTCTTCTCTGCCAAGCTCAGTGTCCTGCAGGGTGTGTTATTCCAGCCACTAGACTGTAAACTCCCCGAAGGCAGGACTTCCGCCTTCTTCATCTCTGAGCGAGGCACCGTACAAAAACCTAATAGTAATGAAACGGAGCAGGACCCTGTGGTCCTTCCCCCTACAGCCTCGCCTGCCTTTTGTCTGTGGAAAAACGTTAGCCAAAGAATCAATTGAATCAGAGAAGTGAGAAAAATGCAGAAGCAAAGGAAAACAGTCCAACAAGACTAAATAATAATAGTTTAGTCCATAAGCAAAGTCAAGGACATTTAGTTCCTTCTCAAGGGCTATAGGTAATATTCTGAGCCATAACCTGGGAGCTGTCTTGTAGACACTGAAACCCCACCAGGTGGAAGAAGTTAACCACACGATGACCAGGCTGTAGCCGTGACATGAGCTGCCACAATTCCGAGAACTGGCCTCGAGGAAATGGGAACAAACCGACCCTGGAACTGAAGATTAACAGTATAATCAAGATGATGCTGATGAGACCACCGCAGGACTGATTTCAAGGTGACTGTCAGAGCTGCCGGTGCTGTTTCTGCATGTAGCCCCCTCCCTCTGCCTCTGAAAGTGCTTGCTCTACTGGTTGTCGGGTGTGTGTGGGGGGGAATCGGCCTATGGACAGGAGTCCACCCTCCCTTCCCCCCCAAACCCCCATTGCCAGCCTCCAAAATAAAGCCAACTTTCCACCAACCTTGCCTCTCTATTGGTTTTAGAGCAGCGAGCAGCCAGACCCCACTTTCAGTAATAGTAACAGCAAACAGTACTGAGCTCTTACTGTGTGCCAGAGGGGCATCTCTCTCATTCAACCCTCAGAAGGACCCTTGCAGGCAGGTACTGTTATTACCTGCTTTTTACAGATGAGGACACAGGAGCAGGGTGAGGAAGCCACTTGCTCAGAATCCAAGGTCATCCAAGGTTACCACCTGGGAAAGCCGGGATGGGAACCCTGGGGTCTGACCGAGCTCTTCCCCCCCAGGTCCCCCTGCTCAGCAGTTGCTTAGTGAATCAACTCTCACCACCTGGACCCTCCCATGCACCATGGGGAGGAAAAGGCTAAAACGTAAAAGAGTCGACATACAAGCAGCTTAGGGGGATAGGGACGGCAGAAAGGAAGGCATGCTTTTCATAGGGAAGCAAAGATGAATGATTAAGCCCCCTCATTTCACCCCTCACAGATCAGGTTGTCTTGACCTCGGATGCAGGGATGTGCCGAATCTACTCAGTACCATTGGTTCTAAAGATACCTGAATGTCTTGAACTCCTGCATCAGAAGGTGCAGGCCTCTGGGGAGGCAGGGGAAGGGGGGGTGGGGTGAAGGGAGAGAATTATATATGGGTTAATGCTCCGGTGCAAGCAGACCTCAGAGAGATTTTGGGGTCGGTTCCAGACCGCTGCAAAAAATCGAATATCACAATAAAGCAAGTGACACGAATGTTTTGGTTTCCCAGCGCATATAAAAGTTATGTTTACTGTAGTCTATTAGAAGTGCAATAGCATTATGTCTGTAAAAAGCAATGTACATGCCTTAATTTAAAAATGCTTTATTGCTAAAAAATGCTAACCCTCATTGACAGGGCAGGGTTGCCACAAACGTTCAATTTATGAAAAAACGAAGTATCTGTGAAGGGCAATAAAACAAGGTCTGCCTGTAGGGATGCTTGAATTCAAAACACCTGGTCCAGGTCATGACTGTGGTGCTTAGAATCTGTGTAACACATAGGCCATGAGCCACTTTCCCTCTCTGGGCCTCAGTTCCTTCATCTATGAAATGGGGATCATGAAAATAGCTGTTTGACTTGTGTGTGGTGTGGACGAGCTGGTGGCTGTGAGAGGTGCGTGTTCTTTGCTGTGACCAGGACATGTCGCAATGCAGGGAAGGCGTTGAGGAGATGCCCACCCAGCCTTGATTTCCAGTGTGAGATTCTTCCCTACATGTGCTCCCTTCCCCAGAACATATGTGTGTGATTTCTCAGCACTCAATCAATGCAGCACCCAGGCCTGATCCTCTGAGCCTGGAAACCAGTTCACGGCCCTTTTGAAACAGGAAATTTCTAAAGAGAAAGGGCCGGACCGACCGAGGAGCAGAGGGTCCCCTAAGGATGCGATGCTGTTCTGCATCCCAACCCTCAAAACCATGGCCTTTCTCAGCCTGGATTTATAGACTCCCACTTAGACATCGGGGTTTCCCCACTGAGCAGCTTCTTCCCTCTCCTTCTCACCCACCCCTCTTCAGGCACCAAAGCCCTTTCTAAAATGTCTTCACCTTTCACGGGACACCAGCTCACAAATCCCCCATTCCAAATAAATGAGGAGGAAACCCCTTTCCGCCAGGTTTTGCTTGAGCCCCGAGCCACCCGAAGCCAGGATAAAATTTCGAGGCGGGGTGCACGTGTGTGTAATTGCTTCCTGAGAGGAAGACCGCGAGAGCCTGTTGAGGTGTTAATGATGAAAGCCACAGCATCTGTTACTGTGGCAAAGTCCCATCTGGATCGACTACATTGAATCGCTTTTTATGTGGATGTGGCCCTTAACAGAATCCCTTCCCCTTTGTTAGGGAGCTTCCCACACGAGGAAAACAAAACAAATAAAGCACACCCCACTCACTTCGCTCTACGGAGTAACACTGCCCTTGTTGACCCCCAGATCGTGTGATCAAATCTGGGCAGGGGTTTCCTTATAGGGAAAGAACTTGGAGACTGTTGGTGGACGCATTGCTCTAAGCATGCGTCACAGTATCTGGTGTTTAGTCTGAAATCCAAGGTTCAGACGAGACTGGGTAACCTGAACAAAATTCTGGAAGATCTATGACGAGTAGCTTTTTCACCTGTAAAACAGGCTTGATAACATGTGCCCTTTCATCTCATTTTAACCTTACGAAAACTAAGGTGATGCCTTAGGTCCACAGAACAACAGCATGAAAAGGAACCATAGTTTGAGGTTGGGTCCTACTTCCTTCTTTTATCAACAGGGAGACAGAAGCTCAAAGAAGCCAAGCATTCAGTCCAAGGACACCTATGGCTCAGGGACTGAATGATCCAGAAACCCGGTCTTCCAACTTTGAGGGGGATTGGTTGTTGGCTCTCATCTTGGCTAAAATAGAACTTTGCTCATTCCCAATCCCTCCCTTTGCAAGTGACTTTAGTCTTATTTACCCAGGCAGCAAAGTGACTTGGCAGACTGTGGCTGGGGGCACGGGATTCTCCCCTGACTACATTCACTGCACCTGTTCTAGTTGCCCACGTGCCCAGCTAACAAGTCATCCTACTGCCTACAGACATGGCCTCGGGGACCCTAGCCAGCCAGGGGAAGCATCCTTGGCCCCTTCTGGCAGGAAACCAGTGCCTGGAATGCAATACGAGTAGAAGCTGAACTAGCTAAGTCAAAGTAAAGTTCTAAATTTCCCCAACCATGACGTTTTATTTCATCTTTGCTGTATGAAGATAGGACAGTTAGCTCCATAAAAATGGAAATAGAGCTTTCCTGTTTGGGTGTCTGTGATACCACCAGAGAAGTTATAGTTTTGATGATGTAGCTTCCCCCCCACCCCAGAAAAAAAGTAATATTCCTGGTCCAGATTTGGAATTCGTTTCAGCCAACTGACTGCCCAAATAAATACAAGAGTTTCCTTTACCTCATTAAAAGGCAAAAAGAGATTTCTAGAATGTTTGCTGGGTGGAGCGAATGGGAGATGTTAAAGTTTTCTAAATGCTCTCAAGAAAGACCCAATGTTCGTGGCCGTTCATCTATATCTGGAGGAGGGATCTGGTTGTAGAGCCTTGCAGTGAACATGATTGGATATGTTTCATTAAGACGGCACCTCCGGGGCTTCCCTGGTGGTACAGTGGTTAAGAATCCACCTGCCAATGCAGGGGACACGGGTTCGAGCTCTGGTCTGGGAAGATTCCACATGCCGCGGAGCAACTAAGCCCGCGCGCCACAACTACTGAGCCTGTGCTCTAGAACTCGCAAACCACAACTACTGAAGCCCATGTGCTACGACTACTGAAGCCCGTGCGCCTAGAGCCCATGCTCCGCAACAAAAGAAGCCACCGCAATGAGAAGCCCGTGCACCACAAAGAAGAGTAGCCCCCGTTCCCTGCAACTAGAGAAAGCCCCTGCACAGCAACGAAGACCCAATGCAGCCAAAAATAAAATTAATTAAAAAAAAAAAAAAGACTGCACCTCTGTCTTTGAATTAACTTCTCGTTCCTGTCTTTGGTGCAATATTAATTATTTTTTAATCATCACGGGGAGGCACTTGAAGGAGAAGCAGCTGGAATCGTCCAACCTTAGTTTCATTATACAGATAGGTGTTATAAAAATTAACTTAATTAGCTTGTCACTGCTTGCATAAAATACAACTGCATTTGGAGAACAGATATTGCTTTGCTGATCCAAGGTTAATTACAACATGGAGTGTGCAAGAGGTCAGGTTCCATGGAGTGGGCAGCACCCTGATAGCTGGCCAGCGCAACAGAGATTGTTCCTGCAGTGGGCCCGCCTGGACACCAGCCGTGGCACAGTTCCAAACCCATCCTTGGGGAATCTCAACATCATCAAATCCAGTGGCTGCAGCCCATCTCTGGCGTTCTCTTCTTATTCTGGGGCCCATAAACCTCCACAGGATAGAGGCGGAAATCAACAAGACACTTTAAGGGGAAGATGGTTCTATGTGATCCTTTGTGCTACAACCAGGAAAGAATGTTCTGTGTGGGATGCAGCTAACATTTACCAAATGCTTCCCACATGCCAGGTACCAAGCTAAGGGATTCCCATGAATGACTCACTTAATCCTTACCCAAATCCTATGAGGCAAATAGTATTATCCCTATTTTGGAGTTGAGGAAACTGAGGCCCAGAGAGATCAAATCACTTGTTCAAGGTCACACAGCTGGATCCTGGTCCAGCCAGGATCTGAATCCAGGTAGTTTGTTTCCAGAGGCTAATTCTCCGTCACTATCCCTCAAAAATTGCCTTTGAACGGAATATTATTATAGCATGCTGCCTTGTCATCGTCATCATAAAAATAAGTACTGCTTCTTAGGGGAAAGAAAACTTTGTAAAACATAGAGTTTTACAGAGGCAGGATCCCTTGCAATGAGAAAGTGGACACCAAACCAGAATGTTTCAACCTAATTAAAACACTGAGGAGCTGGTACTGGTTTGGAAGAATCATTCCACGCATTCCGGCTCAATACGCAGGTGTGTTTCATGTGTATAACTGGTTTTGTTTTGTAATTACGCAGCGGTCCATTAAAGGTCGATTTGCTTCTACAATCAGTCAAGCCTTCTAACAACTCATTTGGAGGAGTAAACGGACTTCCTGGAGAAATTTACAGCTTTGGAGACATTGAGATAAGCGCACACCACATCCCTTGAATACGGCTCACCCAGTAAGGGCTGGGATGTCTGGGAAATAATGGAAATCTCGAACTGAGCTGGTTACAAAATAGCGCGAGACGTGCTTGGCGTCAACCCTGAAATGTTAACGGTGGCGACTGGAAGGTAATTTCACTCTCGACAGATGCTACCTGCACTATGGACTGGGATGGGCTCTGCTTGACTGGGAAGATTCGTCCACATTTCTGAGAAAATGATCTTAAAAATCATTTGCTCTGGTTCCTCACGGGCTCCTCCTGGGTTTGATTTCACATGATGGCATACTGACTTTCTCCACTGGAATGACTTAAAGGCATCTTAAACTTAACTATTTGCTCAGCGCTGCTATTATTTTACGTGAGGCTGTTATTAATTTGCCCTAGAATGATGTGTGGTTTGGATTGGATCGTGCTGATGTGGTTTGTCATAGACGATGTGAAATGTAGGACAGAAGCATGGAAAGAAGGAAAATGAGAATGTGAAAAAACAGTCAGTGAATGTTACTGTGGCTATGAGTAATGTGTCCTGTGCTGCTACTAGCTGCATCCATACTGTCCTTTTTTTTAGACTATGTGATCCAAAATGTGGCAAGTAACATAGAAATAGGGCAAGCCGTTATAGGAGTCATTTATGTATATATATATATATATATATATATATATATATATAGGAACAAACATAGAGTCCAGAAGAAAAAGGGATAAAGTGCAAAAGGATATACAATATGTTGCCCCTCGCTGCGGAAGCAATGGTGTCTGGGAAGGGGAGCACCACGGAAGCAGCATGACCCTGAGAATCAGACACTTGAGATTTCCATATTTCTTTCCCCTTCCTTGAGTTGATGGGAGAGGGCAGATGGCAGGAAACATCACCCTGAATAATAACTGTAAATAGAGTATAACCTTTAACAATTGTGAACCACCATGTGGTACACCTGAAAATTATATAATGTTGTACATCAACTATACCTCAATTAAAAAAATGTTTTTAAACCTAGAAGAAGGACTTCCCTGGTGGCGCAGTGGTTAAAAATCGGCCTGCCAGTGAAGGGGACACGGGTTCAATCCCTGGTCCGGGAAGATCCCATGTGCCGTGGAGCAACTAAGCCTGTGTGCCACAACTACTGAGCCTGTGCTCTAGAGCCCGCAAGCCACAACTACCGAGCCCGTGTGCCACAACTACTGAAGCCCACGCGCCTAGAGCCCGTGCTCAGCAACAAGAGGAGCCACCGCAATGAGAAATGAGAAGCCCGTGCACCACAACGAAGACTAGCCCCCACTCGCCACAACAAGAGAAAGCCCACACGCAGCAATGAAGACCCAATGCAGACAAAAATAAATAAATAAATGAATAAATAAATTTTAAAAAAATCCTAGAAGAAGCCATGTTAAAGAAAAGAAGAAGAAGAAATAGCACTGGGATTTTGTTGGGGTGATACACTATTCTGTACTGAGTGTGATGGTAGCCCTACAAATCTATGCATGTGTTAAAATTCACAGCACTGTACATCTAAAGAAAAATTGTCAATTTTACTGTTCGATAATCTTAAAAACATTAATCATATATATTTATAATTTTATAAATATATAATTTGTATAAAATGAATCACCCCAGGTGGCACCTGGAAGGATGTCCTTGTGAGGTGGAGGAATTAACAAGCTGTGGTACGTCCATACAATGGAATACTACTCACCAATAAAGTCTCCAAACTGTCTGTACATACACCAGCATGCACTCATTTAAAAGGCTTTTTGCTTACTGTGTAGCACAGGGAACTATATTCAATATCTTGTAATAACCTATAATAGAAAAGAATCTGAAAAAGGAGATACATATATATCAGATTTTTTATATATATATGTACACCTGAAACTAACACAACATTGTAAATCAACTATACTTCAATCAAAAAATAAAATAAATAAAATAAAAGGCTTTGTGCTGAGTGAAAGAATCCAACCTCAAAAAGTAATGTAATAAATAATTCCAGGGGCTTCCCTGGTGGCGCAGTGGTTAAGAATCCGCCTGCCAATGCTGAGGACACAGGTTCAAGCCCTAGTCCGGGAAGATCCCATGTGCCGTGGGGCAACTAAGCCCACGCGCCACAACTACTGAGCCTGCACTCTAGAGCCCACGTGCCACAACTACGGAAGCCCATGCACCACAACTACTGAAGCTCATGTGCCTAAAGCCCATGCTCCACAACAAGAGAAGCCACCGCAGTGAGAAGCCCGCACACTGCAACGAAGAGTAGCCCCTGCTCGCCGCAACTAGAGAAAGCCTGCGTGCAGCAACAAAGACCTAATGCAGCCAAAAATAAATAAATAAATAAATTTATTTTTTAAATAAATAAATGAATAATTCCATTTACATGACATTCTAAAAAAGACAAAATTATAGTAACAAAGAATGAATCAGTGGTCGCCAGCAGTTCCTGTTGAGATGAGGGAATGAATGGCTTTGAGATGATGTAATTATTCTGTATCATCACTGTAGTGTTGTTTACACAAATCTTTACACAAACTCATAGAATTGTATACATACACACACAACTTACTGTATGTAAGTTGTGTGTGTATGTAATTTTGTTAATTTGAAAAACAAGTATTGAGAGGTATCATTAGTTTTTCATTTTAATTAGTGTCCGTGTTTGTATTCTAACACTGACTTAACACAGTATCACAAAGATATACTATGTTTCTTTTATGTTAAATGGATGCCATGTTATTTTATGTCTGAGAGTTGTCCAGGGTTTACCGTGAAATAATACAAGAGTCTAGAAGGCTTATAGGGTTTGTTGGTGCCTTGGGGGACCCCTGTTGATGGGGCCCCAGGTTCGGCATTCAGGCAGGTGTCAGGTGGGGGATGGGATCTATCCTAGGAGAGCTCTGCTGAGCAGTGAAGACAGTTTGCTTATTCAACCCCCATCTCCTCAAGCCACGCCTCCATTGTATGAACAAAGACCACGCCAAGGAATGGGTGAGTGCATGTTTGTTTCACTGGGGACTTCAGTGACTTCAAGTATTGGGGGTTTATTAAAAGTATGCACAAGCATAGAACCCCAGGAAGACCCAGACAAGGGGGCCTCAAGAAGAGCAGGAAGTGGTGGGTGATTTTGACTCCAAGATGGTCAATGGGCTTCCACAGCTGGAGCTGATGAATCTTTGTTATGTGTTCCACCATCAATCATAATTCAGCTGATATTCTCACGTCTGGTTCTTCCTAATTATTAACTGGTTTATTCCTTCTCTCGATTCTTTATATCCTTTCTCTATCTCACAGCTTTTGTTCATTCCTACTGTCCACTTCCTCGTAGCTTCAGCTAATGACTGTAATGATACCTCAGCTCAGCTCTCACTGCTAACTGTGCATTTCTTGATCCACTGAATCCGGCCCAGCTCATAAATTTGTGTCGGTCCACATCACAGATTACTGGCCAGCTCATGAACCGGCTGTTCTTTAATTCCAGTGCCCACTCCAGGCCCAATGAGCTGTCACCAGGTGTGGGAGTAGTCACCTGGCCTGTATCAAGCTGCATCTTCATGACACAGTCCCACTTAGAAGAGGCTGTGGGCTTGGAGACACCATGATCATCCTGTCTACTACAGTATCCCACAGTTAGCAAACTGTACAGGATACAATACAACAAAATGCTAAATTTTGTTAATATATAAGTGCCAAGAACTATAAAGGATCTGGGAGTCTATCCTACCTGTAGGCTATTAAGCTAACCTATTATTATTTCATGGATGTTGGCAGAAGACACGAGATTCCTGGGTCAGAGACAATATAATTATAGCACAGCAGGCAGCTTGAGTTTCCTGTCATGTCCATTCCCTATGGCTCTCAAGTCCCCTGGGGAGTGACACAGATGAACCTAGATGGATGCCTTCACAAACAGTGGGTTGCATTAAAGAAGAGGAACACTGAGATTGCTGTGAGTGGTAACAATGCCCTCTCTCTGGCCAGGAGGGCTTGGTACTTCATCACTCAATCTTGCTTGCTGCAAACACAATTTTGAGAAATGGACCAGGCAGACAGTGGTCAGGATCTTGCATTTTTGGCAGACTCAGCTAGAGCATGAAGGGACGCTCAGAGCCCGTGGTAGTGGTGAATTGCCTCTCCCAGCAAGAAATTATCCTCAGCCAATGCAGAAATGATGGAGAATGCAATCAAACAGTAACTAGTGTCAATAAATAACCTCTACTTTGTACCACAGAGTATTCCTAGAAATGTCATCATTATAAGATTAAAAAGTTAGAGTTCCCACTTTCTTCCCAATCTCAAGCCTGCCCACCTCCCTCTGGAAAAAAAAATGTTTGGGCTAGCCCTAAGATTGCAATGACCACTTGTGGGCACGGGATGGCATACTGTCAAAAGTCAGATTTTCTGGGAGAAGTTTCATTCTTCCTAGTGTGATGCAGGGGCCTAAAGAGAAAGCAATGGTTTGCTGCAATCATCCAATGAGAGCTGAAAATAATCAAGAGTACCCTACCTGGGGTGGTAGGTGTACATCACACACATCTCCGAGCATGCTGGATCCCCTTTCACTCCTGGGGTCTCAGCCTTGATCTCCCCAAGGCCGTAAGGCAAACATCCATCTCAACATGACTCTAGTCTTAAGAAGTGACTTTCTTCTTGATCCATGATCAAATCCCCAGTCCTTCTCTTCTGGGTGATGTATCAGTCTTTTATGGAATCTACCTGGTGATTCGAGATGCAAAGATCATCTTCCTCTCCTGGAAGACAGGTCACTTTCCAGGGGCTGTTCTCGTGGGCACATGTGGAAACTGGACTGGTGATAAGAACTTTCCTACTGAGTGCCTCCTGTATACCCAGGAGTATGCTAAACATTATTTCATTTTCACAACAACTCTGTGAGGGAGAGAATGTGATTATCCACGTTTTACAGCTGGGGTAACTGATGCTTATAGAGTTTGAGGAATTTCCTAGGGTCACACAAATAGTAAGTGGTGAAGGCAAGTTTTGAACCCAGTGCTAGAGGCTGAGCAACTCTTCACCACTCCCCCGGTTTACTCTTGGACGTGGACAGCCCTGGGTTCCTTGGGGGCTTTCCTACAGCTGTCTGAGTGGAGCAGCTGCTCAATGTTGCAAAAACAGCCCTGTGTTTAGAGTCACGTGATCTCGGATTAAGCCCCTTCTTCACAATGTACTGACCTAGCGATCGTAACAATCACAATATTACTACATTACCTAGTGAACAAGGGCCTGTTTCTCAGGTCAGGAAACTAACACCAGCCTTTTCTAACTTCATAGGGTTATTGAGATATTCAGCTGTCACAAGAGTGCTTTATAAACTTACAGCAGTCTATAAATATAAGACAACAGCAAATTGCTGTTTGCTCTCAACTGTCCAAAAATATAGAGTCTGGCTTCAATATGGGCTCTGCTCTCACTGAACAATCATACGACAAACTTTAATTTGGGGGGTCAAATAGCTTTCTTTTGGTATGATGGGTGGTGACTGTCCTGGGTTGAGAAGGATGCCCAGGCCTCATTGGACTCAGCAGAGAATGGTACCGTGACTGATAAATGCAACAGTTAGGAGAGAGGAGGAAGGTTATATTCATGCCTGATTGTTCCATGCTGGTCTTGGGGTGAAACAGAGATAAATGAAGACAAAATGAGTATTCTGTGACAGCCCTCAACAGTTCTGCAGGAGCCCCAGGTATGGGCATCTGCTACAGTTGTGGTGATTCCTTCGGTATCAGAGGACTTCTTAAGTTATTGAAGTGCCCATAGTGGGAGAATACGTTCTCCCACTGTACCAGCAGCTTGGATAATTTTTCATCCTGGAGGCATGCCTGGGCCTGACTCCTGGGATGGGGAACCTTATGGCTGGGAGCCATAATGAGAAGCAAATCTCCCAGGATTGGGGCCCATGATGTGATGAAAAGCTCTGACAGTGGATGAGATAAGAAGTGCTGAGTGGAAGCATGCATGGCTGATCCCACAACTTCTATTAAAAACAGGCCTCCCTCTCCATCATTCACACAAGTTTTTCTTACTCTCTGCCCATCAGTTAAGAAAACTATTAGGAGAGTAACATTGACCAAAGACCAGGGCTGTGACTCTGAGGAAGTGATCCTTGGTGTGCTGGGATATGGGGCAGTGACATCTGGAAAGGTCCTTCGGAGAAAAACAGGGGGCTCCAATTAAACATGATTCAGTCTGGGTGGCCAGGCAAACGTATCCGGGACCCACATAAGAGGCCCAGAGTTTTCACCACTCTCTGCATAGAAAAGTGTTTTCAAACCAGTTCATAGCACTTTGTTCTCCTATTTGGGAAATAACTCTCCTTGCCCCCATATTAAAACAAATTTAAACGTATTTAAACAAATAAAACACCCAGAGTGCCAGTCTTCAGGGATAACCATTGTTTACATTTTGTGTACATCTTTCCTATATTATGTAGATAAAAATATCTACATAATATATATTATGCACATATATACGTGCATAATATATATGCACGTATATATGTAGATAAAAATACGATCAGTCTATAGATCTGACCATCAATTATGTCAGCCAATAGCCACATGTGGCCACTCAAATTAGAATTAATTAAAACAAATATTTTAAAAATTCAGTTTCTCAGTTACACTAGCCACATTTCCAGTACTCAAAACCTGCATGGGGCCATTGGGCTGTGCAGATAAAACACATTTCCATCCACACAGAAAGCTCTGCTGGACAGTGCCTCTCATAGATACAGTCCTGTGAGCTTTTCTCACTGACTGTGAACATCTTTCATGAAATAAAATATGACTGTAAGAGTAGCCTTTTTAATGACTGCATAGTATTCCTCTTTGTCCATGTTCAATCACTTTTTTAAACCATTTCTCTAAAGTTGAAATTCAAATCATTTCTGGTTTGTCACCATGATTCAGTTAACTTCCTAAGAGCTAACTGTTGATTATCATGTGTGGTTATTTTTTTACGATTACTTCCAAAGCAGACTGCACAGTTTTTAGGTCATTTTCATACCTATGACAAAATTAACTTCCAGACAGGTTGCATCAATTTATACTCCTCCCAAGCAGGGTACACAAGTACCTCTTACTCTAATCTAACAAATAATTTTTTAAATTATTGCCAGTTTGATAATAATTTTTTATCAAAGCAGCATTATCTCAAAGATGTTTTGGTTTGCAGTTATTGGATTTCCAGGGTTTATTTGGGTTTATAACCACTTGTATTTCTTTTGCCGCCTGCTTTGGCTGAGCTTTTAATTGAATCATTTATCCCTTTCTAATTGATTCATACAAAATCTTTATATGTCGAGGAATTAAGCCCCTCCATAGAACTTACAAAACTTGTTTTGGTTTGTCGTTTGCTTGTCAATTCTTTTTGTTTTACTTACAAACATTATAAAATTGCATTTAGTCAAGTCTCTCGGTTTTCTTCTTAGATTTCTATTTTTGATAAGACACTTAGATCTACCCTGCTAAAAATTATATATAAATATTTACTGTGTTTTATAGTTTACTTTTTTAAGTGTCTAAAACTTTAGTACATCTAGAATTTATTTAGGGTGTAGTATGAGTTTGGTATTTACGTTTACTTTCTAAATGGTTAGCCAGCTTTCCTCAGACCGTTTGTTGAATTACTATTCTTTACTTTTTAACTGATTTTAAATTTCACCTTTATCAAATATTACATTTACATATATACTTGGGTCTGCTGTTATGTTTCCTATTCTATTTTATTACTCTGTCTTTCTAATTTGGTGCAAATAACATATTGATTTAATTATTATACTATATATTACATGTTAATATTTGTGTGGTAAGTCCTTCTTGTAACTTTTCTCTTCCAAAATATTTTTGGCTTTTCTAATTTGCTTGTTCTCCAATACGAATGTTAAAACCATTTTGTGAAATTTCAGACAACAGTTCTGTCAGAGTTTTTATTGGCATTGTTAATATGAAACTAAATTTGTGAAAATTTGATATTTTATCAATATTAAATCTTCTCATCAAGGAATATGGTATATCTTTTAATTTATTCTCATTCTTGTATATGTTTTGTTCAAGTTTAACAGTTGTTTTCTTTCTATAGGCCTTGAACATTACTTACGAATTTCACTCCCACTTTGCCAAAAACCTGGCCCTGGCTGCTGGGGTGAACTGGACTGGGAGCCACACTAGAAAGCAAATTCCCTGCACTGGGACACATGATGTAATATTTTAATTTTTTAAAAAAATGGTTCTTGGGCTTCCCTGGTGGTGCAGTGGTTGAGAGTCCGCCTGCCGATGCAGGGGACATGGGTTCGTGCCCCGGTCCGGGAGGATCCCACATGCCGTGGAGCGGCTGGGCCCGTGAGCCATGGCCGCTGAGCCTGCGCGTCCGGAGCCTATGCTCCACAATGGGAGAGGCCACAGCAGTGAGAGGCCCGCGTACCGCAAAAAAAAAAAAAAAAGGTTCTTGGGGCCTTCCCCGGTGGTCCAGTGGCTAAGAATCCGCCTTCCAGCGCAGGGTACGAGGGTTCGATCCCTGGTCGGGGAAATGGGATCCTGCATGCCGGGGGGCAACTAAGCCCACGCGCCACAACCAGAGAGCCCGTGTGCTGCAACTAAGACCTAACGCAGCCAAAAATAAATAAATATTAAAAAAAAGAAATAGTTGTTGTGAATGAGGTCTGTTTTTTTCAGATCTCATAGGATATCACTTATATGTGGAATCTAAAAAAAATGATACAAATGAACTTATTTACAAAATAGAAATAGACTCACAGACATAGAAAATAAACTTATGGCTACCAAAGAGGAAAGGGGGGAGGTCTTTAAATACCATTATATTTTGAGATACTGCAATAGTTTCTAGGTTGGATATCTTGGGGTTTGCAAAGAGATGATCATTTTATTTGCAAGAAATATTTGTCAATATTTAGAATTTTGACTTCTTTTTCTTATTATAGATCAATATAGTGCAGTGCTTAAAAAGCATCACTGTTTCAGACAGACAGACCTGGGTAAATTCATACTGTACCGCGTACTAATTCAAACCTTCTGCATTTTACCCAATTTCTAAGGCTGTTTCCTCAGTTGTAAAAAGGGATAATGATACCTACTTTATAGGGATCTTCTGAGGATTAAATGAAATATTGTCCATAAGGCACAAAGCCCAGTACCTGGCACATAGAGAGTCTATTATTGTTTGTCTGATTGCAATTGGCTGGAACTCCCAGAACCTTGAATATTAACCATAATGGCGGGCATCAGGCTTTAATGGCATGAGATTCATTGCTAAATAGAAATACCAGGCACTGTTGATGACAATGTTGATGACGATGACGGTATGATGGTGATGATGGTGATGACTAACATTTATTCAGCACCTGTGCCTCATCCAGCACATGCGCTCTAAAGACGATTGCAGGAAATTACTCCAACATCTTGCAAACTTGCTCCTAATCATATTGCTTTTATCCATTCATTCCATCATTCAATTAATTCATTCAACAATCATTTGTTGAGCATGCACCAAAGCTCTCACTTCATATGCCTCAATTCTTATTATAGTCATTTTGGACAGGGTGTTACTCATTCGATGAAGAGGGAAGAAACAAATAAATCAACAGATGATGGAAGGTAAGTGCACCTATGCTCTGTGTATAAACCACCTATAGAACCCCACGCACGCACAGGTGATGGTGCAGTTCATTACCATTATCCTTCCTGTCCATTATGGATGGACACTGAAAAGCAAAGGATGGGGGGCAGGGTTTGTAATGGGATAAAGAATGGGGCTGGCCTTCCTCTGATGAAAGATCACCCATTCAACCATCATTTACTGGTGCTAATAAGAAAAAGATGGAGAAGATGGGGATCTTGCCATCGAGTCACTCGTAGTTGAGAAATCCAGGCGGGTAAGGAGCATCACAGCAGAACGTACAAACGTGAACGAGGACCTAGAGGAGTGCTTGTGCAGGGAGGTGAGGGTTGCTGGCTTGTTACGGGTGGGAAGGAGACAGGGCTGGGTGAGTGACGAGACTAGGCAGTAAGGGAGAAAAGGCAGGCTAACGCTGGGCATGGCTTATGCAGAGGCACAGAGGCACCCTGGAGCCGACTGCTTCACTTGCCAAATAGCCTGTTTTGCAGTGAACTGGAACTGAAAGGAGGTGGGCTTTGTGATTAAATTCAATTTGAAGCCTGGCTACAAATTAGAGCTTATCTTATATGGTTTAATGAGGTCAGCAGAAGGGAAACAAATTGTGCCTGGTTAGTATTCCTAGTCAAGATATGTACTGGGGCAAAGCAAAATGAAGAAAGGAAATACAACTTTCACTGGGAAGAGATTGGGGACAAAATGAGGGACAGAAGGAATCTACTGCCTTCAGGAGGTGTTAATTTTCTTTGGATTCGCTCAGTTTCTCCATTTTTTCTCTTTCCACCCTTATCTTTTTCTTCTCCTAGACCCTTAGTCAGCCGCAGGTTTCTAGGCTGGGTGGATTTCTCGTAACACCGAGGAAGAATATTAGCTAGGGGTGGAAGAAGGTTATTTAAACTTCTCCCTAAAGTCCTACACAGGCAGGATGTAGCCCCTTGGCCTCTATTATATGCTAATGAATCCAGAATTGGGGGGATTGATTCATTTGCCCTCCAGAGTCAGCTTCTCTTTCCTCTCTCTCTCCCCTGCTTCCTTCTCAGGTATTTGGGTTTGGCAGGCTGTTTAATGGGTGGAACCCACAGACACAAGGAAGTGATTTTATGGACTTTCTTCTGGGCTCATGTACAATTTTTTAAAATTCCTTTTGATCCTCTAAGATCCCAGCAGCCTACTCTGGTTAACATCATTAAGAAGCTATAGCTACACCCAGGGCTGTCCTAGGAGCCACGCTTCTCATGTGCTAAGCTGCAGGCAATTCTGTCTCCCTGCCTGGAACTGAAGGCATCTTGAGAAGATTCAAGCAAACAGAAGTGGAGAGTCAGATCGTCACCATGTGAATTTTATCAATGTTTACATCTGCGCAAAGCATTTCATACCAAATAAATCTCTGAGAAATTCCACAGCCATCTTCCCCACCTTTAGGTTGAAGAGCTTAACCCTCAGTTCTTTTGTATAAATGTCCTGAGGCAGCGCCTCGTAAGGTTTGAAGGTTGATCCTGTTCTGAAACTTTAGCTTATTCTCGTGAAATTCCTAGGGGTGTCTGGATCGGAACTACTACCTGGACACACTGGGGGACGGCAGGAAATGGGTTATCAAAAGAGACTTCAAACTCTAACCAGACCTGTGAGTCAGATCACCATCATGGCCTAAAAATGCCTGAGGCCAGGCTGTTACCCCAGCCCTGTGTCTGCCTTTTGGTCAGACCTTCCTGCCTGACTTTTGATGGCACTGTGAGCACATACAGATTAAATACAATAAAACACAGATAAAGTTGTTTGTTCTGAGTGTGAGGCCAGATTAGACCCATTCATTTTTTGATAGGATTACTAGACTAGTTCTGTCAAGAAAGTACAGCAATCCTAGTGCATTTTTTTTTACATTTGCATTTTTTTTTGTTCTGGCTTCCCTCCCCCGCCACCCCCAGTTTTATTTTATTTTTAAATTTTTAACATCTTTATTGGAGTATAATTGCTTTACAATGGTGTGTTAGTTTTGGCTCTATAACAAAGTGAATCAGCTATACATATACTTATATCCCCATATCCCCTCCCTCTTGCGGCTTCCTCCCCCCCATCCCACCCCCCCCAGTTTTATTCAGATATAATTGACATATAACATTGTATAAGTGTAAGGTGTGCAACATAATGATTAGATACATGTATATATTGCAAAGTGATTACCACAATAAGTTTAGTTAACGTTCATCACCTAACATAGTTATCAGTTTTCTTCCTTGGGATGAGAACTTTTAAGATCTACTCTCTTAGTGAAAACAACCAAACAGACAAACAAACAAAACACCTGAAACTAACACAACACTGTAAATCAACTATACTCCAATAAAATTAAAAACAAAAAATCTACTCTCAACAATTTTCAAGTATACAGTATACATTATTAACTAGTCATTATGTTGTACATGACATCCCCAGAACTTATAAGTGAATATTTGTACCTCTTAATTACCTTCACCCAACTCCCTCTACCCCCCCAATCCCTGCTTAACTAATTCACTGAATTTGAGTTAAGGTATTTGAGCTGTGTATTCATAGTGTCTCCATGTACATAAACAACTGTAGATTGAATGACAGTACAATTAAGAAGAATTGTACCTTATTGAATACCTGAGTCTGAAAGATGAAGAACAAAGATTAGCATCAATCTGTGAAATTGTCTCTAACGATGACACACAGGGCTCTACCCTATGGAGCATTTTTACTTATGTCAAGTTTGAAGGTGGATTTTAGGCTCATTAAATTTGTGGATAACACAGTAGAAACACTAAATAATGGAACTGAGTTCACCCAGTGGACTCAGACAATGGGTCAGGTGGTGGTGGGCAGGGAACAGTGGAAGCTGGCCATGTGTTTTCTTCTTCCTCCCCTCCCCCATCACACCCTTCTCTCATTCACCTTTGTGGCTATCCAAGTTTATACACCCCACACAGGGCTATTGAGGGATTAAACGAGATGAAGGGAAGTGGGTGAGGTAGCATCATTCCCTACATTCTTCAGGACTACTGGCAGTCCGGTGGTTAAGACTCTGCGCTTCCAATGTGGGGGCCACGGGTTCGATCCCTGGTCGGGAAACTAAGATCCCACATGCCTCAAGCCCGAACAAAACAAAACAAAACACACCTTCTTCAGTCTTGGCCCAGGATTTCAGGGGGGGCCAAGATGACAATCTTCTAAGCAGTACTAGCAGGGGCAGAACTCAAACTCTAGGTCCCCTTCTTTGCAAATTATTCTGACGTCTCTAGAAATGTTCTTTGGGAGTGAACACATCTGCCTTTGTGAACACGAGCAGTTGGTGCAATAAAATGGTGGTTACGGAGATCTGCACATGCTTGATGTGTTCTTTTCATCAGGCAACCAGGCCCAGGATAAAGCAACTGCTACTAACATGTGCTTCTGCTGAGGCAAGCACATCAAAAAGACCACCAGAGCTAAAAATAGACAGGACATCAGATGCATTCAGGCCATAAGCTCGAGAGGCAGCCTTTTAGATGGGCTACCACATATGCTTAAAATAATGATTCAGCGATGAAGACGCACATTTTGGAGCTAAAAGAACTGTAAGAAATCAGGTGGCCTAACTCCTCACTTGAGAGTGGAGAACACTGGGCAGAGAGAGGTCTGATGTGCCCCAAACCACTCAATTAATTATTGGTGTGGTTGGTTTCTTGGCCTGGTCCAAATTTCCTTCTACTCTGTTATGTTGTTCTGGTTCTAATAATGATAATAACGGTAATAATTGTGATGACTTAATGTTTTTATCACTTTGTATACTTTAAATATCTTGGATGGTCTAATGGGGCCAGCAGAGTAGAGAAGATGAACCGTTGTGCCCTGTTAAATATTCATAGTCACGCTATTTACTGGGGCAAAACAAAGATATAGTAAATATAGCTTTCACTGGCAAAAGACGGGACAAAATGAGGAACTGAAAGACTCTATGGCCTTTATGTAAAAACGAGATATTAACTTTCTTTGAATTTGCTCAGTTTTTCCATTTCTCTATCCATCCTGTCCTTCTCCCCTCCCAGAATCTCATTCAGCAGCAGGTCTCTATAACAGAGCAGAGCCCTATGGGGCCTTCCCCAGACAGACCCCACCTCCACCCCCCACCACGTCCTCCGCCTGCCTTTTGTCTGTAGAAAAACTTTAGCCAAAGAATAAATTTCATCAGAGAAATGGAAAAAAAAAAATGCAAAAGCAAAGGAAAGCAGTCAAACAGGACAAAATAATACTAGTTCAGTCATTAAAGAAATTCAAGGACCTTTAGTTCCTCCTCAGGGGCTATAGATAATATCCTGAGCTGTGCCACTAAGTTTACGATAGAGTTTGTTGTGGCATGCTATAGCCACCCTTCAGAGACAGGGTGGACCCCTACCTCAAATTTGGTTCAGATGTTGAGATTGATGATGCCACACAAACACCAAAAGGATCTGAAAAAAAACTGTTACTCACATAAAGGAGGCTTTCAGGGTGGCTCCCAATAGCTTGAGAAAGTGGGAAAAGGAGACTGGCTTGGAGGTTTTGTGGTAGTTATAAAGTGGGGACAGGGCAAAGTTTCCTGTGCATGGTCCTATCGTCATCCCATTGATACCAATTCTTATCAGCTTTCCCAGGTGTGGGGCAGAAAGAGAATAGTGTGGGGTGAAGCTTAAATACTGTCAGCAAACATCAAAAAATGGAATCAGACTTTATTACCCAAGAACAATAGGAGATCAATACACCAATCTTCCTCTAGCTCCATCTAAGCAACAATGCATCCATCCATCCACCCACCCATCTATTTGTTCAATATTTTATTGCATATCCATCATGTACCGGCCACAGCTAGAGTTTGTGGATACAGTAATGTCACTGAAATAGTTTTTCGTCCTATTGTGCTCACTATCTGGTAAGAGTGATTACTGAATTTGAAACAGCAGGGAAGGGGGCAGGACACAAACTTTAAAAGAATGACATAGCCCGAGGACATGACATAAAATGATTAGAACCAAATAGGTCCAAGTAGACGAGTCCACTTCCACTAGACCTTGAGCCTCAGTATGCTCATTGTAACACATCAGCAAGCTATGTGACACACTCACCAGCGCCATGACGGTTCCAGGCCAACCATTAAAGATTAAAAACTGGGCAGTGGCCCAATTCCTGGAAATCCCTGCCCCTTCCCAAAAGAGTTGGAATAATCCTCACACTCATTAGCATATGAAATAACCCAGCCCAAGATTTCCCTGGAGGTGCAGTGGTTAAGAACCCGCCTGCCAATGCAGGGTACACGGGTTCGATCCCTGGTCCACGAAGATCCCACATGCTGAGGAGCAACTAAGCCCGTGTGCCACAACTACTGGGCATGCGTCCTGCAACTACTGAAGCCCATGCGCCTAGAAGCTGTGCTCCACAACAAGAGAAGCCACCACAGTGAGAAGCCCACACACCACAACAAAGAGTAGCTCCCACTCACCACAACTAGAGAAAGCCCGTGCGCAACAACTAAGACCCAACGCAGCCAAAAAAAAAAAAAAAATTACCCAGCCCATAATAACTAACCATATTTTGAGGCCACTCTCGCCTTTTGAGATGATCCACACTCTGTCTGTGGAGTGTGTTTCTCTCTAAATAAATCCACTTCTTATCTATCACTTTGTCTCTCACTGAATTCTTTCTGCGATGAGACATCAAGAACCTGAGCTTCATTAAGTCCTGAAACCAGGTGTGTGATCTCAGTTAAAAGACTGTGGGTTTTGGCCGGGTTGGAGTCCCGGCCTCGTGGGTTCAAGTCCCAATCTGAGATACGTGGTTTCAAATTGTTTTATAAATATTTGATTATTTGTCAAGTATCACAGTTGTGGTATATGAAGAAGGCTAAGAACGCACAGTGGAGAAAGATTTTCCTTCCTAGGAATTTTAGGGGAATTTTCTGAGAAGGCAACAGTTTGCACTGCTCTTGAATAACAAACCAGGAGTTCAACAAGCAGAGACACAAGTTAAAGTACTTTAGATCCCTAAAGGGAACACTATAGGCAACAGTATAGATGCATGATGTTTTATCTGTGTGACAGTGAATGGGATTAGCAGATGAGGGCTTTTCCATCCTCTGATCCCAAGTGGATTTGGGAATTGGGGAATGATTGGATTTCATGAGATAATTTGAAAGAAAAAGTACTAGAATAGTGGGACAGAATGGCTTTAAAGATGACCAATAGCTGGTTATCTGCAGGTTAACCTAATTTAATGATGCCCGTTTGTTTTTAACCTGAAGCCATTGACTCATACCTGGTTTAATATACATGAGGGAAAATATATGAGACCTACAGCATGAACAAGACCAAGAAGAAATGGTTTCAAGAAAAGGGAGTTAATCTATAATCAGTAATGAGCCTTTCTGGCATGGACTACAGTTTTTTAATTTGTTTGTTTGTTTTCCAATCCTGCTCCAGGCAAATGAAGCCTAGATTATGTAGAATTACAGGATGGCTTACTGAGAGGAGCCTGGATCTGCAGGGCTGGCAGAGAAATAACGCTGCTCATCATGATTCAGAATGGGTCTCCTCCCCCTTCGGTCCTCCTCTTTGTGACATCCTAGAACATCCAAGGATGCTGTTGGTCTTTGAACTCCACTCCCTCACCCCAGAGGTCTGACAGCCTGGGTAGCAGCCTCCACCCTCATGTGGGTATCAGCTGGGGCAGCCTGGAATTTTATAAGAATTCCAATGTTAATGAGTAGGGTTCTGTTGGAGACACAAGTCTTTTCTCTAACTCCTAACCCCCACCTCACGCTGCATCCCCACTTCTCTCTCCCTCTGTTTTGTGTTTTAGACGCGAGAGGATCTTTCACATATACGAGTCCTTGATTTGAACTTAAAAATAAATAGTATGAAAGAAAAAAAAAAGACTGTCCAATCTTACTTGAAGTGTTCAAATATGATTAGTATTAGACTGTGAAATACCTCTGCCTTATCTCTAGTTGCCAGCTGCTGGGAACAGTTTGAGGGCTTGGGCTGGAGGTTGTGATGTGATTTTTTTTTTTTAAACTAAACATAAGCCCCAAATGATCTGTGTATAGACTCTCCACAAAATCCTCTTTGTCTAAAGCTCAATCTTTCTAATTTTTCTTCCCTCATCATTTGGCCTGATCCCCATTCATGGAAGTCAGCATAGAAGTAGAATAGAATCCAGTGTCAATGTAGGCATTTCCCTCTTCCTTCTCTCTGTATTTCTGCCTTTCTCTTTTCTAAAGTTGCCTGGCTCCATCTAGGGATTTCCCAATTGAAGAAACAAATTATTTGGGTCATACAGGGCACTGTTGCTGTTTATGAGCCAAAAGAATGCTGCCTGGCGTTTTGAAAAAATGATTTCTGAATCCACACAGGGGGGTCTTGCATGTCAACTACTTCAAATGATGTATAACAGATTTGCATCTTCTATAATTTCATGGCCTCATTCAATGGGACTTTTTAAAAAGGCTAAAAGGATAAAGTGGTTTTTTCCCTCAAATCTCTTTTTGAACCAGCTGCCTGCGTCTTTCATCAAAAAGAAAGAAGAGAAAACAAAAATATGTTTCTCTTAATTCACTGAAAAGTTTAGCTTTAAAGCATAAGACAAGTTTAAATCCACGAATTACTATGTGCATGATGTATGAGCCAATTATAGAAAGAATAGGAAACAGCTAACCATTTCACATCAATCTTCAGCTAAACTATGTTTCGGAAAATAAATTTATGATTCAATCATACAGGGAGCTAACTTTAAGTTCCTTCTGAACATACTACTCTGGAAAAATATTTAAGGGATACTAGAAGTAAAAGAAAGTGCGTATTTATCTTCATTAAATATGTACTTTTGGGGGGAGACAAGACTTCAAAAGTTGTGTGTTGATACTGAAAAGTTTTCTAGCAATTTACTCCCAAGAAAAGGCCAAGTAGCCCAGGATCATTAATTAGTAAATAAGCAATAAGATAATAGGAGCCACTAATTGATGGCAACGCAGCATTACTCCAGGATTGGAGCGGTCTGAGACGATTTCAAGCAAAAGATGGATTTTTTTTTTCTTCTGGATTTCAAATATAATTGAAATCCTAGTAGGTAGGAAAAGCAAAGAGGACATCTCAGAAGAGTGAGGATGGACTTGGAAAGGATGTTTCAGAAATTCTCGGGGGCCAGTGATTAGAGCTGCTTCACTGGTTTGGAGGATTTGTGGGGAGTTGCAGTTCAAAAGACTATTAAAAAAAAAAATACCTAGGAAATGCCCAGAGAAAGATATTCAAGACTTCTACACAAAAAACTACACACAATTACTGGCCATAAATGGAAGGAAATGCCACGTTCATAGACTGGAAGATTCAATCTTGCTACGTTATTTTTTCTTGAAATCAATCTATATATTTAATGCCATCCCTATTGAAATCCCAGCAGACTTTATTTCTGTGGAAATTGATAAGCTGATTCTAAAATTTATATGGAAATAGAAAGGGCTAAGAATAGCCAAGGTAGAAGAATAAAGATGATTATACTTTATGATTTATGAAAAAAACTGTAGAAAGTGGAATCGAGTCCAGGAACAGAATCATTCATATTCAATCACTTGATTTATAACAAATTTACCATTTATGTTGCTGGTGACATAGTAAACTGGAGCACCAGCTTTAGAAAACTGTTTGGAGAGACCTTCAGGATGGCGGAGGAGTAAGACGCGGAGATCACCTTCCTCCCAACAAATACATCAGAAATACAGCTACATGTGGAACAACTCCTACAGAACACCTACTGAACGCTGGCAGAAGACCTCAGACCTCCCAAAAGGCAAGAAACTCCCCCACGTACCTGGGTAGGGTAAAAGAAAAAAGAAAAAACAGAGACAAAAGAATAGGTACGGGACCTGCAACAGTGGGAGGGAGCTGTGAAGGAGGAAAGGTTTCCACACACTAGGAAGCCCCTTTGCGGGCGGAGACTGCAGGTGTCAGAGGGGGAAGCTTCGGAGCCGCGGAGGAGAGCGCAGCCACAGGGGTGCGGAGGGCAAAGCGGAGAGATTCCCGCACAGAGGATCGGTGCCGATGGGCACTCACCAGCCCAAGAGGCTTGTCTGCTCCCCCACTGGGGCAAGCGGGGCTGGGAGCTGAGGCTCGGGCTTCAGTCGGAGCGCAGGGAGAGGACTGGGGTTGGCTGCGTGAACACAGCCTGAAGGGGTTAGTGCGCCACGGCTAGCAGGGAGGGAGTCCAGGGAAAAGTTTGGACTTGCTGAAGAGGCAAGAGACCATTGTTTCAAGGTGGGCGAAGAGAGGGGATTCAGAGCACCGCCTAAACAAGCTCCAGAGACGGGTGTGAGCCGAGGCTACCAGTGTGGACCCCAGAGACGGGCATGAGACGCTAAGGCTGCTGCTGCCACGAAGAATCCTGTGTGCAAGCACAGGTCACCATCCACACCTCTCCTCCTGGGAGGCTGTGCAGCCCGCCACTGCCAGGGTCCCGTGATCCAGGGACGACTTCCCTGGGAGAACACATGGCGCGCCTCAGGTTCTTGCAACGTCACATCGGCCTCTGCCACCACAGGTTCGCCGCGCATCCGTACCCCTCCCTCCCCCTGGCCTGAGTGAGCCAGAGCGCCCGAATCAGCTGTTCCTTTAACCCCCTCCTGTCTGGGCGGGGAACAGACGCCAGAGGGCGACCTACACGCAGAGGCGGGGCCAAATCTGAAGCTGAACCCCAGGAGCTGTGCGAACAAAGAAGAGAAAGGGAAATCTCTCCCAGCAGCCTCAGGAGCAGTAGATTAAATCTCCACAATCAACTTGATGTAACCTGCATCTGGGGAATACCTGAATAGACAACAAATTATCCCAGAATTGAAGTGGTGGACTTTGGGAGCAACTGTAGACTTAGGGTTTGCTTTCTGCATCTAAATTGTTTCTGGTTTTATGTTTATCTTAGTTTGGTACTTAGAGCTTATTATCACTGGTGGATTTGTTTATTGGTTTGTTTGCTCTCTTCCTTTTTTTTATATATATACAGATTTTTTATCCTTTTTCTCTTTTTGTGAGTGTGTATGTGTATACTTCTTTGTGTGATTTTGTCTGTATAGCTTTGCTTTTACTTTTTACCATTCGTCCTAGGGTTCTGTCTGTTTTTTTTTTTTTTTCTGTATAGTTTTTAGCACTTGTTATCATTGGTGGATTTGTTCTTTTGGTTTGGTTGCTCTCTTCTTTCTTTCTTTTTTTATTACTTTTTAATTTTTTAATTTTTAATAATTTTTTTATTTTAACTATTTTATTTTATTTATTTTTTCTTTCTTTATTTCTCACTTTTCTTCCGAGCTGTGTGGCTGACAGGGTTGTGGTGCTCCAGCCAGGTGTCAGGCCTGAGCCTCTGAGGTGGGAGAGCCAAGTTCAGGACATTGGTCCACCAGAGACCTCCAGGCTCCACATAAATCAAAAGGCGATAGCTCTCCCAGAGATCTCCATCTCAATGCTAAGACCCAGCTCCACTCAACGACCAGAAAGCTCCAGTGTTGGACACCCTATGTCAAACAACTAGCAAGACAGGAACACAACCCCACCTATTAGCAGAGAGGCTGCCTAAAATAATAAAAGGTCACAGACACCCGAAAATACACCACCAGACACGGTCCTGCCCACCAGAAAAACAAGATCCAGCCTCATCCACCAGAACACAGGCACCAGTCCCCTCCACCAGGAAGACTACACAACCCACTGAACCAATCTTACCAACTGGGAGCAGACACCAAAAACAATGGAAACTACGAACCTGCAGCCTGCAAAAACGAGACCCCAAACACGGTAAGTTAAGCAAAATGAGAAGACAGAGAAACACACAGCAGATGAAGGAGCAAGATAAAAACCCACAAGACCTAACAAATGAAGAGGAAATAGGCAGTCTACCTGAAATAGAATTCAGAGTCCTGATAGTAAAGATGATCCAAAATCTTGGAAATAGAATGGAGAAAATACAAGAAATGTTTAACAAGGACCTAGAAGAACTAAAGAGCAAACAAACAGTGATGAACAACACAATAAATGAAATTAAAAATTCTCTAGATGGGATCAATAGCAGAATAACTGAGGCAGAAGAACGGATATGTGACTTGGAGGATAAAATAGTGGAAATAACTACTGCAGAGCAGAATAAAGAAAAATAAATGAAAAGAATTGAGGACAGTCTCAGAGACCCCTGGGACAATATTAAACGCACCAACATTCGAATTATAGGGGTCCCAGAAGAAGAAGAGAAAAAGAAAGGGATTGAGAAAATATTTGAAGAGATTATAGTTGAAAACTTCCCTAATATGGGAAAGGAAATAGTCAATCAAGTCCAGGAAGCGTAGAGAGTCCCATACAGGATAAACCCAAGGAGAAACACACCAAGACACATATTAATCAAACTATCAAAAATTAAATACAAAAATTAAATATTAAAAACAGCAAGGGAAAAACAACAAATAACACACAAGGGAATCCCCATAAGGTTAACAGCTTATCTTTCAGCAGAAACTCTGCAAGCCAGAAGGGAGTGGCAGGACATATTTAAAGCAATGAGAGGGAAAAACCTACCACCAAGATTACTCTACCCAGCAAGGATCTCATTCAGATTTGATGGAGAAATTCAAACCTTTACAGATAAGCAAAAGCTAAGAGAATTCAGCATCAGCAAACCAGCTTCACAAAAAATGCTAAAGGAACTTCTCTAGGCAGGAAACACAAGAGAAGGAAAAGACCTACAACAACAAACCCAAAACAATGAAGAAAATGGTAATAGGAACATACATATCAATAACTACCTTAAATGGATTAAATGCTCCAACCATAAGACATAGACTGGCTAAATGGATACAAAAACAAGACCCATATATATGCCCACTTGAGACCTAGGGACACATACAGACTGAAAGTGAGGGGATGGAAAAAGATACTCCATGCAAATAGAAATCAAAAGAGAGCTAGAGTAGCAATTCTCATATCAGACAAAATAGACTTTAAAATGAAGACTATTACAAGAGACAAAGAAGGACACTACACAAAGATCAAGGGATCAATCCAAGAAGAAGATATAACAATTGTAAATATTTATGCATCCAACATAGGAGCACCTCAATACATAAGGCAAATGCTAACAGCATGAAAGGGGAAATTGACAGTAACACAGTCATAGTAGGAGATTTTAACACCCCACTTTCACCAATGGACAGATCATCCAAAATGAAAATCAATAAGGAAACACAAGCTTTAAATGATACATTAAACAAGATGGACTTAATTGATATTTATAGGACATTCCATCCAAAAACAACAGAATACACTTTCTTCTCAAGTGCTCATGGAACATTCTCCAGGATAGATCATATCTTGGGTCACAAATGAAGTCTTGGTAAATTTAAGAAAATTGAAATCATATCAATTATCTTTTCTGACCACAACACTATGAAACTAGATATCAATTACAGGAAAAAATCTGTAAAATATACAAACACATGGAGGCTAAACAATACACTACTAAATAACCAAGAGATCACTGAAGAAATCAAAGAGGAACTCAAAAAATACCTAGAAACAAATGACAATGAAAACATGACAACCCAAAACCTATTGGAGGCAGCAAAAGCAGTTCTAAGAGGGAGGTTTATAGCAATACAATCCTACCTCAAAAAACAAGAAACATCTCAAATAAACAACCTAATCTTAGACCTAAAGCAATTAGAGAAAGAAGAACAGAAAACCCCAAAGTTAGCAGAAGGAAAGAAATCATAAAGATCAGATCAGAAATAAATGAAAAAGAAATGAAGGAAACAATAGCAAAGAGCAATAAAACTAGAAGCTGATTCTTTGAGAAGATAAACAAAATTGATAAACCATTAGCCAGACTCATCAAGAAAAAAGGGAGAAGACTCAAATCAATAGAATTAGAAATGAAAAAGGAGAAGTAACAACTGACACTGCAGAAATACAAAGGATAATGAAAGATTACTGCAAGCAACTATATGCCAATAAAATGGACAACCTGGAAGAAATGGACAAATTCTCAGGAAAGCACAAGCTTAGGAGACTGAACCAGGAAGAAACAGAAAATATAAACAGACCAATCACAAGCACTGAAATTGAGACTGTGATTAAAAATCTTCCAACAAACAAAAGCCCAGGACCAGATGGCTTCACAGGTGAATTCTATCAAACATTTAGAGAAGAGCTAACACCTATCCTTCTCAAACTCTTCCAAAATATAGCAGAGGGAGGAACACTCCCAAACTCATTCTATGAGGCCACCATCACCCTGATACCAAAACCAGACAAAGATGTCACAAAGAAAGAAACCTACAGGCCAATATCACTGATGAACATAGATGCAAAAACCCTCAACAAAATACTAGCAAACAGAATCCAACAGCACATTAAAAGCATCATACACCATCAACTGGGGTTTATCCCAGGAATGCAAGGATTCTTCAATATATGCAAATCAATCCATGTGAAGGAGAAAAATTGAAGGAGAAAAACTATATGATCTTCTCAATAGATGCAGAAAAATCTTCTGACAAAATTCAGCACCCGTTTATGATAAAAACCCTCCAGAAAGTAGGCATAGAGGGAACTTACCTCAACATAATAAAGGCCATATATGACAAACCCACAGCCAACATTGTTCTCAGTGGTGAAAAACTGAAACCATTTCCTCTAAGATCAGGAACAAGACAAGGTTGTCCACTCTCACCACTCTTATTCAACATAGTTTTGGAAGTTTTAGCCACAGCAATCAGAGAAGAAAAAGAAATAAAAGGAATACAAATTGGAAAAGAAGAAGTAAAACTGTTACTGTTTGCAGATGACATGATACTATACATAGAGAATCCTAAAGATGCTACCAGAAAACTACTAGAGCTAATCAATGAATCTGATAAAGTAGCAGGATACAAAATTAATGCCAGAAATCTCTTGTATTCATATACACGAATGATGAAAAATTTGAAAGAGAAATTAAGGAAACACTCCCAGTTATCATTGCAACAAAAAGAATAAAATACCTAGGAATAAACCTACCTAAGGAAACAAAAGACCTGCATGCAGAAAACTATAAGACACTGATGAAAGAAATTAAAGATGATACACGCTGGAAGAATCAACATTGTGAAAATGACTATACTACCCAAAGCAATCTACAGATTCAATACAATCCCTGTCAAACTACCAATGGCATTTTTCACAGAACTAGAACAAAAAATTTCACAATCTGTATGGAAACACAAAAGACCCCAAATAGCCAAAGCAATCTTGAGAAAGAAAAACAGAGCTGGAGGAATCAGGCTCCCTGACTTCAGACTATACTACAAAGCTACAGTAATCAAGACAGTATGGTACTGGCACAAAAACAGAAATATAGATCAATGGAACAGGATAGAAAGCCCAGAGATAAACCCACACACATATGGTCACCTTATCTTTGATAAAGGAGGCATGAATATACAATGGAGAAAAGATAGTCTCTTCAATAAGTGGTGCTGGGAAAACTGGACAGTTACATGTAAAAGAATGAAATTAGAATGAAATTAGAACACTCCCTAACACCATACACAAAAATAAACTCAAAATGGATAAAAGACCTAAATGTAAGGCCAGACACTACAAAACTCTTAGAGGAAAGAAAACATAGGCAGAACACTCTATGACATAAATCACAGCAAGATCCTTTTTGACCCACCTCCTAGAGAAATGGAAATAAAAAGAAAAATAAACAAATGGGACCTAATGAAATTTAAAAGCTTTTGCACAGCAAAGGAAACCATAAACAAGACGAAAAGACAACCCTCAGAATGGGAGAAAATATTTGCAAATGAAGCAACTGACAAAGGATTAATCTCCAAAATTTACAAGCAGCTCACGTAGCTCAATATCAAAAAAACAAACAACTCAATCCAAAAATGGGCAGAAGACCTAAATAGACGTTTCTCCAAAGAAGACATACAGATCGCCAACAAACACATGAAAGGATGCTCACCATTACTAATCATTAGAGAAATGCAAATCAAAACTACAATGAGGTATCACCTCACACCAGTCAGAATGGCCATCATCAAAAAATCTACAAACAATAAATGCTGGAGAGGGTGTGGAGAAAAGGGAACCCTCTTGCACTGTTGGGGGGAATGTAAATTTGTACAGCCACTATGGAGAACAGTATGGAGGTTCCTTTAAAAACTAAAAATAGAACTACAATACAACCCAGCAATCCCACTACTGGGCATATACCCTGAACAAACCATAATTCAAAAAGAGTCATGTACCACAATGTCCATTGCAGGTCTATTTACAATAGCCAGGACATAGAAGCAACCTAAGTGTCCATCAACAGATGAATGGATAAAGAAGATGTGGCACATATATACAATGGAATATTACTCAGCTATAAAAAGAAACAAAATTGAGTTATTTGTAATGAGGTGGATGGACCTGGAGTCTGTCATACGGAGTGAAGTAAGTCAGAAAGAGAAAAACAAATACCGTATGCTAACACATATATATGGAATCTAAAAAAAAAAAAAAAAAAAAGAAACTGTTTATGAAGAACCTAGGGGCAGGACAGGAATAATGACTCAGATGTAGAGAATGGACTTGAGGACATGGGGAGGGGGAAGGGTAAGCTGGGACAAAGCGAGAGAGTGGCATGGACTTATATACACTACCAAATGTAAAATAGATAGCTAGTGGGAAGCAGCTGCATAGCACAGGGAGATCAGCTCGGTGCTTTGTGACCACTTAGAGGGGTGGGATAGGGAGGGTGGAGGGAGACGCAAGAGTGAGGAGATATGGGGATATATGTATATGTATAGCTCATTCACTTTGTTATAAAGCAGAAACTAACACACCATTGTAAAACAGTTATGCTCCAATAAAGATGTTTAAAAAAGAAAAAAGAAAAAGAAAACTGTTTGATAGTATCTAATAAAATTAAACACATGAATATTAAATGACTCAGCAGTTCCATATTTAGGTAAATCAACAGAAATGTGTATATATGTGCAAGAATGTACATAAGATCACTGTTTATTATTGCCTCCAACTGGAAACAAACCAAACACCTATCAACAATTGAATGGATAATAAATTATAGTTCATTCATACCATGGAACACAATATAGCAGGTTTGGGCTGCTATAGCAAAGTACCACAGATAGCTTATAAACAACAGAATGTATTTCTTACTGTTCTGGAGGCTGGGACATCCAGAATCATGACACCAGCGGGCTCCATCTTTGGGGAGGGTTCCCTTCCTAGGCAGCTGTCCTCTGCTTCTGTAAAGGGTCAGGTAGTAAATATTTTAGGCTTTGCTGGACATATTGCTTCTGACACAGTACTCATCTCTGCTGTTGCAGCGTGAAAGTAGACACAGACAACCCACAAACGAATGAGCACGGCTGTGCTTCTAGAATTTTATTTATGGACACTGAGACTTGAATTTCATACAGTTTTCACATTACAAAATGTTATCCTTTAAAAACATTTCTTTCAACCATTAAAAAATTATACAAACTGCTGTTAGTTCATGGGCTGTACACAAACATTTCCTCTCCTTGGGAATGAAATGAAGAGAAATGAACCACTGCCACAGACTCGACAGTATAGATGAACTTCACAGTTAATAACGGCAAGTGAAGAGAGCCTCACCGAAAGGAGACTTTACGATTCCACTTAAATAAAGTTCAGAACCAGGCAAAGCTAATTTATGGTGATAAAGATCAAAACAGGGATCATCTGGGAGGTAATATAATCATCAGACAGGCTTCTGAGCTGTGGCTAATGCTCTATTTTGTGATCTGAATGGTGGCCCCCGTGGCTGGCTCTTTGGGCCTGGACAGCCCCTGAGTGGTCCTCAATGTGTCTGTCGGCTTATTCTGACCTCGTACAGCATGATTTTTATTATTTATTTATTTTTGGCCGTGTAGTGTGGCATGTGGGATCTTTGTTCCCCGACCAGGGCTCGAACCCGTGCCCCTCACAGTGGAATCGTGGAGTCTTAACCATTGGACCGCCAGGGAAGTCCCAATAATTTTTTACATTGTCCTCTAGAAATACAGCAAATTTACAGCACGACTTGAGGGCTTTTATAAAGTCAGCACAGCTGATTATCCACCATTCAGTGGCTTTTTTTTCATCATTCACTTTACTTTTTTATTTAAAAAGTATTAATCTAGGGTCACTTAAGAGCATCATGGGCTGGCTAAGCCCATGGAGTCTGTAGACAGATTGCTGGGTCTAAACCTTAGCTCTATCATTAGCTGGGTGACCTTAGGTAAGTTTCTTCACCTCTCTGTTCCTTAGTTTTTTCACTTGTGAAACAGGGCATGACTATAGTTCCCACCTGATAGGATTTCTGTAAGAATTCTGAGTTAATTCATATAAAGCTGTCTAGAACAATGCTGGCATACCCAAAGCACTCAATAAATGTTAGCTAGTATTACTGTGGCCAATAACTTTTTTTGCTTGGGGTCTTAGGTTCCAGCCTGTTAAGATGTTTATAAATTCTTGATTCTGCTATATACTATGTTTACTTTTAGATTAAGTCTTGGGCCAGGAGCACAAAGAAGTCTTTCTAAGTCACATGTGGTCCAGCCCGGCTCATCAGGAATACGATTCTGGAGAAGAGCCTGGGAGTGTAGGCTTGTGGTCATAAATAACATAAATACCCCTCGTCTTATTTAGAATGTACATACTGCCTGTGAAAAGTGTCAGTGTCAGTAGGTGCTAGTTGAAGACTCTGAGATCTGGGATTCCAAACAAATATACATTTCCATCTGAACTAATCATTTTTATAGGAAACAGAAGGGGTTTATTGGAGGGGTGCATAAACAATATAATTTGTTGCACGTCTGTTCTCCAGGCCTGGGTCTTGCATCGAAGGAGTGCCCGAGGCGGGTCTCTTGCCCTCCAGGAACTCTATAAGGTGTAGCCCCCAGCTCACCCACTTTAAATCTTTTCCTGGAAAAAAAAGGCTTAAAATAAATAAAGACAGAAGTAAATATAATCTAGAGGGTACACTCTCCTTAGGTACTATAAATGACCACTCTACCATCCTGGAAGGTATAGTGTTCCACGGCTTTAAAAAAGTGAAGCCAATAGCTTTTTTCCTGACTATAAATATTCACTTTCTGTTCAATCATTCAACAGATTTTCAATCATTCAGAAGATTGTCAATCATTCAACAGATTTTATTGAGTACTTAATATCTTCTGCATAAAGGGCCAATGAAATTCCACATGGGAGAAATCTTTTTAACTTTTTCTTTCATTAAGATGATGATTCTTTAAAATTGTTGACCATGGAATGGCCCAACTCCTCCTTCTTTTTTTTCCCCCAGTCATACCCATTAATATCACAGAACAAACTTTGAGAAATGCTGAGTTCACCATTCCTTTATTGCTGAACACTGAGGTTTCCCGCTTTGCTGCCATAGATAACACTGTGGTGAACATTCTTGTACCTACAGCTTTGCACACATGTTAGATTATCTCTTTAGGATAAATTCCTAGGAGTGAAATTGTTGCGCTAAAAGCTCTGTTTCTTTTTATGTGCATAAAAACCCTACGTCGGTTTCACAAATCTTAGGTAGTTGCAGACTCCTAAAACATCAGAGTTGGAAGGGGTCTCAGAGAGCATTATCTCAAGCCCTCCTGGGGCGCTGGGCAGACCAGGGCTAGAAGCCAGGTCAGTCCTCATGCACTTCTCGAGGCTCTCTGTGGGCTCTGGGGACAACAGTCCAACAGAAGAAAGACATATTGGAGGGCGTCAGCGAGGCAAAGCTGAACTAGCGTTTGCATCTGCTGGCTCAGCTACCCACCCATCTCCGTCCTAGTGGGCTTTCCCCTTCAAGCCAGTGTGCATATTCATGCACCATGGGGCGTTTACCAAGAATAAATGTCAGGGAAACTAAGATCTAATTCAGCACCCACACTTCCCTTTAAAGGATAGCCAAGAATCCAAAGAAGTCCACAAAGGGCTCTGTGTGTGTTTGCGTGTGCACGCGCGCGCGTGCGCACAAATGTGCATCCTTGTGTATCCTTGTGTGCCAATTGCTTGGGGAAGTTTACATGAGACACACTTACGACACCATGTGATACTGATTTCCCGGCAGCTCAGCTAGGACCCTGCCACTTAGATTGCCTTAAGAAAGAACTAGGTGGACAGCTGTGTGAACCATTTCCTAGACTTGCGCCCCATTTCCAGGAGAATTGGCTGCCATGTGGCCAGCGCATGTGTTTGGAAGGGCCTTAGTAGGAGGGAGCAAGCAGCTCTGGCCACTCGTCTGACCCGCCTCCTGGGCACGGGAGTAAACTGGGGACCAGGGAAACCCAAACCGAACTCAAACGCTGGAGGACCAGCCAACTTCTCCTCGCCACAGAGACCCAGTGTGTTCCCTGGGCATCCCTCCCCGTCGTGGATCTGACTTGCACAGAGTTCAGCTTTACTCAAAATGAAAAAAGGGACGGAGCTCTTGAGATGCCTCTGACTTTCATGTGGGGAGAAAATAACTTTACCACATTAGAGCGAAGGCCTTCAAAGCTCGGTTCTTATTTCTGGCTTGAAAAAGTTCTTGATGTTTCATAGAAGACTTTCCTACATCCGCCCACACCCGTCTGCCCGTCTGTTTCCTCCACGCTGACTGGGCATCTTCTACCTTGTGATGAGGTAGTATTAACAGGACAGGATACGGGCTGGGAAGAAATCTCATCAAGGGCTGCCCAGCGGGACTCCCTGGCCTCCGCCGTCCTGGATCACGTGGCTCTGGGGATCCCTCCGAGGCTTCATGCCAGGAGGGCTGGTGCACTGTGATTTAGGATACGGGTACTCTCTTTGGTCCACCCTAGGGCACACTAACCCTGAGGTCAGCTCTAGGGGCAGAGGCAGTGTAGCATCTCTTTCCTTCCACATCACCTCTCAGGACTTCTGACCCTCCTCTCCCAGCTTTTAGGTAGTCTTTTCAATGCTCCTTATACAATGACTACTGAATTACTGGTGGTTTAAAGTCCTGGTTTTAGCCCATGTATTTACAGCCAAGGAGACCTCCTGCTTGCAGTTCCCATGATCATTCCCAGGCCTCTGTTTTCCCATCTCTAAAATAGGTGTGTCCATTGATATCACCCTTGAACAGGAGGATGGACCTGGGAAAACCTGTGTCTAGTTAAAAGTGGTCCTGGGCTCCCAAGTGCCTCACAGCCCAGGCATTGATGCCTCTACTGGCTCTGTTCTTTTCTTGTTTTATGAGCAGTAAATCATCAAAGACTCAACACTTGACATCACAACTCACCCTGAGTGCCCCGACCCAGATCTCTCCTTTCCTCCTTAATTCTTCCTTAATTTATAGACTTTTATGTAAAGAAGCTATAAATAAACTGATGTTTTTGGATGACATTCCATTCTTTAAATCAAACTTCAGGCAGCAGCAATATCACGTGAGTAAAGATAATTCTCCCCAGGAGGTGAAAGATGGGGGCTCAGAGGAGATTAAGTTCGTAATGTGATGAACCCTCCTCTGCCTCCCTAACGTCACTTAAAAGCAACAGCAGGTTCTTTGGGGTTTGAACAAAAATCCCTTCTGGGGCTTCCGTGGTGGCGCAGTGGTTGAGAATCCGCCTGCCAATGCAGGGGACACGGGTTCGAGCCCTGGTCAGGGAAGATCACACATGCCACGGAGCAACTAAGCCCATGTGCCACAACTACTGAGCCTGTGTGCCAAAACTACTGAAGCCCAAGTGCCTAGAGCCCATGCTCCCCAACAAGAGAAGCCACCACAATGAGAAGCCCGTGCACCACAATGAAGAGTAGCCCCCGCTCGCCGCAACTAGAGAGCGCCCGCGCACAGCAATGAAGACCCAACACAGCCAAAAATAAATAAATTAATACATAAATTAAAAAAAAATCCCTTCTGTCTGATCTACTGACAATCTTCTTCAGTTAAATGTGAAATTGGAGGGTGAAGGATTTTTTTTAAAAAAAGAAAAAAGCAGGTTGGTGAGATTGAGAGCTTATGTTTCTTGACCTGGATCCAGGTAGGTGCTAGCTGAGACATTCTGATGTATGTGTGTGTATTCACATAGCAGTATATTCAGAAAAGTCTTCTTTCCTACATATGTCCAGTGACTGGGGAAAAAATATGTATTGAGAGCTCCACTAAAAAGAAGTACTAAAAAGAAAACATTTTGCTGGACCTCCCTGGTGGTCCAGTGGTTAAGACTCCGAACTCCCAGTGCAGGGGCCCGGGTTTGATCCCTGGTCAGGGAACTGGATCCCACATGCTGCAACTAAGAGTTCGCATGCTGCACTAAAGATCCCGTGTACTACAACTAAGACCCAGCGCAGCCAAATAAATAAATGTATGTTAAAAAAAAGAAAACATTTTGGAACTATGATGTCAAAGTAGACTAATTTGAGAGAAAACACACATATGAAATGTCTTAAATACCTTGTACATTAAGGGACGATAAAATTAGCTTAATAAAACACCAACATATAGTTTAATTCTCTTTTAAAGCCAAATAAAGAAGGATGAGGGGTAGAAGAAGGGGAGTAAGAAAATAGGAGGAATATTTTAGAAGGATGGTGGTGGGGAGGTAGGAAGTGTGAAGAGAACATGAGACAGAAAAGACAGAGGATGTAGGAGACCCATCATTTATTCCCCAAACATTTATTGGACTTCACATCATGCTAGATCCTTCCCCATGGGTTATCTCTATGGCCTCTTCCCCCAAAGCCATGGTGGATGGATAAAGGAACTAGATCATGGATGGGTCTCAGTAGGGGTTGGAGGCTGCAAAGTTTTGAAGGGAGACCATTACGGGATGTGCCAGGTCGGAAGTGCTGTGTGAAGGAGGGTTTCTGGGCATCATCACCTGTCAGATGGAAGATGCTCTGGACCAACAGGAGGATGAGGCATCCATGGCCAGCATCCTTGCTAGGGTTAAGTCCCAGAGATTGTGCCTCTGGACAAAAACACCATCTTCAACTTCTCTGATGACATTTCAAGTGATTATTGAGCAACTGGAGATTTAGGGAGAGCGGGGTGACGATCATAAAGTAGCTGTATCAGAATGGCTTGGAGTGTTTGTTATAAATGCATACACCAGAGCACCTCGCCCCCCAGATCCAGATTTGGTTAAGTCTGGGTAGGGACCAAGAATATTGACTTTTCATAGGTTCGCTCTAGGTGATTCTGAAGCAGGAGATCATGGGCTGAAAGTGAAGAAACCCTCACTCACTGGGTGTTTCAAACCCCAGCTTCTAATTCTGGGGTTCCATGTTCCGTGCAACCTTAGTCTTTGGGAGAAAGTCACAAATGGGGTCAGCTGCTGTTATGAGAGTGTCCGTGCCATTGATGATTTCATTTTAAGGCTATTTCCCCCCAGACCGGTTTCATGTGTGAGCTAGTCTCTGTCCCTGCCGCTCCTACATGCCTCGGCGCCATCTGCATCTTCCGTGGATGGTTCCTGCGTACCCCAAAGACGTCCTCCTTAAGACCCTGCCTCTCTCTGCTGGAGGGTGTTATCTGGCTTCTGGAGTGTTCTCAGCCTGTGCTAGAGCTGACCAGAAGAATACCAGGGAGTGTTCTCAGCCTGTGCTAGAGCTGACCAGAAGAATACCAAGAATTCCTAGGAGACGACAAGTGGGAGGTGGTAGATAAACACCCCAGCGTCCTCGCCTCCTAAAGGGGCAATTCTGAGGTGCCTTCTGCACAGTGTGTAAAAGGGCCCAGGAGGACCAACCCCTGCTACCCACAGCAACACCCTCAGTCCTGTGCTCAGGACTGGCTTTTCTTTCTTCGGCTGCACCACATGGCATATGAGATCTTAGTTCCCTGACCAGGGATGGAACCCATGCCCCCTGCAGTGAAAGCGCGGAGTCTTACCCACTGGACTGCTAGGGAAATCGTGGGACTGGCTTCTTTTCCTTCCCAGTCATACACTCCCACCCTCTCAAAGGGCCTCCTGGGGGCTTCCCTGGTGGCGCAGTGGTTGAGAGTCCGCCTGCCGATGCAGGGGACACGGGTTCGTGCCCCGGTCCGGGAAGATCCCACATGCCGCGGAGCGGCTGGGCCCGTGAGCCATGGCCGCTGAGCCTGCGCGTCCGGAGCCTGTGCTCCGCGACGGGAGAGGCCACAACAGTGAGAGGCCCGCGTACCGCAAAAAAAAAAAAAAAAAAAAAAGGGCCTCCTGAATCTCCTCACAAATAAACCACTTACACCTAAATCTTTGCCTTGGGTTCTACGGGGGAGGACCCCAAACTAAGACCTTGTTTTTTCTTTCTTTTTTTTATTATTATTTAAAAATTTTTAATTTTATTTTATTGAGATGTAATTGTCATATAACATTATATTCATTTCTGGTGTATAACATAATGATTTGATATTTGTACACATCGTGAAATTATCACCACAATGTCTAGTTAACATCCCGCACTATACATATTTATGAATTAATTGTCTTGTGATGAGAACTTTTCTTTTTTTTTTCTTGGCTGCGTTGGGTCTTTGTTGCTTCGTGCAGGCTTTCTCTAGTTGCAGCGAGCGGGGGCTACTCTTCGTTGTGGTGCGCGGGCTTCTCATTGCGGTGGCTTCTCTTGTTGCGGAGCACGGGCTCTAGGCGCGTGGGCTTTAGTAGTTGTCGCTCACGGGCTCTAGAGCACAGGCTCAGTAGTTGTGGCGCACGGGCTTAGTTGCTCCGCGGCATGTGGGATCTTCCCAGACCAGGGCTGAAACATGTGCCCCCTGCGTTGTCAGGTGGATTCTTAGCCACTGTGCCACCAGGGAAGCCCCTGTGATGAGAACTTTTAAGGTCTGCTCTCTTAGCAACTCCCAAGTATGCAGTATGGTGTTGTTAACTAGAGTCATCATGCTGTACAACATATCCCCAGGACTTACTTATTTTATAAGTAGACGTTTATATGTTTTGACGCCTGTCACCCATTTCTTCCACCCTCCCTTTTCTCTCTTTTTAATGCTCCTTTTCACTTTGCATAAATTCTCAAATACAACCAAGATTTCTGCCAGGGAAAAAAAGCACACCATAGAAATTTATTTTACCATGAATCATGAAAAAAGCAAGATAAAAAGCAAAAGGAAATTTCATTACAAACTCCCCACCATCCATACATATTTCTTATAATTCAAAGGCCTGATTGATATGTCGACTGATAAAAAAAATGCACAACCTAAAAATGGAGAATTACGTTTTATTCAGCACACTTACCGAGGACTTCAGCCCAGGAGGCGGCTCAGATCGCTCTGAGGGACCGCTCCGAAGAGGTAAGGGAAGAGCCAGGATATATAGGAGTTTTTGCAACAAACACACACACAAACAAACAAAACAACAGAACAAAACACCCCAGGTGGTCAAACATCAAAAGATTAATGTTAATTAAAGAAAACCAGACACCTCAAGGTAATGAATTTAGTGCTTTTCTGTGTACGGGAAGATGCAAGAGTCTGGACTCCTTGAAATCATTCCTTTGATAGGCGCCTTAACCATCTAGGGCCTGGATCCTGCTTTTCTCCATCCTGAATCCCTCAGGGGGCACCGTTGGGGGGCGGCTGCAGTGGCTGATGACAGTGGCCACAACAGCCTTTGTTACTGATAGGCAGGCGACATTGTTCGTCCACAAATACTTGCCAAACCAGTAGAATTCCTTTATTAAAACTATTCATTACATCTTATTAAACTTGATTAGTTGAACTTAACTGACTTTGGCAACGTGGTGACCAGTGTTTCCACGGCTTTCCGTACCCTGAGCACCTCCATCTCTGCCGTCAGTGGCACAGAACTCAGGTACCTGCCTTGGATTTCTTTGTGTTCGAATTTGCCTTTAGAGCTGATGATGCACTTCCAGACACAATAAACCTCGTTTGAGCTGAACACCAGCCCTGCAAAGTAGTCAGGATACATTGCTCTATTCTACGGTTGAGGAAATGGAGGTTTAGGGATGACAAATAATTTGACCCAAGTCGCAAAACAAGGACGTGTCATCCACGATCCTAGAAGCCATACATCCTTCTCCCTGGTGTGGAGTGCTTTCCATAACGCTGCAGTCTCCCTGCAAGGAGTAACCTGGGCAAGTCCATTCATTTACTCACGCATCATCAGACGTTCAACAGTTATTTCAACTCGGGTCACTGAAGCTCACATTTCCCCACTAAAACAACCTTTCCTCAGCCTGTAGAAGGCTCTATCCCAAGTTGCCTTCAAAACACATTTGTTGGGCTTCCCTAGTGGCACAGTGGTTAAGAATCCACCTGCCAATGCAGGGGACATGGGTTTGAGCCTTGGTCCGGGAAGATCCCACATGCTGCGGAGCAACTAAGCCGATGTGCCACAACTACTGAGCCTGCACTCTAGAGCCCGCGAGCCACAACAACTGAGCCCACATGCCACAACTACTGAAGCCTGCGCGCCTAGAGCCCGTGCTCTGCAACAAGAGAAGCCACCGCAATGAGAAGCTCGTGCACTGCAACGGAGAGTATCCCCTGCTCACTGCAACTAGAGAAAGCCCGTGTGCAGCAATGAAGACCCAATGCAGCCAAAAATAAATAAAAAATACATAAATAAATTTATTTAAAAAAACAAAACAACACAAACACATTTGTTTGTTTTGTTTTTTGACTTCTACTAAATGGCTGACACTTTTTGTTAAGCAAATTCATTCCACGAAGTCCTAGGTCTTTGCATTCCTAGCTGCAAATTGGAGAGAAATAAATCACCTGCCCCAGCCCTCCACGGTCTGCAGCAGAACTGCCGAGATGGTGACCTCAGTGAGGAGCAAGACCCCATCCCCAGCCTTCCTCCTGCCCCAGCCAGGGGGCCCCTGGTCTTGCGGGAACCTTGCTCTCTGGCCCGCTCCCTTGAAGAAACAGTCCTTCCTGGATATCCACTCCTAGTCTCCCCCAGCCTTCCAACAACGAGTGTTTATGGCTGCAGTGTTGCAGCTGGGAACCATAAGGCGTGAATGAATGTGTGTCCATACACTGGAGCGATTTTCGTCAGGAATGTACTAAACACTTCATATATTAAGTCCTGGGCTGTCAAGCCCCTCTGATATTAGATTAGTCATTGCTAGCCATTCCCTGGACAAAACCCAGGGGACGGATAGACCGCATGGTGCCAGAGTTTTTCTTTTTTTCTTTTTGTTAATGGAAACTGTGCACGGAGGAATAAGTGACTCTGTTCCCCGCGGCACAATCACAGATGTGTGCGATGGACATTCCTGCTGGTTTTCCCAGTGCTCCAGACTCACTGTCCTTCCCCCAGCACATTCCTTGTGCGGAGGGGCTTTTGCTGGAGCATGGGAAGCTGGCCAAGACCCTGAATGCCTAGGATCTCCCTCAGGTTTCGTGTGTGCCAGGCACTGATGTCAACATTTTATATGTTTAGAGGAATCAGTCCTCGAGGATGATCTCACAATACGGGCACTCCTATTTTCTCCCACTGGATTGCTTAAGAAGCTGAAGTACATGAGTGAGTAACTAGTCCAAGGTCACGTAACTAGCGCACAGCAGAGATGGGTTTCACGAAGCATGCCCCGCCCTTAACCGCCTGCTGCTCCACGTGTGTCAGACCCGTGTCAGAGCTACTCTGCTGGCGGGATGGGGCAGAAGTGTTGAGCTGGGGGCCTGAACCTCAGCCTTCGAAGCCTACACATTCGTTTATTAAGGCAATAAAGATTTGCTCAGGGTCTACTGCCCTAGAGGGTCTTAGGCAATTTTCTTTTATCAGTTGTTCCTTTTAATTCGTTTTAGTATATTCCAGTATATGAAGTTATTATATATTCCAATATACAAAGTAATGCAAAGAAGAGCTTTCCTGGTTGAACAGGAGGTGGGGACACAGTATCCCAACATACCTGGTCTCTCGAGGTGGCCCCTGAAGTCCTCTCCAAGCAGGGCCGCTTTGAGACATGGGGGCATCTTCAAATCAGTGTTTCCTCGTGTATATTTAGAAGAGGTGCAGGTGTTGCCTGGGAAGAAGGACAAAGCAGGATTATAGTGGCACCAGCAGTTGGGTTTTCTTCCATTTTCTGGAACCACTTAACTCCTAGTGGTTTTGCATGAAATTGGCATGAGTCTCAATGCGTGGCAGTCTGTTCAATGACAGTAGAGGTTAAAACCAAGTGTGTGGCACAGGACCACGGAATGTGTACATCATTTGAACCACGTGTGGAGTGGGAATAGTTGGAAGGAAAAAGGAGTTCGTAACTCAGGTACGCTGTGTCCCCTCTGAAGGGATTTACCAGTAAATGGATTGTTCTAGATATGCACAGTCTACTGACAGCTGTTCTTAAGCGCAATTACATTGAATTCCCCACTATTCTTTTGCCTGCAAGTGACAGGGACATAACTTAAGCTAGCTTAAGCGGAAAAGGGAATTTATTGACTTTTATAAGCAGGAAGCAGTGGTTGCTGTAGCCTGGGCACAGTGAAGACCAGAGGCTCCAGTGTTGTGGTCATTTTCCTCTCTCTCTCTTTTTTTCTCTCTCCTGAGAAATGCTTCCCAGTGTGGGCTGGCCAGTTGCCCTCTTCATGTAGAGGAGGGACCTGAGGACCTGCATGCATCTGGGTGAGGAGGCCACCTCAGCTTCAACTGCCCATCTTCTCCATGCCAAGATTCCCAAGATAAGAATAGACTTTCTTATTAATCACCCACAAAGAAGTCTTGCTGGGGGCTTCTCTGGTGGCGCAGTGGTTAAGAATCCGCCTGCCAATGCAGGGGACACAGGTTCGAGCCCTGGTCTGGGAAGATCCCACAGGCCACGGAGCAACTAAGCCCGTGCGCCACAACTACTGAGCCGGCGCTTTAGAGCCCACGCCACAACTACTAAAGCCCACGCATCGCAATGAAGAGTAGCCCCAGCACGCAGCAACTAGAGGATGCCCGTGGGCAGCAACAAAGACCCAACACAGCCAAAAAAAAATAATAATAATAATTAAAGGAACATCAGGGCAGGCTGCCCCAGTTTAAAAAAAAAAAAAAAAAAAAGAAGTCTTGTTGGCTCGGATTGAATCACATGCCTAGCGCTGAACTAACCCTTAGAGTCAATGACTCTTTGACCGACCAGCCTAGGTCACACCCTGCCCTGTGCGAGGGCAGTGGGTACCATGATTTCCAACTGTTGGAAACACGATAAGTAGGAAAGAGATTGTTCCTCAAAGGAAAAGACACATATAAGTCACTACAGATTATTTATATACATTCTGTGACTTGAGTCACCAAGAGTCTCAGTTCTCCATTCATGGGTTCCCTTATTTATTCATAAAATCTCTGTGGATATCTACTAGGTGGCAGGCTGTCCTGGCTACTCTTAGATCCGATGTTCAGGCTCTGGTATCTCTATTCGTTTGGTAGGGGTGCTATAACAAAGGACCGCAAGTTGGGTGGCTTGTAACAGAAATTTATTGTCTCACATTTCTGGAGGTCAAAAATCCAAGATCAAGGTGTCAGCAGAGTTGGTTCCTTCTGGGAGCCATGAGGGAGAATCTTTTCCATGCCTCTCTCCTAGATTCTGGTGGTTTTCTAGCAATCTTTGGTGTTTCTTAGCTGTAGGAGCATCACCCCAATCTCTGCCATCACTCCCATTGCATGTCTGTTTCCAAATTTCCCCCTTTTATAAGGACACCAAATGTATTGGATTAGGGCCCATACTGATGACCTCACTTTAACTTATATAAAGATCCTATTTCCAAATAAGGTCACATTCTGAGGAACTGAGGGATAGGACGTCAACAGATGAATCCCCAGCAGACGCAGTCCAGTCCCTAACAGTGTCCTAGTGAGAGGGTAGGTCAAAGCAGGTAAGAACAGTGCAGTGGGAAAGCATTTTAGACGAGATGCAGGATCAGATTCCGCAGCTCTACTTCCCAGAAGATGCCCCTCTCAGTTATGAAAACTCACTAATTTTACTGAGGAAGAATTCTGGTTCATTTATAATTTTAGTCAGTGAGTTTTTGAGCAACAGGAAAGAAGGATTTTAAACCTGGATTTTAGTGGTCTGAACATATTGGCTCTATACCTCAGGGTCCTTTTGTATCTTGAGATGGACATTCTAAAATCAACTGTCCTTTTCTAAATTTCTCAAGATGGAGAGAAGTTACCATCCCAGCTCACTCTCCATGGATTTTCTCAACCTCTAGAGCATGATCCGGAAGGCTTGCCCTCCTTGAATGCCTGCCAGCTGATGGCATCATTAACTTCTTCTGCTCAGACTGCTGTCTCACCCAGACAGGTCAAGTATCTTGCTTCCTGTTGCCACATCAACAACCAATAGCCCAATAACCTGTTCCAAATATGCTGAAGAAGGCTAAAGCCAGCTCGTACCAGCTTTCACTGGCTCACCAGAGTTGATCACATACAACAGTTTGTTCCTCAAGACCTGCTGCAACACTCCCACTCCTGGGCACATGGCCAGAGAAAAATCTAATTTGAAAAGGTGCAGGCACCCCAACGTTCATAGCAGCACTATTGACAACAGCCAGGACATGGAAGCAACCTAAGTGTCCATTGGCAGATGAATTGATAAAGAATATGTGATATATTATATATATATATATATATATATATATATAAAAAATACATATATATAAAATATAGATATAATGGAATATTTATATATATTATATATATAAAATGGAGTATTTCTCAGCCATAAAGATGAAATAATGCCATTTGCAGCAACATGGATGGACATAGAGATTATCATACGTGAAGTAATTCAGAGAAAAACAAATATCATATGATATCACTTATAGGTGGAATCTAAAAAAGATGATACAAATGAACATATTTGCAAAACAGAAACAGACTCACAGACTTAGAAAACAAACTATGGCTACCAAAGGGAAAAATGGGGGGGGGAGAAATTAGGAGGTCGGGGTTAGCATATACACACTCCTATATATAAACTAGATAATCAACGAGGACCTGTTGTAGAGCACAAGGAACTCTACTCAATACTCTGTAATAATCTATATGGGAAAAGAATCTGAAAAAGAATATATATATATATATATATATATATATATATATATATATATATATATATATAACTAAATCACTTTGCTGTACACCTGAAACTAACAGAACATTGTAAATCAACGATACCCCAATATAAAATAAAAATCTAAAAAAAAATCTCTTTATGGGAAAAATTTGCCACTCCAAAATGTCTCTTTGCCTTGTGAATTATTTCAAGTTGAAAACAATCAAGGGCCAAAAGACTTAGGAAGAAACTTTGACCTTCCCTCTAACTGCCTAAAAGAATATAGAACAAGGACATGGGGACTTCCCTGGTGGCACAGTGGTTAAGAATCTGCCTGCCAATATTTTCACTTTCTATTTTTATATACTTCTATATCCCTTAGGTTTATTTTTTTTTATTATTTTATTTTATTTTATTTTTTTGCGGTACGCGGGCCTCTCACTGTTGTGGTCTCTCCCGCTGCGGAGCACAGGCTCCGGACGCGCAGGCTCAGCGGCCATGGCTCACGGGTCCAGCCGCTCCGCGGCATGTGGGATCCTCCCGGACCGGGGCACGAACCCGCCTCCCCTGCATCGGCAGGCAGACTCTCAACCACTGCGCCACCAGGGAAGCCCCTTAGGTTTATTTTTAATTTTTTTTTTTACTGCCAATGTAAGTATAAATGTCTTTTACACTATTTGCATATGGGCATATGTTTTTAATTCTTTTGTGCAAATACCTGAGAGTAGAATTGGAGGGTTATTACATTCCCATCAGCAATATTCAAATGTGATGCTGTTTGATGCTATTGTTAGTGGTACATATTGTTTTTTCACTTCTATTTCCAATTGTGGCTGCTAGTATGTAAAAATACAATTGATTATTGTAAATTGGTCTGGCTAAACTCATTTATTGTAGTGGCTATTTGTATGTTTCTTAGAATTTTCTGTCTACGTGATCATGTTGTCTAGGAATAAATATAGTTTTACTACTTCCCTTCTTAAAAAAAAAAAAAAAGAATCCGCCTGCCAGTGCAAGGGACACGGGTTCGATCCCTGGTCCAGGAAGATCCCACATGCCACGGAGCAACTAAGCCTGTGCACCACAACTGCCGAAGCCCGCGCGCCTAGAGCCTGCTCCACAATGAGAGAAGCCACCACAATGAGAAACCCGCTCGCCGCAACTAGAGAAAGTCTGCTCGCAGCAACGAAGACCCAACACAGCCAAAAATAAATAAATAAAATAAATAAATTTATTAAAAAAAAAAAGAAACTGATGCTTTTAAGAAAATGGTTCTCTATTGAAAAAAAAAAAAAGAACAAGGACCTGTTCCAGTAAGTGAGCTATCCCCATAGATATCTACTAGGTGTGGCAGACGGGGAGGAACACAGTAAAGTCTGTTAAAATTCCCCTCTGCGTCCCATTGTCTCTGCTGGCCCAGCAAACACTTGTTTTGCAAACCTTTGCTTTTCCATCTTCATGTGAATTGCCTTCCTCCCCTTTGACATCCCAAACCACTACCCCCAACATCTGCTTTTGTCTTTAGCTGAAGATGGTATTTAAGGTGAGAGTTTTGGCCCTTTTGGTGAGTTACTCAGTTTTCCTGGGTCTCTCCCATGTGTTCCTGTTATTAAACTTTTGTTTGATTTTCTCCTTTTAATCTGTCTTCTGTCAATTTAATTCTTAGACCAACTGGAAGAACCTAGAAGGGCAAAGGAAAGTGTCTTCCTCCCCAGTACTGAGCTTGAGGTTGTGAGTGGGAGAGGTTTAATTTAAAAGGAGGGCTTTGTTGGAGATCCCTCAACTCCACAGTTTTCTACAGGACCTGCTTAGGACAGTGGATCATTTTTGGATGAATGAGGGAGTTTCCACTGAAGCCCTCGGGAACAGGTTTTCTATGCTCTTCTTTTTTACCCATATGGCGCAGCTGAGAACTCCACTAAGAATTCTCAAGAGCTTGTGTCCTGAAGGGGAAGAGAATATACCATCCCAAAATATGCTTCTTTGGGGTAAGGATTATTTTGATTATTTTTAAGAAACAGCAGGCACAGGAAAAACTCTTAAAACCAAGCAGAAGTTATCCCTTGTAAGAAAAATTTACATTTACAAGGGAAATCTTCATTTGTAAGGGTGTCTCCCTCTCTGTGCAGGATAAAGGGGGTGACTAGATCTCTAGAAACTGATCAATGGAGAAGGCAAAGACCTAAATCTGCATAACAACCTTACCCCTGTTTACTGTGCTTTTCCTGATAACCTCCCTAACTGTCCCACTCTACCCATTACATCCTCCTTTGTCTTTAGCTTGTATCTAAGGTGGTGCCTTGGGCCATTTTGCAGAGTGACCCTGTTTTCCTGGCTATCTCCCACGTACAGGAGGAACACATGTTATCAAACTTGTGTTTTTTTCCTGTTAATCTGTCTTTTTTATTATGGTGGGGGCATGGGGGGCGGTTAGCCACAGAACCTAGAAGGTTAGAGAGAAGATTATTTTTCATCTTCTACATGCTCATATCCTACATAAATGATCACCTCTTCTTTCTCCAGGAGATTTTGTGATGTCTAAAGGTAAACCATCAGGCCATCTAAGTTAGCTTAGCTCTTTCTGCCACCCATGCCCTGGTCCTTGCTGTACCAGGGTTCATAGCTTTGGTGATAGTGTAAGCAGATACGAGGTCCCCAGGGAAAGAGAACCAGGCATGGCTTTCTTGGCCTAAGTCATTTTGTGATCTAAGCCACAAAGCTTGCCCTTGAACAGGTCTCAGTAATGAATGGTCTTAAGGAAACAGAAGAATGTAGGAACAAACAACTGTTATCAGGCAAGAGAAGTAACGATAGCACAGATAACAAGTCGGTTTGTGAAGACTCCCAGTTCTGTTTCAATGGTGAAGATTAGTCTGAAGAACTTTCTTGAGCTGCCTCGCAGAATTTAAACCCTCCTGAGAACTCAACCACCAAATCAACTGGAACTTAAGGGATGAGGATATTGACCTTTTCTGACCCTTGTGACTTCAATCAACTAAACTTTGGACTCTGTCAACCTTTGCAAACATTAATTAGAATCTTCATAACAATCCTAGAGGCAGGAGTCTATCATTGTCAAGAAGGAAAAATATTCAATTTTTTTTTGGGGGGGGGGACAATGTTTTTCCCTAAAAAGTTCAGAATTCAGATCTAGACCCCTATGAAATTTTTAAAAATTGATTTTCATGAGAGCACAAGTAAGAAACTCCACCCAGGGAAAATGAACCGAAGCCAAACTAAACTTCTAAAAGCACAGGTGTTGATTATAGACTATAGCCCTGTTGGGGCATCTCATCTAGTGCCTCGTGTATAAGGGATGATTATGTGTGACACACGCCCACGTTCGGAACTTGTTCTGCCATTTATTTACCAATCACACCTCAAGAAATCTGGAAAAATAATAAATAAGAACTTATTCTTCAGCTGAAAAAGACGTATCAGAATGCATGTGAGTAGAAGCAATATTTATGCTGGGATGACTTGGGATTTGTTCTAATTTTTGAAAAAAGTAAATTAGAAGCTTCATTATTCTGTAACAAATTACAAGGTTTTCCTTAACTTCCGGTTGATGGGATTTGGTGCTGGACTGGTACCTCAGTGTTTTAATCCAGGTAACAACCTGATTTGTCAGAAGGGATCTTTCTCAGGTTCTGTGAAAGCTGGGAGGAATTATTTTGGTGGGGCAGGTCTTTGGGATGACCCAGACCGGGCTCTGCTTGTATGTAAATCCAGCCTTGTGGGGTTTTGTAACACTCAGAGACCATGTAAATCCCCTGGTCCTCTAGTTTCTGAGATAGCTCGCCACAGTTCCATAGATCTGGCAAAGAAGTTTTGTTTGTCTCCTGTTTCCTCAGAGAATAACATTTTACATCATGTTGTCAAGGAATTCTTTCAAGACAGTCTTTAAAGTACCCATAGAATAAACAACTCTTGCTTTCTGTTTTACGTGTATACTTTGTGTCAAAGAGATTCTCAGTTAAGCATGAAAGGAAACTTTAAGTCCAGGTTCTGGCTCAGAAGAGTTCTTAGAAATTTAGATTCCTCAGCTGGAAGATAAAAGGGCCGCAGGGACCCTAATGTACCGGCTAGTTCTGACTTTATATGATGCTAATGATTTTTTAAAAAATTAATTAATTTACTTTTGGCTGCGCTGGGTCTTCACTGCTGCGCACAGGCTTTCTCTCGTTGCAGCGAGCGGGGGCTACTCTGTTGCGGTGCGTGTGCTTCTCATGGCGGTGGCTTCTCTTGTTGTGGAGCACGGGCTCTAGGCATGCAGGGCTTCAGTAGTTGTGGCGCGTGGGCTCAGTAGTTGTGGCACACGGGCTTAGTTGCTCTGTGGCATGTGGGATCTTCCCGGACCAGGGCTCGAACCCATGTCCCCCACATTGGCAGGGTAACCACTGCGCCACCAGGGAAACCCCAATGCTAATGATTTTGATAACCTTTATTGACTGCTCATTAAGCACCAGGCTGTTAACTCATTTACCCTTCTTCGCAATCCTTTGATGAAGTATTTTTATATACCTCTGTTTTACAAGGGAGACATGGAAGACAAAAGGAATCAGAACCTCCAAGTTCACTTTGCAGAAATAGGGTTCTCATTTTTGCAACATGGCTCTGGAGACTTGCTTTTGCCCATGACACTTAATTGCCCATTTTGGGAGGATATAAGCAAGATGAGAAAGCGAGATGAGGATACAAGCGAGATGAGGCAATGAGTGAATGAAGGTCATTTATCATTAATGAACAAGTAGCAAATAGTTATTTTGCAAACGTGAATAAAGTTTCCTTTTATCTGAAACATCTTCATCTAGTTTATAGACTTGAATTCTGCAAGATCATTTTAACAGAGGAATTAATTTATTCCATAACAAAGCTCTGTGGAGCTATTAAAATTCTTTTTGCATAGAAATTTGATTACAGATAGTTTTTCTTGAAATAAGCAGATGATCAGATTTGACTTAGGCAGGCTTATATATATATATAAAATATTGACTGTTGTTATTAATCTAATTCATAACTTCTGTGTGCTGGGTTTGCCCCAGCACTCGATTCCTCGGGTTTCTAGAGCATGCTCATCAGCAAGGATACTCAGGCACAGTGAGGCATCCACTGGCCTTTTCCTTCCTTCTGCTCTCCAAGCACTGCTTCCTCAGCTGGGTGCTCCATCGTGGGTTCCCCTGGGTCTAGCCGCTACTGCCACACCAGGGCTCCTAAAGGGGCTGAGGCAACTAAAGTGGGGAGATTGCTCCTTTCCCTCTGTGATAACCTCCTTTCCTTACGGGTGTTGACCTAAAGCAAATATGTTGCAGGAAGGGGGACCCCTTCCAGGGCCCAAGAGTGGGCTCTTGTCTAACACTCAAATGAATTGTTGGGACTTCCCTGGTGGCTCAGTGGTTAAGAATCCACCTGCCAATGCAGGGGACACGGGTTCAAGCCCTGGTCTGGGAAGATCCCACATGCCGTGGAGCCACTAAGCCCATTGCGCCACAACTACTGAGCCTGCGCTCTAGAGCCCACGTGCCACAGCTACTGAAGCTCACATGCCTAGAGCCCGTGCTCCGCAACAAGAGAAGCCACCACAATGAGAAGCCCGCACACCGCAACGAAGAGTAGCCTCTGCTCACCACTAGAGAAAGCCCACGCGCAGCAACGAAGACCCAACACAGCCAAAAATAAATAAAAATAAAAGAAATGAATTGTCCAAGAGACACGTGCTGACAAAGCAAGAGACTTTATTGGGAAGGGGCGCCCGGCAGAGAGCAGCAGGGTCAGGGAACCCAGGAGAACTGCTCTGCCACGTGGCTCACAGTCTCAGGTTTTATGGTGTTGGGATTAGTTTCCGGGTTGTCTCTGGCCATTCTGACCTTCCTGGTGGTGCACACATCACTCAGCCAAGATGGATTCCGGTGAGAAGGATTCTGGGAGGTTGGTAGGACATATGGGCTGGCATCTTCTCTCTCGTTTTGACCTTTCCCGAATTCTTCCCGTTGATGGTAGCTTGTTAGCTCCAGTTCTTTACCAGGACCTCCTGCCGTAAAGTAACTCATGCAAGTGGTTACTATCATGCCTGGCCAGGGCAGGAGATTTCAGTCAGTGTTTCCCCTAACAAATAAAACGCCAGATATTTCTCCAGCAAAGATGGGTTTATTGGGGATAAGCAGAGAATTGCCATTTGGGGTCTGCAACCATGGTGAACCACGTATAAGTCCCCACACAGCAAGGGATGGAGAACACTTTTATAGAGGGGAACGGAAGTTGGGAGGTGATAGTAAACAAAGAGTCCGTGGCTTGTCATTGGCTGAGTGCTGGCCAGGAAAGAAGAGGAGTCTTTCTTCTTCCTATTGGGCTTTGCCATCCTTACAGGGCATGAGAGCTCCCCCTGCTGGTCTCTCAACTCTATTTAAGTGAGGTTTCAGTTTATTAATTTTTTACAGAGGGTGGCAAAACTGTGCTTCCCACACGGGAGTATATTGGGAGCTTTCCATGAAAACAGAGCGTGGAGATTTACTTTGTCTCTGAAAACCAGGCATGAGTCTGAACGACAGGACAACCAATAGCACCTTGCCGTACAATTTCTCTCCTCTGGTCAGGAAGTCCTGTCACCAGGTCACACTGTCTCCCTGACACTTTTCCCTTTGATTTATTTCAACCTGGGAACCACCTCGGGCTTGATGATAATCCACCCTGACCAGCAGCCCCTAAATTGTGTCAGAGGTGCTTGGACTTGCCTGAACTCCAAGTAGAAGAAACAGCTTAGGTACAGGCTGGGGATAAGGGACCAACCTACATAAAGCTCATTTCCTAAAATATAGGTTGGTTTCTTTTAAAATCAATCCCGCTTTGAGTGAATCTGCAATTCTAGCATCCCCTGCGAGGGGAGTGAGGCCAATCTGGGGGGCTTAAAGAAATTTTAAAGAAATCAGTTTTTCTAAAGACACTTTTACTACATTTAATATTTTTAACAAGTATTTTTGGTTTTTTAGAAAAAGAGACGTTCAGGCTTTTTTTTTGTTGTTTGTTTTTTTGTTTGTTTGTTTCTGGGGGAATAACATTAGCTGCCTGAGCTCTGCCTACGGGGTGCGGGTACTGGTGCTAACAGATCCAGCACACACAGACCGTCACGAGCCCCTCTGTTTTGGGCATCACATTTTACACCACCCTTCCCCACTCGGGGGTCTCCCATCTGCTCTGAACCCCTCACTTCGGGCTCCACGCCGCCGCTTTCAGCTGTGCGTTGTTTGTCTGCTTCACCTGTCAACACTCTGGCATCCCTTCTACATCTTCTGGAAATCGGATGACACTGACAGTTTTCCCCTCCTGTTATTTTAATTGCTCCAGGCTCAGTGCTTTCTGAACTTCTCTATTTTTATTTCAGAGGAGTCTCGGGAAGGCTCCGTAGATCTTGAGCGGAAAGACTGCCTTCTTGGTTTTGGAGAGAGGAGAGGGCACTCTAAGGAAGACGAACTCACAGAATCCAACCTGACTCGGAGTGACGAGAGGTCTTTCAGGAGGATGCCCGTGGCCCTCAGGTAAGTAACTCAGGTCCAGATCACGTCTAAGGACTGTGATGAAGGCCAACCAAACGGGACAGCAAAGGTTTTCTTCACGCTGACCATGCCCTGGGAAGGGGGTAGCCTTGGCTCTTGAGTCTGGAGAGACTCCAAGGCAGGCAGAGGAGGGGGAAGGATTCACAGTGGGAGAAAGAGAAGGTCTGTGCCCTGATGGAGGCCTTTGGCCTGGGGGGCCTGGGGGCATCCTGTGTGATTGGTTAAGGGCTCAAAGACAGCGTGGACATCTTTGAAAGGTCAAAGGTCAAATATCTCAAGAGGGGCAGAGTGAAGATTGAACCCAAGTCTGAGTCTTTCAAACCTCACCCATCCCTCCACCAGTGTGACACAACTTCTTAGCAGAGCTTAGCTGCTACAGGAAACAGGTTGGTCTGGTTAGAAGATCAGGGAGCACAACCCCCTTCCCTGTGGCTCTGCTGTCTGCGTGCTCCGGAGGGCTTTCCCCCGAACCCACAGTGAGGTCTAGTTCTCCCCTTGCCCACTTTAAAAACTATCTTTTGCATTTTAAAACCTGCGATAAAATACACGTAACAGTTACCATTTTAACCATATTCAAGTGTGTCATTCACAATGGTGAGCAACTACCACCCCTCTCTGGTGCCAGACCTTCATCATTGTCCCAAATGGAAACCCTTAACCATTAGTAGTTACTCTATTTTTCCCTCCCTTTACCCTCTGGCAGCCCCTAATCTGCTTTCTGCCTCTATGGACTTGCCTATCCTGGGTATATACATGGAATAATATAACAATTATATAACAAATTATATAACAAGAGGCCTTTTGTGTCTGGCTGTCTTCACTTGGCGTAATGTTTTCAAGGTTCATCCACATTATAGCATGTATAAGCACTTCACAATATTTCTCACTTCACTGAGAAATATTCCATTGCACGGACAGATCACATTTTGTTTATCCACTCATCCACTGATGGACATTTGGGCTGCTTCCACCTTTTGCCCTTGTGAATACCGCTGCTGTGAACATTCGTGTACAAGGTTCTGTTTGGACTCTGAGACAACTTTGCTAAAGACAGCTGCCTGTGCAATCATGCCCTGGTTCCTGTCCTGAGCCTAGAATCCCGCCTTAGTGCAGCTTATCTTCTGGAACCAGCTGGGCAGGTAGACAGACAAAGGAGAGCTGTGCAAAATACCTCGTGAGATCTCCACGCCCGTACCCCTCCCGGGACCGAAAGTCATACTGTGTAAACCACTCAGGACAGAAACTTCTTTAGACCTCTGTGCACACGAGTGTTTTCTTAGGCTGCATGTGCTATTCTTTCTTCTTCCTGTCCAACTGCTATTCCTCTTTCGTATCTGGCTTAAATGTCGCCTCTCTGACTTATGTTCTAAGCAGTGTTCTTTTGGGTGCAAACTACTGAAAGAAAAGGCAAAGTATATCCTAAATAAATTCACGTGTCCCTCGGGACAGGGCGGCTGTGATAGCGGGATTCATGGTAACTATGAGCAAGGAGCTGACAGCTACCAGGACGAAATGGCCACTTTCTATGACTTTCTTCTTCCCTCCCTCTCTCCCTCCTGAATTCTCTCCCTCTCTCACTGGGTGCATAATTATCTTTGCCTTTCTCTTGACCTCATCTCTGGGGCATTGCCTGCACACAGCCCATCACAGCCATCACTAGCCTCACTGTGGTCCTTCTCTCCATCACAGTCCTTCAGCTTCGGGTTTATACTGCTTTCTGTCCTTCTGTTAATTCAACCCATAATTTCTGGTTTCAACATGGGTGCGTCCTCTCATGTAATGTGTGCCCCTTCCTGGTCTGTGACCCTTGAAGCCAGGGTCACATGGCCCCCTGCCCCCTGTGGAGAGGGACCATTAGCCATGGGGTGGACCCTCAGGTCCATGGGGTGGACTTGAATCTTCCAAACACGTGTAATTTCTCTTGCTTTTTTGTTCTGAGGGCACTTTGTAGTTTAGACAAATAAACAAGTAAATAACACAAAAATGCCTTTTTCCCCCTAAGATGATGAATTACTGCCCAGTAGAGACTATTTTGGCTACGGATGGTATTTTCAGCACCCAGAGTAGTAACTGGCATATAGTTGTTTACTTAATTTTGTTTAAAAGCATAGCAGTGGAGGGAATTTCCTGGCAGTCCAGTGGTTAGGACTCCATGCTTTCACTACCGGGCCCGTGTTCAATCCCTGGTAGAAGAATTAAGATCCCACAAGCAGTGTGGCAAAACAAACAAACCCCACAGCATTGGATGAGGTTAAACCACCAAAGTTCCTTCTAAAGATACATAGGAGGACAGTGTCTGAAAATTCCAAACTAGCATCGGACTTCAGACAAATGCTCTAGAGCACAGTGGGTTTACAGAACTTGCCTTCCATACTCTGAATAGGCTGTTCCCCAGCAGGGAGATGGGAGGTGGGAGAGCCCTGGGATACAGGGTGGGGCAAGGCAGCTGTAGCCTATGAAGAGCTCTGCAAGGACTTAACCTACCAAGTTCAAAGTCAGCAGCGGGCAGGATGGTGTCAGGAAGGGTGTGAGTGGGCATCGTCAGAGACGAGCACTTGATCACCCGACCAGCCCACTTTCTTCCAGAGCCCTTATACCACAGCTGCCACTGCAGCCTTCATTAGGCCCGTCTTGGATCAAGCAGACCAAGGAAACTGAAACATGGGCCTAGGATAGGGGTCGAAACTTTGCTTAATGTGGTGGAGGTTTAATGTGTCAGTTAGGTTGAACGGGGAAGGATGAAAGTAGCCGAATAGGCATTTTATCCGAATGATGATCAAATACCTCTGTTCCCCCTTCTACACTGTTGATGGGAATGTAAGTTGGTGCAGCCACTATGGAAAACAGTATGGAGGTTCCTTAAAAAGCTAAAAATAGAACTACCATATGACTCAGCAATCCCACCCCAGGATCATAGTCCAGAAAAGACGAGTACTCTAATTCAAAAAGATACATGCACTCCAATGTTCATAGCAGCACTATTTACAATAGCCAAGACATAGAAGCAACACAAGGGCCCATCAACAGATTGGCTTAAGAAGATGTGGTATACACACGCACACACACACACACACACACACACACACACATTGGAATATTACTCAGCCATAAAAAGAATGAAATAATGCCATTTGCAGCAACATGGATGGACCTAGAGAATATTATACTTAGTGAAGTAAGTTAGAGAAAGACAAATACTGTATGATATCACTTATATGTGGAATCTAAAAAATAATACAAATGAGTCTATATACACAACAGAAACAGACTCACTGACATAGGAAACAAACTTATGGTTACCAAAGGAGAAAGGGAGTGGGGGAAGGATAAATTACAACTATGGGATTAACAAACTACTATACATAAAATAGATAAGCAGCAAAGACTTACTGTATAACACAGGGAACTATATTCAATATCTTATAATCACCTACAATGGAAAATAATCTAAAAAGAAATATATATATATATAAAACACTGAATCACTTTGATGTACACCTGAAACTAACATAATGTTGTAAATCAACTATACTTCAAAAAAAAATACCCCTGTTCCCACTCCTTTTACTTTCAAATATATTTTTGTCCCTGAGGCCTTCAGGCTGCCTGCAGGGAAGAACACTGTCTACATTTCAGGCATTAAGACTAGGGCAGTGTTGACATGGCAAAGATGCTTCCTGAGGGCTATTGGATTCAAAGACAGATGCCGTATTGGATGCAGTTAGTCTGGGACCAAATGGCAAAGCAAGTCTCAGGCATCCCAAGAAGAAGAATTTGGAGCAGGTGGTGGGAAGGCCAGATGGGTTCTTTGGGGCAGGACCAGCTGGAGGATTCTCCTCTGGAACTTTGTTTCTAGTATTTGCCTAAAATGTGATCCACAAACCAATGATGATCTAGAAGATTCTAGTATGAATTTCTATGCATTAATTTTAATGTGTTTTAGAAAAAGCAATATAGCTTGCACTTGAAGTGCATGATTCCATTGAGGCTTTTAAGCTCAGGTTTAGGTAGACAAAGCCTTGGATATCCACTTGATTCAGAACATCATCAACATTTTAAACCTTCTGTAACTGAACTTGCTGTCACGGTATATTTGGAAGTAATGATAGGATGAATCGCCATTCTATACTTCCCCACATCCAATAGGTTTCCCCCAGCTTCCCGCTTTGGGCATCGCAGATGTCTGCTGGGGAGGATGGCTTGGGAAAGATTCTCCAAGAGTGACCATATGAAAATGGGCAGGTGAGCAAAGGTGGGCTGTTTTCAGTGTGCCCTGGCCTCTGGAACAAAGCTGCTGTGAATTGAGGAAAGCCTAGGTCTGTTCTGATACTAGTCACCCAGCCAAGCCTTCTGAAAACATAGGACAGGAATCTAACAGGGATTGCTTTTCAGGTTTAAAAAAATATATTGAGGTTTCTCAGTGCTAGTATTATTCTATTGTTATTTTATAATTTTTAAACTTGAGAGCGTTATTTTGTTTTTATCCCATGTACTGTTGTGGGCTACTCCTTTACTTTCAGCTAAATGATTCTACTTTTCAAATTACAGCATCGATATAAAGTTTCCTTTAAAATCTTTTAAATCTTTTGTTTAAAAAGTAATATGTTTTAAGAAAAATATTGAGAAACAGTAGTAGATTATCCAGGCAGGAATTTGGTACCTGGGGTGCCCAGGGGGCAGAAATCCTCAAGGTGGCACAAAGAACCAAGTTAGGCAAGCACTGATACATAAAAATTCTACAAGAATTCACTTTACCCTTTTCTCCACCTGCCCCCACTCTATTTTTTAAAATTCAGAGTATCCTTAAAGGTCAAGATTGAATTCCCCTCTATCTTAAACCCCAGAGCAGGTGTTCCCTTCTCTGAACTTCTTCAGCAATACAATTAGCCCTCCACGTTCGTGGGTTCTGCATTTGCAGATTCAACCAATCGAAAATATTCAAAAAAAAAAATTCCAGAAAGTTCCCGAAAGCAAAACTTAAATTTACCACACACAGGCAACTATTTCCATACAATTTACACTGTATTTACAACTATGTACATCTGTACAAAATATGCATTACATTGTATGAAGTATTACAAGTAATCTAGAGGTGATTTAAAGTGCAGATGGCCAACAGGCACATGAAAAGATGCTCAACAGCGCTAATTATCAGGGAAATGCAAGTAAGAACCACAATGAGATGTCACCTCACACCTGTCAGAATGGCCATCATGAGAAAGTCTACTAACGACAAATATTGGTGAGGGTGTGGAGAAAAGGGAACATTTGTACACTGTTTGTGGGAATGTAAATTGGTGCAGCCACTGTGGAAAACAGTATGGAGGTTTCTCAAAAAACTAGAAATAGAACTATGATATGACCCAGCAATTTCACTCCTGGGTATATATCCAAAAAAAAAAAAGAAAAAAAAAACCCCAAAACACTAATTCGAGAAGATACATGCACCCCAATGTTCATAGCAGCATTATTTACAATAGCCAAGACATGGAAACAACCTAACTGTACATCAACACTTGAATGGATAAAGATGTGGCATACACGCATGTGTACAAACACACTATGGAATACCAGTCAGCCATAAAAAAGAATGACATTTTGCCATTTGCAGCAACATGGATGGACTTGGAGGGCATTATGCTAAATGAAATGTCAGAGAAAGATAAATACTGTATGATATCATTTATAGGTAGAATCTAAAAAATTCAACAAGCTGGTGACTATAACATAAAAGAAGCAGACTCACAGATATAGAGAACAAACTAGTGGTTACCAGTGGTGGGGGAGGAGCAACAGAAGGGTAGGAGAGTACAGACTATTGGCTGTAAGATAGGCTCAAGGATGTATTGTACAACCCGGGGAACACAGCCAATATTTTGTAATGACTGTAAATGGAAAGTAACTTTTACAAATAGTATAAAAATTAAAAATTAAAAAATAAAGTATACAGGAGGATGTGTGTAGGCTATATGCAAGTACTACACCATTTTATATGAGACATGAGCACCTGTAGATTTGAGGGTCTGCAGGGATCCTGGAACTCATCCCCCATGGGTACCCAGGGGCGACTGGGCTCTGTGTCCCTTTAGCTGCCATTGGTTTCCTACAGCTGCAGTCTGGTATGGCTGGTTCTGTTTCGATGCGCTCAAGTCCTACCTTTCCAACAAGACCTAAAACTCTTTGAGTGTAAGAACTGGGTCTCGTACATTGGTCCAGCCCCACCCCACCCCACCCATCCACAGCCCGTGGTGTGTGATGCTGCTTAGCGACCAAATTCCTCACCCTCTCCAACCTTCAGTTTTCCCACCTGCAAATGGGGGTGATAAGCCTTTCACTGCCCTGTCACCAGGATCAAGTGAGATAATGCTGTCAAGCTCTAATCACAGAGCCTTGCAGAACCTGGCACGTGGGAAGCAGCCAATCGATGCTGGTGGTACTATCGACACTTCCCTGCAGGACCATACAAACAGACACAGCTCTGTTCTCTTCGATCATGATATTTTAATTATTTTCTTAACTTTTAATTTTATATTGAAGTACAGTTGATTAACAATGTTATGTTGGTTTCAGGTTACAGCAAAGTGATTCAGTTTTACGTATACATGTATCTATTCTTCTTGAAATTCGTTTCCCACTTAGGTTGTTACATAATACTGAGAAGAGATTCCTGTGCTATAAGTAGGTCCTTGTTTGTTATCCATTTTAAATATAGCAGTGTGTACATGTCAATCCCAAACTCCCTAACTATCCCTTCCTGCCAGCCTTCTCCCCTGGTAGCCATAGGTTCATTCTCTAAGTCTGTGAGTCTGTTTCTGTTTTATAATTAAGTTCATTTGTATCATTTTTTTAAAGATTCCGCATATAAGCAATATCATATAATATTTCTCTTTCTCTGTCTGACCTACTTTACTCAGTATGACGATCTCTAGTTTCATCCATGTTGCTGCAAATGGCATTATTTCATTCTTCTTTATGGCTGAGTAATATTCCATTGTATATATGTACTGTATCTTTATCCATTCCTCTGTCGATGGACATTTAGGTTGCTTCCATGTCTTGGCTATTGTAAACAGTGCTGCAATGAACATTCGGGTGCATGGATCTTTTTGGACCATGTTTCCTCTGGGTATATGACTGGGGGTGGGATTGCTGGATCATATGGTAGAAATATGAAATTTTAATCTTAAACTAAAGAGCTGGAGAAGAAAAAGCATTTAAGGGGCCAGTTTCAGAAAGAGAGAGTGATGATTTGTTTCTCAGAGGGCACAGCCTCCCCAGAGCACCGGCAGGAATGTCCCGGGTCATATTTAGAACCACCTAGACACATATTAAAACTCCGGGGGTGTCTGAGTTACTCAGAGCACTGAGTGAGCTATTGTGGGCACTTCAGAAACAGTAATAAACGTCTCTGTAGTGAAACAAAATGTGTCCTTTCTCTGGGTTGAAATGCCCAAACTCAAGGTTTAAAGGGATCTGACTTTATCGTTATTTTCTTTAGCAGAAGACCTTGAGGTGGGAATGGAAGCTGCTCTTCTCCCCCGAGTCCAATGCTGGATGGCCCAGTTGCCACCGGCACCCTGAAATGAATGGGCATATTATGCTTTCCATTAAAAGTTGTGGCTTTTAATTAAAAACGTGATCGTGGGTCTTTATGGAGACATTGTTTAGGTTTTCTTTAGCTGTTAACACGTAATAAATCATTTTAAAAGGACCTTTCCCCCGACTGCTTAATGGTTACTGTATTTTTAAAAAGCGATTCAAAAATAAAACTGGGATTAAATTTAGTGTTTGACAAGGTGCTAAGGGGCTCACCACCTCGCTGGGCTAAGACAAGAGGTCTTTGCTTCATCTGCTACTGACGTTCTTGTCTCACCAGCTCCAACCAGGCTTTCCTGGTTGAAACAGCAGGGTGACTTGGGTGTCAAAAGTTTAACTAGTGGGTACTGGGAAAAAGTGCAGCCAGCCCATTCACTCATGCAAGCTCCCCTTTCCTATTTGTAATTGCAAAACATGCAACTCTGCTGAGAAGTAAAGCCTGCTTCTTTTATGAACTCTCCTGTGATGCCATAAAGCAGGGAAGGTGTGGGTCGCATGTGGGAGCATGTGAATAATCCATAAATCCCAAAGACCTTGGGCTCGTTTCTTCTTCCTAGTGAGACTCCCTGAGGGTGGAGTAAACGGGGTGAACCCTTCCTTGGGTTTCAGTCCATTCGGGGGGTTCTGTGCTTACACAGGGTTCTGTGCTTACACAACCACTCTGAATCTGAGGGGCGGTCACGAACATTTCCTGATTTATTGGGCTGTTCTTAGGGCCTTTGGGTTGGATGGTACAGCGGGGACAAAACTAAAGGTCATGCCTGGAGTTGATGCGGGACCTGAGTTGTGCAGTGCTGTTATGCTTTCGGGATGCCTGTGTTTTCTGTAAAGGAGGAAAACAGTACTTCCTAAGGGCATGATGAGATGATGTCAAAGTGTTTGCAAACTGCCTGTCACCCGGCAAATAAAAGAGGTTATGATGATGATAATTCTAACCAAGTTTTACAATCATTAAAAAAAAAAATCATTTCTCTGCAAAATTTCTTGTTGGCTGTGAAGATGGTTTCAGCTTTTTGTTTCCCCTTCCCTAATGGAATTTCCTCGTAGAGAAAGGCGTTATCTTGTTTGCTACTAGCCGAAAAACTTGCTGTCCAAAAGGTTTCCTGCCTTCAGGTGCCCATCTCCAAGCTGGGGGCTTAGCCTCCAAGCCTCTGAGTGGCAGTCCCCCAGGAGGCCAGTAGAGGGCGTGCTGCCCTCTGCTCTCAGCACCTGGGACGCCAGCAGCTGCTGGGCTTCCCTTTTCATGTCCTGGCTGTGACCTTGACTCTTGGGTGCCACGGAGACCACACACATGGCGGGCAGCGGTTTTCATCTTGTTTACTGAAGCGAAAGGGAATTTAACTGGAATTCTTCGGAAATTACAAAATGCTAGACCTCTCATTCCTGGTTACTGTCCATTCCAACGTTTATCCCTGATTCAACTTGTGGTCCATCCGGCTGGGAGCCTCTCCCCATGAAGGGGCAGTTTTCGCCTGACTTGGTCTGTCCGCCTGCCTCCTGTGCTCTCATTTTCCATCCTGGCCCTGCCCTCCCTTGCCCCCGACTCCCAGATTTTGATGAAGAGAGTAGCTTTCACCCAAGTAGGAAGGATCCCAGCAAAACTCATGATGTCAGCATATTATTTATGTTCCCTACTTTAATTTTAAAAAAGCATTGTATTTTATGGTTGACCTTAATTTCTTCCTTTATTAACAGATATGTCCGTGTGTGTGTGCATGCGTGCATGCATGCGTGTGTGTGTATCTGTTTTTTTGGGTGTTGTCTCTATACAGATAAAGAGTACATTTATGTAACCAATTCTGGAGTCCACTCCAATTGTTGACTGTTGTCTTTCTGCTTGATAGATAAGGATTTTTGTCACTTTTATCATCACCAATCCTATCCCCCAAGTGTCGTGTATTAATATCTTCAACCACTCCTCCTTTAGTCACATCTGCATATTCAAACATTATCCTTTTATTCCCAGTTCTTTTTCTAGCAACCACAAGACATCTCCATTCTGCACTGGTAATTTGCCTTCCCCATACTTTACCAGTGGTCCTGTCTACCTCCTAAACTTTATGCACAAAAGCTTTATGTTTCTATTATCAAGGTTTATAATGTTTGCATTTTGTTATGTAAGCAAGGTTGCCTCCCATGATTTGGCTGGAATTGATTCTAAAAGTTGAAAACTCATCCACAGCGTTTATCTTCTTCTGGATAATATAATTACTATTCTTTGCAGAACCAAGCAATGTGCTATGATGACATTTCCATTAATATGTGTAGAATATGATAATCTCAATACTCAAAGGAGAATCTTTCTGTAAGTTCAAGTTCAAATGGGGTCTCCTTTTTTTCTATCCCATTAATTGCCTTTATTATATTACCAAAGTTTCTCCAGTTCTCAATCATAAGAATTATTCCATCAATTTCTCCTACTCTGCCCCCCTCCTCAGATTCACTCTCCCCCTGAATTGGTTGTGATTTCAGCTTAATGCTCTTATCCCGGGAATTCTCTTTACTCTTCTTCTGGGTTGGATTCATTGTAGATTCCACATCTTTTTCTCTCCTGGTTTATTCTCTCGCTTTGCGAGTAATTTTCTAAGAATAGGTTTGTAGGAGGTAAACTTTCTGATACCTTAGGATTCTGAAAAATCTTTTTTTACCCTTACATTTGATTGATGCATGAGCCAAAAGCACAAGGCAACGTTAGTCAACTTTTTCATAAAGTCACTTACTTAGCAAGCATGTAATGACTCTCTACTATGCACCATGCACTAGAAATAGAAAGATGAATAAAACAAAATTTCGCCCTGGAGTTTTTCATCATGTGAAGGGAAAGAACAAATACACACACGTAATTATAATACAACGAGGTAACTGCTCTCACAGCAATATGCAATAAAATACTGAAATATGTGCTACAGATAATAAGTGCAATAATGTCCAAGAATAAATAAATCATTTTGTGGGAGGGAATAGCTATGTTCTAAATATTTGACACTTCTCATTTAATTATCATATCCTACGAGATAGATTCTATTGTTCTCCCAGTTTTTGAAGATGAGGAAACAGAGGCTCAGAGAGGTTAAGTTGTCCACATTCCAGAGGGTGTTGTTAGAAACAAGACAACAGGTCACAAATGGAGTCACTTATGCTAAGCCCCACATCACTAAACAGTGACTTAATTACAGTTTTGGTTCTCCCGGAAATGGAATCTTAAACCAGGGAATCAGGAATCCCCTGATCAGCACCAGTGAGGTCATCTGCCTGGTGGACCCCTGCATCCCCTAAAGGGAAGTGACCTCGCGATAACCAACCCGCTTTTTGCTGAGTACAACTTCCATGTCCTGCTCCCTTCTGCCCGTAAAAGTCTTTCATTTTGTACAGCTCCTCAGAGCTTCTTTCTCTCTGCTCGGTAGGATGATGTCTGATTCATGAATTATTGAATAAAGCCAGTAAGATGTTTAAAATGTACTCACTTGAATTTTGTTTTTTAACAGTACATGGAGGAAGAAGAATTGTAATGCAGACCTGGGTAACTCTGGAGTTCCCCTTCTTAACCATCCTATTATTCTATACTAGATAAATTTTCAGCAAAAGAAGGTAGAACTCTAGCTGGCGTCCTTAAAGATGGCTTTCTGGGGAAGGTGAGGAAGGAACACAGCCTTGAAGGATTTTTTTAACATTTGTATAAACAAAAGACACAGGGGAGAAGATTCCTAGTTAAATTCCCTTGCAGTGGGTGAGATTCGGGTGTGCAAATATGAGTTCTCTCTTTACCTTTAAAATAATTTTCCAGGGGGCTTCCCTGGTGGCGCAATGGTTGAGAGTCCGCCTGCCGATGTAGGGGACACGGGTTCGTGCCCCGGTCCGGGAAGATCCCACATGCCGCGGAGCGGCTGGGCCCGTGAGCCATGGCCGCTGAGCCTGCGCGTCCAGAGCCTGTGCTCCGCAACTGGAGAGGCTACAACAGTGAGAGGCCCACGTACTGCAAAAAAAAAAAAAAGAAAAAAAAATTTTCCAAGGACATTTTTAAACTGGGGATTCTTCCTTCTCTCCTCCTCCAGGTTGTATAATAATCCTGGACGGTCAACTGTCCAGATCATCGGGGCTGGTGGGTGGTGTGTGGCCGTCTCTTCCCATACCCTCCCGGGTGATGACTGGGATGTTCACCCTTATGTCCACATGGTTTTTGAAGTCCAGCACCTCTGCCAGTGCTGTGCTTTCTGGAGGGTGGGAACCTTCTTGGGCAGCCTGCCAGCCACCCCTCTGCGGTCCTGCTGCAACCTGCCCCCGAGGACTGAGAGGGCGCCCCCTGCTCAAGGAGCAACTGACCACAGTCTGGGCAAAATCTCTCCTCTTCTCTTCTGGTGGACTTCAAAGCTCCCCCCCTCCCCCACCTACCCCCACACACCTCTTCTCTCTGAACCCCAAGCATTTGCAATCTTTTCAATGAATTCCGGCTCCTAAAACACATGAGGGTCTGTTGACCCAAGCAACGTCTATTTGCAGCTCTGCAAACATCTCCAAGGCAAGAAACTATGAAGGGAAAACATGTGGAAGCAGGACAGTGGGGAAGGCTAAGTGTGCACCGCTTTGGGGAGCTGTTTGGCCATGGGGGGTGATGCTGATGGTGCTTTCGCTGGGGACAGAGGTGGCAGTTTCCTTGAAGCATGAGGGCGCTCACTCGCTTTGTCCACGGCTCTTTCATGCTACAGGGGCTGAGCTGAGCAGCTGTGACAGAGACCTAAAAACCTACAATATTTCCTATCTGGTGTGCTGACCTCCTCTCTGGATGAGCAATTCCACTTCTAGGTCTAGACGCTTCACTCCCCCAGACGGGTCCTGGAAGACCCACTCCTGACGGCACTGTGTGTAATCGGAAAGCCTGGAAACAGCACAAATGCCTGTCAACAGGGGGTGATTGGATATACTATGGTAACTCATGCTCTGGGTTCCACAAAGGAAGAGTAGTGAGTGAACCAGGGCGGGACGTACCCACGTATCCACACATCCCGGAAACACAATGCTGAGAGAAAAAGAAGGTACGTGTTCCATAGGAGACATTTATTTACATTTCAGTAAAACCAGAAAGCGTTATGTGTGTTGTTTACCTATGTATGTATGCATGTATCTCCCTCCGTCTGCCCATCCATCCATCTCCCTATCTATCTATCTATAGTTTATCCATATATGTACATATATACACACACATATATACACATACATATATATATGAGAGAAAGTGAGGGAGAGAGAGGAATGTGTTATATGGTACATTTATATAGATTTAAAAAACCCACAAAACATCATATTGTTCATACCTACATATCTGTGCATGTATATATATGTTTATATGTATCTGTGTAATTTTCTCTGGAAAGGGTAAGGAAAAGCATTGGAAATGGGAACAAAGGATGCTCTCTCTATAATGTTTTATTCCTACTGCTTTAAAAAAGTTCGGAAGCAAACGTGGCAAAAAGTTAACATTTATTAATTCTGGATAGTGGGTACACAGATGTGTCACTTTATCTTTTTTTTCTTGTACCTTAAAAAAACTTTTTAAAAGAGACCCCACTAAGGGCTTAGCAACTTGTTTGGAAGCAGGCAGGGGGAAGGAAGAAGGTAAGGGGAAATAAAATCAAACTAATGATGCCGGTACCCACTTGTCATTTATTTTCTTTTAATATTTATTTATTTATTTTTAAATTATTTATTTGGTTGTGTGGGGTCTTAGTTGCAGCAGGCAGGCTCCTAAGTTGCAGCTCGTGGGCTCCTTAGTTGCAACATGCATGTGGGATATAGTTCCCTGACCAGGGATCGAACCCAGGCCCCCTGCATTGGGAGGGTGGAGTCTTATCCACTGCGCCACCAGGGAAGTCCCCCACTTGTCATTTGGCTCAGAGGCTGCTGCAGCAGGAGAGTCACCCTCTTGGGCTCAGGGGTCTGGATGTCCTGCTCTCATTACTTTGGCAGCCGTCCTGCTGTTTTCCTGCAGCTTCTCTCCAGCAAGGATGGGATGCAATTTCACAACTTAGGCCTTTGAACCTCCTGGGCTCTCTGTGACCCCAGAGACTGACTGGTTGGTGCTTCATCCTTTGTCTTTGTGTTTAAGACTTGTCACGGGGGTCTCCCATCCTCCACGATGGCCCTGCTGCTCACTGGAGCCCCGGGGTTGGGGGGAGGAACTGTGTGCTCATATGTCTCCCCATCACACATGTCTATGGGGCACTGAAACTGGCACATGGCAAACAGTCTTTGGAGCTTTGTTAGTTTTGTACGAGATCTTCCTGAGGACTAGTGAGTTCTCTAACTTAGAGTTGTCTTGTTTAACACCCTTAGTACTAGTGTAAGAGGAATGGATTCCAGCTGAGGCTTGCTTCATACATGAAAAATATGAAGTGGGAAGACTTGCTTTAAAAAAATCAAGATTTGGCAAACCCCTTTTCTTGAGAAGTTAGAGTGAAACTGCTATTTCGGATCAACTTGGGTGGAATTCTTGGTTAAGCAGAATTGAAAGCTTTGGAAGAAAGAAAGTATGTCATCTCACAGGCACCAAAGGGAAGCCTAGACCCAGTAAAACACACATCCTAGCCCCATGGTCTTCATATTTCAAAAGCTTTACAGAAAAAAGAGCCATTATTCCAAAACCTGAAATCATTATAAGGGACTCTACTGCCCCTTTAATCCACAAAGGATGAAATACTCTCAAAAATTAAATTCTGATGATATAATTATGAATGATTTTTTGATGAAGAAAAGGGGAGACATCCATAAAAATCAGTGTGGCTAGACTTTCTGATTAATTCACATTAAAAAAAATCTTTTGACTTTTTTTTAATAGCCATGCCAAGGCACAGCATCATGAAATTTTTTTTTTTTAGAAATTTATTTATTTATTTTTGGCTGCATTGGGTCTTCGTTGCTGTGCGCGGGCTTTCTCTAGTTGCAGCGAGCAGGGGCTACTCTTCATTGCGGCGCACAGGCTTCTCACAGTGGTGGCTTCTCTTGTTGTGGAGCACGGGCTCTAGGTGCACGGTCTCAGTAGTTGTGGCACGCGGTCTCAGTAGTTGTGGCTCGCAGGCTCAGTAGTTGTGGTGCACGGGCTTAGTTGCTCCGCGGCACGTGGGATCTTCCTGGACCAGGGATCAAACGCATGTCCCCTGCATTGGCAGGTGGATTCTTAACCACTGCGCCACCAGAGAAGTCCCTAATTCACATTTTTAAAAGAACACGTACAAGAGCTGTAAGGAGAGGCATAATACAAAGGATAGAGGGAAAAGTGAGGCTGGCATGAATGTGTAAAAATAGGAAAATACTGAGACGGAAAAAACACCAAGAAGACTGGGGCTTCCTAAGATGCATCCAGAACAAGAATTATAAGGAATGTATAAGGCCTCTCCCCAGGACAAATGGTGTAATAGTTAAGAGAGAATGCGGTAAAAACAGAATGACTCAAATATTTTTAAAATTTATTTTTATTCTGTTTTCTATATTTCTCAGTCTCTAAATTTGAAAGGAATTGAACAAAATTCTACAAGAGGGAATTGGAACTCTCTGAGATAGTAATTATATATGTAAAATGAACATTTTATTTTTATACTTTACCAGGTTTATGTCGTCAGACTCATTCTAATTTTAGAAAATGAGTTGATAAGTTTTCTATGTTTTTCTATGCTCTTAAAACAGTTTAATTGATATAAGAGTTCACTATTCTTTGACCATTTGAAAGAACTCATTCATAAATAAGGACTGAGTCTTGGGCTTCCCTGGTGGCGCAGTGGTTGAGAGTCCGCCTGCCGATGCAGGGGACACGGGTTCGTGCCCCGGTCCGGGAGGATCCCACATGCCGCGGAGCGGCTGGGCCCGTAAGCCATGGCCGCTGAGCCTGCGCGTCCGGAGCCTATGCTCCGCAACGGGACAGGCCACGGCAGTGAGAGGCCCGCGTACCGCAAAAAAAAAAAAAGACTGATTCTTTCTGTGTAGGTCTTTAACAAGTTTTTTAAACTACTTCTTCTATTGTTATTAGGCTTTTTAACTTTCCTATGCATTTTGTGTCAATTTTCATAATTTATGTTTTCCTAGAATATTTTCCACTCATTAAAATAAAAGGTTAATACACAACATTTGTTTAGGATTTAAAAAACTGTCTCTCTATCCATGGCTATAAATGGATATAAATGTTAACATCCCTTTCTTCGACTTTAAATTGTGTGCTTGTGTTTTCTCTTTTGATTCATTTAGCATTAGTCTGTTTTACTTTTCTTCAGTTTATTGATACTTGCTCTTATCATCATTCCTTTCTTCTTTTACGGATGTACATCTATATGTGCATACTTTTAAAATTCTTGAATGAAATGTGTTCCATTCTTTTATTCTTCTTACTTTCCAATAATAAAAGGAATTTGAGAATAGGGATTTCTGTTTGAGTTTGGTGTTGGCTGCACAGGATAACTTTAAATATTACCGTTATTTCTTAAGAGTCTGTCATTGCATTTTTAAACTTTATTTTGAAATATTTTTGGATTTACAGAAAAGTAGCAAAATTAGTACAGGTTTCTCTAATGTAATATAACATCTTACATACGTGTGGTATGGTTACCAAAGCTAAGACCTTCACATCGGCATAATACTGTTAGGTAAACTACAGACTTTATTCGGTTTTCACCAGTTTTTTGACCAATGTTTTCCAATCCAGGGCCCCACATTGGGTTCAGCTGTCAAGTCTCCTTCCTCCAATCTGGACTCTTCCTCAGTCTTTCTTTGTCTTTCAGGACCTTGATGCTTTTGAGTAGTACTGGTCAGTCATTTTGTAGAACGTCCTTCAGTTTGGGTTGGTTTGATATTTTCTCAGATTTTACTGAGGTTCTGAATTTTTGGCAAGAATACCACAGAAATTATGGCCCTTTTGTAGTGCAGGGGATACGTGATGTTGATATGACTTATTACTGGGTGTTTGATTAGTTGGTTGAGGACTGCCAACTCTCTTCAAAGTAGTTACTATTATTCTATTCTATTCTATTCTATTCTATCCTATTCTACGCTACCCTACCCTACCCTACCCTACCTTACGCTACCCTACCCTATCCTATCTTATCCTATCCTAATTTTATTTTATTCTATATATATAGTCATATATCTTGAGGAATATACTTTTAGACTATTTCTCCTCAAACTTTCACCATCCAATTTTAACATTCATCTGTGGATCTTGTCTACAGTCATTACTGTCGGTTATTTTCCATTTTCCTCATTTCTTTTGCTTCTGTTAATTGGAATTCTCCTGTAGGGAATAGCTGTTGTTTCTCCACCATTTATTTACTTATTTGATTACTTATTTACATCTGTATGGATTCATGGATATTTTCTTATTTTATTCTATTGATTATAATCCAGTACAGTTACCATTTACTTTGTTGTTCAAGTTATTCCAGTTTTGGCTATGGGGAACTTTCTCAGATTGGCTTCTGCTTCCGTTCTTTTTTCAGCACTTGTGTTCTGTTATCACAAGACATTATAGGTTTGTCTTGTGTTTTTCTTGCCCTAGCCCTGGAAGTAGCTACTTCACCAATAAGCCCTGGCTTTTTTTGATTAAAGGATGGTATTTAGAAGCCAAGATCTAGGCACTGGGTATGCTCATTGCTATTGAGATTTTATTGCTTCTAAGCCCTTTTAGTGGAAAGAGAGTGGAACTACATGAATATATATTAACCTATGGGTTCACAGAAAACTCTATCTCTGCTTCTCTCCCATGTCAGCTAATTTTTAAAATCTCATGCATTTATATTGATGCCTCTAATTTCAATACAACACCACAGGGCTCATTCTACCCTTCTCCTTTCCTTATTTGTAACTTCTTCAATAGGAGAAACTTGGCTTTTATTATATATAATATGTTTATTTATTTGTTCAACCCTAGAATACATGTAAAGTATTTTTAGAATTGTTAACTCATACATGTATGAGAAAAAAAAATACTAACTAGGGTATAATATCAGTGTATAGTTCTTTTTGTCTTAACCTTATAATATCCATTCAAAATACAGTTTCCAAAGTTACTTAAGTTAGTTTTCTTCCTTGTCCCCTTCACGGTAGTTACCTTATTAATTTGTAATGCAGTCACATTTTGTTTTTTACAGTTTGTATTATTTTCTGGGTGTGTTACCTTCAAACCTTGATTGATTTCTAGAAACTCACATACAGTAGAATTTTTTCTTTCTGTTGTATGTAGTTTTGACAAAATCATAATCATGTATCCACCACCACGACTGTAATACAGACCGCTTTTATCATCTCTTGAATCCCTTTGTGTTGGCCCTAACTAGTCAGCCCCTCTCCCCTACCGAACCTCTGGAAACCACTGATTTTTTTTTTTTTGGCTGCACCACGTGGCTTGCAGGACCTTAGTTCCCCGACCAGGGATTGAAACTGGGCCCTTGGCAGTGAAAGTGTGGAGTCCTAACCACTGGACCACCAGGGAATTCCCTGAGCTGTTTTTTCATTAGTTGGCTTTGCCTTTTTCAGAATAGCCTCTGAATGTAACCATACAACATGTAATCTTTTGGTTCTGGTGTCTTTCCCTTAGAAAAATTCATGTAAGATTCATCCATTTGTTGTATGAATCAGTAGTTTGTGCTTTTCAATGTGGAGCAGGTGTTTCATTGTAGGGAGGTCCTGCCATCTGTTTATTCATTCACCAGTGCAAGGGTATTTAGGTGTTATTACAAATAAACAATCATATTTAGGTCTTTGTGAGGATATGTGTTTTTATTTCCCTTAAATAAATTCCTAGAAGTGAGATTGCTGGGTAGTAATGACAAGTACATCATTACCTCACAGGATGTTACCAACATGTTTTCCAAACTGTGTAATTTTCCATTCCCACTAGCAATGGTGAGCATTCCAGTTGCTCTGTATCCTCATTACCACTTAATATTGTCAGTTTTTTAAATCTTAGCCATTCTAGTATATGTGTAGTGATATCTCATTTGGGTTTCAATTTGCATTTCCCCAATGATTAATGCTTTTGTGCATATTTGCTATTCATATATCTTCTTTGGTGAATGTCTAGTCAAACCTTTTGAGCTTCCATTTATTATTTTTTTCCATTTCTTCTTATACTAATCTTTTGTAATGGAAAAATTATTATGAATCTTTAGATTGGGTACTTTCCTTTGCCCTATTAAATATTTTCATATGTCTAGGTACTTTTTTTATTTCTCATCCTTGAAGGTTTAGTGGTAGCAGCAGCAATTGTGGCGTTGATGATTGTGGCAATGGTGACATTGGTGGTCATCATTTCTTTCAAAATGGTTGAAGAAATTGACAATATTTTTTCTGGAGAACTGAGGACTTGGTGCAATGATGGCTGACTTACACTCGGTCATGCATTTTATACAGAGAGAAATGCTGGACTTTTTCTATACAGTTCTGGAGTTTGAAAAATGGGGAGTAGAAATTAAAAGGAAGGCTTATGTTAGCTTGATTCATGGAAGAATTTTCTAACAATTATAAATGGCCGGTAATGGAATGAGCTATCTGTGAGGAAACCGTTTCAGACATAGGCAGGTAAGGAGGGTCACCTGGTATTGGTGTCATAGACAGCTCATATGGGCTAGGGCAGTGGTCCCCAACCTTTTTGGCACCAGGGGCTGGTTTCGTGGAAGACAATTTTTCTACAGACTCGGGGGGTGGTGGGTGGGGGGGAAAGGTTCAGGCGGTAATGTAAGCTATGGGGAGCGATGGGGAGTGGCAGATGAAACTTCACTCACTCTCCTGCCACTCACCTCCTGCTGTGTGGCCCAGTTCCTAATAGGCTGTGGACCGGTACCAGTCTGCGGCCTGGGGGTTTGGGACCCCTGGGGTAGGGGATCAGAGCAAGAGTGACCACAGTGCTCCTGTTGGACATGAAGATCCTGTGATTCTCATGGTCTTGAATAGATAGTTGTGACAAAGCTAAAAACATTTCCGGGCAACGGCTTTCTGAATTGTGTGCTCTAAGTTGTGTTAGAGTGACATCACGCTTCAGAGAGTAAGTTCTACAATCATGTTGTGGATTGTGTCTTGGCTTTGCCACCTGCTAGCGCCACTGAACGTGAAACAGGTTATTTACTCATAGCCTTGTTGTGTGAGCGACGTGAGATCATGGACACGGAGTGGAGTGTCTGCTGGGTGCATAGTGAGTGCATGATGTATACATTGTAGCCATTATGACCACTTCCTCTCCCAATTGCCTCAAGCTTCCCTCCTTCAGTTTAGCATTTTCTACAGTTTACTTCCTATTACCTGACTGTCTCTACTGCATTCAGGAATGGGTGACGTCTTGGGCTTTTGTTCAGAGGCTGACTGTGTACTTTCTGACTCACTCTAAATAATCTTGTTTTTTCAGCTTCGCCAGATGAAATATTATGCTCTCCAAAACTGTGCAGGGAGGAGAGCCTACATTCTTTTGTTCACCTTTCTAGGTAAATGAAGAGCCCAAAGTTACCCACCCTCATGACCAACCCCTGAGAGTTTTCCTATCAGGATTTACTTCGCATTGCTGTCTGATCTGGGCACCAGATAATCAAGGTTATTGCACTTCATCCTACATTGTCTAAGACATGCTGTTCTTCATCCTCTCCTGGGCCTAGCTTTGGTATTAGTGCTCGCTTAATAGGTAAAGAAGATATTCTATTTAAATTCCCACCCTCACAGGGTTTCAGAGCCACTGGAATTCTCTTTCTTCAAAGCAGATTTTCATGATTCGTCATCTCCTGCTCTTCGAAGCTCCGTCCAGCCTGCAACCGCTTCCTGCATTTACCATCAGTAAGAGCCTGGTCTCAGGGTGGGCCACAGAGTCTCTTTCCACTTTCAGCACTCTGCCTGTCACCTAAAGGGGAAAGGTCCCTAAAACTACAAATTGGTGAGATATCCGAACAGCCTCTTCCAAGGGAGTGTTTCATAATATTTCCCAATCACCCAAGGTCTAGTCTAAGACAGGCATTATTGGGGATCTCTAAGTGTCTCCAAGCTTTTTCTCAGAGCCAATAACTCCATGAAATGGGAAAGGAAGGGTCAGTTTCTGCAAGTCCTTGCTTTCAACTTTTACTGCAAGTCATTGCAGAGAAAGTAAAAACACCTGTATTAGAATGGTTTGATCATTTTCTGAAAAATTCTGTCTTTTCATTAATCAAACTTACTATATTTTTCTCTATTTGGCAGGACTCCAGTAATTTGGAAAACTGGACTTGGAGTATCTTAGAGTTAGATGGAATCTCAGGAATCATCCATTCCCATCCTTCCTCAGGGTAGGAATTTCTTTAAGAGCATTTCAAGTGGCTCTAAATTCTTTCCTAGGTGGAGGGCTCAGTGCTTCGTAAGACAGACCATCTACCTGAAGGCTTATTTCTATTGTTAGAAAACTTTTTCTTCTTTGCTGTGGCAAAATGTCACCAATGATCTCCTAATTTTTCTACCTAACCATCTGTAGGCAGAATTTTGGCCCCCATGACCTTCACCCCCTGGTGTTATTCTGATAAATATGCTGCACATGGCAAAACAGACTTTGCAGATGTGATTAAGGTTTCTAATCAGATGACTTTAAGATTGGGAGATTATCCTGGATTGTTGAACAGGCCTAATCTAATCACACAAGACCTTAAAAGCAGAAATCCTACTCCAGCTGGTAATGTAAGGGAAAATAAGGAATTTGAGGTAGGAAAAGGTAGAATGTAGTGTTTTTGCTTGAAGATAAAGAAAGCCATGTGCCAAGAAAATTGGAACCTCAGTCCTACAACCACAAGGAACATAATTCTGCCAACAACTTGAAAAAGTATGGACCCTTTGATTTCAGCCTTGTGAGAACCTCAGCAGAAGACTCAGCTGAGCCACTGTGTGCCCAAACTTCTGACTCACAGCACTGTGAGATAATAAGTGGGCATTCTTGTTACTTGAGACAGGACCCCCCAGAGTCACCAGTGATCTCTTGCTCTCCTTCCTGCTTCACATCTAAATGTTAATCATGACCCATCTGTTCTACTCAGAATAGCTCATGCAATAGCCCCTCTTCCCCCTCTTAAATGCCACCTGCAGTACCTGAGTTCCTTCCTGATGCTATAGGCATATCCCTACCACCTGTTCCTCTCCTCCAACACCCTACAGGCATCCACCATGACAGATGGGTGACACCATCCAGTTTTCCCAGGACTGAGGGATTTCCCAAGATGTGGAGCTTCCAGTTTTAAAACCAGGAAAGTTCTGACAAACCTGGAGGAATTGGCCACCCTCCTGTTGGTTGCCTGCTCATGATGGAGGTTCCCCTTAACGTAAAAGCTGGTCATACCAGACATATGTTTCTACAGTCTTATTTGCAACTTGGGTTTGGGCATATGATCTAATGTAGGTCAGTGGGATCAAAGGGAAATATGCAGGGAAGTTTCTGGGAAGCCAATTAACAGAGACGAACAAAGAGGAACAGGCTTTCTTATTGTCTTTGAATATCTCTGGGTGAAGATATGATGCCTGGAGCTGTAGCAGCCATCTTGGATCATGGGCAGGTAAGCCTAAGGACGAGGTCCATATGCTGATGGAGGAGAAAGATGGAACGAGCCTGGGTCCTTAAAGACATGGTTGGCCCAGTGCACTAACCCTGCAGCCACCTTCTTCTGGACATCTTATTATGGGAGATAATATTATTGGAGCCACTTTTAGTCAAGTATTTTGTTTCTGGCAGTTCAAAACATCCTTATGGATAAGATACCATGTCTACTGCTCATTCTGCTTCCTGAACACCTGTCCATAGAGCTATGGACACCATAAAACAGTCTCTAAAGCATTTTTATCACATTGCATTGTCACTACGAGTCCCAACGTCTGCTAATTTGAAATTCTAGCATATAAAGATTAGTTTTCCCTCACACACAAGTGCAGGAGGTAAAGTAGACAGCAGAGTGACATAGAGATTTTGGCAAGGAAGCTTAGGAGAGATAAAAGCAGTTGAGGGAAAGCAAGCCAGGAATTGAGAATTATCTTCTCACTTCTTTGAGGCACAAAGCACTGGGAGATGTACGACGTCTGATGAGTTCACAGTGCATGACATTATCCAGGGCAGTGCCTGGGTGATATAACTCTGCACACTGGGAAAGGAGGGGTGGAGAAAGAGTATCTGACCTTGAGTAACATATGTTTATATATTTGGATTTCTAGCTTCTCTACTCTGGGTCCTAGAGACAGGCAGAGTCAAAGGAGGAGGGACGCTACCACTCCAAGCCATAAATTTGAAGTTATTGAACATTTAGATGCAGAACTAGTGCTGAAGGGAAGGTGCAGCTCAGTGTATCAGAACGAAGAAAAGGGGATTTACACGCACCTCAACTGACGTGTTAGGAAGCACGAAATATGAATGAAAACTAAATTTTACCAATTGCAGAGAAATATCATCGGTACCCTTCGTATTCAGTGGGAAACTTTTATAATTGTGCACAAGAACGTTTTTAGGAGCGCTTTCACGAGCTAGTGCCTGTGATCCCTCTGCTCTGTTTGCAGGTTTTAAGTTTCCATACCTCAAATTTTTCTACCCTGAGGTTTTCAGGGAAGACCCTTCACGGTTGGGAGTGGGGTTGCAGAGCAGAAACTGTGTCTGCCTCTGCCTCTGAAGGCCCAGTACCTTCCTCATGTTTGTATCCTCAGTGCTTATCAGGGGCAAGCAATAGGTGATAGATAATTTCTAAAACACAGATTTAATCTTTGCTCCATTGTCTAAAAACTTCAGGTAGCTTCCACTGCCCATAGAATGAATGCTTAGCGTGAGGTACAAAGCCTTTCACAAGTGATCTCAGCTTATCTGGCAAGTCATCCTCTGGCCGTTGCCAAGCACCCCCTCCTCCATGTTGCACCAAGGGTAGTCACTATTCTCCAAACGCAGCTCTCACTTTCTCACCCCACGCACTTTCACCCACCCTGTTCCCCTCTGTGGCACACTCCGTACCCTGGGGAAGTCCTATACAACATTTACATCGAACTCAAAGCCAGCTCCTCACCACAATTTCCCTTCCTACATGATCCCGGGAAGCAGGTGAGTACCCGGCAGAATGCCTGTCACACACGATGTTCTCAATAGCTGTCTATGGAATTGAGTTGTGATGAACTGAGTCCAAATCCACCTCCCTGTAATTTGAATATTGTGTAGTTCTTCCCTGAACACACACAACTGTGTTCATAACCGATTACATTTTGAAGGTAGCCATCAGGCATCTAGTTAACCTTTGCTTTTCTTGAGTTTTCCGATAACTACGATGATTGTGTGAGTTTCTGAAGACCAGTCTTTATTAGCGTGCAGAGCTCTGTATGCATTATCCCATTTGACCCACAGACAACTCCATAAGGAAGGCAAAGCAGATACAAATCTGTCATTGTCCCCATGTTAAAGATAAAGAAACTCAGTTCTGGAGAGAACAAGGGACTTGTGCCAGGTCACATTGGGGGGTCTGCGTTCATCGGACTCACATTCTCATTTTCAAAATATGTTTTTATCAAGTCCTGATCACCCTGGTCCCGCTACTCAAAAACACCTCTTTGAATAAATAATTGTACTTTTGGTCGTCGAGTTGGGAGAGGGTTTTTTTTTCCTACTGTGGCTGTTTTATCTTGTCCCTGGAAGGAGGCTGAGTGGAGCTATACATCTTGGTTTGGGTTGAGCACTACATACTCCAATGCAAAATGGTGACCGTGGATATCAGGAAAGGATATCCGTGGATATCAGGGAATTTGCCACATGTTACTGAACAGACCTTAATAATGTAAGGTTTTGCATTTTCTCCCATTCTAATCCCTTGGCGTCCCCATCTGAAAGCTGCCAGGCTGTGGTTTAAGCTTGCCTCTGACAGAGTATATAGGTATAAGCACCCTCATTGTTCACAGGTCCTGCAACAAAAGTGCATCATTTTAGCCAGGGGATCTCAATGGCCTCCTAAACTTTGAGAATTGCTCTGTTGGATCAAAGGAAATGCTTGTTTTGATGAAACAAACAGCAGGATTAAATTCCTCTTTCTTCTCCTAAATTGTGTATGTGTGCAGCATCTGTGTTTTGTGTGTTGTGTAGTGTGTTGTACCTTGGTGTTGTGCTGTGTGGCAGGTGTTTGCATTGCTCTGGTTGGCGTGTGTGTACTGGTGGCAAAGAGAGAAAATGCAGAAGGGATCTGCCTTCTCACTAGGGATGGCAGGGATGTTGAAAAATCTTCTCTAAATCCCTAATCTCTTCACCCAAGATTAAGCAAATAAAATCGTTGGCTCAAAAAAGTCAGATCCTTGATGACTCTGAAGAGACAGCAGCAAAGTGAGTCAAGAAGCTTAGCTTCATATCAGCAAAGAGATAAAGGGGCTTCGGTTCTGAATGACAGTTTGAGCAATATACCCTAATCCGATTACCAGGGAATTCAGCGTCACTCTATATTAATGGTGGATTTTAAAAAATGCCTGCTAAAGAGTTAGTGTTCATTAGCTGAAGGCTTCAGTTATTCCCGAGGATGAAACAACCCTGACCTGAAACCCAGGGCTACGGAACAGTGAGACTGGGGTGAGGCTGGGGTGAGGGGCAGCTGAGACTCCTCTCTCATAAGGGTCCTTTGTTCACCCAGGGGCTTTGTGGAGGCGGTCACTTCTCCTCTGACCAGAAGAGAGAAGGGGGACGGAACCAAGGGGCCTGGGGCAAAGTCTGGGGCCTGAATCCAACACCAAGTCACTTCTGCTTTGCGTTTTCTAGGTGGAGAAGTTTCACATTGGGTACATTTGTCCTCTCCTTTAACCTCCAGGCTGAAACAACTCCTCATTTAAAAACTTCCTATAGGATTTAACATCTTTTAATGCTTTATTTATTCGGGGGAGAGGGAAGGCAATGTGGTGTGAAAGAATAGAAAAGGTATATTTCCATTACAGATTAATTAATCTCTAGGGACTTTGGTGGAAATCCTGGAGTGAGACTGGGCATAAGAATACAATATACGTGGAATCTAAAATACGACACAAAGGAACCTATCTAAAAAACAGCAGACTCACAGACATAGAGAACAGACTTGTGGTTGCTCAGGGGGAGGGGGAGGGGGGACGGATGAATTGGGAGTTTAGGATTAGCAGATGCAAACTAGTATATGTAGGACGGACAAACAAGGTCCTACTGTAGAGCACAGGGAACTAGATTCCATATCCTGTGATAAACCATAATGGAGGGCGTCCCTGGTGGCGCAGTGGTTGAGAGTCCGCCTGCCGATGCAGCGGGCACAGGTTCGTGCCCCGGTCCGGGAAGATCCCACATGCCGCGGAGCAGCTGGGCCCGTGAGCCATGGCCGCTAAGCCTGCGCGTCTGGAGCCTGTGCTCCGCAACGGGAGAGGCCACAACAGTGAGAGGCCTGCGTACCGCAAAAAAAAAAAAAAAAAAAACAATAAGGGGGTAGGGCTCAGGGACATATAATTATGAGTTCTCCTTTTAATGCTGGTCATCAGCCAGATTTGAGAACCACTGATGTAGAATATCAGTGGGGGAGAAGAGGACCCGTCAGGGACTGCAGTAGGGGGTCCCAAGATGGTTGGGCCTTTCTTACTATCAAATGGTTATTAGCCTTCTTTTCTTTTTTTTTTTGGTACGTGGGCCTCTCACTGTTGTGGCCTCTCCCGTTGCGGAGCACAGGCTCCGGACGCACAGGCCCAGCGGCCATGGCTCACGGGCCCAGCCGCTCCACGGCATGTGGGATCCTCCCGGACCGGGGCACGAACCCGCATCCCCTGCATCGGCAGGCGGACTCTCAACCACTGCGCCACCAGGGATGCCCCAGCCTTCTTTTCTTTTATGAAAACCTCCTTTTACGATACATTTATGATGGCTAGTAGACCTATAAAGGGTGTAGCTTAGGTAAGAAATGTAAATATTTGGATGGTTCAAATCCTTTGCCTTTATATTTTGCAGCTGATGAATGTAAGGCTCAGTTAAAATAAGTGACTTGATTAGGTTCATTCATATACTTAGTAGAACCAGGTTTCAAACTCAGCTTTATCAGATCTTTGGGGTATATCGGACTTTGGGTCCATGATCTTTGTACTACATCATGCTTACAAGTACGGAGGAAATGATGTGTTCCATGGTTCCTCTTGTTTAGGTGGACTTCAAACCAAGAGTGTGTCTTTTTATAACCTTCCAGTGTTTGTGATTTCGGATTGCCCCAGGATGGAAAGGTGTCTTCCCATTTGGTGTACACGTCCTTGACCATCACTAAGCACTGAATTAGAGGCTGTGAGCCACCCGAGTTCTTGGCTAAAGCCTAGCCCAACTGGAACATGATACTGTTCATATTTTTGTGATTTGCTAATTTTTCCTTCACCTTGAACGAAAGATTTGGGACTACCCTCAGTGAAGAAGCAAAGTTGCTTGATTGAGAAAGAAAATCTCCTTCCTCGTTGTGGAGTTAAATGTTGCCATGTGGTAAGCTGCTCTAAAAAGGGGTGGAGCGTTCTGCCTTCACAAATAAATGTGGGATCTCAAGTCAGAGAAGGGGGTGTCTGGACAGTGCAGATGTCTACTCTAAAATAATACCAGTGTGATTCTATAGACTGGAGAGGAAATGGAGGTTGGGACAGAGAATGATTGGATGGCCTGAGTTGATGACTGGAGTTGGTGGGGTTGATTGGGGACCTTGTTACAGATGCAGCAGGAGTTGGAGAGGAAGGGAACAAAGACGGTGGACATGGGATGGAAAGAGCAGAGAGAATAGAACCGCCATGTGTTTCAAAATGGAAAACTGAGAGAATTAGCCCTCATTGCAGTTTGGAAAGGCTCTCTAGATTTTACTTCAAGGGCTGTGCCAGGTCCCAAAAGAGAACCTGTCGGTTCTTGCAATAATGTTGATGATACAGTATTAGTCAACCTTGGATAATAAGTAGATGAAGGATACTGATGATGTTGTATTCCCAAACGACATGCTCTCTGTATGCCAAGAATTGTTTGTACATATAAACTTTCCCTCTCTATAAGTGACCAAAGCAAAGCAGGATGGAGAAGGAGATACTCATGGAAAGGCCAATGCTGGGTACAGCTTTTGATATGAGAATTCTTTCCTCCTCACCTGTCTCTGGGGGACAGAAAGCCAGGAGCACCACGTTTGAACAAACAGTAGGTTTACTCCATTGTCTTCAAAAAACTACATATAAAAAACCTTAAAAAAAATAGGAGCACTGTCACAATGGGTCTGTAAAGAAAAGGAAAGAGCATAGCTAAGTCACAGCCCATAGATGTCAGCAGACTCCAAAGGATCTTGCCTACAGGAAGCCAAATTCCAAGCTGCTGCCACAAACAAGAATAGGACTTTATTGATGCTGTGTCCGTCCTTTGTCTGTGCAGAGGCTGCAGGAGCCCATTCAACAGGAACCTCACCCTCTGTATTTCCATATCAAAGACAGTCTGGGGTTCTCTGCTGGCCTGGGTGGCAGTTTCACAGGCAATATCCTACCTCAGATCAATGCTCCCTGCCACTCATTACCACAACGGGGACTTCCTAACTTGTCTGCCCCAGAGAGATTTATTCTTTTCAAATTATTTGTGAGGGAAATCTCAGGGGGAAAACCCCACAGCCTTTTGGCTCTGGAGGTGAGATGAGACCCTATTATCAGCAGAGCTCACCTCCCTCCACATTTTCTCTTGGCCTCAGAATTAAGTGGGACCTAGAATGAAAAACACTGAAATAAGATATGTAGGTATTTTCAGCTTCAATGATTGTTTCCAGCTTTTCAAGGGATTTTATGAAACTGACAAAGGCTTGAATGGGGATAAATTATTCTTTGGATGCAGGCCATAGTTAGAAAAAAATCTAGTCTCCCTCCATCCCTCCCTCCCTCCCTCCCTCCCTCCCTTCCTCCCTTCCTTCCTTCCTTCCTTCCTTCCTCCCTCCTTCCCTTCCTCCTTCCTTCTTTCCTTCCTTTCTCCCTCCCCAACTTCCCCTTTCTTCTTCCTTTCATCTTTCTTTTCTTCTTCCCTGCATGAGAAAAGGGCTTAGGAACACTAAAACATCACATAGACGTTACTACTGTATTCCAGTTGATGCTACGTGTCTTAGTCACAATGGGCAACAGCCATAATAGGAAGCAAAATGGAGAACTTCAGTTATTACACTGTGATCAGTGTTCCTCAAATACACCCTCGGGTAATATGTTAAAGGCTCAGAGTCTCACTGTAGACATAACCCTTAGACATTGTAGTAACAGAAGATTCTAGTCTTTCAAAGAACTCTGGCTGTGTTTGGACAGTAATGAGACTTCTAAATCATTGAGTAATTAAGCCATGCACTTCTATGTGCAATTATATGATGACCATTCACATCCTCTTAAAATTCTTTCGTCCTTTGTTTGCCATACATTTACACCAGAGTTTCCCACACTCTGTATCTCAGGACATTCATTCCATGAGAAATAAATAGGTTTCACTCTCAATAAGGGTCCTCTGTCCTCTAAGTTTGGGAAACACTGCAACATACTCTAGAGCCCTAGAAAAATCTGTGTCAAAGGCTCTATAAGGTTTTGCCGTCAATAAATTTTCTTGACTAGGTTTACCCCAGTGTTTCCCTCACATATTTGACCAGAGAACTTTCTTTTGCGTATCATTCATTAGTGACTGTGGATCTAGAGCAATGCTCCAGTCCGCTCTTGTCCTGTGTCTTTTCTCTGATCAGGCTTCATTTGGTGTCTCTGAATCTCCTTTCTCCTTTTGCTACCCAGTTATAGACTTTCCTCAGTGTTCAACTTCTGCTTCTGGGTCTTTGTTCCTATGCACTGTTTTGAGGTTTTCATCCACTTTTATGGATTTATACAGCAAGTAAACTCAACTTTATGGAAGGTCTTGTTCTTTCTCCGTTGTTCCATTTTTATTCCCGTTTGTCTTTTTTTATAAGTCCATTTGAAAGTACCCCCTACCTCACTCTCCTCAACTGAACTGATTCCATCTTTTTCTGCAATCCAGTTTTCACTTTCAATTTGTTTATGTGTTAATGACACTGCCATTCTCCCTTGAGAGGGAAATCTTGAAATCTTGTTTAACTCTTTTCCCCCCACCCTTAGAAAAATGATTACTGACCTTTTTCATAAATAGCTTGAGGACTCTTTCTTCTATAGAGAAACATTTAACATGAAAAGGATGACAAGAACCTGTATACAAATATGAAGACTTCACTTTGTGAATTTAAATGGCTAGAATAAATGGTTGGTGTCATCAAATGTAAGTCTTATTGGAATGGTATTCTTAGAGAACTCTGCTGGGTCTCTCCCCACCTCCTCAACTTAGAGACCAAATGAACAAATGGAAAAAAAAATGAACAAGAGAGTGAAATTAAAGAGCAAGAAATACTTTTCTCAAACTGGAGGAAGATGGTAGGTTGGTGAGGGATACATGCTGAGCCATTCTGGGAACACGTGGAGATGAGAATGTGTCCAGTTGGTGTGTCTGATGCCTGCACATGAGATGTTCTGCCACCCTGTGGGGAGTCCTGGCGTCTGTATATTTTATTGTGGAAACAATGCTTATTAATTAGGATTCATAATATTTGAACTCTCCTTGTGGTCTGGTGAATGGGGGTGGGGTCCCCACATTCCCCCCAGCTTGCTCTTTAAGATATCCCCAGACCACACTGATTATGCTGGTTACAGAAATTATTTCTTTGAATTCTGTTTCTTAGCTGCTAGCTTTTTTTTTTTTTTTTGGCCTTATTGCAAAAGCAGTGCATATTCATAAAAAAAATACAAGTAGTGCAAGAGAATAAACAATACCTATCATTCCATGCAACCAGATGACTTGGTATATATGCTGTCAGTCACATTTTTGCTTTTGCATAAATATGTGCATTTCTTTTTTTTTTAATCCCCACCCCAAGCACCTTTTAAATTTTATTTTACTTATTTTTAAGTATTTTATCTTTTTAAAAATTTATTTATTTACGTATTAATTTTGGGCTGTGTTGGGTCTTCATTGCTGTTCACGGGCTTTCTCTAGTTGTTGCGAGCAGGGGCTACTCTTTGTTGAGGTGTGCAGGCTTCTCACTGCTGTGGCTTCTCCTGTTGCAGAGCATGGGCTCTAGGTGCATGGGCTTCAGTAGTTGTGGCATGCAGGCGTAGTAGTTGTGGCACATGGGCTTAGTTGCTCCGCGGCATGTGTGATCCTCCTGGACCAGGGCTTGAACCCGTGTCCCCTGCATTGGCAGGTGGATTCTTAACCACTATGCCACCAGGGAAGTCCCCATGCATTTCTTTACAAAGGTCATTCTGTGATAGTTTCCTAATCTGGATTTTTAAATGGATAATCTGTCTTGAAAATATTTTCACACAGTAAATGCACTTCCACAGCTTTATTTGTGAAGGTAGAATAGTATTTCATTTCTGGGTTTCCTTCAATGTTTTTTGAACAGTTAGATTAATAGCATTTCTTCTGTTATAAACAGTGCCGTTATAAACTCTTAGAGATAAAACTTTGTGCAGAATCTCAATTTTTTCTTTTTTTTGGCTGTGTTGGTTCTTCATTGATGTGAGTGGGCCTTCTCTAGTTGCAGCAAGCGAGGGCTACTCTTTGTTGTGGTGTGCGGCTTCTCATTGCAGTGTCTCCTCTTGTGCAGCATGGGCTCTAGGATTGTGGGCTTCAGTAGTTGCAGCACTTGGGCTCACTAGTTGCGGCACGTGGGCCTTAGAGTGCGCGGGCTTCAGTAGTTGTGTCGCGTGGGCTCTAGAGCGCAGGCTCAGTAGTTGTGGCGCATGGACTTAGTTGCTCCACGGCATGTGGGATCTTCCTGGACCAGGGCTCACACCCCCGTCCCCTGCATTGGCAGGAAGATTCTTAACCACTGCACCACCAGGGAAGTCCTCAATAGAATGTTTTGTTTTCATTTTTTTTTTTCTATTACTTCAGGACATCTGTTATTTGGGCTCATTAAGAATTAAATTCCTGGGACTTCCCTGGCAGTCCAGCGGTTAAGACTTCACCTTCTAACGCAGAGGGTGCGGGTTCAATCCCTGGTCAGGGAGCTAGGATGCCACGCGCCTCGCGGCCAAAAAACCAAAACATAAAACAGAAGCAATATTGTAACAAATTCAATAAAGACTTAAACAAAATTTTTTTTTAAAAAAAGAACTAAATTCCTAAACCTTCTCCATTCTCTTTTCTCCACTGTATTACCTTTGCTCCTTTATCAAAGATCAGCAGACCATATTTATGTGGGTCCTTTTCTAGACTCTCTATTCTGCTCATTGATTTATTTGTCTATTCTTTCACAGTACCACACCGTCTTGAGTACTGTAGCTTAATAGGAAGTCTTAAAGTCGAGTAGTGTCAATTACCCAATTTTCTTCTTCTCTTATAATACTGTGGTTTCTGTTCTGTTTTTTTTTCCCTCCTCTCTGTATAAACTTTAGAATTAATCTGTTGATATTCATGAAATAACTTGCTGGAAGTTTTACTGAAAATGCATTGAATCTGTAGATCAAGATGGGAAGAACTGTCATCTTGACAATATTTAGTCTTCCTACCCATGAACATAGAATATCTTCATGTTTACTTAGTTCTTTGATTTATCGTATTGGAGTTTTGTAGCTTTTGTCCTATAGATCTTATACATATTTTGTTAGATTTATACCTAGGTATTTCATTTTATGGGATGTTAATGTAAATGGTAATATGTATTTAATTTGAAATTCCACTTATTCATTTCTGTTATGTTAGGAAATCCACTGACTTTTGAATATTAACCTTAAATCCTACAACCTTGCTATAATTGCTTATTAGTTCAGGAGATTTTTTGTGTGTGTGTCAATTCTTTCATATTTTCTACATAGATGATTTTGTCATTTGTGAACAAAGATAGTTTTATTTTTTCTTCTCAATGAGTATGCATTTAATTTGGTTTGCTTGTTTTTTTGCATTAGCCAGAACTTCTAGTACAATATGACAAGGACTGTGAGAGAGGGCATACTTGCCTTTTTCCTGACCTTAGTGGGAAATCTTTGTTTCTCACCATCAAGTATGACATTAGCTGTAGGGTTTTTTTGTAGTTGTTCTTTATCCAGTTGAGAAAGTCTCCCTTTATTCCTACTGTGCTGAGAGTTTTTATCACAAATGTGTTGGATTTTGTAAACTGCTTTTCTGCATTTATTGATATGATCATGTGACTTTTAATTTTTAGCCTGTGTACGTGACGGATTACATTAACTGATTTTTGAATGTTGAACCAGCCTTGCATACCTAGGATAAATCCCACTTAGTTATGGTGCATAATTGTTTTTATACATTGGTGGATTTGATTTACTAATATTTTGTGGAGAATTTTTATATCTATTTTTCATAACAGATATGGGTCTGTAGTTTTCTTGTAATGCCTTTGTCTGGTTTTGATATTAAGGTAATGGTGGACTCATATAATGAGTTAGAAAGTGTTTCCCGTGTTTCTATCTGCTGGAAGAGATTACAGAGAATTGGTGTAATCTCTTTCTTAAATGCTTAGTTGAATTCACCAGGAACCCATCTCAGCTTTGTGCTTGATGGTTTGGAAGGTTGTTAACTGCTGATTAAATTTCTGTAATAGGGGCTTCCCTGGTGGTGCAGTGGTTGAGAGTCCGCCTGCCGATGCAGGGGACACAGGTTCGTGCCCTGGTCCGGGAAGATCCCACATGCCACGGGGCGGATGGGCCCGTGAGCCATGGCCGCTGAGCCTGCGCGTCCGGAGCCTATGCTCCGCAATGGGAGAGGCCACACCAGTGAGAGGCCCGCATACCGCAAAAAAAAAAAAAGGAATTTCTGTAATAGATATTGGTCTGCTGAGATGGTCTATTTCTTATTCTGTGAGTTCTGGTAGATTGTGTTTTTCTAATAATTGGCCCATTTCATTTAGGCTAGCAAATTTGTAGGAATAGAGTTGTTTATAGTATTCCTTATTATCCTCTTAATGTGCAAGTGATCTGTTGTGCTGTCTCTTAATTTTGATATTAGTAATTTGTGTCTTCTCTCTCTTTGTTTCTTAGCTTGATTAGAGGCATTATCAATTTTACTGATTTTTCTCAAAGAACCAGCTTTTGGTTTTGCTGATTTTCTCTATTGATTTTCTGTTTCCAGTTGTATTGATTTCTGCTTTTTTTTTTTTTTTTTTTTACAATTTCTTTTCTTCTGCTTGCTTTGAAATTAATTTGCTCTTCTTTTATTGGTTTTCTAAGGTGGAAATTTAGACGATTGATTTTGGAGCTTTCTTCTTCTCTAATACATGCATTCAATGCTATAAATTTCCCTCTGGGCACTGCTTTCACTGCATCCCACAAATTTTGATAAGATGTACTCTCATTTTTATTTTGTTCAATATATTTTTAAATTTCTCTTGAGATTTCTTCTTTGACCCATGTGTTATTTAGAAATATGTTGTTTATCTCCAAGTATTTTGGGATTTTCTAGCTATCTTTCTGCTATTGATTTCTAGTTTAATTCCATTGTGGTCTGAGTGTATACAGTGAATGACTTCTATGCTTTTAAATTTGTGAAGGGGTGCTTTATGGCCCAGAATGTGGTCTATCTTGGTAAATGTTCCAGGTAAGCTTGAGAAGAATGTGTATTCTACTGTTGTTGGATGAAGTAGTTGATAGATATACATTATATCCAGTTGATTGATGATACTGTTGAGTTCAACTATGTCTTTATTGATTTTCTGGCTACTGGACCTGTCTGCTCCTGATAGAGCCATGTTGGAGTTTTCAACAGTAAGAGTGGATTCATCTATTTCTTCTTACAACAATATCAGTTTTTGCCTCATGTGTTTTGATGCTCTGTCAAATTAACAATTAAGGATTGTTATGTCTTCTTGGATAATTGGCCCTTTTATCATTATGAAATGCTCCTCTTTAATCCCGATAATTTTCCTTGCTTTGAAGTCTGCTCTATTTGAAATTAATATAGTTACTTCAACTTCCTTCTGGATCGCGTTAGCATGGTATATCTTTCTCCATCCCTTTACTTTTAATCTTTATGTATCTTTATATTTAAAATGGGGTTCTTGTAGACAACATACAGTTGGGTCTTGTTTTTTCATCCACTGACTTTTAATTTGTCTTTTAATTGGTATATTGAAACAATTTACTTTTAAAGTGATTTTTGATATTACTGGATTAATATCTACCATGTTTATTACTGTTTTCTATCCATTGCCCTTGTCCTTTTTCCCTATTTTTGTCTTCCCCTCTTTTTCTGCCTTTTGTGGTTTTAACTGAACAGGATTCAATTTTTTCTTCTTTCTTAGTGTATCAATTATACTTTTTTTTTTACTTTGTGTTTGCCCTAGAGTTTGCAATATACATCTACAACTAATCCAAGCCCATTTTCAAATAACACCAACACCACTTCATGAATAGTTCAAGTGCCATATAATAATGGAATATTCCTAGTTTCTTCCTGTTATCATTCCTGTCGTTATTTCTACTTTTATTTAAGTTATAATAATTAACTACATTGTTGCTATTATTTTGAACAAACAGCAACTGTTATGTGTTAGATCAATTAAGGATAAGAAAAATAAGTTTTCATTTTGCCTTCACTTATCCTTTCTCTCATGTTCTTTCTTTCTTTATGTAGATCCGAGTTTCTGACCTATATCATTTTCCTTCCCTCTAAAAAATTTTTCAACATTTCTTGAAAGGCAGGTCTAGTGGCAACCTAATCGCTCAGTTTTTGTTTGTCCAAAAAAGTCTATGTCTCCTTCACTTTAGAAGGATAATTTCTCAGGATATAGAATCCTGGTTAGTTCGTTTTTCTTTTTTCTCTCAAAACTTTAAATATTTCACTCTGCTTCCTTCTTGCTTACATGGTTTCTGAGAATAAGTCAGAGGTAATTCTTATCTTTCCTACTCTGTAGGTGAGGTTTTAAATTTTCCCCCTCTGACTTCTTTTAGGATTCTTTCTTTATTTTTGATTTTTCACAGTTTGAATAGGATATGCCTAGGTGTAGTTTTTTTTTTTTTTTCTTGTATTTATCTTGCTTAATGTTCTCTGAATTTCCTGTATCTGTGGTTTGGTGTCTGACATTAACTTGGGGAAAATGCTCAGTCATTATTGTTTCAAATGTTTCTTCTGTTTTTTTTTCCCCCTGGTATTCCCATTATGCATATGTCATATCTTGCATACTTGTCCCACAGTTCTTTGATATTCTGGCTTTTTTTTTCAGTCTTTTTCTCTTTGCATTTTAATTTTGGAAGTTTCTATTGACATATTCTCAAGCTCAGAAATCTTTCCACAGCCATGCCCAAGTCTACTAATAAGCCCATGAAAGGCATTCTCGTTTCTGTTAGTGTTTTTGATCTTTAGTATTGCTTTTTGATTCCTCCTTAACATGTCCATCTCCCTGCTTACATTGCCCACCCCCCTCCTTTGTTCTTCCATGTTGTCTACTTTGTTCATTAGAGCTCTTAGCATATTAACCATTAGAGCTCTTAGCATATTAATCACAGTTGTTTTAAATTCCTGGTCTGATAATTTCATCATCCTTGTCATATGAGTCTGGTTCTGATGCTTGCTCTGTCTCTTTAAACTGTGTGGTTTTTTTTTTTTTATCTTTTAGTATACCCAATTTTTTCCTGATAGCTGGACACGATGTATTATATCAGCTAAAAGGAACTGTGGTAAGCAGCCTTTAGTAATGCGGTAGCAATGTGTGCAGGGGAGGCAAGCAGTCTTTAGTTCTGTAGTACTCACTGGAGCATTGTTTAGTGAGCGTATGCCTCAGGACTGTGAACTTCACATGTGCTTTTCACACATTTTCTCCCCTTAGGTGGGACAAGATGGCTAGCATGGGCTGGAGTGGGGATTTTCTCTTTTCCCGCAAGGAAGGTTAGAGGGAGTTCTTCCCTAAGCCAATTAGGCTCTGAAAAAGCCCCAATAGTTGAGGCTCTGGTAAAATAGTTTCTCTTGAAGGCAGGCCTTGTTAAGAAGCACAGAATACTTTGCAGTATTTCATACTCATGCGTAAGTCTCCCCCATCCCCCCATGACTGGATCACTTGGGAGTTTTTGCTCTAGACTTGCCCACACTAAGCCTCCAGCTATTCACCACTTACAGGTTAGGTTTTCCTAGCCCAGCACTGGTTCTCGTGCTTTCTGCTCTGGTTAGTTGTGACTCTCTGTATTTGCTTGTCTGTCTCTCCAATTTTGGGGCCAGTGGTTTGCCCCAAATGAAAATGATATAGGTCAGAAACTTGGATCTACATAAAGAAAGAAAGAACATGAGAGAAAGGATAAGTGAGTGACCTCATTTCTGTGACAAATTTAAGAAGAGGTCATGATTTTTTTCAGTTTGTTCAGCTTTTAAGTTGTTGTGAAGACAGTGATGACTTCTAAGCTCCTTACATGTTGGACCTGAAACCAGAAATTCAGGCCAGTATATTTTTATGTAAGAAAGTTTTATCAATCACTCCATCATATCTCTTTGCAAAAAAATTTGTGAATATATATATATATATATATACACATATACACATTATACATATATGTAAATTGAATTAATTTTTTCCTTCTTCTGACTGTAAGGCTTTACGTGTTAAATGTTTATTCTGGATTAAGTAATCATCACAGTTATTACAAGGTAATGGATCAAATAAGATAAACATATTGCACATTTTGATAAATAATTATTAATCATATAAAGTAAAATTTTCTGACTTAACATTTGTTAACCCAGTCATTTATCATTAATCTTCTTAATTTCCAGGAGGTACACCAAAAAGTCTTTACTGAGTCTTATCAAATGGTATTAATTTTACTAGGTACTCTTGTACTGACAGTCACCTTTTATTAAAGCTAAACTTAAAGCTGAACTAAAACGTGAAATCTCACATTTTTGTATTTTATTATAGTAGGCTGTGAATAATGAGTGGTTTATTCATCTCAAAGTGTAATTTTTCATGTTATCTCAAAATATCTTTTTAAATGACAGTCAGACACTTGAGAATTTATACACATAACACATACATATTATCGAGTTCATTTCATGGTTGAAAATGATTTGGCAGAATTAGAGTAATATAAAAAATTTGAGGAGGAGGAAGTAATTCAGATTAAACAAAGGTGTTTTCTAAACTGTACGGCCCCAGTGGATGCATGGGCATCATTTCGGTTGCACGTTGGAACGTGTTGCCTACACGTCCATTCATTAGTAGTTGTTCTCACTTTGCAGGAGGAGTTTAATGTACTTGTGGAAATAAACTGCAAATAGAGAAGAGAAGATCTGAGGCCACTAGTTAGCTAGCAAGTGAGGAGCTTATAACAGACACATGAATGGTTGTTGTGAAGCGCTATGTTATATTCCAATTATGCTAATACAGACCTGAGAAGTGTGTAGTCAAAAGAAAGAAATGAGCAGGTGTTGGAAAACACAGTTAGCAAAAGACACGTTGCCAAGTAAAAAATAAATATAGATTTACAGCAGCCAATGGGTAAAAGTTAATGAAATTATTTCTTCCGTGGGCTGAGTAAATAAGCAAGAAGATATAATAACATTCTATCTTACTTCTGATCTATTCTCAGTTTACTCAAAGCTACAACATGATCTGTTGGAACAAACTGAAAGTTTTTACTTCCTCCTACTTGAAATGCTACAAAATATGCACCTGACACTCACTCAGCTTTTTGTGTTTCCCGAGAATGGTGAAAATGCAGAGAAGATGTGCCTGCAGCAGACGGTTTTTCCCGATGCACCTGTGTGTGTATGTGTATATAAATCCCGACTATCACACGTGTGTGTATGTGTATATAAACCCCGACTATCACACGTGTGTGTATGTGTATATAAATCCCGACTATCCTAATAGTATGACGGAGAGATAAAGAGATAAGGCACGGATCCTTGCCCTCAGTTTGTGGCCTTGTGAAGGTAAAATTCCACTGCCTACAGTATTTCACACTGACAGTTTCTTTGCTTTGCTCTCACCAAACTCTCCCTAAGGAGTGATAACTATAGGACTACAGTCAGGGAGTAGAAGAGGTAAAGTCATTAAATGCCAATATCCATCCCTCCTGCTGCCTCAATCTACAATATGTCTGGATTTAGAATGTCTCAACATAGGCCAAAGCACCATGCTTTGACCTTAATAGAAGTGTTACAAATGTGGGAAACGACTCGTGCCTCTGAGTGAGTTTATGGTGGCTTGATTAAAAGAAGTGTCTCAGACACTGACATTTAGAATGGTCTGTCCCCTGGGGTATTTTCACACTCTGGGGCACTGTAGTACAGTAAGATTCGGGATGGAGGAGAGGTACATCTTTCTTTTAAAAAGTGGGTGGGGCTTCCCTGGTGGCGCAATGGTTGAGAATCTGCCTGCCAATGCAGGGGACACGGATTCGAGCCCTGGTCTGGGAGGGTCCCACAGGCCGCGGAGCAACTGGGCCCATGAGCCACAACTACTGAGCCTGTGCGTCTGGAGCCTGCGCTCCGCAACAAGAGAGGCTGCAACAGTGAGAGGCCCGCGCACCGCAATAAAGAGTGGCCCCCGCTCGGCGCAACTAGAGAAAGCCCTCGCACAGAAACGAAGACCCAACACAGCCAAAAATAAATACATTTTTAAAAAATTTAAAAAAAAAAGTGGGTGAAGGTGACACTGAAAGGGAAAGAGATAAAAGAGATCCACTTGCCAGCTCTACCAGAGGACGTTTTTAGGCAGACCAATTTCTGGGAAGAGGCCTAGTGTAAAAGAGCTACTTTATTGTACCTTATATTAGTTTCCCGTGGCTGCTTTAAACAAATTTCGCCACACTTGATGGTGTAAAGTAACAGAATTATACTCTTCCATGGTTTTGGAGGCCAGGAGTTGGAAATCTGTTTCACTTGGCCAAAATCAAGGTGTCAACAGGGCTGTATACCCTCCAGATGCTCTAGGAGAGAATCCATTTCTAGCCTTTTCCAGCTTCTGGAAGTTACTGGCATTCCATGGCACAGGGGCAGCACCACTCCTGTCTGTCTCTGTGGTCACAATGCTTTCGCCTCTTCTGCTGTGTCAAATCTCCCTCTGCCTCTGTCTTATAAGGACACTTCTGACTGCATTTAGGGCCCATCCAGATAATCCAGGATAATCTCGCCAACTCATGATCCTTTACTTAATCACACCTGAAAAGACCCTTTTTTCATATCAGGTAACATTTACAGGTTCCAGGGATTAGGACCTGGTATCTTTGAGAGGCATTATTCAGCCTACTCCGGTACTCAGTAAATATTTTCCATCTACTTTAAGGAATTTTCTGCTGTAGGTTTAGCACATAAATGGCTAGCTTCTTAAATTCCAACAGTGGTGAATTCTCTTGGGTTCTATAAAAATGTTGCTTGTTGGTCTTCATTTTCACAGTAGTTATGAATTTTAGTGTATGTGTGTGTGCACAGCATGTTCCTAGGGTACACTGGCCAATGCAACATTAGGATATCAGGTGCTCCGTAAAATTTTGGAGAGCAAAATCAAGTGGGACATCCCAGTAAGAGAGACAAAACCCATCAAATTGATCTGCCAGTTTCCAATTTCCACAGAAACTTGAACACTAAATTATATGTCCTGGTGCCCCGGCTCCTTTCATAGACTCCCTGACTCACTCCTCCCTCCATAATCTAGCAAATCCCAATAAATATCAATGACCCCAGATGCCTTGGGATCAATGCCTAGTTTTTCCTTGGGTTATTGTAAACATAGACACTTGGCACCATCTGGCCCTAAATCTGGGGGGGTTCAGAGCCATTTACCACGTAAAGATCATGTATTCCAAAGAAACCAAACTCTCTTGTACATAGCAATGATAAAAACAAAATGAAAGCATTATTTGGGCAGGAGAGGCCTCTTATTAGCTAAGTAGGCCCACTGCATGGCAGATAAAGCACAGTAATGGTTATCTCCAGCCCACAGGCCCAAGACCAACTATAAATGATCCATTCAAGTCCCCCTGGGTGCATGTGTTAAAGGACTTCCAGATGTCCTCAAAGGCAGGCCCTCTGTTCTATGATCTGGGTCTCATCCACCATATGGTGCTAATTTGGTTGTCCTGATACAGCAATGTGGGATGAAACACTGGCTGCTCCACAAGCTACAAAAGAGTTGGTAAATTGTTTAAGGCCTCATCATTCATCAGGTTGGCGCTCCCTATGGCAAACACTTCCTGATTTCCGTGGGATAAGGAGGTGTGTAGGCATACTCTAAGGACAGGTTGTTCGTGAAACATATAAATGATTATGTCAGTGCCCTGGAATGACCCCACATATTTTGGGATCTTATCAAAATGCTCAGTCCATGGCCAGAAGCTTGGAGCTAAACTGGAGTTGTAAAATGCAAAGCAGGGGTCAGAATCTTCTGCATGCACTCATCCTTAGGGCTTTATTTCATTACTGAAGGTGCCTACTCCTCTTGGTTATAGCCAATGGCCACTCCCATGGCAGCCTTTCAGTGACACTTGGAGAACCAGAGAGAATTAGGATCAAACGAGGGTGTTTAGGGCTTCCCTGGTGGCGCAGTGGTTGAGAGTCCGCCTGCCGATGCAGGGGACACGGGTTCGTGCCCCGGTCCGGGAAGATCCCACATGCTGCGGAGCGGCTGGGCCCATGAGCCATGGCCGCTGAGCCTGCGCGTCCGGAGCCTGTGCTCCGCAACGGGAGAGGCCACGACAGTGAGAGGCCCGCGTACCGCAAAAAAAAAAAAAAAACAAAAAACGAAGGTGTTTAGAGAACATCTATTTCGACACTCCTTTTTTTCCAAATAAGAAAAAGGCATAGAAGAGGGTATGTAGTTCATCCCCAATTCACATATTAGGGTCTCTGCCTCCCAATTTCTGATCCAGTGCCCTTTTTACTCCCATGGATGGCCTCTCTGTCATGGGCGTCATCTTAAACAAGGTCATCTTGACCTGAAAGCCAAAGGGAAGCCCACTGCATTGAAATGCTCGGATCCGGAGCTGCAGGCAGGTTGAGTTGGATGTGAGTACTGGGAGGGAAAACCAGAGCCACCTGTAGCCAAAATCTTGTCTGCTTTGCTAACTTTCCTGTTAATAGTCGTCCTCATCAAATTTCACTGTCAGTTTCTCAGAGGAGAGTCAGAACAAAATTTCAAAAGGGATCAAAGATAGTAAACAAAAGCCTGAATAGAAGTTTAAAAGGGACAAAAAATACCCAATAAGAGGCGGAATAAGGGTTTCCTGAATTCTTTTTTATAGGAGAATTGAGACTATTTGGAATTAAAATATGACACATGTGAAACCTACATCCATGCAGATAGATGCAAAACACAATCAAGCTTCATATGCATACTCAGAGATAAGATACACAAAGACAAATTGGTACCCAGCGTCATGCAATAGAGATGTTTTGGCAAATATGAGGATGTACTGTGGCTAAATCTTTACTTCATTTCCTCCTTTCCTGGTTATCAGCCATCAAAGACAGTAAATAATGTTCTGACCCATCTGCCTGCCTCCAGTCAGTGACTCTTCCAGCCTTTTTTCCACATTTCTACCCAAAGGAATGTCCTCTGCACATCAGTCTTCCCCCTCAAAAGCCATCAATGGTTTCCCGTGGCCTGTTGAGTAATGACCAAGCTTTGTCTTATGGTATTCTAAGTCCAGCACCAAAACTGGCGAGTAGGTTTCAATTAGGGCACCCACCCTGATGGATTTTGTCCTCCCTGCCTGGAGCCTTGTGTTGAAAAGGGATCTAAAGCTACATCTGAATTCAATGAGAAGCCTGTGTCTTGATTGATAGGGGATGCCTGCCACGATGTGGTATCTGGGAATGAAAGTCCAAGGCTACATATTTCCCAGCCCTGCCAGACAGCGTCCGATCTCATCTGTCACTCCATCTCCAACCCAATTCTTTGCTTCAGCAACTCCAGGTTGTCTTATGTTCAGTTAAGGGAGGATTTAAAAAAGTGCAGCAATGTCTTCCTCATTAGATTGGCAGATGTTTAGAAATATCCAGTCTATTCCACCTCTTAAAACCTTTTGTATCCATCCCCTCTGTACCATCCTCACTGCCTCTGCCTTAGTTCAGACCCCCCTCCCCAGCTCTCCCCTGGCCTATTTCATTACTCTCCTATCTGATCATTTTATGGTACATTAAACCCTTCAGTGGCTCCCATTTCAATCTCTTTAGCTCGGCTTAGAAGGTCCACCAACCCATCCCCTCCCCCCACCCCACCCCCACACAATGTTTTAGCTAATGCTAACGCTTCCAACAGTATCTCTGCCATACCTGCAAACGTGACCTGTGATTACGATCAACTTTACCTGTAAGCTCCTTGAGGCCACGTCTTATTCATCTTTGTAACCCACATCACCTATTATATTGCTTACAATACTGCTGACATTAAAGCAACATTTGTTTGAATGAACTGATTAATGAGTGAATAAAGATTTGAGGATTTGGATTCTAGTTGACCTGTTGTGAATGTGAAAAAAGTGCTGAAAATATCCTAGAACCTCAGAGATTTGGGAGTGGAGGGGATTTTGAGAACTGTGACCCACAGAGACCCTCTCATCAGGGTGGAGTGAAGTTCTTGGAAAACTACCTGGCTACGGAATCCAGCCCCAGACCTGGCAGCCTGGTGAGAGGAGCTCTAACCCCTGGGAGGAAGGCTCAGCTTTCAGACTTTTGCAAGGCCAGCTTCTTCCCTTCAACCATCTCTTGGGTCAAATGTCACCTCCCTTCACCCATTGCATCACCTTATTTATTTTCTTCAAGGAACTTTTTATTTACCTTTCTTCTATTTTTTACTATTGATGCATTTTCCTTCTTCCTCAATAGCATATGAGCTACATGAGAGCACAGTTATTTTGTTTATTGGGGTGTCCTTGGCTCCTAAAACAGGGTCTGCTACTGTTCAATTTGTTGAATAATCGAATCGATGAATTCTCAGTACTGGTATCTACTTAGATAAGAGAGAGGGGCAAAAGAGGTGATGTAGGTGGAGGCCCAAAACTTGGGGTGGGTAGCAAGAAAATGATAGTCAAGGGAATGAGTCAATGTGCACTTGACCTTATCCTCAGAGAAGAGGGTTGGCAGTAATTAGGGCAACTACCTATCAACTTTAGAGTTTGGGGAAGGGCAAGGATTGGAATGCTATGAAGAGAAAGCGGTAAGAACTCCAATGGGTAAGCAACCATGTAGGGCTAGGGAATGCTCCTGGGTCAAGTCGATGGTCTAGAAGAATTCCAGGGATGGATCCTGGCTCTGGTACGGTGAGTTCATTCCAAAACAATGAGGCTGATGGGGGACTTTAAAGTGGGTGAGGCTATGATATATATCTCTATATATCTATAACTATCCTGATGTTGATGGTCTTAAATCAGGAATTGAGGGAAGCCTTAGCCCACAAATGGAGGCATGTGTATTCAAGCTTAAAAACTTGGGGAAGGCTTGGAAGGAGAAAAAGAGAGAGGGGATGAGGTTCGGGGAAGAAAACAGATTGTTTTTAAAGGCCTATTAATGTGCCAGTCACTGTAACTGGTTGCTTGCATGAGCCAGCCCATTAAATCCAATCCAACCCTACAAGGTCATTATGATCAACGTCATTTTATAGACGAAGAAAGTAGGGCTCAGTGAAAGTAAGGAACCTCCCAAAGTTTACACAGGCCATGGAAAAGCCAGGGTTAAAACCCAGACTAGATGACCCCCTAATTCTTGCATTTTCCCATTCTGCCACAGTAGTTTCCTATAAAGCACTGGTTCCCTCTTTCTTCTGGGATATGTAAGACAGATGATCACACAGTGACACACTTCTACACAAACATATATACAAACACTGACAATTTTGAGGTGTCATGTATAACTCTCTCTCTTTTTTCCCACTTAGACAGCATATCAGAATGTGAGTGTATTGCTATCATGGGGATAACATGAATTTTGGATTAAAAAGCAAATGATTATTAGATTTCTAAACTTCAGTAAAAAATGGTTGTGAGACACCAGGGCAGGGATGGAACCAAGGCCGGAAGTGGGATACTGAATTTGTTCGTATCTTCTTGGGTTCCCCTACTTGGTATGGAGTTAAATTTTCAGAAGGAGGTTGGAAAGTGCGCTTTACTATCATTAAACTCTGTTTAAAAAGGCTCCGTGAAAAGGGAAATTAATCTGAATTTGGAACTCAGCCTGATAAAGCTGTTGTCCTGGATCAATAATTGGGAAATTAGCTGGACTGAATCCACAGTTTGGAAGGTTAGTGGAATATATCATGGACTTAGAAGAAAAGTCAGGATTTGTTTTGATGTAAAAATGTAAAGACAGACTCATATTGACTCTCTCAGTCTAACTTAGAACAGCTCTAGCTGATAGGAATTGAACTTAGTTCTGAGTGCAAAAGTCTAGAGATTAGTTGATTTTGTAGACGGCAACAGCAGAAATGTCATTTAATCAGATTTCTAGGACTGCCGTAACAAATTCTCACAAACTTGGTGACTTCAAAGAACAGAAATTTATTCTCTCATAGTCCTGGAGGCCAAAAGTCCGAAGTCAAGCTGTCGGCAGGGCCACGTTCCCTCTGAAGGCTCAAGAGGGAGAATCTTTCCTTGTGTCTTCTAGATTCTGGTGGCTCCAGACATTCCTTGGCTTGTGGCTGCCTAACCCCAATCTTTGCCTACATCTTCATATGGCATTCACTTCTGCGTTTGTGTCTTCTCATTTTCTGTCTGTCTCTTATAAGGACCCATGTCATTGATTTGACTCATCCTAGTAGGTGTGAAATGGTATGTCACTGGGGTGTTGATTTACATTTCCCTGAGGACTAATTACATTGAGCATCTTTTCATGTACTTGTTGGCCATTTTTATATCCTCTCTGGAGAAATGTCTATACACATCCTTTGCAAATTTTTACACATCCAAGAAATTTAAACCTAAGAATGCTCTCAAAAACAAGAGAGACTGTGGTGAAGGAAATTGGGAAGAGATTCATGAATCTAATGAAGGTATATCCTAGATTATGGGACAGCTAGTGTGCAGGAGAGAACCAAAACATAAGACACCTGGGAGGAGTACCCTAAGACCAGGACAACTATAGATTCTTTGAAAATTAAAATGAAGATAAACAGAATAAGCATTTTGAAACATATTTATATGATCAGTTTTTTAGCCATCTCTTGCTTTAGTATCTTGTCACTGGTATTTCCCTGGAGAATGTATTGTTCAATATGACTTTTTTTTTTTTTTTTTTTGTGGTACGCAGGCCTCACTGCTGGGGCTTCTCCCGTCGCGGAGCACAGGCTCCAGACGCGCAGGCTCGGTGGCCATGGCTCACGGGTCCAGCCGCTCTGCGGCATGAGGGATCTTCCCAGACTGGGGCATGAACCCGTGTCCCCTGCATCGGCAGGCGGACTCTCAACCACTGTGCCACCAGGGAAGCCCTAAATCTCTTTTTTGAAGTAAAAGAAATGCCCATGTATTCTGAGTTAAGATTTATTTTAAGTCGGGAATGAATATGGAGTTTTATCAAATGTTAAACCTGTATTATAACATTGTGGACAATCTTTAAGTGAATCCCCTACAGTGATACATAAATACTCAGTTTTCATACAGATATGGAGCAGAAAGCTAGAAAATCTTTGGTATATTGTTGCTAAAGTAGGAGCGGAAGGAACACCTATGATCTTGGATCTATTCTCAAGGCTCTAAGGAAACAAACTCTCATGCCTTTTGGTGGAAGTGTCATCTTGAACAATTTTAATAGATGGCAATCAGGAGATATCTGTCAAAATTATGAATACAAGCACCCATTGACTAAGCAAATTCTGTTCTATGAATTTATCCTGTCAACATATTCTCAAACGTCTAATGTGACACATATACGAGATTATTCATTTCGGCACACTGAGTGATAGCAAAAGGTCAGGAAACAATCTAAATATCCATCAGGATAAGACGGGTTAAATAAATTATGGTTACATTCATACAGTGGAATAAAGTACAATCCTAAGAAGAATGAGAAAACTCTTCATTTACTCAAGGGGAAAAATTGGCCAAGATACATTAGGAAACCCAAAAGGCTGTTTTAGAACAATATACCTAGTATGCCACATATGTGGATTAGAAAGGGACGGGGGAATAAATACGTAGCTGCTCTACATTCAAAATATATCTGGGATTCGACTTATTGTTACCAACCTCACTGCCACCACGTGGGTCCACATCACCCTCATCTCTTGTGGGGTGACCGAGATAGCTCTCCAGATGGGTCATTGCTTCTGCACTTGCTTCTGGGTTGTCTGTTGTCAACACAGTCAGGGTTGTTATTCTTAAAAGGGGCCTCTTCTGCCCTTCAAAGATTTCCCATGCTCTTCAGAGTCCTTAGGGTGACCTGCAGGACCAGGGCTCCCCTACTCTTACTCTCATCCACTCTACTCCAGCCGTACTAGTCTTCATGGGCATCTTCTCTCTTCCAGGCTTTTCCGCCGTTAGTCCCTTCCTGGATGGCTCCCCCCGTTTCTTCAAGTCTTGACTCAAAAGCCATTTTCTCAGTGAGGTCTATCCTTACGTCCATTTCTAATATTTCAAACCATCCCGTATCATTATTTCATATCCATTTCTTTGCTTTACTTTTTTTTCTTTGTAACACTTGCTATTATTTACATTTTTTACATCTTATTCCCCCTGTCTCCCCAACTAGAATGAAAATTCTATGACGGCAAAATTACTTTCAGGAAACCTCTCTCTGCTACTAAATCCTCAGTACCTTGCTTATAGTAGGTGCTCACCAAATGTTTTTTAAATGAGTAACAGAAATGACTAAATGACTGAATGACTATAATTAAAATATTTCTGGAAGATTACTTGGAAACTGATAACATAGTTATCTTTGGGGAAGGGAATTGAGTGGTCAGGGTTAGGCGGAAGACTTCATGGTACGTCCTTTTATAATATATTAAAATTTTTGAATATTTTGCCTAATAAAAATATATAAATTAATTCAAGATTTAAAAAAATATATATATTCCTTTAATTGGTAATCACCATTACTCATGCAGCCAGTCTAACTGGCTTTTGTATTGCCAGTCTAGTTATGAATAATGTTCTTTGATTCTAGTTCTAATTTACATTTCTATTGTGAGTGAGGTTAAGGGTATATGAATACATTTCAGAGTCATATGTATTTTCTGTGAAGTGTGTGCACATACTTTGCTCAATTTTCTGTTAGGTTATTGTCTTTTCTTATTGACTTGGAGAAAATTTTAAACATTAGTGACAGGAGTTGGAAATGTGTCTTCCCATTTATTGTTTGTCTTTTGCCTTTGCCTACAGTAGTTTTTTTTAAATTCATACATTTATGATTGTATGTAGTTCAGTGTATCTTTTTTATTTTTCTACAAATGGTTCATATTTTTTCCTGGGAATAGTTTAAATAAAACAGCAGTTATCTGTCCTTTAAAGATTTGGAAGGTTTCCTCCTTGAAGCTAACCATGTTTAGGTGTTTTGTGGGCTATAGCTCGAGACAACTGTCTCTGATTCTTCTGCCATAATTGATGTGTTTAGACTTTTCATATCATCTGGTGTCAATTTGAATAAAGATGATTTTCCTAGGAAAGTATTTCATTCAAGTTTTCAAGTTTATTTTCACAAAGTACAGGAAAGTGGTTACTTGTAATTCTTCTAATTTTTCTCTGCATTTGTGATTATTTCCTCTTATTTCTTGTTTTTTGAGCTTACTTTTAAATTATAAGTTAGATGAAAATTAATTTATTATTTTTTGCTGTACGCGGGCCTCTCACTGTTTTGGCCTCTCCCGTTGCGGAGCACAGGCTCCGGACGCACAGGCTCAGCGGCCATGGCTCACGGGCCCAGCCACTCCGCGGCATGTGGGATCTTCCCGGACCGGGGCACGAACCCGTGTCCCCTGCATCGGCAGGTGGACTCTCAACCACTGTGCCACCAGGGAAGCCCGAAAGTTAATTTATTTTTATTTTATTTTTCAAAGAACCAGGTCTTGAAATTATTTTTTAATTCTTTAATTTTCTGTTTTCTAATTTATTTTCTTTTTTACCTTAATTCATTCTTTTTTATTGTATTTGCTTTTTTGTGATTATTCTGATTTCTTGAGTTGAATGCTTAACTCATTATCATTCTTTCATTTAAAATGTTGATTGAAGACAAAAGTTTTCTCTGAGTAATGCTTTAGCTCTATTTCGTAGGGTCTAATATATAACATTTTCATTGTTGTTAATTTTCGGAAGTTTTACAGATTGTTAGATTTCCTCTTTGATTTAAGAATTGATTAGGAAGGGTTTTAAAATTTATGAATGGTAGGGCCTTTTGTTTTATGGTTTGGTATTAATTTATACTTTTCTTTTTGAAATGTATTGATTCAGGGGCATGGAAACAGAAGTGGGATCAGGCACAATACATAAACTCATTTAATCTTCAAAAATAGTGTTAGGCCCATTTTATAGATGAGAATACAAAATTAAGGAATAGTAGAGTGATACACACACACATATTTAGCTAAGAACTCATTGCCAGAATAATAATAAATAAATCCTGTAAATCAAAACCAAACAATCCAGTTAAAAATATGCAAAAAACTCAATCTAACCCTACACAAAGAAGGTACCCAAATTGTCAAACAGCATTTGAAAGGTTGGTGCCCAGCATCACTATTCATTAGTGAAATTAAAACCCAAATGAGATATCGCTGTACCTGCCCACCACACCTGAATGGCTGAAATTAAAAGATCTGACAAGGCCAAGTATCTTTAAGGATGTTAACCAACTGAAATTCTCATACATTGCTATTTGGAGAGTAAAGTGGTTCAGCCTCTTCAGAAAACTGTTCTTTTTTTTTTTTTTTTTAGGTTAAGCATTTTCCTACTGAGTCTGACCTAGCAATTCTACCCAAGAGAAATCAGTGCATATGTTTCCAAAGATATTCGCACAAAAACAAGTTTAAAGCAACTCTATTATAGTAGCCTAAACTCAACAACCCAAATGTTCATCAACAGAAGAATAGATAAACTGTTTCATATTTGTACAAAATAATATTACTCGTTAATACAAAAAGAATGAACTACTGTTACACTCAACAACATGGATGAATCTTAGTCAGTTACATTGAGTAAAAGAAGCCCAAGCATGGAAGAATGTATGTTGTGTGATGTCAGCAGAGGCATAACTAACCCATGGTGATCAAGCTCCGAATAGTGGTTGGTTTTGGGGGTGGATCGATGAAAAAGGATTCAAGGAACTTTCTGGGGAGATGGAAATGTTTTCTATCTTGCTCTGTGTTGTGGTAACATGTGCATGTTACTGTTTGTTAATTATCCCAATTAAAAACAAAAAGACCAAAGGAGAAAAGAAAAGCAAGTTATCAAGTTATGTGCCAAGCCTATAAGGCACCTGGTAGACCTTGCCTTCCCATCACAGCTTATAGCTTATAGAGATCACTGCAGACTCTGGGGCTTGTTCCCTGGCACTGCTGGTGGGTGTCATAGCACCATAAATCTACCCAATATAGGTGCACATCACTGCTTCTTGGTCTGCAAGAGGCTGAGGCTCATGATGGTTGCCATCCAGCCGTGTCACTGCCTGAGGAGCTGACCTGCTTCCCCGGCAGGGGGACAGAGTGGTGCATCAAAACATCACTGCGATGCACTTTACCCAAAATTAAGTGCTAAGGGATGATAATGGGGCTTTTATGCTACGTGTATGTTTTCCTTTCCATTAAATCTCAGATATGCTGTTTGCTTTAGTATCCTTAGTTCAGGCTGCTTTGAAATGCATAGGGAGAAAGAAACCCTTCATTAAGTTCAGCAGCCCAGCCCAGCAATGCAGCAGTGCTCCTATTTGGTTTTCCTTCTGTAAATATTTGTGCTCTCTCAGGCTAAGGAGTGGCCTGTGCCAGAGACTAAAATATTCCCATTTATAAATCCTCCAGGTGCAGCAGGGAAAGCCTGACCCCTCACCCTGCCCCTGCAATGACCCCAGCCTCACTCATGCGGACCACCCTCTAGGCTGCCCCCAATGCAGACCCATGATCACCTCTCCAGGTTGAATGTAGAAGAGCAGGAGAGGATGAGGCTGAAATTGAACGGTTATTGCAACCCAATTTTTTCAGTCGAAAGGTGAAGGTTACTTTGCTTTTTGTTGCTGCTGTTAAGCTTGTTAATGGAAAGATGGAAAAACAATATTGATAACAGTGAAGTCCAATTTATCCAGAAATGAAGGCTGATTTATTACAGAAGTGAAACAGAAGACGAATAGAAAAGTGAGATATGTAATAAGACCAATAATAGAAAGAAAACTGTAAAAGTCTTAGAGAAATATTTCTTTTTCTACTGGGCCTATTCATCTGGGTTTTCAAATTTCTGCTTTTCACAAGAGGCTCATGATATGAATGCTAATCCCATATAAGAGGTCAGACTGAGGCTTAATTATCTTCCACTGTTAACTCCAACTGACTTGCAGCTAAGGGAATTTTGTTCATTCATTCAATAAACATTTATTGAATAGCATAACATTCCAGATGTTGGGCTTATTCATTTACTTTTTAAAGTGTCAATTTTACGTCTCTATAAATTCACTTCCTTTTTCATTTTCCTAAATTCTTATCATGCTAATTCATGTCAAAGCTGTGATATTCCATGCATTTCTAAGTTTTATCTTACATAAATTGCCCCGTCTGGCTTATAAGTCCATGATAAGGAGCAAATGAAGTAATCTTGATAAAAGCATATGAAAATATTTTCCATCTTAAATACATTTCAAAGTATAATCTAAGTCTTAGACTTTTGTTGGAAAAGAAAAACATCAAAGAAGTTAATTCATCTTTGTAATTTTAATAACCTTATAAAAAATGGAAACAACAAAAAACAGGGAATGGAAACTGACAAGAGATCAGAAATTTTTCTAGTAAAAAATATGATTGCTGAATTTAAAAATGCAGTAGAGAAAAAATATTTATGGAAAGAAGCCAAACGTCTACCCTCTTTAAAAAAGGGCTAACCACAAACAGTCTTACAGGTCAGTTCTTCACTTTTGTGAAACGTTTATGTTATGAAATATGCGAAATCTTTAGAAAGAAATGAAAAAATTTCATATCTCTGATCCTAGAGCCTAACATATATATTATAGGATAAAAAGTGGAACATAAGGACTGATTCATATATAAAATCAAATATCCTAAATAAAATGCCAACAAATCAAATATACCAGTATATATACCTGCATATATACATACATATATGAAATAAAGTTCATATTTTATGGCGAGACAAGAAAAATTTAAACATAAGACATTTTTCTCTTCCCTTTGGCTTCCTTTCTCCCCTTCACTGTGCACTGTGTATCTGCATTAGGCATCGACCAAACCTCCGCCATGGGCAGAAATACCTGCTCAACCACAGAGAACAACATTCTCATCGCACCAATAAGACAACTTAAAAGGTAACACTCCTTCTTGATCTTGTAAGGGGTCACGATGACCAACCACTTTATCCTTGCAGATCTGAATCATGTAAACTGTCAATAATACGTCATTTAATGTACAACCATCTGTCTCAAAAACGTATATAACTGTGCCTAGACTTCTAATGGGCAAAAGAGTTCTTTTTTTTTTTTTTTTTGCGGTATGTGGGCCTCTCACTGCTGTGGCCTCTCCCGTTGCGGAGTACAGGCTCCAGACGCGCAGGCCCAGCGGCCATGGCTCACGGGCCCAGCCGCTCCGCGGCATGTGGGATCTTCCCAGACCGGGGCATGAACCCACGTCCCCTGCATTGGCAGGTGGACTCTCAACCACTGTGCCACCAGGGAAGCCCCAGAAGAGTTCTTGAAGCTTTTCTGAGATGCTCTTCCCAGGTTACAGTCCTCAATTTGGCTTGAATAAAATTTTCCACTTCTTTCTTAGACTGACTGATGAATTTTTCATCAACATATATATACTAGTATATACGTGTTTCTGTTGGTAGCAGGGTGGCAGGATTTAGCATGTGACAGGTTTTTATGGTAGCCACTGGCTTGTCTAAAAGCATAGCCTGAAGCTGAATCAACCTTCTGGGGGATAGCCATTCTGTTCTCTTAGAACTTACTAAAGCCTGGACCCGGTGTGGAGTCCATATAGTGATCAGTGATTGGCTGAGCAAATGTTCACTTTCCAGCCTCCTAAGCAGAGTTGAAGTAGCTGTTACTGCCAATAGATAAGGAGGCCATCCCTTAGCAGTTTGATCTGACCGTCGAGATAAATAAGCAACCACACGAGTTAGGGTCTCCAGTTTCTGAGCTAATACCCCAAGGGCTGTGCCCCTTCTCTCATGAATGTAAAGGTCAGAGGGTTTAGCTCAATCTGGGAGGGTCAGGGCAGGGCCTGACATAATTGCTTTTTCAATTCTCGAAAGGCCCCTTTGCATTCTGAGTTCCATTCAAAAGGGTCATCATCCTTTCCTTTCAACTTTTCATATAGAGGCCCAGCTATTAGACCATAGTTAGGGATCCAGATGCTCAAGACCTGGCCACTCCCAGGAAACCCCTAAGCTGTCTTCCAGCTTTAAGAGGGGTGAGGCTGCAAATGAATTTGTTCTTTTCCTGGGGTGGGCTTCCCTGACTTTCCGTGAGAAAGAAGCCTAGGCAGGTCACCTTAGTTTGTGACCCATTGCCGGGCCCACCTTCCCTGTCTCCTAGTTGGTCTGGGGCCCAGGTTGTACCACACAGGACGATGAGATGCTTCTGCAGGACGCACCCTAACGGGCTACCCCTCAGCTCAGTGGACGTTTGGTTATCCATCCCTTAGACCAGGGGTCCCCAACCCCCGAGCCGTGGACTGGTACTGGTCTGAGGCCTGTTAGGAATCTGGCTGCCCAGCAGGAGGTGAGGGGCGGGTGAGCAAACAAGGCATCTGCTGCTCTCCGTCGCTCCCTGTCGCGCTCGCATTTCCGCCTGAGCCATCCCCGCCCCCCCCCCACCCCGCACATACACACCGCCCCATCTGTGAAAAAATTGTCTTCCACGAAACGGGTCCCTGGTGCCAAAAAGGCTGGGGACCGCTGGCTTAGATGCTCCGTTTTGGATTTGTTTCTAACTACTCAGGGGGCGGTTGGCACCCAAATGTCATAAGATTTGACTCAAAGAAGATTTCTGGTTTGGGAAATTCAGACCCAGCAGCAAACTGTTAATAGATTCCTTAAAAGACCCAAATAGGAGGCGTCCAAATGGCATGGACTCTGATATAACTGGGGTCCCCCTTGAATTTGTAATGGTCCAAGATTGAGATAGTCAGTCCCTTCTTAGCCAGAACAACCTGGCCGGAGCAGGTTGGTCCCTTGGGGTGTGGTGCTGCTGTCTGAGGGAGCGGGGGAGGGGGTCTTCTCTTTCCTCCTTTAGGCCGAAAAGGAGGAGTTTTTCAGACTTCCTGCGGGGTGAGAGTTAAAGGCATGAGGGGTTCCCCAGGGTACTCACCCGTTCACTGGAACAGCGAGGATCCTGTGCGGACCCTGGGAGGAGAGCCTGGGAAGTTTGGTCGATGGGTGTTTCCTGTTCTCTGATCTCGCCAGCAGCTCACAGGGTTTTGCTCCCGAGAATGGGGTTCCTGGTCTTGCGAGGGGCTCTCAGGGCTCCCCGGGCTCCCCAGCTCACCTCCGAGAAACCAGTGCTGCCCAGATGAGGCCACATCACAGGTCGTGTGGCAACCTTGGGACGCTTTTGCCCCTGGGCATCCCTGGAATCCTTTCCTGAACTTGGATCGAGAGTCCTCGTTCTATTTTCTTAGGCATCCTCATTACCTGGGCCTTTCCCAAGTCTCATCCTTTGGCTCACTGGGCTGCCCCCTGACCTTCACCAAACCAGAACTGACCGTGGAGGATGCTATGGTTGACCCCTGGAGGTGGACGAAGGAGGGCCAGACGCCCTGGTGCGGCTGCTATGCCTTGTACTGGGGTCGAGGGGACCGCACTACTGGCGACATGCCGTGGCTCCCTCCTATCCACAGGTCCCTGCCACCCCGGGGGTCGGCACCGCGGGAAGGCCAGCCGGAGGCAGCGGCAGGCACGCGTCACTTTCAGTCTCCGACCCCTAACGATGCCACAGTGTGGTCCCCTCGAGGGGGCGTGGTCCTGATGACTCTGGGGGCCAAGCTGGGTGCGCTCCACACCCGGGTGTCGGGTTGCTGGGCAGAGTTGTTCTGAATTCGGCCCCAGACTGCCGCGTTCCACCCGGTCAGAGAGTCCTCAGAGATCAGAGTCCCTCAGGCTCACGAACCTCCCAAAGCCTCTACCGTCCTCCCGTTGGAGCCGGGACGAGCCCGGAGCCTAGAGGAGGGTGCAGGTGAGAAAGGCCACAGTCTGTCCCATCTGGGGTGTCAAAATTTTGTTACCGAGCCTCCTGAGTTGGTCTCCAGCAAGGGTCCTTCTGCCGGTGTCATTGGAGCCAAGAGAACGAGACCGAGTTCGGTTCATAAGCAAAGGAAAGTTTTGTTCTTGGATCTGAGAAGGCAGAAGCCAAGCTCCTGCTCTAGAGGACACGCTTCCCGACAAGCCGGGGGCAGGGCTGCTTTATATAGGGTCTCGTCAGAGGGGAGGGTGGTGGGGTTCTCGCGAGATCTCAGGGTGGGACTCAGTGTCTCTGCGCACGGCCCGCAGCCGCCATCTTGGACCGTCGTGCACTGCGCGTCTGCGCACAGCCCCGAGCTGAGCTGTAGGTGCGGCTGTTTTGCGCCAGGAGTTCCGGGGTTGAAGGGCCCGTGTGAGGCCTCTGCCTGCAGACCCATGTGAGCAGGAGAGACTGGACTCAGCACAGAGGAAAAAAAAGGTTAGACTTTATTTTATTACCCAGGTTCTATGTTTATTTCTGTGTTTATTTCCCGGGAATTGTTCATGGGCTTTGCCGGTGACAAGGTCGAAGGAGGAGCACCCCTGTGAGATCATAGAAGCCAAGAGGTGGAATGTTTTCAAGGAGCGAGGGGTCGACTGCTGGGAGGCCAGAAATGAGGAGGCTAGAGAAGCTTCTGGCTTTCACAGCAGGGAGGTTTTTGATGTCCTTCCAGGAATCGTTGTGGAGGACCATCGTGAGAAGTATCTCGGAGTTTCTTGTTTGTTTTGTTTAGTTTGCGTTACGCGGGCCTCTCGCTGTTGTGGCCTCTCCCGTTGCGGAGCACAGGCTCCGGACGCGCAGGCTCAGCGGCCATGGCTCACGGGCCCAGCCGCTCCGCGGCATGTGGGATCTTCCCGGACCGGGGCACGAACCCGTGTCCTCTGCATCGGCAGGCGGACTCTCAACCACTGCGCCACCAGGGAAGCCCTCGGAGTTATTTTGTTTTTACTTTTTTTTTTTTTTTTTACTGTTTTAAAATTGAAGTATAGTTGATTTACAATGTTGTATTAGTTTCAGGTGTAAACAGGTGATTCAGTTGAGAAGAACCTCCTTTTAAGTAGGTTAAATAGTGAATGAAAGGTGAGTTAGTGTAATTAGTAATTGCAAACAGTTGTTCCCAAAGGTTTTAATGTGCAGGGAAAGAGAAATTCGAGGATGTGGGGTTTGGGATACTTTTTGTTCCCCCAAGGAAGATACAAAGTAGATCATATTTATTTGCTGATTAAAATAATCCAGGAAGGAATCAATTACTTATGCTGGAGAGAGATCATTGTTGGAGGAAAATATTTGATGATGGAGAAGAGATCCTTCATAAATGGTTAGAAAACTTATTCTTAGATAACAAGATATGTAAATATGCATTGTCATCTCCAAATGAACCTCTGCAGTTAAAAAGTAGTTTTCAATTAAAATCTTAACATTTAAAATATTGTATTTGACCACATTAAATGCCTGAGAAGAAGTGGGATGGTTTTGAAAAATAACAGTCTTGAGGAGAGAGTTGCTCGATCATACAAAGTTTCCGTAATTTTTTATGATGAGGAATAAGCACACTGGCCAGTGGAATAGAATATGATATCTGGGAGTAAGCCTAAAAAAATAAATTGGAAGTTAGTATATGTCAAACCAGTGGAGAAAACATCCTTCATCTCACAGCTTGCTGACTCACAACTACTGAGCCATTTGAAAAAAAAAATAGCTCATGTTGCCAAATCATATATTAAAATAAATTCCAGGTAGATTAATGCTCTAACAGACACCATAAAATACTAAAAGAAAACTTAATGGATTTCTAAGCATACTTTCAAAGGTAAATAGATATGTAAATGGACTGATAGATGGATTATCTAAAAATTAAAATCCTTATTGTAAGATCCAAAGATGAAAAACTCTATGTGGTCATGAAAACATGCTTTAGGTGAGTATTTAATGAGAAGGGAAAATAATCACAAAAATGTCACATTATTAAGCCCCAAATGAAAAGATTATAAAAGATCTTGTATCGTGCAATCCCTACTTTGCAATAAAAATATTTATATATGCACAGAGCAAAGAGTGGAGGAAAAAATTAATGATGTATATTTCATGACAGGAAATCACCTACAGTTTCAATTTTTTTGGAGCTTTTCTGCAGTTCTCAGTACATTTTTTGTGATAGAAAAGAGTTGTACTTTTTCATAATGTCTGAGTCAGTGGTAGCTATTTTAGATAATTTATATTAAAGTTACAATCTTAACTAGCAAATTGCCTTTATAAGATTATGTTTGCTGTCTATTTGCAAAAATTGGGGAAAAAATCCTCAGTAATATAAATTAAGTACCAGGTATTTAAACATATATTTCTTTTCATGGCTAGAATTGAATAACCCTGCCCTTGGACAACACACAGGTACTGGATAACTTTGTATTTGTTCTGCTGGATGCATGGGTGGGGAGGGGATTGCTCCCGAAGGGGGTTCGTGCTATTTCTGTGTCAGTCACTGTATTAGCTTCCTGAGGCTGCTGTAACAAATCACCACAAACTTACTGTCTGAAAACAACAGAAATTTATTCTCTCACTGATTTGGAAGCCAGAAGTCTGAAGTCAGTACCTCTGAGCTGAAATCAAGGTGTCAGCAGGGCCACCCTCCCTCCAGAGGCTCCAAGGAAGAATCTATTTCTTGCCTCTTCCAGCTTCTGGTGTTGTTGGTGCTTGTTCCTTGGCTTGCAGGTGCATCTCTCCTACCTCTGTCTCTGTGATCACATGGCCTCCTCTCTGCTGTGGTGTAATCTCCTTCTGGCCCCCTCTTTAAAGGGCGTATGTATTGTTTTTAGGGCCCACTCTCATAATCCAGGATAATCTCCCCATGTCAGGAGCTTTCATAACTTTTGCAAATCTTTTTTTTTTGCCATATGAAGTAACATTCCCAGGTTCCAGGGATTAGGATGTGGGTATCTTTTGGGGGTAGAGGGCATTATTCAGTCGATCCACAGTCACCCTAAAATGTGCTCAGTCCTGGGGCAAGACCTTTCATCTGGGGCGAGGAGTGGTTTCATAGTCTAGGTGAGACCCCGTCTTTCACTCTCTGCTAGAAGCCGAGGGAGGTGTGTGTGTCAGTCAACAACATCTACTCCCAGAAGCAGTTTCTGGGCAGCTCGCTCTCCAGGAGCATGAACTCTGCGTTGCACCTCCACTGGTGGGTGGCCTAGGCAACCAGAACTCAGGTTTGGACTCAAGGAAACAGTTCTGTCCGTGAGGACAAAATGGGGCATCCTCCATGGTCTCTGGCAGAAGGTGACAGGCTCATCAGAGGGTCATTCTCCCATGGTGGTCATCAGCCTAGAGTAGGCAGTGAAGTTAGTGAGAAGAAAGCAAAAGTGAAATCCAAAAGCTTTCTTTTGAAGTCCCTGACAGCAAAAGATCAGAAAATAGCTAGGGTTCAATTTGAATGGGGTTAATTTTACCTAATTGACTGGCAGGAGCCCATGCCTTCTAATATCCTATTTTTATATTGAGGAAGTTGAGGGCATAGACTTACTGCTTATCTTTCTTTTCTGATGACTTTATGTTTTGTTACTTTTCATATAAAATGTTTTATTACTTTTTTTGTTTTTTGGGGGTACGCGGGCCTCTCACTGTCGCAGCCTCTCCCGTTGTGGAGCACAGGCTCCGGACGTGCAGGCTCAGTGGCCATGGCTCATGGGCCCAGCCACTCCGCGGCATGTGGGATCTTCCCAGACCGGGGCACGAACCCGTGTCCCCTGCATTGGCAGGTGGACTCTCAACCACTGCGCCACCAGGGAAGCCCTATTACTTTTAATATAAAATTTTCGTGTCTTAGGCTTGGATCTTGGAAGACAAACACTGGATTTAAGTATCTTAGAAATGATCGTCTGAAACACTTTCTGTGTCTACTCATCAGCTTCAATAAGAATAAAAAATGACATGAAGCCAGCATAGAGAAAGGAGATGTCTCAGGGAGCAGGACTCTTCCTGAGAATGTGTGCACCCAGGGCAGTCGTGACAGTTGGCCGACCACTCAGAGCTAATAGATCCGGAGGAAGTTGAACAAAGGGACTCCCAGATTTTTATTATCTACCCTGTTGGAATAGCCACACCAGCACCCAGAAATAGTTTGTTACCGTGGTGATTTTGCCGCTCAGAGCATGATGTCACCCAAGCCTTATTTCTGCATTCTGAGTTGTTAAATACTTGGTGATTCATATTAATGGAACTACAATTCTCTGTGCCTGTACCACAAGTTATGATATTTCCCTTTTGTCTGTGCCTGTTTCAGGACCTAGGAATTTCTCATCTGTATCACTTGGGGGGTCTTTCCATGTGCAGACATGGCCATGGCTTACCAGAGTCTGATCTCTAGCCTCAAGCTACCATTTAACTCCGTTCGCATAGTTCCTAACTTTGACATTTATGGATCGCTGTTTTACCACTACTCCAATCTTGACATGTTATTCCCCAACATGATTATTTACACATCTCAATATTTCTGTTTTCATCAAAGCTCTCTATTGTTCCTTTTGCAACAAGGCTCAATATCTTGGCATCACATTTGATTCTTTATTCTATTTGTTGTCCCTTATTTCCAAGCAGTTGCCGGTTGCAGTTGTTTATTTAAAGTATCTCTCCCCTTTGCCTCCCACTGCTCCCTAAAGTTTAGTCTAGAATCTCACTAAGTACCCATAAATAATATTAAAATACTTTGTACTTTTATTTTCCTTATTCCTCTAACCAGCACTGTGTGTACTCAGGTAGACACATTTTAAGGGCACAGAGGAAGACTCCAGAATCTCTAGCTCGGTTGGCTAGAAAGGTTATCATTGAGGGTCCATTCCCTTGGCTGTAAAATCACCTGTGTGATCACCATTAACTAAAAAAGATACAGGTGACTATGTACTCTGGCGAGCTCAGCATGAAGAAATACTCAAACAGAAAAATAGGATGAATTGCGGAACTGAGAACTTCACCTTACGTGGTTTGGGACTGTCATGGTCAGAAAATCACAGATTTCATGCTTTATTCCAACTTCCAAAGCCTTAACACACTTAACTTTATCAGTCATTTACATTTTAGAGTAAATGGTTGCCTTAGCTTCTTTGAAGGAACTAGTTATGATAAGGGGGAGGAAAAGGTAATTATAATTTAGTGTTGGAGAGTAGGAGTTGCAGACAAAAAAAAAAGAGTTTGAAGAAAGAGGAAGCATGAAAAAACAGGCTTTTCCTTCTTAAGAATTCTGAATACCTTCAGTAAATCCTGAATGCCATTACGGTTCATTCAACAAGTATCCGATGAGGACACACAGATATTATGTGTCCATCTCTGTGTTTGAAACTGGACACAGAGAAGTAAGGAAAATGGACCACATTTTACTTGCTTGACGTTTATATCCTAGTAAGAGAGAAAGACACTAGACAGGTAAACAAACAAACAATACACAAGCTAAGTCAAGAGAGTGATATTGATATGAAGGAAATAGAACAGGGTGCTCTTATAGTGATTGAAAGTGGCTGCCACTCAGATTGGATGGTCAAGGAAGACCTCTTGGTGGAGCTTATTCTTGACCTGAGACCCAAATTATAAGAAGATACCAGCCAATGGAAGATCTGAGAGAAAAGTGTTCGAAAGAGAGAGAAAATAGCCTGCAGAGACCCAAAGGTGAAAAGAAGCTCATTGTGTTCAAGGAACAGCCAGTGTGGCTGGAGAATAAGAAAGAACCATGCAAGATAAAATCTGAGGTGGTCAAGCCATTCAGAGTTTTGAGGGTGATGATGGGGGTCTGTATATTATTTTAAAGGAGCTGGGAAGCTCCATTGAAGGGCTTGAAGTACAGGTGTAACACAATATGCTTTATACTCTATAGAGGGTACTTGAGCTGCTGTGGGAGAATAAACGGATTGTGGAGGGAAAGAAGACACCTCCTGAGTAGACTATCAGTGAATTTAAGTGAGAGATGATGGCTTGGACTAGGATTGTGGCAGTGGGGTTGACTGGATATGGTCAAATTTAAGACAAAATTTGGATTTGGGGTGTTACTGCTGCTGGATAAGGTAGATGTTGATTGAGAGAGGAAGATGGATAAAGATGGCTTGATGTTTTTGCCTGAGCAACTGGGTCACTCATGGTGCCATATTGAGATGAGAGGTGGATGGGACAAGGCTTTGGATACACCAAAGCCTTTCGTGTGTGCTGAGCTTTCTTTTTGATGCTGACAGGGCAGTGTGGGGACTGGGATGGTGAGTGAGTTCCCTATATCAAACCCTTTGGTGGGCACAAGACTGAGTGCTTGAGTTTAGGTTTATTTTTTTATGAATGTCCAGATCTGTTTCCCCCCTGCCCTCTCAGACTTGTGTGGCCAGTTGGAAATGTCTGCTTTGTGTTAATCTCTCCCTCATTTCTGGAGCAGGGGCTGAGACCCCGCCACATCTCCTGTGCTCTGCATCCACGCCTTTGGGCCTCTTGAGATGCCCATTTGGCATCCCAGTGGAAGTTTCAGATCAGCTGTAGGTCCTATGAGTCTAGAGTTCCAGATAGAATTCTAGTCTAGACATGTAAATTAGAGCACTGCCGACTTATTTGCCAACAAGAGACTGAGAGACTGGATCTGATTTCCTAGGAAGAGAGTGGGAAGAGAGAGAGGGAAAAGCAGAGTTCATAATCACTTTAGTCTTCTAAAAATACTCTTTTAATGTGCATTTTCCTGCTTTCTTACTCCATGATTCTAAAGCTTTTCCATTTCTCACTAGAATGTAATTCACTTTAATGTTTAAAGTGCTGAATGAAAATCCCATATCCTTTCTAATTACTCCAGTCCACCCTGATCTTTCCATATTCTGCATTTCTGTACCCTTCTGGCTAATGAAGAATTAACCTTATCCAAAGGGCTGCCTGGCCTTCATCTTCAGCTATTGGAAGGTGATCTCTGGGCATCTGGGATATCCTACCTCATAGCAGTGTCTTTGTTTGCCTGGGGGCTTTGGCCACTGGACAGTCTAACAGTGTGATTCATGTTGGGGCCTTTGGTCCATGTGGTGTCAGTTCTGGTCCTTGGAGGGACTGGAGACCAAAGGAAGTGACCCCACCTCAGGGAGAAGCTGGACAATAAAGGTCAGTCATGCAGGCGGTATGGGATGGAGTCCCAATAAAAATTCTGTGGTTGGTAATACACCCTGCATATTGTCACACATAGCAACTGGGAGGAGTTAACTCCTTCCACGTATCCACAGGGAGAGGATAACTGAAAGCTCTGCGTTTGGAAATTTCCTGGACTCTGCCCTCTGTGTGTCCCTTCCCTTGGCTGATTTTAATCTGTGTTTTTTCCCTGTAATTAACCATAACTGTGAGTATAACAGCTTTCAATGAGTCCAGTGAGTCCTTTCAGTGAATTATCAAACCTAAGTGATTTTAGAAACCCCCTGTTATGGACTGAATGTTTTTATCCACCCCCCCACCCCCTGCCAATCCATATGTTAAGATCCTAACCCCTGATGTGATGGCATTTGGAGGTGGGGCATTTGGAGATTAGGTCATGAAGGTGGAGTTGTCATGAATGGGATTAGTGCCCTTATGAAAGAGACCCCAGGGACCTCCCTCACCCCTTCTACCATGTGAGGCCACAGAGAGAAGACAGCGGTCTAGGAACCAGGAAGTGGGCTCTCACCAGACACTGAATCTGCTGGTGCCTTGATCTCGGACTCTTCAGCCTCCAGAACTGTGAGAAATAAATGTTTGTTGTTTAAGTCACCCAGTCTGTGACATTCTTATTACAGCAGTCTGAACTAAGACACCCCCCGAATTTGCAGTTGGTATCCTGTGTGGTCTGTTCCCTCTAACTTGGTCGTTTTGGCCCTCCTCTTCCCACCTTCATTTTGGTGGTTAATAACATTCTTATTTCCTCGTTATTCAGATATTTCACGTGTTTCTGTCTCTTTTTCCCCCAAGAGTGGATCTCCTAGAGAGCTTTCATTTCTTTTGTATCCTTCTTAACACTTAGCAGAACTTGGGGGCTCTTAATAGGTTCTCAATATAAGTGTTAAATTTAATTGTCATGTTAAGTCATTTTCTTTCTTTTTTAATAATTATTATATTACTTAAAAATCCTTGTCATGAAATTTGGACTTTATGTAATTTTTCTTCTTTGTACTTATTAAAATGAGGAGGTGCTGTATATATGTGTATATGTATTTAAGGGGGTGGCCAGAAAGAAGATGTAAGAGGAAGCAGTTTTTCTGAATGTGATTTTCTGTACTGTTTGAATTCCAGCCAGTAAATGGTGCAGCTGTATCTTCCTCAGGCATAGGGCAGAGATTTGGGGGAGAGGCGGAAACATGCATTACCGATTTTGGGGCGATGTGTCAAGGAGAAAGCTTGTGTCCCTGGTTCTCTGCTTAGCATACTTGCACTTGCCCTATAAATCGACACTTCCCAATATGGTAGCTACTACCCCCATGTGGCTGTTGAACACAGGAAATGTGGCTCATCCAACTTGAGATGCGCTGTGAGTATAAAATACACACTGGATTTCGAAGATGTAGTACCCAAAAAAGTAAACTATTTCTTTAATGATTTTTATAAACTGACCACATGTTGCTATGATAACACTTTGAATATATTGGCTTAAATAAAAAAATATTATTAAAATGAACATTACCAGCTTATTTCTACTTTTATAAAAAAATGGGGCCGCTAGAAAAGGTAAAAGCATATATGTGGCTCACATTTGTGTGTCGCATCACATTTCTGCTAGGCAGTGCTGCTCTGATGCCTGGAACAGTCACCTCCTGTCTGTCTCCATCCCTGGTATGCGCATCCTTACTTCTGGGTGACAAAGTCTGCAGGAAGCAGGTTTCCTCTTTCCTTGTTTCAGTGCTGGAGAAGAACCCATGGTTTCCCTCCCTCCTTTTTATTTCTGATAGTCATTTTCTTTCATTTTTAAGAGGTGAGGAGGTTGAAGGGAAAGAATAAGATGTTACTCTCAGCCGTCATCTTTCCAGATGTTCTTGAAAAAGCTTCCTTAGAAACAAATTTTGGGAAGCAGAGAAATACCTTAGGATAACCAGTCAAGAACTTATCTTCAACACATCAACTCCAATAGTTATTAAAGACAGAAACTTCAAAAGTGTTGGATTTTTTTTCCTTTTTAAATTTTTCTAAAAATGTTTCAGAGCCAAGGAGAAATTGTGTGTGCCAGGATTTGGTGAAAAGGACTGTTTTTTTTCCTTAATATGATTTTTAAAATTTATTTATTTTATTTATTTATTTTTGGCTGTGTTGGGTCTTCCTTGCTGTGTGCGTGCTTTCTCTAGTTGCAGCGAGCAGGGGCTACTACTCTGTTGCGGTCCGTGGGCTTCTCATTGTGGTGGCTTCTCTTGTTGCGGAGCACGGGGTCTAGGCACGCAGCCTTCAGTAGTTGTAACTTGTGGGCTTCAGCAGTTGTGGCTCGCGGGCTCTAGAGCGCAGGGTCATTAGTTGTGGTGCACGGGCTTAGTTGCTCCATGGCATGTGGGATCTTCCCAGACCAGGGCTCGAACCCGTGTCCCCTGCATTGGCAGGCGGATTCTTAACCACTGTGCCACCAGGGAAGCCCAAAAAGGACGTTTTATTGCAAAGTTACCAGCTCTGAGAATTTGGTTGTCATAAAGAATCTCCATAACCTTTCATGAAACATCAGGAAGGTGATAGTTTAGTAATGACCCTAATGTGTTCTAGGGCAGGGCTCCCCAACTCCAGGGACCTAAGGCCTGATGATCTGAGGTGGAGCTAATGTAATAATGATAGAAATACAGTGCACAATAACTGTAATGCGCTTGAATCATCCCGAAACCATCCCCCACCCCCACCCTGGTCGTTGAAAAAATTGTCTTCCACGAACATGGTCCCTGGTGCCAAAAAGGTTGGGGAACCGCTGTTCTAGGGCACAACTAATGAGAATCTCTGTAACAGAGGAAAGAAAACAATTGAGAATTTACAGTTAAATCTCCTGGGAGTAATGTATGAATTGTATTAATGACTTCTTCAAAGCAGAATCTAGCTCCTTGTTTTATCAGAAACTCTTAAAGTGGTTGTCAGTTTTATAAAGGGAAGTAGCTATTCTATTTTTCTGAAAGTATTAGAAAATGTAGAGACAGTGCCATCTTTTTTTTCATAACTGCAATGACTGTCTTTGTGCAATAAGTCCAAAATTCATTACCAGATAACCAGAAGATGGTATACTAGACACAGGTAGCCTTGGATGCTCTGCACAGATCTCTCATGCCGTGCAAATCGTTACTTCTTTTTGGGTGGTTATCAAGGGTGAGAGGTCCTGACCCTATCAAACACAGCTAGTTTAATTATATCCCCTTCGAAAAGCAGTTTAATCATTCAAAATACATTTTTAAAGGCTTCCAGTGAAAGGCATAAAAAGAAAAAAATGTCTTTTAACCATAATTTAGTGATTCTCCAACCTTGACTTTTGGCTTTCCTTGCTGCCTAAGTGGTCATATATTTTATAAGCCTTGCTAATTTGCTGTTAAATTTGCTATTTATATGATCCTAGATGATTTGTTGGACTTCATTGAACAGAAAAGATTTTTATTAGCAGCCAGTACTTTAAAAGAGGTGGGTTTTTTTCACACCATCAAGGCCACTTTCTCAGCTTATTGACAGCTTTATGAGTGTAGCTGGATAAAGAACAGTTTCCTGTGTCCAAAGCCATTTTGCATTCCATGGGGCAAAAGCTTGGACTTTTAATTAGTATATAAGGGCCTTCCTTTCTCTCCTGGCGTTCCCTGGGGGCACAGGGCCGTTACACTTGCATTTAGATAGTTAATCACTTTTCCAGACTTCAGTCCACTAAAATTAGGGAGGTCTTTAGGGCCCATGTTTACCTGGATCTGGGCCAGCCCAAGATGGTATTTATTTCTGCACATCTGCATTTTGTATATGTATACCCATGGTTTTGCCTTTCTAATTAATTGAAGGTATTTTGCCTACTGCAAAAACTGTCAAATGAGTTCTGTTTAGAATCTTGTTTGAGTGCCTATTGGATATTTTTCACAAGAGAATGAAATATGCTCTAGACTTTTCCCAGATGAGTTTGCTCTCTGCATCAAGTACCAGGCAAATTCTCCTCATTCCTTTCTCTCTTGTCCTGTCCTCACTATCCAGCAGATTTATAGGAGTTTTCAGGTTTTGTGTTTCTGTTAAAATTTTCCTGATTGTTATAATCCTACCCAGCGAATTCTTTCTCTTTTCAAGATGGTGTTAAGGCTTTGATTATGAAAATGAGATGCCGAAGAGTAAATGAATATTTGGGGGCTCAAAGCGGTAGCCTGGTTGTTGCTAGTATTTGGTGTCTTTTGACCCTTTAGGGGAGGCGTGTGCTTTCAGAATACTCTGGTTGGCCGGCTCTGGTCCCTTGCTCCGTCTTCGCAGACACACGTGGTCAGCAGTCAGAGTAAATGGGCTTCTGCCAAAGGGCGGAATTATTGTTATCCAATAATAGTGATACTAGGACCACCTGAAGCCTATTCACTTATTTAAGTAAAGAGCAGGCTTTTTTTTTTTTTTCTGGTATGCGGGCCTCTCACTGCTGTGGCCTCTCCCGCTGCGGAGCACAGGCTCCGGACGCGCAGGCCCAGCGGCCATGGCTCATGGGCCCAGCCGCTCCGTGGCACGTGGGATCCCCCCGGACCGGGGCATGAACCCACGTCCCCCGCATCGGCAGGTGGACTCCCAACCACTGCGCCACCAGGGAAGCCCAAGAGCAGGCTTTTGATATGAAGATGCTCCTCAGGAAATTTTTCTGCATTGCCCATTTTTGTTTATTTTGTAACCATGTCAAGAAGATCTATTTCTTGACTCAAAAATGAACATACAACAAACAAAACAAAAAAACCATGGATTTTTGTCCATGACCCAGAAATCTGGCAGCTTAGAGATGCTGCTGGTAAACTTCAACCAAATCTCATTGTTTGGGACTGCAAAATAGAAGGCTATCGTAGTGATCTCAGGTTCAAGATCTGACTGCATTTGAGCATCAGCAAGTTTCCTCATTCTTCTTAATCTCCATCTTGTCCTCAAGGAACTCATACACATACAAGCGTTTGCAAACATCTACACAATTTACAATTAGCAGCCTAACCCAAACTAATTCTGAATGTGCTGCCCTGTGAGCCATTTGCTTAGAATGTGCTGACCACTCCCTTGAAGTAATGAACAAAGTCACAGAATGCATTAAGCACCCAGCACACATTCCAGTTTGGGGCTTTGCTGTATCAGTCATTTGCAGACGGTTTCCAGAATATCAATATTGGTAGCCGATGGAAACTAGCGCTGAAATTTAATCTGTTCGTTTCTTTGACAGATTGCAGTGAAAACCAGTTCTCTTCTAATTTGTGCAAAATGAATATTTACTTTATGGGCTACTTTATACTAGTAACTACATAGCCTGAACTCCAGCATCTCTGGGGAAACCTATCCTGCTGCTATATTCTTGCTTGAATCCATAGGTTAGCAAAATTGAGTTTTAATATCTTCTATTTCCACCCTCATGATTCTGGCAATTGTATTTATTTTCTCTTCCTAGTCTAGGCAGTCACTCTGCTTGCCCATTTTTAGGAAGTAGTCTCCGATGTTCCCTTTGCTGCTCAAGATTTCTTTTCTCACAAATCAGTGATCCTGATCTAGTGATTCTGTGAAAAGTAAGTCAGCCTGGGAGCTAGGGAGCCTCTACTCTAGCTCGTCCCCTCATAGCGGTGAGAACTTGGGCATAGCACTTCACCTCTCAAAATCTTTGCTCATCCAATGAATAAGATGAGATGTTTCCCCAAGGCACTTCCCAGTTATCTGATTTTGCTGTCCTCAAGAGGCAGCTTTATCCACTAGCATTCTTGGTGTAGAAATATGCCTCAAGGAACAAAACGTTTAGTCTAGTTTCAATGCTTCCCTTTCCACCTTTTTGCTGACAGTGCCCTAGGAGATTGTGGTACCAATCGAATGCATGTGATTTATGGAATATTCTAGAAAATGTCTTCAAGTTCCATGTATGCGTTTCACCTCAGCTCTTGAGTGTTGTGGTCTTCATTATCAAACAGGGTACAGTTTTCTTTCTTCCTTCCCTCCCTCCCCTTTTTCTCCCTCCCTTCTCCTGCGGCAGGACAAGCAATGCTCCTTCTCTGTTTATTCCACAGAAGGATGTTCCTGAGCTCACTGTCCATTGCCCACGCTCCTGTACTCAGCCACGTTCTCCAGCTGACCTGCATGCCCTATGGATTATATGGGCACACATGACCCATGGATTTTCCTAAGGCACCAGAGTGAATGATAGAATCAAAACTGTACTCAGTAGACAAGAGTGTGCTTCTTATATGGGTCCATTTGCCCCATATTTTCTCCTCTTTGTGGTTTTATATCAGTCACACCCATTTTTAGTTAAGAAGTAAGTAATTTTCTTAACTAGAAGCTACCTAGGTTTCCTTAGTGGGTTTTTTTATGTTTATTTATTTTTTTCTTATTAGTCATCCATTTTATACACATCAGTGTATACATGTTAATCCCAATCTCCCACTTCATCCCACCACCACCACCACACCCCCCTGCTGCATTCCCCCCTTGGTGTCCATACATTTGTTCCCTACATCTGTGTCTCAATTTCTGCCCTGCAAACCGGTTCATCTGTACCATTTTCTAGGTTCCACATATACGCATTAATATACGATATTTGTTTTTCTCTTTCTGACTTCACTATGTATGACAGTCTCTAGATCCATCCACGTCTCTACAAATAACCCAAGTTTGTTCCTTTTTATGGCTGAGTAATATTCCATTGTATATATGTACCACAACTTCTTTATCCATTCGTCTGTCGATGGGCATTTAGGGTGCTTCCATGGTCTGGCTATTGTAAATAGTGCTGCAGTGAACATTGGGGTCCATGTGTCTTTTTGAATTATGGTTTTCTCTGGGTATATGCCCAGTAGTGGGATTGCTGGGTCATATGGTAGTTCTATTTTTAGTTTTTTAAGGAACCTCCATACTGTTCTCCATAGTGGCTGTATCAATTTACATTCCCACCAACAGTGCAAGAGGATTCCCTTTTCTCCACACCCTCTCCAGCATTTGTTGTTGGTAGATTTTCTGATGATGCCCATTCTAACTGGTGTGAGGTGATAACCTCATTGCAGTTTTGATTTGCATTTCTCTAATAATTAGTGATGTTGAACAGCTTTTCATGTGCTTCTTGGCCATCTGTAGGTCTTCTTTGGAGAAAGGTCTATTTAGGTCTGCCCATTTTTGGATTGGGTTGTTTTTTTTTTTAATATTGAGCTGCATGAGCTGTTTACATATTTTGGAGATTAATCCTTTGTCCAATGATTCATTTGCAAATATTTTCTCCCATTCTGAGGGTTTTCTTTTCGTCTTATTTATGGTTTCCTTGGCGGTGCAAAAGCTTTTAAGTTTCATTAGGTCCCATTTGTTTATTTTTGTTTTTATTTCCATTACTCTAGGAGGTGGATCAAAGAATATCTTCCTGTGATTTATGTCAAAGAGTGTTCTTCCTATGTTTTCCTCTAAGAGTTTTAGAGTGCCCAGTCTTACATTTAGGTCTCTAATCGATTTTGAGTTTATTTTTGTGTATGGTGTTAGGGAGTGTTCTAATTTCATTCTTTTACATGTAGCTGTCCAGTTTTCCCAGCACCACTTATTGAAGAGACTGTCTTTTCTCCATTGTATATCCTTGCCTCCTTTGTCATAGATTAGTTGACCATACGTGTGTGGGTTTATCTCTGGACTTTCTATCCTGTTCCATGGATCTATGTTTCTGTTTTTGTGCCAGTACCATATTGTCGTGATTACTGTAGCTTTGTAGTATAGTCTGAAGTCAGGGAGTCTGATTCCTCCAGCTCCGTTTTTTTCCCTCAAGACTGCTTTGGCTATTCGGAGTCTTTTGTGTCTCCATACAAATTTTAAGACTTTTTGTTCTAGTTCTGTAAAAATTGCCATTGGTAATTTGATAGGGATTGCATTGAATATGTAGATTGCTTTGGGTAGTACAGTCATTTTCACAATATTGATTCTTCCAATCCAAGAACATGGTATATCTCTCCATCAGTTGGTATCATCTTTAATTTCTTTCATCAGTGTCTTACAGTTTTCTGCATACAGGTCTTTTACCTCCTTAGGTAGGTTTATTCCTAGGTATTTTATTCTTTTTGTTGCAATGGTAAGTGGGAGTGTTTCCTTAATTTCTCCTTCAGATTTTTCATCATTAGTGTATAAGAATGCAAGAGATTTCTGTGCATTAATTTTGTATCCTGCAACTTTACCAGATTCATTGATTAGCTTTAGTAGTTTTCTGGTGGCATCTTTAGGATTCTCTATGTATAGTATCATGTCATCTGCAAACAGTAACAGTTTTACTTCTTCTTTTCTGATTTGTATTCCTTTTGTTTCTTTTTCTACTCTGATTGCCATGGCTAGGACTTCCAAAACTATGTTGCATAACAGTGGTGAGAGTGGACATCCTTGTATTGTTCCTGATCTTAGAGGAAATGCTTTCATTTTTTCACCATTGAGAATGATGGTGGCTGTGGGTTTGTCATATATGGCCTTTATTATGTTGAAGCAGGTTCCCTCTGTGCCCACTTTCAGGAGAGTTTTTTATCATAAATGGGTGTTGAATTTTGTCAGAAGTTTTTTCTGCATCTATTGAGATGATCATATGGTTTTTATTCTTCAATTTATTAATATGGTGTGTCACATTGATTGATTTGCATATATTGAAGAATCCTTGCATATCTGGGATAAATCTCACTTGATCATGGTGTATGATCCTTTTAATGTGTTGTTGGATTCTGTTTGCTAGTATTTTGTTGAGGATTTTTGCATTTATATTCATTAGGGATATTGGTCTGTAATTTTCTTTTTTCGTAGAATCTTTGTCTGGTTTTGGTATCAGGGTGATGGTGGCCTCATAGAATGAGTTTGGGAGTGTTCCTTACTCTGCAATTTTTTGGAAGAGTTTGAGAAAGGTTGGTGTTAGCTCTTCTCTGAATGATAGAATTCACCTGTGAAGCCTTCTGGTCCTGGACTTTTGTTTGCTGGAAGATGTGTGTTTTTTTTTGCGGTACGCGGGCTTCTCACTGTTGTGGCCTCTCCTGTTGCGGAGCACAGGCTCCGGACACGCGGGCTCAGCGGCCATGGCTCACGGGCCCAGCCGCTCCGTGGCATGTGGGATCTTCCCGGACTGGGGCACGAACCCGTGTCCCCTGCATCGGCAGGTGGACTCTCAACCACTGTGCCAATCACAGTTTCAATTTCATTACTTGTGATTGGTCTGTTCATATTTTCTATTTCTTCCTGGTTCAGTCTTGGAAGGTTATACCTTTCCAAGAATTTGTCCATTTCTTCCAGGTTGTCCATTTTATTGGCGTATAGTTGCTTGTAGTAGTCTCTCAGGATGCTTTGTATTTCTGCCATGTCTGTTGTAACTTCTTTTTCATTTCTAATTTTATTGATTTGAGTCCTCTCCCTCTTTTTCTTGATGAGTTTGGCTAATGGTTTATCAATTTTGTTTATCTTCTCAAAGAACCATCTTTTAGTTTTGTTGATCTTTGCTATTGTTTTCTTTGTTTCTATTTCATTTATTTCTGCTCCGATCTTTATGATTTCTTTCTTTCTGCTAACTTTGGGTTTTGTTTGTTCTTATTTTTCTAGTTTCTTTAGGTGTAATGTTAGATTGTTTATTTGAGATTTTTCTTGTTTTTTGAGGTAGGCTTATATAACTATAAACTTCCCTGTTTGAACTGCTTTTGCTGCATCCCATAGGTTTTGGATTGTCGTGTTTTCATTGTCATTTGTCTCTAGGTTTTTGATTTCCTCTTTGATTTCTTCAGTGATCTCTTGGTTATTTAGTAACGTATTGTTTAACATCCATGTGTTGGTGTTTTTTACATTTTTTTCCCTGTAATTGGTCTCTAATCTCATAGTGTTGTGGTCAGAAAAGATGCTTGATATGATTTCAATTTTATTAAATTTACTGAGGCTTGATTTGTGACCCAAGATGTGATCTATCCTGGAGAATGTTCCATGCCCACTTGAGAAGAAAGTGTAATCTGCTGTTTTTGGATGGGATGTCCTATAAATATCAATTAAATCTATCTGGTCTATTGTGTCATTTAAATCTTCTGTTTCCTTATTTATTTTCATTTTGCGTGATCTGTCCATTGGTGTAAGTGAGGTGTTAAAGTCCCCCACTATTATTGTGTTACTGTCGATTTCCTCTTTTATAGCTGTTAGCAGTTGCCTTATGTACTGAGGTGCTCCTATGTTGGGTGCATATATATTTATAATTATTATATCTTCTTCTTGGATTGATCCCTTGATGATTACTTACTGTCCTCCCTTGTCTCTTGTAACATTCTTTATTTTAAAGTCTATTTTATCTGATATGAGTATTGCTACTCCAGCTTTCTTTTGATTTCCATTTGCATGGAATATCTTTTTCTATCCCCTCACTTTCAGTCTGTATGTGTCCCTAGGTCTGAAGTGGGTCTCTTGTAGACAGCATATATATGGGTCTTGTTTTTGTATCCATTCAGCGAGCCTGTGTCTTTTGGTTGGAGCATTTAATCCATTCACGTTTAAGGTAATTATCAATATGTATGTTCCTATTACCATTTTCTTAATTTTGAGGGGTTTGTTTTTGTAGGTCGTTTTCTTCTCTCCTATTTCCCATTTAGAGGAGTTCCTTTATCATTTGTTGTAGAGCTGGTTTGGTGGTGCTGAATTCTCTTAGCTTTTGCTTGTCTGTAGAGCTTTTGATTTCTCCATCGAATCTGAATGAGATCCTTGCTGGGTAGAGTAATCTTGGTTGTAGTTTCTTCCCTTTCATCACTTTAAGTATATCATGCCACTCCCTTCTGGCTTGTAGAGTTTCTGCTGAGAAATCAGCTGTTAACCTTATGCGAGTCCCTTTGTATGTTATTTGTCATTTTTCTCTTGCTGCTTTCAATAATTTTTCTTTGCCTTTAATTTTTGCCAATTTGATTACTATGTGTCTTGGCGTTTTTCTCCTTGGGTTTATCCTGTATGGGACTCTCTACACTTCCTGGACTTGGGTGGATATTTCCTTTTTCATGTTAGGGAAGTTTTCAACTATGATCTCTTCAAATATTTTCTCAGGTCCTTTCTCTGTCTCTTCTCCTTCTGGGACCCCCTATTATGCGAATGTTGTTGTGTTTAATGTTGTCCCAGAGGTCTCTTAGGCTGTTTTCATTTCTTTTTATTCTTTTCTCTTTATTCTGTCCCGCAGAAGTGAATTCCACCATTCTGTCTTCCAGATCACGTATCCATTCTTCTGCCTCAGTTATTCTGCTATTGATTCTTTCTAGTGTATTTTTCATTTCAGTTATTGTGTTGTTCATCTCTGTTTGTTTGTTCTTTAATTCTTCTAGGTCTTTGTTAAACATTTCTCCGTCTTCTCAGTCTTTGCCTCCATTGTTTTTCTGAGGTCCTGGATCATCTTCAGTATCATTATTCTGAATTCTTTTTCTGGAAGGTTGCCCATCTCTATTTCATTTAGTTATTTTTCTGGGGTTTTATTTTGTTCCTTCATTTGGTACACAGTCTCTGCCTTTTCATCTTGTCTGTCTTTCTGTGACTGGTTTTGTTCCACAGGCTGCAGGATTGTAGTTCTTCTTGCTTCTGCTGTCTGCCCTCTGGTGGATGAAGCTCTTTCTTAGTGTTTATTCCTCCCACCCTTCTTTCTTTTCCGTTTCTTTTTCTCTCTTTCCTTCTTTCTCTTTTCCTTTGTTCCTCCTTCCCTCCCTCTCTTTTTCTTTCTTTCTTTCTTTCCTTCCTCCTCCCTCCCTCCCTCCCTCCTTCCCTCCCTCCCTCCCTCGTTCCCTCCCTCCCTCCCTCCTTACCTCCTCCCTCCCTCCCTCTCTTCCTTCCTTCCTTCCTCTCTCTCTCTCTTTCTCTGCCTGAGCTCTTTCCTCCTTCAGTATATCCCATTAAGCTATGTATTTCTATTCAACAGGGTAAGTGTTATGTCCCCAGGCATTTCTTTAAGAATAGAATGTCATGGGGTGGTGTGGGGTGTAGTAAAATCACAGCTGCTTGGCCCGCTAGTTATTCAGGCCCTTTATCTTCAAGTACTGCTCAGAAACTCCTCCTGAAATGCACCTGCTTTAGTTCTGTCTCGTCTACACTGCCTTTCTCACAGCCAGAGCCTCGCTCTTCATTCATTGCACAAGTATTAATGGAGCACCTACTATACGTAGGTACTGGCACTAAGAGAGTTCTGAGCTCTGCTCTCAGGGAGTTTGGAGTCTACTGAGGGAAACATGAAAATAAAACTGAGAACAGATATAACATTGATGAATGTGATAAATGTTTGACACCTGAGGGAAACACATTGTGGGAAAGAACACTGAGGAATGTGCTGCTTATAGATGGGTTCATTGGGGAAGGTCTGAATGAGGGCACGAGTGTGAGGGAAGGAAAGCCAAGCCGAGGGTGTCACGTGCACAACCAGATGCCGCGTTGGAAGAGGTGCTGCATTTGCTAACTCTAGCAGGTTGGTGTCTGGAATATAGAAGCAAACTGGGAGAGTAGTGAGAGTTAAAAGTCGAATGGATGACAGAGTATGATCATGAGGTCATTAGATATTATGCTGAGGAAACTGGATCTTTGTCCTGGAGGTAAGAGGGATGACTTAACCAAATTTATATTTGGTTTTGCCGGGCCTGATGCATATACAGTTTGGCGGGGGTTTCTCTTTTTTTAAAAAAAATGTTGGTGTATTATTGTAGCACTGTATTCCAGAAGGTATATAGAATCTATTTAAGATGAAAACATCTGACTTAAGAAAACAGAAATATTGAACTCATCATCTTTTTTCTCTAACTTTTTATTTTAGGTTGGAGTATAGTGGATTAACAATGTTGTGTTAGTTTCAGGTGTACAGCAAAGTGATTCAGTGATACGTATACATGTGTCTATTCTTTTTCAAATTCTTTTCCCATTTAGGTAGTTATGTAATATTGGGCAGAGTTCCCTGTGCTGTATAGTAGGTCTTTGTTGGTTATCCCTTTTAAATGTAGCCGTGCGTACATGTCAGTCCCAAACTCCCTATCCCTACCCCCATCCCTTCCCCCTCAGTAACCATAAGTTTGTTCTCTAATGGGGGGGGGGTCTCTCTTTAAGAAATAAATAATATGAATTTAAAAATCCAAAATTAGGTACAAAAGTGAATATTTGTTTAGAATGAGAAAAGAAAGCACAACAAATTACAAATTTAAAAATGCTGAGAAAAATCCGGAAAAATAACATATTTTATTAATTTACTGCCAACATACTTCTGTAAAAGATTTCCTCCTATGTTTGCAGTACTCAACCTTTGGTTCACCTCTTCACATGCATTTTCTTATATCACTTTCTATTGACGGAGTAGGAAGATAGTTTAGTTTATCCTCTAGCATGGTTAATGGAAATTTTATTTATTATTAAGAGTTTAAATGTTTCTTTCATCTTTACAGTTTATTGGTGGTTTATGTAAGTTTTTAGGTTTGTTTACCATATTTGAGAAAACCTCTCAAGGTTATTTCATGTGTTATGAGCCATACGATTTTGACACAGTATATCAAATTTTCTTGTATGGTTACTAATACAAATACTCTTTGAATGGATAACTAATTATTCAGCTTTTCTTTGATGGCTTTATGTCATGATGCTAAGACAGTGGGCACAGAGATAATTAGTAGTATTTCTGAAAGTCATTCTTATATGGGAACAATAAACAATAACTTACCTCTATGTGGAGATGACTACAAACCATGTATGTATATCCTACTAAATTCCAAGTGTAATCCCGGCCTAATTTCTCCTTGGCTCAATGCCCCCAAAGTACCTGACACAAGAGGAAGAGGGGAAGCATCTTACCTTTGCAAATTTTACAAAACACATGGCCATATGGACATACTACTAGGGCTCTTTCCAAGTCTTGGCAGGGGCCTGTGCAAGTGAGGGACCATGAAACAAACTTTATCAGCCTCAGAGAACATCTGCTGCAAGGTAGCCAAGGTGAAGATGGGCCGAAGGGATCCTGCCTGGAAGCACAGAAACCTCAGTGGGGCTGTGACCCAAGGTGGGTCCCTGAGAATGAAAACAAAGGCATATTTGATTTTTATATCTCTTAGTTTTTTAATTAAAAATTTTTTTATTGAAGTATAGTTGATTTACAATGTTGTGTTTCAGGTGTACAGCAAAGTGATTCAGATACATATATATATAAAATATAATTCTTTTTCAGATTCTTTTCCATTATAGGTTGAGCATAGTTCCCTGTGCTATACAGTAGGTCCATTTTGGTTATATATTTTATATATAGTAGTTAAGAGTTTGGGATTAATATATCCATAGTACTTTATATCTCTTCTTTAAGGGGGAATATAATTGATAGGTTTTGGGTGATTTGTTTTTTGGGGAAGGGGGAAAGGGAAGAAACAAGGATGATTCAACTTTCTGGCTCGAGTAACTGGGGGAGGTTATGTCATTGAGACAGGAAGCATGATTAGGAGATAAGACTTGTGAACATGACTGATTTGAGGGGCCTAATGATAACTGAGTTGGCAACATTGGTCTGAAGAGTGAGCTGGGAGGTGATGGTGGGAGCGATGGGGTTGGGAGGTTGGTGGTGCTGTCAGTGAGTGCAGGGCTGGAGCTGGAACCAGGGAGTGGCTGCTGCCTCAGCCAGAGCAGCCCTAGAACAGGGTGGTAAACCAGGTCAATGGCCCTAGCAGTTTGCTACAAGTTTGGCTTGGACCAAACCCTTCTCTTCCAAATGCACTGGCTAAGGTGTCTCACTCACTGTTTCCACCAAGCCTCTCATTCAACTTAATTTGGCATGTTTCATGACAAAAATTCCTGGGTCCAAACTTTATAGGTCTTTAGTTGAATAGCTCTCTCAGTTAACAATCAAGTAATGAATCAGGACTTTTTTTTTTCCCACTCATAAGTTCTAGCTGATTCTTTTTATTATGCTTCATCAGGTCATTGTTGTTAATCTTTTGCTTCTTACTCATGCTTTTTAAAATTCTGTTTTATTTTCACAGTCATTTAAAATATTCTTATTTATAGCTAATAAAAACAACCTCAGAAGTCTTTTCTTAAAAAAAAGAGTTTTATTTTGCATTTAAATAAAATTTAACCACACCTTGAATTTGAAAATATATTTTAATGCAATCATAATTTTAATTAATTTATTTTCTTCCAGTTCTACTGAGGTATAATCAGCATACAGCACTGTATAAGTTTAAGGTGTACAGCTTCATAACTTGACATATATACGTATTGCAAAATGATCACCACAGTAAGTTTAGTTAATAGCCATCATCTCATACAGTTACCATTGTTTTTCTTGTGATGAGAACTTTTAGAATTTGCTCTCTTAGCAGCTTTCAGATATACCACATAGCAACACTGTCATCATGCTATACATTACGTCCCCAGTACTTACTTATCTTAAAATTGGAAGTTTGTGCTTTTTGGCCACCTTCACCCAATTCCCCCATCTGAAGTCTTTTCAGTTCTGATTCTATGCTTTGTTATATTGGCTTATTCTCACTCATGATGTCTTTTTCCTTATATGCTCTGTCTTTATGTTTCAGTTTATTTTGTTTTTATCTTGAACTTGTATTCACTGAAAATTTATCAGCAGGACGGTAGGGATTCTTTGAGGTCTACATTAAGGGCAGTTTCTTTGAAAAAGATTGTGCTTGATCCTGCCTGGAGGCTTTGTAAATTCCTGGAATCAATTTAAACCAACTTCTTAGTTTATTGTTTACTTTGCTGGTTTTTAGAATATTCCCACAACATGAATTCGGACCTCTAATCCATGTAAAAGCCAGCTCATAGTTGCAAATTATGAAGAAAGATTTCTGTTTTCTTTTCACCCAAAGACGAGGTAATGGTAGGAAATTTTCTTTGGTGTCTGCTTTTGTGAGGCGTTATTTTCCCACCCGCCAATTCTCTCTTTCACTGAAGATGTCCTATATTCACAGGAATTTTTGTATCTAATTCTTTACTTTGTCAGGCAAGGGATGTTTTGTGGGAAGGAGACATTTTCCTAGACTTTGTCTCCTTTCCCTGGGCAATTGTTAAAAGCGAATATTTTAGTAACAGAGTAATGCAGATGCCCTTTGGTTAGTCAGGATCTTCAAAGCTCACGTTGCTGGATTCATGCGTTTGCTCTGCAATTGGCCTTTAAGGATTTTCCCTATTTTCTTACCAGTTCAGGCACACGTGTTAAATGACCATTTTTAGATATTCTGTTGCTAGATGGTTATTCAGTTTATTGCTGGAGCTAGAAGCCAACCATGACTTTCTTATCCAGTTCCCAGCCCTGCAACAGAGTTTCTAATTTGCCTTTCTTTCCTCTTGTTGACAAGAGAATGGTGTGGACTTACATATTCTCAAATTTTCTAGCCTATCCATCATATCTATATGGAATCTACATCCTTCACAGCAATTCCCTGGAGATTGCTTGAACCTTCTGCTCCATCACAGACCACTGACTCATCACCTGTCATCCTGAGATCTCCCATCTCTGCTTGCTAGGGTAAACCTACTATTTCCTAGATCCAATGACTTCTAATATTTTGTTTATTTCTGTACTTTCTCTATCATCTCATTAAAGAACTCTTCCAATTATTGGACATTTCTCAGTTGACGTATGTCTAAAAATATCTTTAGCTCTCAAACTTGATTGATGGTTTGCTTAGGTATTGAATATAGCTTCAAAATAAATGACCTGGACTTCTGGTTTCAGTTCCAAAATTTAAAGAGCTCAGAACTCATCACTCTTGTCCTTGCAACAGGAAAAGAGCTGAACACACTGAAAATCATGACTTTGCTTGGGCCCATTAGAGAATTGAGGTCTCAGGGCAAATTGCTACTCCCAGATCTGGAGAGAATGGTGAATCCAGAGAGCTAAAATCTGTTTCCATAGAGCAGGAGCCACTAGAGCCTTAAACTGGTAGAAACTATTACATAGTAATTTTGATGAGTTGCTGGAGATTGAATGTAGAATAATAGCATGGAAGTGAAAATCACCTAGAGGCTGCAGTTTTAGCATGTTCTCCACAATCATGGATTTTACTTCCAGCCACCATACCAGGTGCTCATCGTGAAGATCTAAGAAAGATCCCTTGGTGACTGGCAGGGGGAAGGAAAAGTAATCTTTTGAAAATGCCCAAAGCACTCTCTATCACAAAGACTTACTATCCAAGGGGAAAGATGTCACCAGGAGCCTTATAAAGCCTAGGGAAAGGCATTTACCCACTCCTGCCCCAACTAGTCTTCCAGTCTCATGTAAGGGGGTGGGAGGAAATATTAAGAAACATTTGTGAAAGTCACAACCCAGGGACATAGACCACTGGAAGACAGATTTAATCATAAGATTATAAAATTCTTCTGCTACCCAACACCTGACCACCGCCTCAGTAGGGCTCTAGTATAATAACAGCATATTAGAGCTGAAAGACCTACAAGGTACCGAAGGTACCTTTATTTAAGGAGGAGTGCCTAGGGAAACCCCAGGACAACAGGGGAGATGAAAACAAGGACACCAGATGAATTCAGAGTCTCTGGTGCCTACAGCTAGGGTAAGCAGTAAGCAGTCCAACTCCAAGTTAGAGTAACATAAAACCTCATACTAACAGATTTTATCTCAGTTCTGATCCATCATGCCTGGCTTTCATCAAAAAATTACAAGGCCTGCTAAAAAGCAAAAAAATGACACAGTCTGAATATAGAAGGTGCTATGGTCTGAATGCTGATGTCCTCCCAAATTTATATGTTGAAATCTTAACCCCCAAAGGTAATAGTATTAGTAGATGGAGATTTTGGGAGGTGATTAGGTCATGAGGATGGAGTCTTCATGACTGGCATGAGTGTTCTTATAAAAGTGATCCCTCAGAGCTCCCTGGCCCCTTCCACCATGTGAAGATACAATAAGAAGTCTACAGCCTGGAAGGGGGCCCTTGCCCAAGCATGATGGCACCCTGAACTTGGACTTTTAGCCTCCCAGAACTGTGGGAAATAAATTTCTGTTGTTCATAGGCACCTGTTCTATTGTATCTTGTTATAGCAGCCTGAACAGACTAAGACAGAAAGCAGGCATCAGAACCAGACTCTAATATGACACATATTTTGGAATTATCAGACTAGGAATTTAAAATAATCTATGATTAATATGTTAGGAGGCTTGCATTAGTCAGGGTTCTACAGAGAAATGGAACAAATGGGATAAGTGTATATAGAAAAGCAAAAGACCTAGAATAGTCAGACTAATGGTGAATAAAGAACACAGCTAGGACTCACATTATCCAATTTCAAGACTTACTATAAAACCACAGTAATTAAGACAGCATCTCTTTGGTGAGAGAATAGACACAGAGAACAATGGAACAGAACAGAGAGCCCAGAAATGGAACCACTCACATATATTCAGCTGAGCTCTGACAAAGGAGCAAAGACAATTCAATGGAGAAAGGAGTCTTTCCAACAAAGGATACTGATACTGGAACATTAGATGCCATATGCAGGAAAAAAAAAGGGAAGGTAGACACAGACCTTACAACTTTCACAAAAATTAACTCAGAATGGACCATAAGCTTAAATGTGAAATGCAAACTATAAATCCTGTAGTAGAAAACATAGGAGAAAATCTATATGTCCTTGGATTTGTCAATGAGTTTTAAGATACAACACCAAAAGAATAATCTATGAAAGAAAAATTGGTAAGTTGGACTCTATTACAATTAAAAACTTCTGCTCTGCAAAAGGCACTGTTAAGAGAATGAAAAGACAAGCTACAGACTGGGAGAAAACACTTGTAAAACACATATCTGGTAAAGTACTTGTATTTGAAATATATGAAGAACTCTCAGAACTCAATAAGAAAACAAACCAATTAATAAATGGGCAAGAGCTGAATAGATACCTTATCAAAGAAGAAACATATAAATGTATGAAAAGATGCTGGATAAAATTTGTCAATAGGGAATTGCAAATTAAAACAATAATTTGGTAACAGTATACACCTATTAGAATGACTAAAATCCAAAACACCGATAATACAAATTCTGGAAAGGATACAGAGAAACACTGCTGGTGGAAATGCAAAATGATGCGGCCACTTTGGAAGACAGTTTGGCAGTTTCTTACAAAGTTACAGTTTTACCATATAATCCAGCAATACACACAAATGTTTATAGCAGTTTTTTTAATCTATAAAAACTAGAAGTAATTAAGATGTCCTTCAGTAGGTGAATGGATGAAGAAACTGTGTTACATCCATACAGCAAAATATTATTTAGTATATTTACTGAATAATTAAAAAGAAATGATCTATCATTTTCTTTCATTAAAAAGAAATGCTTGATTAAGCTACAAAAACACATTGTGGAATCTTAATGACATATTGCTAAGTGGAAACAAATCAGTCTGAAAAGACTACATACTGTATGATTTCAATTACAAGACATACTGGAAATTGCAAAACTATAGAGATAGTAAACAGATTACTGGTTGCCAGATGTTTAGGGGGAAGTGAGGAGGGTTGAATAGGTGAAGAACAGGGGATTTTTTTAGGGTAGGTGAAACTATTTTGTATGCTCCTGTAATGGTGGATATAAGACATTATGCATTTGTCAAAACCATAGGATGTTACAGTACAGAATGAACGTTCATGTAGGCACATGAAAAAACAATCCAACCAGAGGAGAAGGTGTTGCTCTAAGTAACTCTGGAAATGAGTGGAGTCTGTAAAATTAAAGGGAAAAGGAACTGCACGTATTATATTCTAATTGATAAAGTTCTTTCCCATGGCTGTATGAGTGAACAATTCTGATACTGTATACATGTGCATATACTGGAATTGAACAATTAAGTGGATGAATGGAAGATGGGGGGAGCCAGGTTTCTTACTGTGAGAGTGGTAGTTTGCAGACAGGCAAGGGAAGGAGGAGCTGAAAGACCTGCAAGGTACCAGTCCTTCTATTGACATTTTTTATTATTCTGTAGCATGGAATAATCCATGTGGTAATGGATTATGTTTGGAGACATCAGTGTGAACTCATGTTCAGTCTAATATAGACCCAGATGTCTACATATAGAACTATTTATAGATATGTATATATACATGTTTTAGTAAACACATATATATTTCCTTGCATTATCAGCTCAGAGAGCCAAGAAGCGGTGACACCTCTGTAGATATAAACACACCTCACACTCAGATTTTGGTTTCTAATCCCATTTCCAATAAAAGGGGCTCCTTGGAGAAATGGCTGATTCTAGGACTAGGGCAGGACAAAGATGAGCCTGGAGCATCTTGCAGTGACAGAAAGTTAGGAAGAACTCAAAAAATACAAAAATAAAACTACAACCCATCCACATTATGTCGAAGGTACACAGTAGCTAACTGAAAGAACTTCTATGCCCAAAGGTGGAACAATCTGGGCCACAAAATAAAGTCACATTGAATTATAACCCAAAGTATAAAATAAACATCCATGAATCCACAGTGATATAAAGAAATGATTGATTGATGGGGTGAAAGAGACAAAACCCCCATACAGAAATATTCCCCCAAAAATCTAGATATTCTGGTTTCATAAAGGTGGATCGTAAGTCCCCACTCCTGAAGTGTGGGCTGTGCATAGGACAGTATGGAAAGGGGAAGCTTTACACTAGAAAAAAGTGGCAATCATAACCTCAGCCGTATGATCAAGGTCAACATCAATGGTGATAAATCACATTGATGGTATTTACCCTTGATATGATGTGATGAGAATGGCACTTTGCTTCTGTGATCATCCTCCCCTGAACCCCTAACCCCAGTCTAGCAGAATAACAGAAAGCAAGTTCCAATAGAGGGACATTCTACAAAATACCAATCAGTACTCCTCAGAACTGTTCCTATCAGCAAAGACAAGAGAAGTCTGAGAAACTGTCACAGTCAAAAGTTGCCTAAAGAGACAGGACAGCTACATGTAATGTTGTACCTGAGTGGGATCCTGGAACAGAAGAGGGACATTAGGTAGAAACTAAGCAAATCTGAATAAGTATATATCAAGCCTGGTTCATTAATTATAACAAGTGTACCATATTAATGTAAAGTGATTTATGAGAACTGTTTATACTACTTTCTCAGTTCTGTAAATCTACAAGAATTCTGAAATATACCGTGTATTTTAAAAAAAATTAGCCCCAGGGCTTCCCTTGTGGCGCAGTGGTTGAGAGTTCACCTGCCGATGCAGGGGACACGGGTTCGTGCCCCAGTCTGGGAAGATTCCACATGCCATGGCCCGTGAGCCATGGCCGCTGGGCCTGCGCGTCCGGAGCCTGTACTCCGCAACAGGAGAGACCACAACAGTGAGAGGCCTGCATACCGCAAAAAAAAAAAACAACACAAAAATTAGCCCCAGAAGCTGGAAGGCAGTATCTTATAGCCAGCCAGTGGTCTTCGTGAGAAATCAGATTGTTGTTCCTTTGTGGGAGATAAGATTTTTTTTCCACTCCTCTGGAAGCTTTCAGACTTTATTTATTTTGTTAAATCCAGAATGTTCTTAAGTTTCATGGCAATCTTTTAGATGTGGTTTTCTGTCATTTATCTTGATCATCACACCATTGCCTTTTCATTCTGAAGAATGTTGTGTTTTTTCATGTCTGAGTTTCTTTCATTCTATGTTTGTTACTTTTTTCTGCATTCTCTGATCTCCTTTTTAGTGACTTCCATCAGTAAGGTGCTGAACCACATGGAAACTACTTGTATCTGTTTTCTTCATTCTGTCTACCTTTATCATTCTGATCTATGTTTAGGAGAGGTATCCTACTCTTTCTTCCAGTCCTTCTATTGACATTTTTTATTTTCGCAATCTTATTCTTAATTTCTAAGAACTCTTATATTTTCTGATTAACCTACTTTTCAACATCCTACTTCTTAATGGATAAATTTCCTCTCAAAATTTTGCGGTTAAAAAATATGTCTATCTTATTTGTTATCATTTTACTCACCTGATTCATTGGTTGCTATTTCTTTTTTCTTTTTTCCATGCTTCTGGTTTTTTATCATATCTTTTGTAATTCTTTTTTTTAAATAAATTTGTTTATTTTATTTATTTATTTTTGGCTGCATTGGGTCTTTGTTGCTGCGTGCAGGCTTTCTCTAGTTGTGGTGAGCGGGGACTACTCTTCGTCGTGGTGTGTGGGCTTCTCATTGCGGTGGCTTCTCTTGTTCCAGAGTGCGGGCTCTAGGTGCATGGACTTCAGCAGTTGTGGCACACAGGCTCAATAGTTGTGGCTCGTGGGCTCTAGAACACAGGCTCAGTAGTTGTGGCGCATGGGCTTAGGTGCTCTGCAGCATGTGGGATCTTGCTGGGCCAGGACTTGAACCCCTGTCCCCTGCATTGGCAGGCGGATTCTTAACCACTGCGCCACCAGGGAAGTCCTGTCTCTTATAATTCTTGGTTGTCTATTTATATTTAAGAATGAAGGTCATGTTGGTCATTGTATGAAGCTGATGGGAGATTCCTGTGTACTTTTGCAGGCTCTGAGAAGCAGTAGCCTGGTTTTCCTTCAAGGTGTCTTAGAAGAGGACTGATGACCTCTGAGATTAAGATCATCCAAATACAGAATCAAAAGGGCTTTATTCTGTACCAGGAGCACCCAGTAATGCAAACACTTCCTAGGCAATTTGCTTTACTTATTTGGAGGAGAGCTGGAGAGGCTTTTATGCTTTTTACTATGGGAGGAAACTAGGCTTCCTAGGCTCAGGGCAAGGGTGGGGCAGGTGGCACTGCCAATCTTGCTTAAACTTCCCAGTTGTCCCCATCTATCTCTTCTGTGTGTGACTCTAGCCTTCCAGACCTGCCTCCTCGACACTGGGAGCCTGTCATGCATCTGTCTGTCGGATGGACTCTCACTTACCTTGAAGCTTTTTCCCTAGCACGCTCCCATCAGTTTCCGACATCTGAAACTATCCTGGATGTCCCTCGATGACTTCCATTCCCTTTCTCTATGTGGTTATGAATTGATTTCCTTGTAGTATAATTCTACCCACATTGTCCCAAGCTTTGAGAGAGAAGCGGGGGAAGAGGCACATGACAGGTCTGCTACTTTGAAATGAAAGCCTCGAGTTACTTTTTAATTAAGAAGACTTTATAAATTACAAACATATATTTTCTGATTCAGAAATAGTTGGGAAATCACTTGAGGATTGCATTTTATAATTAATTAATCTCCTCATGTTTTGTAGAAAGCATTTTGTCTAATTATTCTTCTTCATACATGAGGGGACCAGGGCTCTGAGCAGAGAGCCCCTAAATGACTCAGGTATTTAGATTTGGGAATGAGATGGGTCCAGTTTGGATTTCAGCTTTCCCACTGGCTAGGAGGTTCTTAGCAGGTACTGAATTTCTCTAAGACCCAATTCTCTCACCTATAAAATTAGAACAACAGAACATGCTTCGTGGAGTTGATGTGAGGATAGAATGAGATTTTATATGTAAAGTGCTCAGCACAGTGCTATAAATGGTCTAAGCTAATAAATATTGCCATTATCATTAATTATTACCATCATCCAGATTGGCACTACTTGTACACCCAGTAAACATTTGTTTTTGTGGTTAATAATGAGCATCTAATTTGATATCCTTTCACTTTGTGACATTTTAAGTGATGTTAAGGTATAAAAGGAAAGGGAGAAAGGAGTTTAACTTTGTTAGGAAGAAAGATTAAGAGGGAAAATTACTGCTGCAACGAGACAGATGTAGAAAAAGAAATCATGAGAAGTAGAGGCCCTGGGAGCAGCCCTCACGATCCATATACGTTTTGTTTGTTTTGCCTCACAAGTTGGTTTGTAAATGACTTTTGTAAATGACAGTTATGAAGAATAACATTCAAATGTTTGAGGACAGCAGAATCTGGAACTGGACTTAGAAGGGACCAGACTGAAGCAGATACACTGGTCTTTGGAGCAGTTGGATGGGAGGAAGAGAAATATTAGGAGGCATTTTACTTTTCATTATGGGTTTCGATAATAGTGTAATTCCACAAACAGCCTTCTGAGCACAAACAGCCTTCCCACTTCTGCGTGGGAAACAAAAGAAGCTTTAGGGCAAACATAAATGAAATAATCCGGTGAGATGGGAGAAGAAGCCATCAGAGCCAGGATGGAAAGTGGGGTCTTGGGAAAGGACACATTTAACCCCAGTATCCAAACCTGAAGATTAATTCTGTGGTTATGATTCAGGGGTTGTGGGAGTGATGTGGGAAGAAGACACTGGATTCCCTGTTCTCAGTGCTGTATTAATTTTAGAAGGTCTTTCTGCTGAGTGTGTGCTTTTCTCATTTGTTTGACCAACACAGGCGGGGAGTGAGGAAGCTCCTCCTGGCATATATTTCCCCACTTACCGGGGTCCATGTTTACATTAATCACACCCGGCCCTATACGAGCTGCTCTGTGTGTTAACCCCACACGGCTGCTAATTAGCAGGTCACTTGCAGGTTAGAGGTGTGCCTGTGTTGGTGCTTCTTGGCTGGCTGTTGTGTTATTATAAGAACTGTAAATGCCATATGCAGCTGCCATACGGGTTGTGCTCAGAAGGCTGTTTGTATAATTATAGGCATTAGCCAGAGACAGAGCCTGCCAGCTGACATTCAAGAGGCAATAATAACTTAATTTCCCTCACAACAAATTGGCTCTCTAATAGGGAATTTAGTTACACTTCGAACTCAGGGATGGCTTGAGAATTCCAGCAAGCACACTTCTGTCCAGTTATTATCATCAGGGGTGGGGTAAGCACACCTAGACCCACGTCCATCTCCTCGGCTGCCTGAGGATAAACCAAGGGGTGATATTACTCCATACCTTTTCATTTCCAAAGGAAAGATGTCTTGTCAGAGGAGCCAACTGGCCTCAATGAAGGATTTGTCACAATATGTAGTCTTAAGTGCGTCGTGAAAGGTTTTTGCCCACCTGGTGTCTCTTACTGAGCACAGTTCAGGAACCTCTTTGCTTTGTCATGGTGTTTGGAACTAAATCAACTAAAGACGTCATCTGGGAACTAGTTCCCTGGGACTCTAACTTCACCGTGTCTTTGCTCATGCTTTCCTTCAGCCCAAATATTTTTCCTCTCATTCTCTGCCCACCAAACATTTGTGCAAAGCCGTTTCCTCTGTGATAACTTTCTTGATCCTTCTCTCTACCTCCAGAGGATATGGTCGCTTTCTTCTTGTGGTTTTTCTAGCATTTGGTTTTTTGTGCCCACACCTGTTTCAGAGTTGACTGGGAGACCCTAGCAGCATCTGTTTCTGATCCATCTTGGTAACACCTATAATGTCTTTTACCCAGCAGGCGCCAAAAGCAGTTGTTAAATGGATTTAAAATATATTCTAAAAGCCATAATCATTCTGTATTTTAAAATACACAAAGAACTTTGATCACAATGGCAAACAGACATTATAAAAGATTAATGGTTTGATTATTTAAAAATAAAGTATTTTTACACAGTATATATAAGAGATTTGTCTATATATGCATATGTTAGATAAAATTTATATTTTGTACCTATATATTTATACATATATGTCTTCATATACACATACATGAAGATCTCTGTTCCCATACCTCAATCTGTGCCGTTTAAATGAGATTGCAAACTTTTAATGACCTGGAAAGACTTGATACCCTCTGAAATGATAAAAGAAGGTTACAAAATATTGTATATATTAGGAATGTAGATTTGTGTAAGATAATCTAATGATAAATATTTATTCACCTGAGGTCCAGAAAGATATGCATACACAATAATATTGAGTGTTTGTACATGACAGGATTTGGATTACTTTTGCTTTCTTTATTTTGCTAATCTGTATTTCCTAGAATGTTTACAATGTATATGGAAAGCTTTTGTATTCAGGAGGAAATGGTTATTAATAGATAATTTTATTAGTGTATTTTCAAAGTTTTTTTTTTGCGGTATGCGGCCCTCTCACTGTTGTGGCCTCTCCCGTTGTGGAGCAGAGGCTCCGGACGCGGAGGCTCAGTGGCCATGGCTCACGGGCCTAGCCGCTCTGTGGCATGTGGGATCCTCCCGGACCGGGGCACGAACCCGTGTCCCCAGCATCGGCAGGCGGACTCTCAACCACTGTGCCACCAGGGAAGCCCTCAAAGTATTTTAAGAGGAAGGATTTTAGCATCTTCAAATTCTCATTAAGTAATATGCATAAGTAATGTCTGGAAGTGCTGTTTTCTTATGCTTAGTGAGTAGGCATAATTTATTTTGTATGAATTAAATGTTTCAGGGTTAAGGTATATAATGTGCTTCTGGGTTCACATGTGCAATGGGGGTGGGAAAGGAAATTAAGACATTTTGAAGTGAGAAACAGCAGTGCTGGGGCTGAGACGATATTAAATTCAGCACACAATTTATTTAGTTATTTGTTTATTTTGTGTTTATTTTATAAGAAGTTTTAACTTAGTTGGATTAGGCAGCAGCAAAGGAACAATTAGCTAAATCTTGCTGAGCTTCTACGAAATTCAGCTAATATGCTGTTTATATTGATACACAGTCTCTTTTAATCCTTACAGCTATCCTATAAGCTAGGATTTAAAAAAATAATTATATCCATTTTATAGAAGAGATAATTTAGCCTTAGGTTAGATCATTTTCCCACATCAGCGTGGCTGAGCTGGAACTCAAAACCAGTCTATATGACTCGATAGCCCAGACTCTGACTGCCTTCCAAATAGCAAACATGTGTGACTAAAGTGCCTAAGTGTGTCTTAGACTTATAGTTCTTTAATTTTTGCTCTAACGCTTTATTTTCTATATAATGTAATGAGCAAAGGCTGTACTTAGTTCAGTGGAAGCACTTGGTGCCCTATCCAGAACCCTTCTCAAGGACAGCGGTACCCTGTCTTTATCCCCTGTGGGTGGAGGCTCCTAATGGCTCACATCAGTCGTTTCTCCAGGGACATCCTTCAGTGAAGGGGAGCTCCCTTGATGAGGAGATTGCATCCTCCTTCCCGGGGGCGGGGGGGGGGGGCGGTGGGCAGAGAGGAGAGGCAGCCAGAAGTAAAAGACTGACTGACACAGGGACATGAAGAAGGGGGACCACCTCCTTGCCTTGGGGTGGGATCAAACCATTGTGTGACTTGTGCTCCAGGGTTCTCGGATCAGGCAGAAGCCAGTCTAGGGCTGAGACCACATCCTTGCTCAGTTTGCTTTCTCTGCCCCATTCTCCTCCCCACACTCCTTCTCCTGAGAGCACTTCCTGCCCAAATCACTATCATGAGAATCTCCCCGTCTCAGGCTCTGCTTCTGGATGCCCTATGCGAAACATTTAGATATGTAAATAATTGAATGGAAATTGTTTATGATGTTTTAAATTCCACTTCTATGAATAAGGTTGAACATCTTTTCATGTGTCCAAGAGTCATTTGTATTTCCTATTCTGTAAGCAGTCTGTTCATAAACTTTGCTAATATAAAATACTATATTAAATACTGAAGCTTATAATATGTTTTTATATCTAGTATGGCCACATCTCCCTTCCCCGCTGCCTACTGCGTGTCTGCTGCATCACTCTTCTTTTTCAGAATTTTGTCCTCACTATCCTTGCTTGTGTATTTGCATATATTAACTTTAGAATCAGATTGTCTATTTTTCACATAAGATCCTGTTGCTGTTTGTGTTGGGACTGTAGTAAACATATAGATAAACTAGGATGAATTAACAGTCATTCTGTTGGGTCTTCCTAGCTAAAACATGGAATGACTTCATTTGTTCAAGACTCCCTTTGCATTCCTCAGGATTGTATTAAGGTTTTTCTTCATAGAGAGGTTGCATTTTCTTTTTTAAAAAATTTTTATTGGAGTATAGTTGATTTACAATGTTATGTTAGTTTCAGGTATACAGCAAAGTGAATTGGTTATACATATACATATATCTACTCTTTTTTAGCTTCTTTTCCCATATAGGTCATTACAGAGTATTGAGTAGAGTTCCCTGTGCTATACTGTAGGACCTTATTAGTTACCTATTTTATATATATTAGTGTATATATGTTAATCCCAATCTCCCAATTTATCCTTCCCCCTGTTTTCCCCTCTGGAACCATAAGTTTGCTTTCTACATCTGTGACTCTATTTCTGCTTTGTAAATAAGTTCATTTGTACCATTTTTTTAGATTCCACATATAAGCGATATCATATGATATTTGTCTTTGAGAGACTGCATTTTCTTAAGTTTATTCCTATGTACTTTATTTATTTTTGTTTTTATAAATGGAGCATTTTATTCCAGAGGGACGACTGTCATATCTGTGTCTGGGTGACAGGAGGGTGGAACATATAAGGAATGCAGCCAAACTCCAGGCTCCAGCGTATCTATGTCCTACCCTGTGCATTAAGCCAAACTATACTTTTTAGGGAAATCAAATTTTATGACTTAAATGACTTTTGAAAACTGATTTATGAAAGATGCAATATTAATATGGCCTCACCACTGGTCCCCGTGCTTCTGCGGCACTGGAGCTCACACTGAGCAAGGTTTCTCTGGCACTGATCTGTCCACTGGAGACTGAGAATCTGGCTCTGCCTTAGGATCACTCAGGAGAATCAGTGGAAAACCCAGCTTCCTGGGCCCCACTCCAGAACCACCGGATGAGAAGATTTGGGAGCAAGGCCCACAAATGCATATTTTCAAAAAAATCTCTCCAAGGGATTCTTCTATAACCAGCCCACAAACTGGCATTTTGGAGCACTAATTTACTTTATAGAAACACAGTTCTGGGGCAGAGAGCAAGGTGGTAGGGAGGAAGGACTGGAGTGAATAAGGATGGATAGTAGGAGCAACTCCTTCCCAGTGACCAGAAACAAACCTCAGAAATGTTGCAAAGTGATTCAGCATCTTTTCAAGCGTCCTCGGTACCTTTCCCAGGCTCAGCTCTGATCTGCACCATGCAAGCTTCGTGCTGGGTTCTTCTAACTGCATACATTCTAACGTAAGAACGATATTTCCAAGATTGCTTTGTTGCACTCCTGAGTGCTGGGATTTTAACTGGGAATAAGAATGTTAAAGCAAAGACTTTATTTTTCAATTATGGATCTTCAGATGTAGCATGAAGGTGGGGACAGAGGGGAGCAGACAACTCAGGGACCTTCTCTGGGATGTTAAAATCATACTTTATAAATTGTCTTCTGTGAATAAAATGCACCTTTCCTAATACTAAGGGAAGTTAGGTAAAGACTGTGAATAACATAGTGAAGATGCTTTTTCCTCTTATTTCCAGGAGACCAAAGTTTCCCCTCATTCTTATTTCATTGAATGAGATACAGTTTGTTGAATATCCAGGCCTGTTCCTTGCACTCAGGACAGGAGAGTTCCCTTCCCATTCCCTGTGAATCCAGTGAACACTCAGACAACATAAACAGTTTGCAGTAGCTTAAAGAACAAAATTAATCTGGGGATGTAAGTATGCAACCTAATTCACAGTTGAACTGTGTTTCCAATCCAGAGGTGGACTGTACAGTTGAGTTCCTAACTTTAAAAACAATGGAGGATCTCACTGAAGTACTCAGAGTAAGTGAGGGGGCTCTTTCCACATTTGGCTTCAGTTTTAATATTACTGGAAAATAATGTAGAGAATTGTGGTTAAGAGCACAAATTTCAGAATCAGAGAGCGCTGGGTTTGAGTCTTGAGGCATTGTGGTCTTAGTCAAGTTACTTAACCTCTCTGAGCCTTAGTTTCCTTGCTTTATAAGATTGGTGTGTGTGTGTGTGTGTGTGTGTGTGCAGGCATGTGGGTGCATGTGTGCATGCTTGTGTATGCCTATATATATTGGCATATATATGCATATATATTGGTGTGTGTGTGTGTATATGTGTGTGTATATGACTTCACAGAGCTGTTGTAAGTAATACGTAATCTAATTCAAGAAGAGTTCTTAGTACTGTTCGTCAGTAAAAAGAATTGCTGCTTATGTTTTATTGCTTTCTGAGTATACACTTAGTAAACCTCTACCATCCATAGATTAGCAACAAGACAGGTAGATCCTTATGAACTTATTTTGAGCTCGAGATGATTGAAGGCTGTTAACCAAAAACTGATGGTTTTCTTCTTTCTCTGCAGTGTTATATTATTGGTTAGAAAATTATGTCCTCATATTATTTAATTGATGATTGTATGCTTGTGAGTACGTGTGTGTGTGTGTGTGTGTGCATGAGTGCGCGTGCATGAGTGCACGTATGTATCACCTGAAAAACTCAGAGGCTTGAATTTCCTGTGTCCCTTCTCTGTAAGGGGAAACACTGCAGAGAAACTAATTTTAGCAGGCCTCCTTGGAGATATTTTACATGATGTTTCAGAATCACTCTGAACCCAGTTCCTTTACGTATTCATTCATTTGACCACTATTTATTGAGTGCCAACTCTGTCCCAAAGGTCAGAAGGGTTAAATATTACAGAGAGGGTCCAAGTTCGTGGAGATGGTTCTCTAACCCTCACGCATCTTGAGTTTATTGCTCTGGAGGTAAATCCTAGGTCCACCACAGCATTCTCTGCAGCAGGCCTGTCTGCCGGGAACAATGACCATGTCAGTGTACATAGACAGTAAGGTGTGCTGGGCTGGGCCTTAGGGGAGGGACAGAGTCTTGAGAAAGGAGCCTGGAGAAGTTGGGTCGGGCAGGCTGTAAATAATGGTCTGATTTAGACAGTGCCCACTGTCTGGCACTTTGCTTTACAAATGTTATTTTATTTAATCAGCATAACAGATAGGTATTATTCTAACCTGACATTAGCACATCAAGCATCTACTTTTAATTCCAGCTGGGGCAAAGAAGCTTGGAAAACAGAAGCGTTCCCAGCAGGCAGCCACACCGGTCAGCAGAAAACTGTACAAAAGCAAAATGCAGATTCCAAGTCTGAAGTGTCAATTATATTTCTAACAATTGCATATGGACTTCATTAGCCAGCTAAATGGTACCTATTTTAGCATCCCGCCAGCTGGAGGGGTTTCCAGTAGGAAATGTGAGAAGGGAAAATGTCTAGGAATCTCAGATTCCCCAGGGCCTTCTGGAATTCGTACAGATTAAGCAAGATAAGGTCAGCTCTAACCCCTTTCTCTTCTTCCTGCACCCCTCTGCGCACTCACCTCACGGGTGAATAAGACCAGAGCACCTGTATCTGTCCAGAGGGGGCCGGGGCTGTTTTATTTGCATCCCTTTGGGCCTCTGAAGCTGTGTCCCCCCTCAGGGATGGTAGGCAGAGCAGAAAGAATTCATTCAGCAGCAGCTCTCTGTGGGAAATCTGTATCTCTTTGACACGAGGCCTCTTTATTATATGCTTTCTATTACATCTTTAGCACAGCTTTGTGTTGGCTTTTCCCATAGGTTAAATATAATGGTGGGTAACCTAATCCTGAAGGTAACAGAATAATCTTCGAAGACACAAGGCTCTATTTAATTCTTGCCAAATGACAGAATATACCCAGACTTTGAACAGACCTCTGCAGAACTCCAATAAGTTTTTGTGTCTTGCTGAGCTTGGAGCCAGATCGTCCCTTTCTATTCTTTTTCCTGCTCCCAGGCTGGATCTGATTTCACACCAATCGATCCATAAGAGGATAATGGTATCACAGTTCAAGACAGGCAACCATGGAGAATTGTTTTATATGCTTCTGATACTCAAGAAGTTTCAGTGGCCTGGGATACGTCTCAGTTTTCAAGGAGAGTCAATTCCAGGGCAGAAGCAGTGTGGCAAAGAGAAAAAGAAAAAACGAAAAAATACCAACATGGACTTTGGAATCAGGTTGACATGGGTGGAAAGCACAGCTCTGTTTCTTATTAGTGATTATCTTAGTCAATGCCTGGGCCTCAGTTTCCTAATTAGTAAAATGATGATAAACCCATACCCATCTTGGAGAAATTTTACAGGAGCAGAATTAAAGAAATAAGTGGAATGCCATTGAGAGGGATGTATGTGTGTGGCAGGAGGATATTTTCTCACTTGCCTCATTTTGAAGGTCATTTGAAAACACTGTAGAGTGTTGTCCAATTAATTCTCCCCCTACCCAGGAGTGTGTGCCATGCTGTCCTCTGCACAGCCCACAATTATAGTGCTTGATGTTGGGTTGTAGCTGGCATTAATGTTGGTGGACATCTAGATTCTCTATCTGCACTCGTTATATATGTAAAAAGCACTACTAAGGACCTTTTATATACTGAAATAGGTATTGTTTTAGGTGCTGAGGATTACGTAAAGAAACACGTGCTCCCTGTCTCCATGGGAGACAGTAGGAGAGGTGGGTACCACCGCAGGGCCTGACAGATGCTTGAGTTGCAGGGAGTTCACAAAGAAGGTTCAAGTCAATTCTATCAGGGATAAGGAAAAATCAGGAGAGGCATCCAAGAGGAAGTGACCTTTGAGCTTAGATTTGAGGCTGAGTAGGTGTTTTCTAAAGGAAAAATGGACTTGGGCATTATGCTCAGTGAAATAAGTGAGACAGAGACAAATACTGTATGATCTCACTTACGTGTAGAATCTAAAAAATACAACAGACTAGTGAATATTACAGAAAAGAGGCAGACTCACAGATATAGAGAACAAACGAGTGGTTACCAGTGGGGAGAAGTTGGGGGAGGGGAAATACAGGGGTAGGGGAGTAAGAGGTACAAACTATTAAGTATAAAATAAGCTACGAGGATGTATTGTACAACATGGGGAATATAGTTAATATTTTATAATAACTATTAATGGAGTATAACCTTTAAAAATTATGAATCACTGTGTTGTACAGCTGTCACGTAATATAGTACAGCAACTATACTTCAATTAAAAAAAAAAAGAAAACCAGTGGCAGCAAATTCCAGACAGAGGGAGCTATTTGGGCAAATCAATGAAACTACCTGGGGTGGATTAAGAAATGATTAAAAGTTAGGTGGCTGGAGCGCAGAGCCGGGGAGAGTGGACAGAGGGGTGTGGAGAGATGATTGGGTCCAGGTTCTGAAGGACGCTATAAGGCATGTTAAGGAGTCTGGCTAAGCTTCTGAGTATTTTTATGGAACCAGTGAAGGCTTCTCCATAAGGAGGTGCCATGAGTAGATTTGCACTTTAGAACATTACTCTGTTACAGCGAGGAGGATGTCTTAAGGTGACTTGTCTTATTTGTATCTCCTGCTTGGGGTTTGTAGTATCTCTTTGAGTCTTTGGCTTGAAGTTTTCCATCCATTTTGGAAAATTCTTAGCCATTACTCTTCAAATATTGCTTCTGCTTCATTCTCACTCTGTTCTTTTTCTGTCACTTTTTATCATGGGCCGTAGGTCTCTTAGAATCCTTCCTAAAATTTCCATTCTTGTTTCTTTCTGTGCTTAGGTAATCTGTTTTATAAATAAAGCTTTATTAGAACATGGCTATGCCCACTCATTTGTGTATTGCCTATGGCAGCTTTTGTACTCCAGTGGCGGAGCTGGGTAGTTTTAACAAGCCTGTTGGCCTGCAAAGCCTAAAATATTTACTATCTGGACCTTTACAGAGAAAATTTGCTGATCCCTGGGCTAATTTATTGTTAAATATATCTACTGAGTTCTTTACCATTATTTCAGTTACACAATTTCTCACTGATTCTTTTTAATAGGTTTCAGATCTCTGCTTAAATTCCCCATAAATGGATTTTTGAATGTGCCAGTCACAGCTATTTAAACTCCATGTCTGAGCAACAGCAGTATCTGGGTCTCTTGGTTTTTATTGTCTTTCTCCCCGCCCCACCCTTAGTCTCTGGCCTTTTGCGTCTGGTCTTCTGGTACAATAATGTTTACTGAATGGTGGCTGGTTTATGATATATTGTAGAGACATTTAGAAGCTTTTGTCTAGATGGGGTTTCTTCACTCCAGATAGAATTAACTATTGTTTCCAGCAAACAACTAGCTCAGGGGCAGATCAGCTTAAACCAGTCAGGGGTTGAGCAGATAGAAAGCTGTTTTTCAGTCTTTGTGAAGGTTGGTATATTTCTTATTTACCCATAATTTGGGGGAAGGTCTCTGTGCGAGTTGCAGTGAAATCCAGAGTGTTCCCCAGACCTCCTCTTCCTTGGTGGGCTCTGAAATCTATTTCCCGTTACCCATCCACAGTAGATTAAGTTCTACTCAGCTTCTGAACCATTGCTTTCCACTTCTCAGCTGCCACCTTTGAATCAGCAAGTACTCTGAAAGGAAAACTAATGCTTCATATTAGGCCCATATCTTTGCTTTTCCCTTCTTTCCAAGATCAAGGTTCTTCAGGACCTCTTGACTGAGTAACTCTCTCAAGACTTCCAACAGGTTTCTTTGTGTATTTCAGGGGGGCTTTTATGATTATTATTGGAGGGGGATTTATCTACAGCTAGCTATTTTGCCATTACTGGAAGTAGATTTATGGATTTTAGGTAATCTGGAACAAGACACAGAAAAGTGGGACTGGTTCAGGAGAAGTTGTATCCAGTTAGGAAATAATGGTGATTTGAACTAAAGGCTGCAGGATATGCAGACGGCAAATGAATATGTGAAATATGTTCATAAGCCATCAGGGAAATGCACACTAAAGCCATATGTCTAAAATAGAAAAGTGACAACATCAAGTACACGTTAGTGTGTAGAGAAACTATCACTCATACATCACTGGTAAGCACGTAAAATGGTGTTGCTACTCTGGCAAACAGTTGGGCAGTTTCTTATAAAACTAAACATAGAATTATCATCCAACCCAGCAATTACACTCTTGAGCATTTATCCCAGAAGAATGAAAACTGATGTTTATGTACAAAACCATGCACATTGAATGATCATAGCAGCTTTATCTGTAATATTCCCAAACTGGAAACAACCCAGATGTCCTTCAGTAGGTGAATGATTAAGTAAATTGTGGTCCATCTATACCATGAAATACTACTCAGCAGTATAAAGGAGAGACTACTGATTTCTTCAAATCAATGAGTATCTGGGGCATTATGCTTAGTGAAGAAAATCAATACCAAAGGTTACATGCTGTATGATTGTTACTATCCTGGTTGTGATATTGTACTGCAGCTTTGAAGATGCTATCTTTAGGGGAAATTGGGTGAAGAGTAGAAGAGATCTGTCTGTGTTATTTCTTACAGCCCTATGTGAACCTATAATTATCCAAATAAAATTTTAATGAAAACCAGCAAAACAACAACAAAATCATATCACTCAGAATTCTACAAGCTTTTAAAAAATTTCATTTTTCGCATATTTTGTTGCACACACATTTAAAAAAAATAAAAAATCACAGTGTTAAGCAACTGTTGTACATTCTGCTCATATAGTGCATAACCAAGTATAATATATACAATTCAGGTCTTCTATTTGTAGATGAAATAATCCTCTATGTTTCGTTTAAACAGACGTACATATCAAAGGATTTTTTTTTTTTTTTTTTTTTTTTTTTTTTGCGATACGCGGGCCTCTCACTGTTGTGGCCTCTCCCGTTGTGGAGCACAGGCTCCGGACGCGCAGGCTCAGCGGCCATGGCTCACGGGCCCAGCCGCTCCACGGCATGTGGGATCCTCCCGGACCGGGGCACGAACCTGTGTCCCCTGCATCAGCAGGCGGACTCTCAACCACTGCGCCACCAGGGAAGCCCCATATCAAAGGATTTTAAGTAGCTTTTAGAATCTCCAGGAGAGCCAGAGTCCCTCTTAAGTGAGAATACATAACTCCAGGCTGAATGCCAGGAGCTCTGAGACTGCTGCCCTGAGGAACTAGACACCTCTGCCATCATGCCTGCTAGGAGAGGGCTGCATGGGCATGAGTTTTGACTTTTCTTGATATTTGCTTTGGAGTCCAGATGGCTTCTGGATGATTCTAATTGGTAAACCTAGATACCCCCATCTCTGTCCTTGCTACAAGAGAATGTGAGGATGCAAGTTGTCTGGGTTCTACCTTAGGAAGGCACATCACTTAATGTGGAAAATGAGCAAAAGCTAGCATGCATGTTCAAAGATGCAGGATGGACGTAAGTTACATATGCCCACTACAGTCAACCCCTTGGCTTACATTTCCAAATAAGATGAACAATGCTCTTTTCTAAAATAATCCAACGGTTATTCTTCATATCAGTAAAAATAGAATCAATTGTCTTTCCCAAAGGGGGAAAGGTCATAGACTTTCTGGGTGATGGTCATCTTCCTCCGACTCCATCACTATTTTCTTTATTAATCGTTTGTAACCAACGTACTAAGTTGTGAAATTCACCACCACCAGGATATGCTGTAGGAAATGGCAAAGATTAGGGACAGTGATCACGAAACCACAGTTTGTATTTTTTGCTTCCTTCGTTATCCATTTCATGCTTCTTTTCCCTTCTTCTGTTCACTGTGATTCAGCAAACCCCAGAATCAGACTCTGTATTTGTATTTTGGCTACATTCATCCTGTATTACCAGGGTTGAAATTCTTTTTGACTAGTTAATGAAAATCCCTGCTAAGGTTCTCATGGATGCATTTGTATGCTTATACCTTACGTTTAGGTTGTCTGAGGTTGTAAAATCTTGCCTCTATTTTGGGAAATGTTCAAAGCAGAGGAAAAGAGGAATGTGCGTCTGATTTGTTTTGACTCTATGTAGCACTTAGCCGATAGTGCTACAGCTAACAAGCTAGAACTTCTGATGCGTTTTGTACTTCAGTGCAAAGGGAAGGAAAAAGAGGCATAAGAGGTGAATAGGGAATAAAGAAAGATTGGAGTCCAGGAGATTATTCTTGATAAAGAAGTTTCCCTTGGGTGGTACCTTCATAAAAACAATCTGAGGCTTCATAAACAGCGAAAATGGCATTTGCTTAGCAAGAATTCACTTAGTTTCATTGTAGGGGGCTGTCCAAGACTTTGGTAGGGAGTTAATGCCTTTCACCCTAGCAGCAATACCCACTTGTTTTCTTATCAGTTATCTTCCAGACCCTGAGAGTTTCAAGTTTTTTTGAGGCTTGTAGGGCTGGTTTTCTTCTAGTAATTAGACATTTGTGTTATTATCAAATTTTCAAAACTCAGATTTAGTGACTGAAAAAATCTTGATGTGGCTGAATAAAACTGCCTACAGAATAACATCACTCTCCATAATGTGACGTCCACAACCCATGTTATCTCTCCTCCATCCTTCTACAGACTATACTGCAGACAAATCAGATTTTCCTCCCTGAACAGTTTACTTTTAAAAATCGACATGTTTTTGTCAATGCACTTTCCTTCTCCACCCTGCCATTATCCACTTTCTCCTGATTAACATTCTTTAAATCTATAAGATCTCAGAAAACAATGCCCTTTAGTAAATGTGTTAATGCCTATGAAAATATGTAGCATAGATTCTTGCACATACTCAGTAAAATTGAGTTACTTCAGCTCTTCCATTCCTTAGTTATTGCATGAAGCTTTTCTTGATCCTTCCAGTTGAAATTAATTAGTCTTTCTTCTCTTATACCATAGTAACAGCTATTGTGAATCTGAATGTGTCCAGTCCATTTTACTGGATATATATGTACATTTAAGTGATATATTATTTTTTAATATTTTGCAAATGTACCTAAATCCTTTCCCCTAGTCATTTATTTCCAAATTCACTCAAATATATGTTTTTGAAATCTGATTTGATTTCTAGTTTTCTATGCTAGGTATATTTATTTTTTCTCTCTTCAAGGACATTTCTTCATTTTTCTTCTCTTCTCTTCCTCCCTCCCTCCGTTCCTCCCTCCCACTACCTCTTTCTTTCTTCTTTCTTTCATTCTTTCATTCCTTCTTTAACTAGGCTGAAATTAAAACGTATATATTGTATCTGTCAGGATTAAACCAGAAAAACAAAACCAGTAGGGGATTTGTTGTAAAACATTGGCTTACATGATTGTGTGGCTGGTTAGGCAGGTCGCCAGGAAAGGCAGAGACTAGAACACTCAGCTATAGGGTGACACTGCTGTCCACAGGCAAGGGTGACACTGCTGTCCACAGGCAAGGGTGACACTGCTGTCCACAGGCTAGGGTGACACTGCTGTCCACAGGCAAGGGTGACACTGCTGTCCATAGGCAAGTTTTCTTGCTTTTGAGGGAAGCCTCAACTTTGCAACTGATTGAGTCAATCTCACCCATATTACCTAGGATAATCTCCTTTACTTAAAATCAACTGATTATGGATTTTAATCATATCTACAAAATATCATCATAGCAACACTAGATTGCTCACAAGAGCCTTCATAGTGTCTCAAGACATTTAGAGCCACCTCCTCTGGTTATGCAGGAGTCAAGGAATCCAATACATCTCTCACATACATTTCTGCATGGCATGCCCACTATCTACTCTAAAAACACAGTTCTATAGTAGGAGGAGTGCTCTTCAAATACAATGAGTAAAAGTCACTGCCAGATAAGGTAGGAGGAGGGGACAAACCAGCCCCCAAATAATTTCTCCATTAGTTCTTAGCCACTTGTCGAACTTCTAAAGATGATGAGAAGAAGAAAGGCTGAAGCTTGCAAGAGGCAGCAGACAGAGGTCCTCCCCTCACACTCACTACCTATAGCTCCATCACAAATGTGTCTAGGCTATCTCCCAGATTGGGGTGGAGGCCATCCATAACCAGGTCCCATTTGCAGATAAGAGACCCAGAAGGACTGGCTCTTTTAGGAGCCCAATTACAAAGACAGTGGTCCCTGACGCGGTAGAGAGGTGGACATTTTTCCTAAAGCCATGGAGGGAAGTGACACGAGGCCATCATGGAAACAGCAGAGGGTGATGAGCAGCTGGAGATGACCAGTGCCATATCTGAGCCCAAGGAGACAGTCACCTTTGAAGTCTATTAAATAGGAACCAGAACAGGAAGTTGCCATGGGGACATGGCTCAGGGAAATACCCCTTGAGAGCCATCATGACTAATGCAGTATAAAGAAAACCATACAGTCTCAGAATGAAATGCTATCTTCTTCTTGAATTTCCATGTCACAGGACCTAGTAGTAATCTCATTGTGTCTTCTGTGGTGTCAGCTGCTGCAGCCTGAGACCCCTTCTCACATCGAGCTCAACACAAGTGCTCCTACTTGCCTGCACCCCTTGCTGCTTTGGTTGTCCACGGCTGTGGCTGAAAGTCATAAATTGCCATCTGTGTTTCTGCTGGAAAGCACCAACACCATCATCGTCCTCTCTTCTTCCTCCTCTTTTCCTGAAGATCCTTGAACATAGTGAATGTTCAGTCCTGCCCATAGGGAAAGCAAGGACAGGACCTGTGTCGCATGGGAGTATTCAGGGGAGAGACAAGAGCTGCTTTTGCATTGGAATAGGAAAGTCTATATCATATTATACATTTAACGTATAGTTTATTTCCCCCCACATGTTTGGATTCTCCTGCTTAAGAATTCTTAAGTGTAGTGTGTGTGTGTGTGTGTGTGTGTGTGTGTGTGTGTGTGTGTGTGTGTGTGTGTGTGTGTGTGTGTGTGTGTGTGTGTGTGTGTGTGTGTGTGTTGGGTAGGTTGGGGCGGGGAAAGGACAAGTGATTTCATCACCACCTAATGAGCCAGGAGGGGCGTGGTTGTCACATTCTTTCTAACCAACACATAAGTCCAGAGAGCTGTCACTTACTACTATCAAGGGCTACTTGAACATCCAGCTTGAGCATGATAAAATTTTCCAAATAATGATTTAAGAAAATAATTGTTCACTTGGTAACTATAAAATTACATTAAGTTTTCCTGTGTTAAAGAAAAACATATAGCTCTAAGGAAACGCAAAACTCAGAAGCCAAATAAAGATCGAAGTGGAGGTCCAGAACTGATTTCCACTGGGGATGATTAAACTGTAGAATATCAAGAGTACCTATATATATAGGTATTCTTGACATATATATATATTACCAACATTTGGTATGATCAGTCTATTTAATTTTAGTAATTCTAATAGGTTTGTAGTGGTTTTTCATTGTGTTTTTACTTTTTTATATCTCTTTAATTAATGATGTTGAGCATTTTTTCAGTTGCTTATTTTCTACCTGTATTTCTTCTTTGGTGAAATGTCTGTTTAGATGTTTTGCTCAATTTTACCGGACTGTTTATTTTCTTATTACTGAGCTTTGAGAGTTCTTTATATAGTCCAGATACAAATCTTTGATCACATATGTGATATGTAAATGATTTCTCCCAGTCTGTGGCTTGACTTTTCATTCATTTAACAACACCTTTCAAGGAGCAGAAGTTTTCAGTTTTGATGAAGTCCAATTTATCAATTTGTTCTGTTATGGATTGTGTTTTTGATATCTTATCTAAGAAATCTTTGTCTAACTCAGAGTCTCAAATATTTTCTTCTAGAAGTTTTGTAGTTTTAGATCTATGATCTGTTTGGAGTTAATTTCTGATTATAGTGTGACACATTTTCATAGAAGCATATATATTATGTATTTGTGTATATTTAAACAGTTTTTCATTATATACATTACCAATGTCTAATTGTTTTGAAAAATGTATTTTTTTAGCTCCCACTTGATTACTCTGTTTTGAAGCTAAAGATTTTATCAGTTACCAGGATGACACCTGGTATGTTTACCTCAGTCCCACCCAAAAAAGAATTCCCCAGTTGCCCCAGAGATCTCATCAAACTGTTGTGCTTTTTACCACAGAAATTATTCCCCTTATCTTCATGGCTCCTGGAGGCAATCATGGATTTTCTTTAAGCTGGAAAGCAAACTAGTATAATACTACAACTCAGTGTTCTTTTGATTTTGTCTACGTTTTTTAAAATGATGTCCCCAACTTTTGGTGAGAATCAGCTTCTATAACCCTAACATGGCCCTTGTAGGTAGTTGCACAAACTCCATTTTTCATTACAGCAATATCCAAACGCAGAATTTGAAGTATTTCGTAACAGCGCCAAGTTCTTGATGTATCTTCCATTTCCACAAAGGTACATTTGCAAATGGCATTTCAGAGATTGCCTTAGGGAACTACTCACTGGTCTCCAATGTAAATGTAAAAATGTAGCTCTCCAAACAATGATTTGTGGCATGTGTTTGGAAAACGAAGCATTTAGGCACTCGCCCAAATATTAAGTGGGAATCAGTGCTGCGAGGCAGATGTTTACCATCTCTAAACAAATGGACCACAGGACTTCATGGGTCTCCCAGCTGTTAATTTGCTCTAGTTTCAGCAAGAAGAGAGTCATTTAAAATGAAATCCCTTTGCCTTTGTAAAAACACAGTTGTGGGTGAAAATGATATTTTATTTTAGAAACATAATCTGCTGATGACTTGTTTAGAAATACATGGAGTTCATACAGGATAGATGCAGGCAGTGGGACAGGATAAACATGGTGACCAATAGTGCAAAAATCTCAAAAAGTAAAACCCACTTGATAGAGGGATGGCCACCTGGTCTTCTGATTGGTATGGCCCTGGATTTACCGTCTGTTTGCAGGAGGTCTGCGCTTCATGTGGAAAAGCCAGGATTTGTCTTTCTCAACCCAGTTCTTCATAGTGAGGGAATAATCCTTCAAGTTCCAGGCATCATGTTGCCTAGAGCTTTCAGGCATCCTGTTGACTATCATTTCTGGTGTGGTTGCAAGTATTTTTTACTTCTGAATTTTCAGTTATTTTGGGGGGCTGCCTTAGGGATATTATTTCAAATTGGAAATCTCCTCAAGAAATATTTATTGAATACTGATTCTAAAAGTAACATATTACTAACTTCTTTTCATCAAAAATGTAAATCAGGGGAGTTCTCTGGTGGTCCAGTAGTCAGGACTTGACACTTTCACCGCCGTGGCCTCGGTTTAATCCTTGGTCGGGGAACCGAGAGCAAGCAAGCTGCGTGGCGTGGCCAAAAAAAAAAAAAGAAAAGAAAAAGAGTAAATCAGAAAAGGGGGGGAAAAGAGAGGTACAAAGCTGATTTTATATTAGAAAATTATTTTGAATAATATGGTAACTTCTTTCTTTGTCTTGGAGTTGTTACCAAAGGCGCGGGGGGAGGGGAGTGAATTAATTTCCTCTAAAATATCTCTTACTTTGATTTTTCAAGTACCAGTGAACCGCCTACAAATTCATTCCACCAGCATTCAGAGCTTTTTGCTCTCACAACTGTCCTGCTGGAATCAATAAGCTGTTGATTAAAAACCTTGTTACTTAATACATTTGGTAAGCTTAATCTGTTTTTCAGAAACCTAATCACTTTCATGTCACTAGCTGCAGGGGTAGAGACAAAAGCTGTGGCTAATTATTAACAACTTTACAAAGCTGATATTGAATTTCTAATGTATCCCAAATGCCCCTTTTTTCTGATTAGTTCCTGTGTCCCACTAGCTAGCACATTGTTAGCTTGGCAATGGCTTTCAGTTTAAGATCCTAAGGTTTCAGAAAAACTTGAAACAGTAACAGATTCTCTGGTCATTTTGAAACAGTCCTGTACTGCAGCAACATCTGGATACAAAGGGGAATAATTGCTGGCTGGGAGAGCGCCAATAGCATCCTTCCATTCCACCTGCTTCAAGATGCTGACTCCCAGCTGCTGAGTAAAGAGAAGGAAGGTGGTCAGAATTGCCTTGTAAAACAGGCCAACCTGGTATAGATGTGTTTTAACTCTCAGATCTCTGTCCCTTTCCCTGCAGTCTCTCCTGAGCTTCAGAATTATATTTCCTCCTGCCAAATATTTCCTAAATTGCAGAAGACAATAACTATCTGTCTGAAAGACTGTACCTGAAAGTTGGGGACCAGAGACTGAGATTTTGGACCAAAAACTAGTCCTTGATCTGTCCCTGGGGGTGTGTCCTGGGAGGGAAGGTGACATAATTAAGGCATCCAATTAAGCTGGCATTTATTGGTGAAAGCTCCGACTTCTGAGTAGCTCGCCCCATGTGCCATATAATGTTATACTTAGAAAGAACATGCTGGAATCATTATGCTTCAGACACGAGTCTCACTGGTAGAACAAGGTCTAAGGCCAGGACAAAAAGATCATTTTCCCCTGAAATCTGCCTATCTCATTAGCCTTTTCATGGGTGATATAACTTCTCCTTCCCTCCAAACTTGCAGGGGTCCCCTGGCTATCACTGCTAAGCATGCCATTTCCATTATTGTTATAAATTATGTGCCAAGCCCTCAGAGGCCCTTGTCCCAAATTACAGATACTTATTGAAGATGAACTATTATATGACAGCACAAGGAAAAATGAACTTTAGGAAGTAAAACTAACAGATTTTTTATAAACCATTAATCCATCCAGCATGTGTGATATAGGTATTTCCCATAAAGTGGAGTATATAGTTCACATGGATTTTTCCTGAACTTAGAACACACACACACACACGCACGCACGCACACACACACACACACACACACACACTTACTTTTCAAATAAACAAGGCCATCAGTTTAATATTCTAATTTTTATTAATGATTTAATTCAGTTTTTCTTACCTTTTCTAATTTTTCCAATTGAATTTCTGAGTTATATTTACTTTTATTATTATTAGGTTTTGGGTTTCTCTTGTTTAGGATCTGAAATGCAAACAGAGCTAAGAGGGGACCCTGTTGGTTATATAACGAAGATATTGTGAAATTATGTTCTCATATTATCTGTACGTATTTCTAAATGTAGAATGTCTCTGAGGTACCTGGTTGAAATTTGATTAAGTTGCCACCAGATGAGATTGGTGCCTGAAAGTTTCTGAAAAATCACATGTTTTGGTCAAATAACTAAGTCAGCTTTGCGATTTTACACCAGATATTCATTTCAGAATACTTATGTACATAACTAATCTCTATCACCATTTACTGTATTGGAAGTGTTTTGTATAGAACACTGTATTGGAAAGGTTTTGTATAAATATTGGTATAAATTAAACTAATACACAGATAAAGTTAATTTCTTTCCTAACTAAAAATTAGCCATTGCAGAGACTAGTTTTCTTTCCTTCTATGTAATTTTAAGAAGAGAAGTAATATTCCTTGACAAACAATGAATGAAGGAATTTGTTGCTAGCAGACCTGCCTTAGAAGCAATACTAATCCTTCCAGCTGAAAGAAAACAATATCAGATGGTAATTGAAATCTGTATGAAAAAAGGAATAGGACTAAAGGAGTAGGTTAACATAAAAGACTGTATAAATATACATTTTACTCTTTTTTCTCTTCTTTAAAATTTATATTAACTTGTATAAAACAGTAATTATGACATTGTACCTTTGAGTTTATAACATAGATGTAATATATACAATAACAATAACACAAAAGAGGGGGCAAGCTATATTGAGGCAAAATTTCTGTATTTTACCTGAAATAATATTAATCTGAAGTAGATTATGATAAACTAAGATGCACGTATAATTCCTAAAGAAACTACTAAGAAAATAATTAAAACTGTATATAGTTAAAAAAAGACAAAAGAATAAAATGATACACTAAAATATAGCTATTTAACAACAACAAAAAAAGGAAACAAAAAGGAAGATAATTCTTTTAACATGTAAATTAAACAATCCAACCAAAAGGCAGGGATTATCATACTTGAACAGGAAAAAATCCGAGATCCAAATATATGCTCTCTATAAGAGATACCTTTTAGATTTAAGTAAGGTGAAAGTAAAATGATGGGAAAAAGATATACCATGCAAATACTAACAATAAGGGATCTGAAATGGCTTTAATAATAGCATACAAAATAGACTTAAAGATTAGAAATATGACTAGCGACAATCAGGGCCATATTTGATGGATAAAAGGATCAGTTCATCAGAAAGATAAAGCAATTTTAAGTACATGCACATCTAAAACAGAGCCCCAAAATAATTTAAACAAAAATTAACAGAATTGAAAGGAGCAATAGACAATTCAACAATAATAGACTTCAAACATCCCCCTCTCAATAGTTAATAGAACAGCTAAACAAAAAATTAGCAAGGATATAGGAGATTTGAACAATGCTATCAATTACCTTGACTTAACAGACATCTATAGAAAATTCCACCCAACGAAAGAAGAATACACATTCTTCTCAAGTGCAAATGGAGCATTCTCTAGGATAGATCATATGCTAGGTCATAAAATTATTAATAAATCTAAAAGAATTCAAATAATAAAAAGTGTGTTCTCTGACCACAGTGTATTAAATAGCAATGGAAAACAATAATGGAAAGAAAACCAGGAAATTCTCAAACACTTTAAAGTAACACATTAATAAGAAATCACAATGAAAATTAGAAAATGTTTTGAACTGAATGGAAACTAAAGCACAATATATCAAAACTTATAGTTTTGATTTGCACTATCCTGATGATTGAAAACATGTTGAGCATGTTTTTATGTGTCTGTTGGCCCTCTGTATGTCTTCTTTGGAAAAATGTCTATTCAGATCTTCTGCCCATTTTCTAATCAGATTGTTTATTCTTGTTTGTTTTGTTGTTATTGTGGTTTTTTGTTTTTGTTTTGCTGAGTTGTATGAGTTCTTTATATATTTTGGATATTAACCTCTTATCAGGTATACAATTTGCAAATATTTTCTCTTATTTATTAGGTTGTCTTTTTAGTTTGTTGGTTTACTTTGCTGTGCAGAAGCTTTTTAATTTGATGTAGTCTCACTTGTTTATTTTTGTCTTTGTTGCTTTTTCTTTTGGTGTCAGATTCAAAAAATCATCTCCAAGACCTATGTCAAGGAACTTACTGCCTTTTTTTTTCTAGGAGTTATATGGTTTCAGGTCTTATGTTCAAGTCTTTAATCCATTTTGTATTAATTTTTGTGTATGGTATAAGATAGGGGTCCAGTTTCATTCTTTTGCATGTGGCTGTTCAGTTTTCCCAACACAATTTACTGAAGAGATTGTTCTTTCCCAATTATATATTCTTGATAACTTTGTGGTAAATTAGTGGACCATATACGTGTTGGTTTATTTCTGGGCTCTTAATTTTGTTCCATTGATCTATGTGTCTGTTTTTATGCCAGTAACATAGTGGTTTAATAAATATAGCTTTGTAATAAAGTTTGAAATCAGGAAGCATGGTGCTTCCAGTTTTGTTTTTCTTTCTCAAGATTGTTTTGACTATACAGAGTCTTTTGTGTTTCCATACAAATTTTAGAGTCGATTTATTTCTGTGAAAAATGCCATTGGAATATTGATAGTGCTTGCACTGAATCTGTAAATTGCTTTGGGTAGTATGGACATTTTAATAATATTAATTCTTTCAGTCCATGAGCATGGACTATCTTTCCATTTATTTGTGTCTTCTTCAGTGTCTTTCCTTAATATCTTGTAATTTTCAGTATGCACGTCTTTCACTTTCTTGGTTAAATTTACTTCTAGATATTTTATTACCTTTGATGCAATTGTAAATAGGATTGTATTCTTAATTTCTCTTTCTGAGTATATGCTGGCAGCCATCTTTCGTCAACAGCAAAACTGAAGCCAGTTTGTCTGAGAGCAAACCTGATATAGAGACATTCAGAGAAGCAGCACCAGGGGTCCTGATCAACCTATACCTGAAGCCAAATCTATCTTTGGACATTTCCTTACCATGAGTAAATATATACCCTTTGTCATTTAAGAGCATTTTCTGTTACTTGCAGTTATAAGTACTCTACCTGGTAAAATGGCTATGCCTTAATATCTAAGCCCTGGGTTATTAGAATCTTAGATCCGAAAGGGTGAGGAGAGGAACTTGTTTTTCCAAACCTTGTTATTGGGTTTGGCTCTCTTAAGTGTGACTGCAAAATGGTGGGCTGGGTGAACTTCCTCAGAGGTAAAACCAAATATTTTGGACATATTTTTAGATGCCAGACTCTAGAAGATGGTAGGGATTTTACACATATTTATTACCTTACAGATGATGAATAGTTTTTAAACCCTATTTGGTACCTGACTGGCTGGCACCTGGTTCACTGGAATATTAATAAATATTTGTTGAATCAGTGAATGAATGGATGAAAGGAGACAGCACAAGAGAATGGGGGAATGGAGGAGAGAGTATTTCAATATGGTAACTGTATCGATGCGGCAATTTTGTAATGTAAAACTGTGCCACACTAACCTGGACATTCTCCAGAAATCCACTGCCACCTCCAGCATTTGTAAATCTGAGACTTCCATCTTCAAAAACAAGCTATACACATTATGAAGTGCTAGCCAGTGGAACAACCTGATTACAAAAATTAGGAGAGGGAAAATTTGGACTAGTTAGTCTTTCATGATGTATTATTCAGGTAATTCTGCAGTGAGCCCTCCACCCCGGCACACATTGCATTCCCGTGAGATTGTATCACACGACGGAGCGCCTTCATCCAAACGCCCACCTCGGTTTCCACTGCAACTCTTAGCATGATTCATTCAAGAGCTGGAGGTCTGTTTGCTGACTCTGATCCTCTCCTCTTATAAACAAAAGGCCCATTTGCTTCAGAAATTTCCCATTTGGTTCTCTAGCAATATGTACGCTGTGAACTCACAAATGCGAAACGAAACTTTTAAACTGTATTTTAAAAAGAAGACCACATGGGTGCCACTGGATATGAAGATAAAGTTACAGTTTTAAAGGACATGACAACGATTTGCCAAAACACCAGGCCCTAAATTTAAAATCTCAGGAGGAAGAGAGGGATATAAATGAATTATACACATTAATGGAAACTTTGGTATTGCTGAAATAAAACTGAAGAACATTTTAGAGCATTTGATCCTATTTTTCTTCACAGAAGCTATGTCCTGAGATATCTGGAACCTATAATTTTCATTTTATCATTCAGGAAGAGAAACACAATGCTCCAGTATCCATTCTTGCCAAGGGTTCAAATGAAGTGTTTTTTGAAATGTTAAAAAAAATGAGTCCAATGTAAACTTGGTATTCATACAAATAATTTCTTTCCTTGGAATGACCCTTTAACCTACATCATCTCATCTTACTTTACAGCATTGCATGATAGGATATCGTGTAATAAGGCTGTAAAGCTCAGAAGAATCACATTTCAGCTAAAAATGGAAGTTGGTAATAAACAAAGCTGGCTGCTTTCACTGGGAATGGAGCAATATACTAAAATGTAAACACACTGTAAACTGAGCCTGGGGAGAAGGGTTGGGAATTTTCTTAACAGGAAGACAGTGAATCTCCCACCCTTTCACTGGAAAGAGAGTGAAGCCTCCGATTTGCTGATGATACTTGATATCCCCAGAATTAGTATCACTATCACCATCATTGCCACTCACCTTGGAATGACAAGACTTGGCCAACTGGCTTCTATAGAATGAGCCAAACACCATTTTGGAGTTTTATTTTGCAGCTGCTATAAACCCAGGGGAAGATGCCAATCCCAACTGAAATCCAAGAAGAAGGAAGAGAAGAAACGAGATCTCGGCTATAAACGATTCATCATCCGTTCCGGAGGGGAGATGCTGGCAGAGGTCACTCGGGTCAACAGAGCGCGAATCCTTCATCGCTTAGGAGAAGTCTGCTGGCTGGCATTGCGTTAGCTCGCTGCAAATGCAAAGCCTTAAGCCTTCCATCAGTAGCACCTGGTCTGCTCCTGATGGATGAGCAAAAATAATTAAAGGTGTCAGAAGTTTCTGGAAGAAATCCAGGTGACAAAATTCTCTGGGGTGAATACAGAGTGAAAAGAGCTTAGGAACTTGCTTTCACTTTACGTCTCTCTCCGCATCTCCCCAGGAATATGCAGTCCTTCGCAAATCACTTGCCATGGCAGGAATGGGACTGAGCTGAAAGCCTAGGGAACAGAACTGCGTGGATGTGGCTTCCTACACACAGCCCCTGCTCTTTCCACATCTGAATGGCATGCATTCCCTCAAATAAGACACAGTATATACAAGCTGTGAGAGGGGATGGGCAGGGCCAGGTGGGTCATCGCTAAACCAAACCTACCTTATGCCTGAAATTGAAAGCAACCAGCATTACCAGGCTCGATTTAGAACCACCAATTCTTAAACTCTACAAATATCTGGAGATGAGGAGAGATTGTACTCTTCTGACCCTTTAAGGAGACTACCCTCTGTGGACAGAGGGAATACTTAATAAGTGGTGAGGGGGCACATGCCTGAGGGCATGCTCTGTGAACTGCAGAATTGACTGAATCTACTAAGCAGCAGAAGGAGACGTTTCTCAGCAGGTAGATCCTACCAGCCTTTCCCGCAACGCAGTGCCCAGCCTCTTCTCCAAATAAATGTTGAACAAATAGTAAATGCTATTGGCTTGAAGTGGTGCTACATTGGTGGTCCTGAGTACCCACCTCTCTCTCTCTGATGGTACTTGATATCATCCTCAACCCAGAAGGAAGGGTGTGTGTCTCTTAGCATGGGAGGACACAGCATGAGAACAAACAAACAAGCACATTTAACAACCAAAAATGGTGTGGGGCTTTAAAAAGGCCTTGAGAACATTCTGGCCCCAGAGAGTCTCTCTTCACATGAAAGGACCAGAAGGTAGAGAAAGTCCTACTTCAGACAGACTTGAAAATCTAGACTCATCCAACAGTAGAGCAGGAAGAGACCAGAAAGTCTTCAATCTGGTGTTTTGGAAACATTTTCTTAATAGAGCCCCTTTTTTTAAATTTTGTTTTTCAAACTAATCCTGGAGCAGAGGACTTGAAATGCCTCTAGTGGGAGTTAGCCTGGAGTCTGGGGTCTTGCCTGCAGAGCCCTCCTGGGTGACCCTCAATAGTGGAATTCTTTTGTAACACATTGTTAATAACTTTAAACTGTTAATTATTGCGCTTCCCTGGTGGCGCAGTGGTTGAGAGTCCGCCTGCCGATGCAGGGGACACGGGTTCGTGCCCCGGTCCGGGAGGATCCCACATGCCGCGGAGCGGCTGGGCCCGTGAGCCATGGCTACTGAGCCTGCGCGTCCGGAGCCTGTGCTCCGCAACGGGAGAGGCCACAACAGTGAGAGGCCCGCGTACTGCAAAAATAAATAAAACTGTTAATTATTTTCAACTGTGTTCTTAGAGGTCTCAAAGTCATCTAGAAAGTTTTTTTCTTTTTAACAAGAAACTGTATTTAGTAAAATTTTAAAGAGAAAATATTTTCAAATTTTATGGAAATGTTTTGTATATTGCAGACATCAAAGTAGAAAAACATAAAAAAAAGCAAAAAGCAAAAAATTAAAAACCAATAACGTGGAATTCCACAAGACTGGAGCTTTGGAGAAGCACAATTTGAGCACATTATTAGATGAGGAAAAAGTGCCTCAGGACATTATTCATAAAAGGTCATCAATTTGTTAAATAAAAATAAACAGAAAAAAACAAATCCTATTTAGTTTGTTGAGATTTTTCAAGAGACATCATATGTGGATCCTGGCCTCAAGAAGCTTTTCAGGGAGGGAAAGATGCATATGGAAACATAATACGAGCTATGTGGTGATATCAGCCATGAGAGAAGCAGATAAAATGTTCTGGGGGCTTATACTAAAGAGGTTTTTCATTCCACCATGGAGATTCTCAAGGTGACCCTTAAACAAGTTCTGATATCTTGGGACAGTTGGGGGTATAAGGGAAGTTTGGAAGCCAGGTGGAGAAGGATCTAGCAGAAGAATCAAGAAACAGAAACTCAAAGTGTGTACAGCCTCCAGGAAGCAGTTGGAACTTATATTTTGTATACAGGAATTCTCAGGAGGTGAGAAAGTTGGTTCTAGATAATACTAAACCTTGAGTCAGTTTAAAGATTTAGACTTTTTTAAAATTAATTTTTATTGGAGCATAGTTGCTTTACAGTGTTGTGTTTCTGCTGTACAGCAAAGTGAATCAGTTGTATGTATACATATATCCCCTCTTTTTTCGATTTCCTTCCCATTTGGGTCACCACAGAGCACTGAGTAGAGTTCCCTGAGCTATATAGTAGGTCCTCATTTGTTATCTATATTTTACTTAGTGGTGTATATATGTCATTATCTATTTTGTACATAGTGGTGTATATATGTCAATCCCAATCTCCCAATTCGTCCCACCCCCTCTTACCCCCTTGGCAACCATAAGTTTGTTCTCTACGTCAGTGTCTCTATTTCTGCTTTGCAAATAAGTTCATCTGTATCATCTTTCTAGATTCCACATATAAGCAATATTATGCGATATTTGTTTTTCTCTTTCTGACTTACTTCACTCTGTATGACAGTCTCTAGGTCTGTCCACATCTCTGCAAATGGCATTATTTCATTCTATTTTATGGCTGAGTAATATTCCATTGTATATATGTACCACATCTTTATCCGTTCCTCTGCTGATGGACATTTAGGTTGCTTCCTTGTCTTGGCTATTGTAAATAGTGCTGCAATGAACATTGAGGTGCGTGTATCTTTTTGAATTATGGTTTTCTCCGGGTAAGATTTAGAGTTTCATTCTATAAGTGAATTATTGTTTCGAGGTGGGAAGGGACAACAATCCGAGATGAGCATAAGGAAAATTAGTTTGGTAGATGTTTTTAGAACAGCTGATGGTAGGGACAGAACATTAAGTAGTGACAGAATGAAAAGGAAGGGGCACATGTGAGATTAACAACCATGGAGTACAGTCCATACAATGTGATCGTGATCCAGTGAGATGCCACATGAGAAAAAGCTCCATCAACTCTTAGTGTTAATCAAAGTGCAGGTTGCCATTAAGGGAAAGGGCACAATTTCAACTCTGAGGCCCTAAGTGGGTACAAGCAACTGTTTTCTCATATGGTTAAGAGGTAAGACAGTATCTATCCCTCAGGGTGCTTGGGAGGAATTCAGATAATAACACAGTATAACCTGAGTTTCCCAGAAACTCAGACTGGATACAAATGAAGTCTGAGTTGTACTGACACCAAAATAAAAACCCCTTCAAGGCCTCAAGGCTGAGTCCCCAAGTGCAAGACTGTTGGGCCTCCACTCCTTCTGAAGTCTACCCCAATTATCCCTGGCACTTTTCAGGTAGAATTGCCAGATTTAGCAAAAAAAAAAAAAAAAGAAAAAAAAAATTACAAGATGCCCAGGTAAATTTGAATTTCAGAGAGACAATGCACAATCTTTTTAGAATAAGTGTATTCCCAGTAGGACATCTGTTTGTTTGTTTATTTATTTATTTATGTCTGCATTGGGTCTTCGTTGTGGTGTGCAGGCTTCTCATTGCAGTGGCTTCTCTTGTTGCGGAACACAGTCTCTAGGCATGCAGGATTCAGTAGTTGTGGCGTGGGCTTCAGTACTTGTGGCTTGTGGGCTCTAGAGTGCAGGCTCAGTAGTTGTGGTGCACAGGCTTTGTTGCTCCGCGGCATGTGGGATCTTCCCGGACCACGGCTCAAACCCGTGTCCCCTGCATTGGCAGGTGGATTCTTAACCACTGCGCCACCAGGGAAGTTCTGGGACATCTGTTTTGATTGTCTCTTCTCCACTGTGTTGGGGAGGGAGAGATGCCCATTCTAGGGGTATGAGCATGGCCAGACACTTGGCATCTTAACACTGGACAGTTGAGCTTGGCAGTAGTTTATTAGTCATATATACTCATAGCCTGGGGCAGGAGGACATCACACACCATGCAGGGCCACATGGGGGTTGAACTCGGGAACAGAGTGCACAGAACAGGGGCTATAGGAGACAGGCTTTGTAGTATTAAGAGGTGGTGGTGGCCCCTGGTTCCTGGGGGAAGATGGATGGGCTTGTTGAAGCCCCTGAATGGTCAGCCCCTGTGGTCAAGGAGCTGAAGCCCATTACTGGTCCCCATGGTAAGGAGTGTTGTTTGACTAGAGAATGTTACCTGCAGGAGCATAATGGGGAGGGGATTTGCAGGTAGGTCATTTGAGACCCTCTCAGTTTTAAATGTCCAGGCAGCACATAATATTGATTTGGGGCCTTTGTACCACAATATCATTGTTTATCTGAAATTGAAATTTAAGTGGGTGTCCTATATTTTATTGGGCAGCCTTATTTCCAGAGGTTTCTTCACCTGAATATCCATCAACCTCAGTCTCTTTGGGGACAGTTGGCCACTTGTAAGTCTATGCTCCTTGTGCTGCCCGTGCAAATCTGCTCCGGCCCTGCTCTTTCCCACCACGAACCACAGCTTCTCTGCACGTGTGAGCCTTCTGCTGGCATGAGTTTGTTGAAGAGGCACATGGACTTTTCTGTACTGTTCCAGATGGTAGAACTAGGAACTGTGAGCAGCAATTACATAATAGAAGCTCTCAGCTTAATGTAAAGAGCTTTGCGATGAAAATCCCTCGGGGCTTCAATGTGTTACATCACAAAGTAATTAGTTCCTTGTTATTGACAAACATCTAAGCAGAGACTGGGCCATAATTTGGTAAAGATATGGAAGAAGGGTTTCCTCAGATCCAGCAAAATCATTTTGCGGGGCCTAGTGCAAAGTGAAAATGTGGGGCTCCTGCCAGGTCAGGGAAGTCCATCTTCCACAGCCCTGGCCCACTGCACTTGAGTGACCCCCAGGGGGTTGCAACCTCCAGGCCAGGACATGCCCCATGTCTGGACAGGGGGTGAATGAGAGACTCCTAAGTGTCACCGGGGTTGGGGCCCGCTGTCACCTTGCCCCTTCTCCAGGAACAGCAGGGCACAAGCATGACCCCGACTCTTTCCCGGGGGCACAGGGTCATGGCAGATGCGGGCCTCCCTCTGCTGATGTGACCCAGCTGCCATTTGGGTGGCAGTGATCCATGAGTGGAGGGGTAGGCAAGGGGGCAGGGCAGGAACCCATCCTGGGGAGACTGGGAGGTGGAAGGAGTTGAGACCGGGTATGAATTGAAGCTCAAAGTCCCTGGAGCATGTCCTGAGGTCCCATCAGACTTCACTTACAAAATATCAATTTTGCGATAGACTTATTAAGAATGTCAGTATGACCACTGCAGAGCTCGAAATGGCAGGCGAGCCCTTCTGAGCATGGCAGGCTGCCTAATGAGCCCAATGGCTGTAGGCATGAAGTTCTTTCAGGAAAAGCAAAGGGGGTGGCTTCTTCTTGGGTCATTGGCCAGTCTGGCTTGGAACCAAACACAGAGCTAGGAGGATGAAGATGACAATGAGAGGACAGTGTCAGCTGCAGCAGAGAAAAGACTTCCTGCTCAGACAGGTGACCAGGCGCTCCAGGGGAAGGGATGGAGGCCCTGCTGTGTGAATGATGAGAGCATGAGAGCGGTCCAGCACAGCCCAGACACACGAGGCCGGGAAGAGGGGAACCGTTTTCCACTGAGCTGCGAACCAGCAGATGAGGTGTCACCTGATCCTGGACCTCGATGTCATCTCCAGTGACATGGACTCCTCACATTTGTGAGATCGGCTTCGTCCCTAACAGCACCTGAGCACCCAAAATACTTTTCTTTGTGCCCAAATCAAGTCTTTTGTGCTCCTGCTTTCTTTTCCTCTAACTTCTCCGTGGTCTCTCAAGTATTTGCCCTTTGATTATTGAAGAATTACTTTATGTTCATTCTCCTGGGAACACGAAAAAAAAAAAAATCACACGAGATTCTGTTGTCTGAACTTAAGTATAGTCATTGAAAACAGAAATGTCTTAAAAGGCAACCAGCATCACCTCTATTTGGTCATTGTGATATAGAGCAAATAGCTCTCTCCAAACTAGCTCTGACATGCTTATACACTGTTACTTGTTTCTATTTATTATTAAAATATTTTTCTGCTATCTCATATGGAACAGCTTTTGAAGATTCCTGTGAGCCACAGCTGGGAAATTCCTTCTTTGAAGTGCTCCGTTTATTCATCTTTTGTCAGTGGCAGGCTCTTTATGCTCTGACATTTTATACTTTTCGCAGTTATTTCAAAATCTATTTCATTTGACGTAGAGTCAATTTATCATTCTGCACACAGTCCCATTTCTTTTTTCGCTCATTTCTCTCACTTTGGCATTCTGCTAAGTTCATCAGAGCACTTTTTCCCCCTTCTTCTTTCCCTTTCAAGCTGAATTGTGGAGCCTAGAAAGACACTGAAAGCCCACTGCCTTAGAAGGTTCATACCTCCAATTTTTCCCTGGACCCCCAGCTAGGCCCAGTGTTTACAAAAGTTGGAGACTGTAACTTATGAATCTGCCTAATAATAAGACCAACGGCTCTCAGACATAAATCTGAAAGTGGTTCATTGGAGAATATTGGCTTGACTCCATTTAGAATCAAAAAGAGCTTCCGTGGTTGGTCCATATGGTTGCTAAATATTGTTCTCCCAAGGTTTTCTCAGTGGGCCAGTTCTGCACATGGACGTGATTTGTATGGAGTTGTCTAGGTGTGGAAGAAAACAAGGTGATGATCCCATGGTTCTGAGACTGTTTCAGTTTCAGCAGAGTATTCCCTTGAAGCAGTACACAAAAGGGCTTTCCCCCCACCCCAAACTCATTTTAGCTGAGTATTACCACTTTTATTTGACTTAATCAGGAAAAAAGGCAACTTGGCACGATGGAAATCCAGATAGTTGATATCTTGGGATCCTTCTCTTGGTACAATAGCAGACATAATGTAACTAGCAAAAATTGCTTACCTACTCACTGACTTATGGCTACGAGCAATGCAAATGACACCAAAGTTGCATGAATATTAGGAGGTAATCTTCATTGTGATTTGTGCACATCAGAACTCCTTTGGGCTTTTTCTTTTCATTTTGGAAATCTTGTAAGAGACTCATTGGCCAAAAAGAAAGAGAAAGAAAGAGAGAGAGGGAGGGGGAGGAGGAGGGGAAGGGGAAAGGGAAGGAAGGAAAGAGGGAAGAAAGCAAAGAAGGAAGAAAAGACCATTTTAATAAATTAGATAGCAAAATAATATCACGTAGATTTTAATTTATTTCTAATGAGTCCATTTCCCATTTTCTCCATTAAATTTTCTGGAGAATCTTAGGCTAATCAACCTTCTATGCTTTTTATATTCTAATTTACAAAATTCAATGTTTATCTTTAATTTTCTTTCTCTGCTAAGTTTAGAATTTTTTTCTGGTGTTTCAGTACTCAATCTGTCCATGCTGATTTTTCTTGTTTAACTGTGAAACCATCTAATATTTTGACCTGGCCTTTGAATACCTTTTTGACCCCATGCTGTAAATTTTGATAAGTACTATTTCCATTCTCTATAGGTTCTATATTAGTGTTTTCTTTTAATTTTTTTCTCTTATTCAGTAATTATTTAGGATTTTAATCCTTCATTGGTTGCAGCAAATGTAATTAAACCTTTTTTATGAATTTATATTTCTATTGTATTTAAAGGAATCTATTTTCACTTTTTGGAATTCATGAAGCTCCTATTAATGTTCTCATAGATTATCAATCTTTATAAATGTTCTACAGATGTCTAAGAACAAGTTATAATCTTTATGTGTAGTGCAGAAAATTAAATATATTAAAAAACGTGATAATCCTTAAATTATTAAAATCCTTTATTGTGTTCATTTTTTGTCTAATTCATCTGTCAAGTCTAAAAAAATATAACACGCCTCATTAGAATTGTGTTTCTGTTAATTTCTCAGTGTTTGCTTTATATTTATAGTGATTGTAACTTGCCATCTAAATACTCATAACTCATATCTTCATTGTGGGTTATGTTTTGATCGATATTGTAAAATCAGCCTCTTTCTTTCACTTCATATTAACATTTTCTACTTTGTTGGGCCACATCAAAATGTAGCTCCTATGCTTGAGGTAAAAGAGTAGTTACATTGATTCTTGGTTGTAGTCAATGTTGGGAAAAACAGTGGTGTAAGGTGTCACTACTAGCCACACTCGTGTCACCTCTGATTTATTAGAAAGACACTTGGTGGCCCTTGAAATGAATCTTAGTATCTTTTGCTCAAGCCAGCTCCATTGATTTTATTTTTAGAGCTTTACTTTTTCTAAAAATTGAAGTATAGTTGATTGACAATGTTGTGTTAGTTTCAGGTGTACAGCAAAGTGATTCAGTTTTATACATAATATATTATCTATATATACTTTTTCAGATTCTTTTCCATTATAGGTTATTACAAGATATTGAATATGGTTCCCTGTGCTATACAATAGGCCCTTGTTATTTAACTATTTTATATATAGTAGTGTGTATCCGTTAATCCCAAACTCCTAATTTATCCCTCCCCTCATCCTTTTCCCCTTTTGGTAACCATAATTTTGTTTTCTGTGTCTGTGAGTCTATTTCTGTTTTCTAAATAAGTTTATTTGTGCATTTTTTTAGATTCCACATGTAAGTGATATCATGTGATATTTGTCTTTCTCTGTCTGACTCACTTAGTATGATAATCTCCAGATCCCTCCATGGTGCTGCAAATGGCATTGTTTCATTCTTTTTTTTTTGGCTGAGTAATATTCTATTGTATATATGTACCACATCTTTATCCATTTATCTGTCAATGGACATTAATTTGCTTCCATGTCTTGGCTATTGTAAGTAGTGCTGCTATGAACCCTGGGGTGCATGTATCTTTTCAAATAAGAGTCTTTGCCTTTTCTGGTTATATGCCCAGGAGTGGAATTGCTGGATCATATGATAGCTCTATTTTTAGGTTTTTAAGGAACCTCCATGTGTTCTCTATAATGGCTGCACCAATTTACATTCCCACCAACTGTGTGGGAGGGCTCCCTGTTCTCCACACCCTCTCCAACATGTGTTATTTGTAGACTTTTTGATGATGGCCGTTCTGACCTGTGTGAGGTGGTACCTCATTGCAGTTTTGATTTGCATTGCTCCACTGATCTTAAACTTGGTAGAAACTTCTCTAGAAGTGCTTTTCAGACACAGTTTCCAGTGTTGTGATTTTTCTTGGTTCGCTATAAAAGGAAATAAATATATGTTCGATAGGATGAAATATGCCTTCGGGATCCAGGAATGAGAATAATCGTATCAGGTGGCAGGATGTTATGTGGAAGCAGCAACTAGACCTAAATGTAGGAAATAAAATCCTCTTAGTGGGACTTCCCTGGCAGTCCAGTGGTTAAGATTCCACGCTTCCACTGCAGGGGGCACCGGTTCGATTCCTGGTGGGGGAACTAAGATCCCACATGCCATGGGGTGCGGCCAAAAAAACAAAAACAAAAAAACAAAAACAAAATTACCTTTTTATCTTAAGAATGGGGAAAATAATTCATTTAGTCTGTACATGGAACAAGTTGGAATTTAAAAGCTAGGTAGGCTGGCTAAGCTTCCCTCAGCAGTACTCTGTAATTATGAAAGTCCAAATTTCTAATTGGTATGAAGGTGAAACCCTGATGCCCCACAATAACTAAAAAGAGTTTTGCTTTTAAGATATGGGTCACAGTATTTGGGGAGAAAATAAAGTGGTCAGGCAGTGTCCCCGGGAGTGAGCATCAGAGTGGTACATGGCACTTGAGTTACATGAGTGGCATTTTAATCACCTACAGCAACAAATGCATAATTCTGACTTCCACAAATTGCTTTTCCTTGGACAGAAACACCTTAAAAATTCCCTATCAATACCATAAGCCTATTGCCATTACTTTCTAGAAACACTCTAATTTCTTTTTTCTAACCCAGAACTTTTCCAAAGTAACAGATCTATCAAAAGAACACCTGAGAGTACAAAGGCAATCATCTATCATAGGAGAATCAACCAAAATTGAGAAGAAATGAAACATGAGTCCACCTCCTTTCTGATGCAGTCAGATCTGGAGACCATCTTAGCCTTGGTATTTGAGATATTTGGGCAATTCCTCCTCCTTATCTTCATCCTTTGTACAGTCAGATTAGAGGTCTGCTTGGTGCATGCAGCATCTACCATCCACACTAAGGAAACCCAGTTCTTTGCAGTACTATGAGGAGAAAGCCATCATCTTGACATGCTATTTGTTACAATGAAAAGCCTTCATACAACCATCTGTTTCTTATAAATGTGTTTATTTGTTCACCCTGGAGGAGCAGGGTCTTGGCTAAGCGGTCCCCAGTCACATAAGGAGAGTTGTGATTAACATCAGTATCCTCAAGAGCTGATAATGAAAGTCATGCTGTTTAGTTTCTTCACTGTATAAATCAAGACACGTACATCTCGCTAAATGTTTGTTCAATGACTCATGTCCATGTATTCAATGTCTTCGATTTTTTGTTCAGTCTCGTAAAGGTCCAAAGATGAAAACACGAATATTTTTTAGTGTAGTGTACATCTATGCATTATCAAAATAACTGATTTAAAAGTGAAAATTATAAACATCTACTAAAGGCCAGGGCACAAGAGAATGATATTTTCAAACATTGTCTTGGGGACAGTGAATTGGTTTGGCAGTGGAGGAAAGTAATCTATTAATATCAACAGCAGAAAGATACACATCCATTGACACAGCTTTCTACCTATGCACATTTATTCCACAGGAATAAGAGATTTAGGATTTAAAAATATTTAGCAGAGTGGTATGGGGGGCTGAGTAATTTTTTCTAAAGATTAAAACTGAGTTGAGATAAAAGTGGCTAAGTACTCCCACTTTCTCAGTTCAATGTTGGCATTTCACTAGAGACACCAATATTCTCAGTATTGGGGCCTGGGGGTGGGGAGGGGAGGAAGCAGAGCTTCGACACAAACATAAAATTCAAGTTTTGAAACAAATGAGATTGAATCTTCTGAACTCAAATGAGGCTATTTTTTCAAATAAAAGCTACCAAGTTGTGATGGGGTTTTTATGGAAAGGGGGATTTGACAGAGCATAGTTGGAATCAGTTATTGGAAAAATAAAGTTCTTTCATGTTTATTTATCTATTTTTAAAAATTATTTTTATTTATTTGGCAGCATCAGGTCTTAGTTGCAGCACTCGGGATCTTCCTCGTGGTACGTGGGCTTCTCTCTAGTTGTGGCACACGGGCTCCAGAGTGCATGGGCTCAGTAGTTGTGGCACGTGAGCTTAGTTGCTCCACGACATGTGGGATCTTAGTTCCCCAACCAGGAATGGAACCCGCGTCCCCTGCATTGGAAGGCAGATTCTTAACCACTGGACCACCAGGGAAGTCCCTTCTTTCATGTTTATATCTCAACAAGTTGATATACCGCATTTATGATTATTATACCAAAATGCACATGCATATTTTGGGGAAGAAAGTATTTTTCTTTATGTATTTTAATCATTTCTATGGTTGCAGTACATTGGTAATTTTTTTTTTACTTTGGAATAAAAATTAAGCAAAAAACGATATACTAAATTTCGCAAAAAAAGATATACAAAATTAGTCAAAAATATGGAGAACATAAATATAAAAATCAAAAGGAGAGCTGGAAAGAGGCAGAAAATACTGCTTCATTAATTTGAGGTATTTATTTGTAAAAGGTTTAAGTAAATGTTTATGGAACATTTGTTATGTGCCACAAACATGAGATGGCTACTTTCACGTTTATCTCATTTAATATATCTGGTGCAGTCAGAGACGCGTTACTTGATTTCATGGCTCTTTGTAGACAAAGTTTTCAGTGATTGTAAACAAGAGAATTTGGAATATGTGATATCCTGAAATTTTAAAACTGGTTTCTGTGAATTTCACAGAACAGAGCTCAGAAAAATGTGGACAGGAAGGAGGAAAAATAAGTCAAAGAAAATTGGGAACTGAGAAACCAGAGTCGGTTCTGCCTAAAGACACATTTAAAATTTTTTTAACATATTTTTAATAAAATCTCTGAACAGGGCTGTTTGCGTCATATTGCCAATAGTCAGTTATATCACTTGAAGATTATCCAAATTCTTTACCACCTTTTCCTCTCCCTGTCTGCGTGCTCACCTCAAAGTGAGGTTCTTTCCCTTAAAAAAAAAACAAACTAAAAAATAGCTTATCAGTCACAATCATACAGTTTGAATTCACATGGGCCCATTAATAAATTATCTACTTTAGAACATAAATGTCCTTGTTTGTCCACAGTATTGAGTCTCTACAGAGGCCAAGGCTGGTTGTATTGCCAACTAGCTTTGTTTATTGAGGGGTCCAGTTTTAACTTCCCTGGCAAGGATGGACCATGATCACAGGTCACGGAGTTCCCAAATCTAATGAGATGGACCCAGCTGGGGGCTGAGAATGCCACATCTCTCGTCTCACCTTGGCCGGGGACTCCCTTCAGTGTGAGTCTTTTTTCTGCACCGTGATCATCAAGTCCACCCTTTGCCCGATAGCCTTGGGTAACCCAAATATTTGTTGTCTGGATATTCTCAAGCTTCAGCTTTCTCTTGTCATCCTTTAAATGCTAAAGCATTTGAAATATAGATGGCTTGGTATATGTCAGCATTTCCCCCAAATCTCTAGAGTTAGGCAGATGGGGGTGGAGGTTGTCGTATTTTCAAATCTACTTCCTGAGTCCCCAGCCCTCTGAATTTCCAGGTGCCCTGCCTCAATCACAGCCCGTACACTGAGGCCCCACGTCTGCACTGCTCCGCCCCCCGCTCTCCTGCAGAGCCCCACTCACATGGGGCCACCGTGTGAGTGAACATGGGAGAGTTTTAATGACGTTTAGAGTGGGGGACTTGAAATTCAATTATATTACAGAGAAGAAAACTATTTCCAATCAAATGCCAGACATGCTAGTTCTATAAATGCATTGGCTACTTCCTAAAACAGGGACACTCTTATTGGCTGTGTCCCTCTGTAGAGCCTCCTGTTACCGTCTTCCTATACCAGTGGTTCTCCATCTTGACTATACATTAGAATCGCCTAAAGATCTTTTAAGAATCCCAATGCCCAGGCTTTACTCCAGACCAAATTAAATAAGCCTCTCTTGGGGTGAGGTCACGTTTAAGGCTCCCCAATTGATTCTAGCATTCAGCAAATTTTGAGAACCACTGCTCTAGATATTTTTTATAATTCCCTCTTACATTTTGTCAGACTTCTAAAGTCTTCTCAAGGTCCCAAAGAAACCGCAAATTTCTCTCATTTCATTAGGAGCAGTTCAGATATTTTATGTATGTATGTGAGCATGTATGTGTGTATGTAAGTATGTGTGTATGTATGTATATGTAAGTTATGTATGTGTGTATGGACATCTATACTTTTTGTCTCCTACTAACTCATCTATGCTGTACCTATGGGTCTTCATTTTTTCCTCCATAGGGTGCCCCAAAATAGGCTGAAACAAAAGAACCATTTCACCCAAAGACAAATTATGTCACTGGCTGAGAAAGTGGACACATCTGCAGTCAGTTTTTGTTTAAATGGCATTTTTTTCCCTTAACAGTATACATGGGAAATTTTCTTTGAGCCCCTTGAAAATAAAAGGGCTTTGCACATGTAAAAACTCTTCCTCTTTGTACAGTGCCCACCTCTCCTTACTTGGGAGATCAGAATTTCCTTCTGCCCAAGCAATGCGATCTCAGAGAAAGCTGTTCTCACCCCAAACTCACAAAACCAGACCCTCCAAAGTGAGACCCAGGGCATGCCTGCCTTGGTGTCTGGGGCTGGATCCAATGAGCTGTGAAGTCTTTTTGATCTTTAACTCCTAAGAGTCTGATTTCCCTGCACGTGGAAGGAGAACCCGGAGTGAGCTGACCTACAGGTGTTAACTTGACTAACCTCTGCTCTCCACATCTGTTCTCTTTGCATTGGTGTTATTTGGTGTTTTAATAGAGACTTTTATTGAGGATTGGATGAGAAGAGATGCCAATGAGAAAGTATGCTTTTCTATAGCTTCATCTATCCAAACTTGTTCCATCACCCAAGATTTGGCCTTTCCAGAACAAAGAATATCTTCAGCTTCTACACCCAGGTGCTGTGGAGGTCTCGTAAAGATGCCAGAGAGCGGCTGTGGTTGTGGTTTTGGGAGGCTAATTACTAAAGCAGCTAGGAGCTATCCAAGACGCGGGATTCCTCAGTCAGTGGGACAGCCTGTGCCTTCCATGTTGGCAGTATAGGTGGTCTTCTAAAATCTCAGGAGGAAAGCTAGTTTCTTTTTTGTAAACCACCAGTTCTCAGCTCTGGAGTTGCAAAACACTGTTGCCTTCATCACCTGTTACATGTGTCGCTAATAATAGCATTTTAATGTTAATATGTGGGATCATTTACTTTTTAAAATATACTGGGTTGGCCAAAAAGTTCATTCAGTTTTCTCCATAAGATCTTACGGAAAAACCCAACGAAGTTTTGGCCAACCCAGTATTTGAGTAGATTGGAGGTTCTCTCGATATTAGAACAAAATCCATCTCTCACTTGGATTCCAGTACGCTTCCCTGAGCCTGACAAAGTCATGGAATTACAGCGCATGCTTGGGAGTCCTGCATGACTCAGAGCCCGCCCGCGGTAATGGATCACACATGACATCCGTCATGTGTGTGGGGGAGAAAGGTTGGGAGCTGTTGAGATAATTAATGGAGTAATAGGCGGTTAAGTTCAAGAAGACTTCAGTGGAAATTACATGAGTGATCACCTTCTTCCCACCACAAGCTGTTTCCTTGCTTGGGTTAGAACTTCTGTACCTAGGAAATTGTACGCTTTGTCTTCTCCATTTAATAGTCATTTACCCACCATCCTTTCAGATGTTTATTTACTTTGGGGCACAGTAAGTTTATTTACTTATTGTGGAGCTTGGGCATGGCTCTAAAACAAAACCACCGATGAGAATTTCACAGAGCTTAATTGATGATCAGGTAAATCTTTCCCAGTCAGAACCGTACAGCCAATAGGAAAGGGTTTTGCACAATTCGGACTTAAATATTTGTTGATGAAATAGCTAAGTGAAATCACCTGTGGCATATAACATAAAATGTGACATGAGTAGGTTACCATTTTCTGAAAGCAGTGTATTCTTTTTTCCTTTTCATCTTCCCTACCTCCCACCTCAACCCCTTGGGTCAGTTTTCTTACATTTCTCCTACTCTCAGAGAAGAAAGAGAGATGCTTTGATAAACTGCTAGGCTACATGGTAAGGGCAAGTCTCTGCAGTCAACCTGAGAAAAGCCGCCTTGCCATTGCAGGCATGGAGTGAGCGCCCCCAGCCCAGCACTGCATGGGTGTAGGTCAGCCAGGCTGCTTGTGTGTGCCAGTTCCTGCGTGCCAGGGCACCCCTGGCCTGCACAGTGGCTGCTTTTGCAGAGTCAAGTGTTGGTCCTCTCCCGTGCACTGCAGATTCCGTTCCTTGACCGCTCTGAGTCTTCGAGGCTACCAAGCCTTTCCTCCTTAATCTCACCTCCACTGCTTTCACGACACTTGCTCCCCTAGACGGGCACCCCATCTCTGACTTGTCCTGTGTCCCACACTGATGTTTGTCTCCCTGCTTCTTGCTATGGAAAGTCCCCAGGGTTGTGTTCTCAGCCTTCTGCTGTTCTGCCTTTTCTCTCACAAGACCCACGGCTCTTTGCTCATCCTTATTCTTTTTTTTTTTTTTTTTTTTTGCGGTACGCGGGCCTCTCACTGCTGTGGCCTCTCCCGCTGCGGAGCACAGGCTCCGGACGCGCAGGCTCAGCGGCCATGGCTCACGGGCCCAGCTGCTCCGCGGCATGTGGGATCTTCCCGGACTGGGGCACGAACCTGTGTCCCCTGCATCGGCAGGCAGGCCCTCAACCACTGCGCCACCAGGGAAGCCCTCATCCTTATTCTTTATGTCGGTGCCTAAGAAGCCTAAATCAGTACGAAGAGCTCTTACATCCTGGAGTCTCAGCCTGCCATGTCCAAATGGACAATTCACCTGGAAGAATCACTGTGATTTTAAAATTAATATACCATGATCAGAGGTTACCACCTGCTACTGCAGCAATCAGTCTGAGTGCATTATCCAGGCTCTGTCAGAGGGGCAGAGGTACTAGGCGGGGATAGAAGAAGGGGTTCATTATGGGGATTTGACTTCACACGGTGAAAGCTGGGTAAGCAGTCTGCGGACGTCTGTTGCTTCTGTCTCTGGTGTTGGAGCTTGAATTCAGTAGAGCAAGCAGTTGGGAAGGAACGATGGATGGTGAAGTATGAGGAAGAGGGGGCAATGATTGACATGCTGGAGCCCTGTGCCATGATCTAAACACACAGCTGGTCCAGCAGTTACAGAAGCTGCAGGAGGAGACGTAGCCACGTGCGTTCAGCTGCCACAAGCCCCTGAAGCAGCCAGTCATAAACACGGGTGCTTCATCATTTCTACCTTCCAAATCTCACCCAGGACTCTCTCATTGCATCGCACTGGGAAGAGAATTCTGAGAAACATAGTTCTAGCTTAGTCTTGTTGACACAGTGCAAACACTCCCCCCGGTCCCCCAAGGGCTATTACTGTCCCGTCTACATCATGAGTCACCCTTCTACCAAGTTGACTTTTTGGAATGTTGAGTATTTAACCACCATGCTATTTAAGAACTTGCAATGGCTTGGCACTGCCCAGAGTGGTGGTGTTTTTCCTTTTTGAGGGATTTTAGGTGTTCTGGGGTAGGCACACTGGGGGTCTCAGCAGAGTAAGCTCTGGGTTCTCATCCCGGCTTCAACCAGAGCAGTTTTGCCTTTATCTGCCGTAAGTATTGGATTTCTCAGTGAGATTTCATTTGTAGAAAACCTACCTGTTGGTGTTAAAGAAAAAAAAAGGAGAGAGAGACAGAGAGAGAAGGAAGGAAAGAAGGAAGGAATGAAGGAAGAATGATCGAAGGAAGGAATGAAGGAAGAATGATCCAAGTTTTGACCCTCCAACTGCAATTCTTATTTACCCAACTTTTACTACCGCCAGTGGGAACCATCTTCGGTAGTGTGACTGGGTCCCTTAGCCATCTCTCAAAAGACTGTGTTCATTACCAATTTTGTGCATTGACTCGTACTTTTTTTTTTTTTTTTGGCTAGATTGACCCAGATCCCTTGGTTTTTCCTTAAGCAACTGTAGACCAATGTTGTCTCTGAGTCAAGATAGAGATGTGCAGACTTGTCTCCTAGGAAAAAGGGGAGGATGCTAGTGGTGGTGTCATTTCACTTAAACACACACACATATGCACTATGCATCAGTATAAATAATATAAATAATTTTATTTTAAGAATTTTGTGTAAATGACTGTATCTATAAATTTATATGTAAATGACTATGTCATCAAAGAAGATAAAGATACATATATGTGAAAAACCATTTAGAAGAAAAGAGTAATGTTAGTAACATCTATTAAGTGCCTCCTATGTACTAGGTCTCATAATTTTTCCCTCATTTAATTTTCAAAGTGACCGTAAGATGTAGGAGTCGTGAGCCTCATATAACCAGTTTCTTGAGGACTCTAAACTTTGTGGGACAAGCATGAGACAGTTTTATTTTTTCTAATAACCTCCCCAACCACATTCTCTATTCTGGGCAGCGAGGATGTTTAATGACATCTCAGTTAGATTCCATGCTTTTCAGTCTCTTTTGGGTTTTTGAAGTGTCTCATTTGAGTTCTGAAGAATCAGTCCTGTTTATTTAAAGCCTTCAATCTAATGCCTACTAACCTCTGTCTTTTGCCTCCCGCCTGGGTGGGCTAAGCCTGTGGGCTGCAGGGGCTTAGGCAGGAGAAGGGATGGGCCGAGTGGTCTGCTCTCACACAGCTCCCCTTCCCTCTCTTTCCCCTGCCCTCCTCCTTCCTCTCCAATTGTGGTTGGAAGGAAAGAGAGAGAAAAGACAGGAGTCTTTTTTACTGAATGCTCTTAATGAGCTCAGAGTCCCTGTCTTGGAGAATTATATATGCTGTTTTTTTAAATTTTTTATTTTTAATTAATTTATTTTTGGCTGCACTGGATCTTCGTTGCTGTGCGCGGCGAGCGGGGGCTGCTCTTTGTTGTGGTGCGCGGGCTCTAGGTGCGTGGGCTTCAGTAATTGTCGCACATGTTCTTAGTAGTTGTGGCTTGCAGGCTCTAGAGCGCAGGCTCAGTAGTTGTGGCGAACGGGCTTAGTTGCTCCGCAGCATGTGGCATCTTCCCAGACCAGGGCTCGAATCCATGTCCCCTGCATTGACAGGTGGATTCTTAACCACTGTGCCACCAGGGAAGCCCATTATATATGCTGTTTTAACACTTTTCTTTAGACTCTACATTTATGAGTGATGGCTCCAACATGCCTATTTGACAAGGAACTCATCCCAGGCAATTCTCTTATGTATTTATGGTTGCTTCTAATGAGAAAAAGGAGGATGGGATGAGATGTTGGCATTTACTGCCCTCTATAACGGTATACCACTGGGTCAGCGATGGAGTTTGCTGAGTCATTTAACAAATATTTATTAAACATGTATATAGGATGTGTATCATTCTGATATCGGGTGTTAAATAATGCCGAAAATAAAAACCTTACCAGTATGCAGAGAGGTAGAAAATTTGAAAACCCCACGACTCAGATTTCAGATATACAAAAAAGGGTAGCTGTTTTTGATTTCTATAACGGATAGAATTTTCTAATAAGCCCCTACCTGCTATCTTCTGGCTGGAGCCAGAGGGTGGTATCTAAACTTACCAATTAATATTTCAGTATTTGGGGGCTTAACGTCTTTTTATACTTATCAGATCTTTTGGGGGTAAATGCTTAGTCTGTCAGTTTCATCTCCCCTCCCCCACTTCTGTCCATACATATGGGGACACTTATATGACCTCCTGGCAATGACAGGAGGAGCCTGAGAGCTGTGTGCTGACCTCGCACCAGGCTGGTCTAATCTATTGATGAGGACTGACCATTTGTGGTACCTCGTGGGGACCCATAGCTGCAGCACATGATCTTGGTTCTTAACCTCTGGTAACTAATTTCCGATGTTCTGTGTCTGCATTTCATATCCAATGGACCTCAGTCCCCTGATGCTTTTGGCATGTTGGCATCATCGTTGGGGATGCAGAAACATCCGGATTCCCTGCCCACCATGTCTAGAACATGGGCTCCTTTCAATAGTGGTAGCTCAAGTCCATTTTTCTAATTGTTTCCATCCATCAATGCTGCACCTTTGATGATGGCTCCCCTAGAAGCTTATGGTCCTCTGCAGAGCACAGTGGGAAAAGCAGGGCCCTAATCTTGACCTTCCAGGGTTCCCTACACTTTTTTCTTTTTGACCACATCACATGGCATGCAGGATCTTAGTTCCCTGACCAGGGGTGGAACCCGCACCCCCTGCAGTGGAAGCGTGGTGTCTTAACTGCTGGACTGCTAGGGAGGTCCCTCCCCACACTTATATGGACATTTCTACAACCTCCCCTCCTTATGAATCAGCCCCAAGCGAGTGGAGGACTGGCTTTATGTCTCATTTCCTCCGCCTACCTCATTGGTCTTTTACTTCCCATACTCCTACCTCGCATCCTTCTTATTCCTGGGGACAGTGGGCTCCGTGACTCAGCGGGATGATGTGGTACAGGAAAAGAGACCAGCTTACTGATAAAAAGGGACAGGTTAGCTGAGACTTTTTAAAATGTTGCTCTTCTTTCTCATTATAAAGAACTTCTCATGTATGATCTCATTTGCAGGTCTTTAAGACTTCAAGAAAATATCAGTGAGTTTAATAAAAGGAATTTTGGAAAGGAAGACAGATTTAAGTTTTTGTAAATTCTGTTGTTCTAACACTTCAGCCAACTCTGGAGAAGACCTAATATCTCAAACCAATGAAGCACTAAGTTAGATGTGTTGCTTCTTCCTGATACCCAGACACAGATGTGTATACACTCTTAGTGCAGAAATCTATCCCGAGGTGCATTTGAACCTTCCTTTTTGAAATTAAAATTTACAGGTGGTTCAGTAAGAATTCCAATGAGGAACAAATTCAAGAGGTTGTATAAACAGGAATTCAAAGTATATCCTTAGGTAGTAAATGGTTAAATAAAGGCACAGTTTTCTTTCTGTGTGTGAGATAGAGACAGAAATCCATTATTAACAGTGTATGCTACTCCTGTTATACAACAGCTAAGATTATGGATTAAAACGGAGGGATGGAAACTTCATATTTAAAGGTTTACACTATTCACAGGACTAGGATTAAGAGATTGATAATGACCCAGGTTTAACAAATCCCAGAAAATTGATGTTACAGTGAATTTACATGCTTGAAAGACTAAACTTACTCCTTTTAAGTATCTGTTACTTACAAAGGTGTGGTTTGCTTATGGCTGGTAGGAATTTCGTTAAATTCTGAGACCAGCTTCCTTACCAACATTGGAAATATAAATACAAATGCTTCTGTGTAGTTTTATTATGTAATAGTATTTGCTATGTGTTGCCATAGTTTCTGTCCTGGAAGAATTTCCAAACTTAAGGAAGAGACAAGTCGTTCAACCAAGAAACTGTTAAATCACATATTTTGACTATTGCATGTCTTATGCTGGTTTCTGAGGGTTCTATGGGGCTGGGTCATCAAGGGCTTCCAAGAGTGTGGCATCTTAGATTCACTAAGAGCAAGGTTTGTTTGGGAGACATTATTCTAGATTGCTATTTTAATAATGGAGATAAAACTACCTGCTAAAAACGGGAGAGGGTGGAACTGAGTGCCAATATTTTGTGTCAGTGAATGAGAGGAGAGGCAGATGTGAAGACCCTGTCCTGTGATTAAGACCCTGGATAGGAATAGAGAGAGTTTCAAAGAACACACTGCAATGGACAGTGTGATGGACCAGTGTGGAGAAGCTCTGAAGTACAGGTCAGTATCTATTGTAGTGTCTGCTTGACATATCAAAGGCATTCCAAAAGAAAAATAAAACTCTGGAAAGATGCCAGCATTTTTCATTTAGGGTTTGTCACAGATTCTGCCAATTTTCATGCAAACAGTTTTTGACCTATATTTTATTCTATTCTGGCTACTACTAACTTCAATAAAAAGCACACTAGTTCAAAGGTATAAAAATCTAACTAGAAATGTCATGCGATTCTTAGCAGGACACTGGACTAGTGTGGGGAGAGTTTGGTTGTAACTGAGGTGAGCAAAGGGGTAAATTGGGAGGCGTTTCAAAGGCAAAGTGTCGGGTCTTAGAGGACAGAGAGCATATAGGGAATAAAGAAAGCATATTGAGTTTTCGAATAACACTACGACTCCAAAGCTGTGTGAAAGGCATAAGAGAAAGAAAATTTGGGTTGTGGGACAGATTTTAGGGGGAAGAGAAGATGAGCTCGTCTGGGACTTTTCATACGAAGTGATGTCAGCGTCAACTTGGGATGTATGTTGATGACATGAACCGGGAAGTGAGGGGTCAGGACTAAAAAAACAGATTTGGGTCCTAAGGCTCTGCGGTAGGCTGAATAATGACCCTTAAGGTGTTTACATCCTCATCCTTGGAACCTGAGAATATTACCTTATGTAGCAAAAGGGACTTTGCAGGTGGGATTAACTTAGGGGTCTTGAGATGCTTTATCCTAGTGCGCTCAGTATCATCATAGGGGTCCTACAAGGGGGATAAAGGAGATCAGAGGGAAGTAAGAGATAAATGATGGAAGCAAAAGATTGAGTCACGTGAGGAAGGGGTCAGAAGACAATGAATGCAGGCAGCCTCCAGAAGCTGACAAAGGTGAGGGAGCAGATTGCCCCTTAAAGCCCTGGGCGGGGGGAACCAGCCTTGGTAATGTCTTGACTTCAGCTCAGTGAAACTGACTTCAGTCTTCTGACCTCTGGAACCGTAAAATAATAGATGTGTGTTGTTTTAAGCCACCAAGTTAGTGGTCATTTGTTACAGCAGTCACAGGAAACTCATGTAAGATCCTAGTTAACCGTAGAGGGAGAAGACCCTACAGTTGAAAAATGTCCTTTCCAAGACTTGGAGAATCCTTTGGTTTCTGTTTCAAGAACCCACAATGAAGTGGGGAACCATGTAATCCCACTAAGGTGACCCAAATGCAAAACCATACACAGGCTTCATAAGAACACCGGAGACCTGTGATCCTCTTTCTCTTTTTGGAGACCAGGGCAGTCCTTAAAGAGCTTTGTAGGCCCAGGGCCTGTTATGGTATCTGTTACATAGAGAGCATTTAATACAACAGCAGTTTCTCAAACTAAAGAGACTTTTTAAATTTAACATTTTGTGTTGTCCATTTCATTAAAATATTAGAAAATATTTTTACCCCTTTAAAAATGAAAGTTATTTCTATTTTGCATTGATTATTCTGCATTATAAGATATTTTCATAGAATCACATTTTAAGTTCTTAAGTCAGTGTTTCCCAAACTTGTCCATGTATATCCCTGGATGTGTCTGTGGATATATTCTTGGGAGTTTTAAAGAGGTTTATACATTATTCAGGTTTGAAGGACATTGAAATATGTACACATTAAATGAACAAAGGGATGAGGAATACGTGTTTCGGAAACAACAGTCAGGTAGTGAATTCAGTGGGAAAAAATGTACAGCAGGTTGCCTGGTGATGTGGAAATCAAAGACTTAATGGGCATATTTAATTTTCTCCATCTCAAACTGTGGCAATTATGTGGCCATGGCCTTGTAACACTTTTTTTTCTTTTCTCTTCTGAGTCTCTTTGATTATACAAAATGCAGGGCAGCTGCGAGGACTAATATCCCAGCACCAGACGACATCTTGCACCTATTATCTGTCCTGGCTGACAGCAAGGAGTGAATGGCGGCATCCCCCTTCAGGCCCCTAATAGATAGCACAGTGCTGTTTGAGAACACCTGAAAGAATGCCTGGGTGCCTCTCCCCGCACCTGACAAGGCAGGGGTGGAGGGCCCAAGAATAATTGCCTTGTCACTGGCATGTGATTTATTGCAATGCTTAATTATGTCTACAGGGCACCATCTGGAGACCCAATTTGGGTTCTTTATGAACAAAAATTAAAGTCAAAATGTTTCTTCTTCTGAACTCAACTGAGTCCCACTTTGGACTTCTCACACCTGGAGAATATTACCCTGTGCTTAGTCCCCAAACCACATCCTGACTTTTCCAGTCTAGAGGGTCCCAGCCACACACAGCAACTCTCACTGTGGAGACCATGGGTTTCCCTTTCTTAGACCATGCTATCCAAGGGATAAACATGTGGAATGTTCTGTATTATACCAAAAACTCAACAGTAGAGTGAAATCACCTTCAGTGTGTTTCTGAATGGTTATTGGCCATCGGCCAAAAGCAGTATTGCATTTATTGCCATTTGATTGTTTTTTTTTCTAATTACCAGTTGGCTGGTAATTGTCCCCAAAATATTTGTTGAAAAAGGATGCTACCGCATTACACGGGGAGATCAGCTCGGTGCTTTGTGACCAACTAGAGGGGTGGGATAGGGAGGGTGGGAGGGAGATGCAAGAGGGAGGAGATATGGGGATATATGTATACGTATAGCTGATTCACTTTGTTATAAAACAGAAACTAACACACCATTGTAAAGCAATTATACTCCAATAGAGATGTTAAAATAAATAAAAAGCATGCTAGCAAATCAGTACTCAGTGATGAAGATTGGTTTTTAATATTACTCAGTTTTCAAATAAATGTTTAATCTACTCTAGGAATATTTTTTTAAAAAAACATATTACTGTGAAGAGTTGATTTAAGAAATGCTTATTCCTTTCAATTAAAACCCAGAGCATTAATCAAATGTTTGACACTGTAAATGTTTCCAATTAACATCTAGCTTAAAACCACATGTGTTCCAAGTGAAATTCAAAAGATCTATCTGTACAGGTGACCTCAGAGAAACCATTAACACATGGCTAGAGATAGCAAGAAATATTCTCCATTTGTGAGACTGAGATAAAAAATCAGTTTATGACTGATATTACTTCAAACATCCCTTTCAGATGTGGGCTTCCTCACTAGAAGTTGGGTATTTCTCACGGTGTTAAAAAGAAGAAGGAAGTAAAAAAAAAAATACGTGTGTGTGTATACAGAGAGAGAGAGACAGAGACAGAGAGAAATGGGATTAGAAACAAAACAGTCCCATCTGGATGAATAGCTAGTATCTAAGACAGTGGTCGGTCACAACATGAACCTCATCGATAATCTTACAGCCAAGAGAAATTTTCCAAGCAGTTCTTTGTCGCTTTCTGCTGCAGAGGTAGCAAACTCAAATATTTCCAGGGCCCAAGCAGATAGCAGAAATGGAAGAAATGGGGTGTCAGGTTGTAGTGGCGATCCCAGTAACCTGGAGGGCATGCCTCCTGTCTACACGTGAGAGCTACCACCCAGCTCCAGCTAGATACTGTCTGTGCAAATGGAAGCCAGGTTGGACCAAACATACTGATATTTCAAGAGAAGCCAGAACTGAAGCTGTTAAATATGATCGCGTGAATTTTACATGATGGCTATTAATTCAATTGAAAACAATAACATAGACCTCTTTGCAGCCAATTCCTAACCTTCGTGTCTGCTGCATACAGCATGGTCAGAGACAGTAAAGGGCACAATTGAGAGGAAAGCGAATCCCTTTCAGAAATATGTCAGCACATCACCAGCCTTGGAGAGTGGGTTCTGGCTTGCTCACTGTTGAATCCACCGGGTCCTGGCAGAAGAAGAGAAAGTGCATACTTTCCCAATAATTTCTCAACTAATCGGTCAGACTTAGTTAAATTATTCCAGGTGTACTATGCAGGGGGTTATTATGACCATAAGGAAAATGGTAACATTAAGACATGCCCATTTGCCCAGGGTCCTGATGAATTGCATTCTCTCTCTCTTGTCTTTCCTGCAGCCTATCAACAGCTGGGGTTGTCAATCGAACTGTGAGGGCTGCCAGCAAACACCTAGGGCTGGTCTGCGGTGGACGGAAAGGTACATATTTCTCTCTCTTTTTTGTTCTTCAAATATGTTTCCAAAAGAAAAAAATCAGAAGGCAGAAGATGACCATAATAAGATAAATGCCTGGCAGGTTACAGAGTGAAATATTTGACATTCAGAAACAGTTGCAAGATCCAAAGAGCCGTTACATTCACGCCTGTGCAATGATTTTTTTTTTCCTATAAAACACAAAACCAAGGTTTGTCTGTCTTTGGGGGAAACTGTTCAATGGCTTTAGAAATAAGATGATAATTTTAGCTTATCAAAGAGAGAGTTCAGTTTGTAACTAGAGCCAGAAGGCGTGGATTCTAGTTCTTTGTTTTGCTTCCTAACTAGCTATGTGACTGTTGAGGAAATTGCATTGAAAGGATCCAGAATAAGCCACTGTGGCACGATTATTTTGAACTGAAGGCGTTTGAGTTCCTGAAATCCCTTATCTGCCTGAGAGCAGAGACCCCCCAGAAGAACTCAGTTGTCATAAATCCCCTTTTTTGGGAGCAAGTCTGATTTTCTCTTCTCTGAGAGAAGAAGTCAGTATCACACCCAAACAGACACTGTTACAAAACTAACATGTCTCCCACCTATTCTCCTAAGGGCTCCTTTATTTTCCCAGTAAGTCATTTGTTTTCTCAGAAGTGCCCTTCTTACCCTCTTCCTAACCTACTGCGATGGTATACAAGCCCCCAGTTCTAACTGCCCTTTTGAGTCACATTTTTCTGTGAATTCCTGCGTTTATACACATGTGAATAAAAGTGTCCTTTCCCTTGCCAATCTGTCTTTTGTCAGTTTAATTTGCAGGACATCAGAGACCAATCTAAGAAACAGCATCCTTTTTCTCATTGTGTTTTTTTTGTTTGTTTGTTTTTAGCATCTTTATTGGAGTATAATTGCTTTACAATGTTGTGTTAGTTTCTGCTGTATAACAAAGTGAATCAGCTATACGTACACATATATCCCCATATCCCCTCCCTTTTGTGGCTCCCTCCCACCCTCCCTATCCCACCTCTCCAGGTGGTCACAAAGCACGGAGCTGATCTCCCTGTGCTATGCAGCTGCTTCTCACTACCTATTTTACTACTCTCAATGCTACTCTCTCTTTGTCCCAGCTTCCCCTTCCCCCTCCCTGTGTCCTCAAGTCAATTCTCTATGTCTGCGTCTTTATTCCTGTCCTGCCCCTAGGTTCATCAGAAACATTTTCTTTTAGATTGCATATATATTTGTTAGCATACGGTATTTGTTTTTCTCTTTCTGACTTACTTCATTCTGTATGAGAGACTCTAGGTCCATCCATCTCACTACAAATAACTCAATTTTGTTTCTTTTTATGGCTGAATAATACTCCATTCTCATTGTGGTTTTGATATGCATTTTCCTAACGATTAATAATGTTAAACACCTTTTCCCTTGGCTCATTGGCCATTGCCTGTCTTCTTTGGAGAAATATTTATTTAAATACTTTGCTCATTTTTAATTGGGTTATTTGTCTTTTTTTTTTTTTTTTTTTTTTTGCGGTACGCAGGCCTCTCACTGTTGTGGCCTCTCCCGTTGCGGAGCATAGGCTCCGGACGCGCAGGCTCAGCGGCCATGGCTCACGGGCCCAGCCGCTCCGTGGCATGTGGGATCTTCCCAGACCGGGGCACGAACCCGTGTCCCCTGCATCAGCAGGCAGACTCTCAACCACTGCACCACCAGGGAAGCCCCCTGCTATTTGTCTTTTTATTGTAAGAGTTCTTTATACATTCTGGATATGAGACCCTTATTAGATACATTATTTGCAAATATTTTGTCCTATTATTTGGGTTGTTTTTTCACTTTCTTGATAGTGTCCTCTGAAGCATGAAAGTTTTTATTTTGGATGAAATTGTTGGGAGGAAAACTTTTCCTCTTACAACTTGGGCCCAGTGGTCTGGGGTATGCAAATTAGCTAACAATAGATTAGCAGGAGGAAAATCAAGGTTTTTTTTATGCTCTCTGTGGAGAGTAACTCCCTCAATAGCCAGAGGTAAAAGTGTTGTATGCAGAAGTTAACAAAGGTTTGTTTGTTTGTTTGTTCTTGTATTTGCTTTTAGGACTTCAGTGGGAAGGTATGAAAGGTTCTATTGGACTTTTAAGTGCTAATGGAATGGGGTAGTCTGTCTGCATCTCAGCTGAACTCACAGGAAATGCCCTAAGAGTCGGGCAGATGGCAGCTGAATTTTCTGGAGGCTCTGCTTCAGTCAGATAAGGTAAGTTCAGATCAAATTTCTTTCTGCGTCTTCTTAGCTCAAATGCTTTCACTTACAAATAATTTTTATACTCTGAGTGGGTCCCCATGAGGTTCAATTTGTCTTTTTTTATTTTTTATGATTTGGTTGTTTGTGCTTTTGACGTGATGCCTTTGATGTGATATTGTTACCGAACCAAACTGGGGTCTGCTCTCCCGTGCACAGTAAAGGCAATGTACTGACAGTGGGTTGTGGTGAAGGAAAGTGCAGTGTTTATTGCTGGCGCCAAGGAAGGAGTGTAGGCAGCTAATGCTCGAAAGACCTGGCATTGACCCACGGTGCTTTTGACTTTTGTGGTAAAGGAAACAATGCACTTGCATTGGCAAGTTGAGACCTCTCTGGTAAGTAACAGAGCTCATATGTGACACCAGGGTATTCTTCCCTATTGCACTGGCTTTGCCTATGGCAGACCATTGGTTGGGGTTTTCCCTTTTGGACTCAAGCTTGGTCATTTGGCTTTGTCTGTGATGGGGCATTGTTTGGAAATTTCCCTTTTGGGGACTAGGGCACTGTGACCCTGGGAGATGATTTTGCATTGCATTGGTTTGTTTTCTAGGTATTTGACAGCATGGGCTGTGAATAATTAAGTATGGGTGATCAGAGGTCTGTTCTATCTGGTAGTCCCCTACGGTATATTTTATAAAATTGGTAAATTTTCAGCTGTGTTCCTATGAAAAGAAAGAAAGATGGATTTGAGATGAGTATATGTCTCCCATCTTCCCGGTGGGCACCTCCTTGACTGATAAACCTTTCTCTGCTCCAAACTCTGATGTTTCGGTTTGTCTGGGCTCACTGTGTGTTGGGCACATGAACTTGGATTTGACAACAATATCTATGAAAACATTGCTTAATCCAAAACTTTCACCTGTTTTCTTACAAGAGTTTTTACGATTTTAGCTCTTACCGCTAAGTCTTTGATCTATTTTTAGTTAATTTTTGCATATAGCATGAAGTAGGGGTTCAGCTTCATTCTCTTATTGTAAAGTCTGTTCTCTCCTCGTTGAATTACCTTAAGGCCATTGTTAAAACCAAGTGACCCTAAATGCATGAGTTTATTTCTGGACTGTCAATTCTACTCCATTGATCTCTAGGTCAGGGTTTATGCCAGTACCACACAGTATTGATTACTCTCTTTTTCTATTTATATTTTTCAAATACTGCCACAGTGAACATTTGCAATAAAAATTCTAAAAGTCATTATAGTAATACAGTGAAGCTCTTGAAATATGTTAGTTCAGAAAGAAGTAGCGTAACAGGGCTTTCCTTTCCAAAAGGCTACCAGCTGGGAAAATCATCATGTAAGTTATTTCACACAACATGCTTCAGTCTGAGAAGGAAGCAAATCCTGAGAAGCCCTTTATGTTCATGGACAGTGATGTTCACTCAGGGATCCTTTTCTTAGTCTTTCTTCACCTGAGCCAAGCACATCCACCTTCTGCTTGAGTAGAATGATTTCTCAGCTGGGAGCACATAGGTATATTTAAAAGATGACAGCAGTACTTAGAATGAGACTTGGACGGATTTTCAGAGAACGGGTAATCATTATTCTATAGCTAGTGGCATTTGAATGGATCATAGCTTATAAGGGATGAGGGACCCTTCAACGTTCTGGCTACACAAATGACAATAATTCTGATGAGAAGGAAAACAGAAAGAAGGGTGTCTAAAGAAACCAGTGGTTGTCCAAGCATCGTTTTCAGTTTTGTAAAGATGTTGACCAAATTTGTCTTACCTATCACTATATTTACATGGCTAGCAGAGACCCTGGCATAGAAGGCATAGAATTAGTGCTGATAAGTATTTTTTAAACAATGAGCCTACATTTTAATATAGTAATATATATATATATATATATATAATCAAATGGAAAGAAATGACTATAAAATAGAAGGGGAAAGGGGAGGCATTGAATAATTGGAAGAAAATAACTCAGAACAAGATACTAGAAAATATTAAATGAAAATTAAATTAGTATTTGTTGGAAACAGAAGACTATCACAAAAGAAGTGGTCCCACTCATACTACCCGTTGGTCATGGGTCGATAGGCATTTTGCTCCACAGTCACTCAGGGACCCAGGCTGATGGAGGCTCGGCATCGTACACCTGCATCATCTGGACCACGCAGCCTCATCAGTCACTGTGGCTGTAAGAGATAACTTGGGAAGTACATGCAGGCTCCTGAAGGCTTCTGCTTAGCAGTGACACGTGACCCCACTGCACTGCAAGGAGCTGGGAAATAGGAGCAGGCACCCACAGCCTAATCAATGTTTTATTTAATCTTTTATACATTGTAAATTTTTCAGCCGTACATTGCTTTATCTTCAACCTAAAGGATAATATCTAGGAAATCATGGGTTTGGTCTGCTATTACATTTTCTGTAATACATATTAAAATGAATGACTTTTAGAAATATGGAAGTTCATTCACCTAAAATTATTTCACGTATTACAAAATGTGTCACTTTTAGAGACAGATGAGCTTGTTGCATGCAATCAAGTGCAGTAAAGGGAAGAAGGGAACACAGCCTGTATGGGGGGGACAGTGCACAGTGGCTGTGAAATGCTACAGGATTCCTGAGTGATCAAACTGAAGAACAACTATAACAATGGTGCCCCCGGACTAGGACTATTATTCTGACTTGGAAATATTGAACAAGATGGAAATGCATAAGAATTAAGCCATAGGAGATTAATAATAGTAGTAGTAAAGAAATGCAACATAAAAATGAGTTATAGGGGCTTCCCTGGTGGCGCAGTGGTTGGGAGTCCGCCTGCCGATGCAGGGGACACGGGTTCGTGCCCCGGTCCGGGAAGATCCCACATGCCGCGGAGCGACTGGGCCCGTGAGCCATGGCCGCTGGGCCTGCCCGTCCGGAGCCTGTGCTCCGCAGCGGGAGAGGCCACAACAGTGAGAGGCCTGCGTACCGCAAAAAAAAAAAAAATAAAAAGCTTAAAGAAAAAAAAATGAGTTATAAAAATTGAGTTTTGACTTTCCACACTTGCTTTTTTTTTGGTGACTTGTGTTAGTCATTTAATGACTTATTTGAAGGAAAAGTAAACTGGTTCCCTTAAAAATCACTTTGCTTTGATAATTACAATCACTGGTATTGTTACCGCCTGCTGTGCTAAATGCTTTCCTCACCTTATCTCACTTAATCTGTTCAATGCAGCTATACAAATTGGATTCTATTAATATTCCCGTTTTTAAGACATCTGAGACTAATTTACATTAAGCTACTTGCCCCAGATCACAGAGCCAAAACTGAAACCCAGGTCTTCATCTAAAATCCAAACCTTCGAAATCAGTTCTCATTTTCCATCTTGTCTTAGGGTCCTTCTTTTTAATTCTTCCGTCATTTCTTTGTCTCTTACTATTCTTCTTAGAGGTAGGCAGGGTGTAAAAAACAATAGTTCAAAGAGGACTGTTAGATAGATTTTCTGAGTAGTTATTCTGTCTCATTTCATTTTCTTATTTTCATATCTCTTTTTTCATCCTTCTTCTTCTTTTTAACAACTTTCCCAGTCCAAAGGCCAGAATCAACAGGATCAAAAACCAAACAAAAATCTTGAGCTTCCCTTAGGACACACATGGGGGATTTGGGAATCTCAGCTGTGCAAATATGACGCCATCTTTAGACAAACTGTCTGGAAGGATAGGGGGGACCAGTCCCTGTGTGTTGCATGCAGATGTCATGTAGCCATGCCTCTAGCCAGCTTTATTATCTGACAGATACGGAGCACAATATTGACTTTTGCTATTTTTACTGTAACTGCAGCCATAAACGTTGATTACTGCAGGAGAGAGCAGACTGGGAAGAAAGCAGCAGTGTCTTCACAGCCCAAGAGAGCTTTTGTCTTTGCCCCAGGACAGAAAAAAGTAGGAGATGAATAAGGTCCTCATGGAACGATTCAATACAGGAATAATAAAATGGTGATGATGTGAAAGATCCCACAGCTTTGACGGACTTGGGGAAAAAAATCCCTATTGATTCTGCACTGTCATCTGTGTTCGTTTAGCCCAGGCAAATTCTGAAAATAGGAAGGACAGGAACTTAAGAGAACTCAGCCAGCCCCCCCGCCCATGCTATATATACACTCTTATCTAGTGGGACTTCTTCTTCCCATGGCAACACACAGTCACTGATGACTACGTTTTCCAGTCTCTTCCCATCCATATCCCAGTACGGCACTCGGCAAGGGAAATGACCAACACAAACCATTTCCTTGGTCTTTTGTAGGAAATGAAGAGATTCCTCTTTTGGTGGCAATGTGTTCATTTGGCAAATGCACAAGAGCAAGGGGATTTTCTGATTTAGGGCTTGTTGTTGTTGTTTTTTAGATCCATATGTAAAACTTAGCTCGCCAGTGTACAGTAACTCAGATCTCCTGTGTGATTAGATTTATGTGCTTTGCATGAGCTTCGGGAACCAGCAAGATCAGAGCACTCATTAAAGTCATTGACACAATGGAGGCACAGGCTGCCCTAAACCTGGGAGTGGGTACAGATGACTGGCTTCCAGATGCAAGAAAGCAGGACTCGGCAGCTCAGCCAGGCACTCAAAGGCGTGGCGTAGTTCAAGGCTGCAGAATCTCCACCTCAAGGTGCATCTATCTCATGCCAGCCTCTCACCCCAGGCACAGGTCAGCCCCGAGCAAACAGATCTGTGCCTTCTTGAGAGTTTCAGGGATGTAGGAATAAAATCCACCGAGTCACTGTCAGGGGTCAAAAATCACTCAAACAGATGCAGAGGAACAAAGTAATGAACGTGGTCTGGAGGTGGAGGGGTGCCTGTGTGTTGAAGGTGGGAGTCTATGTTTGTGCATGCTAAGGACAGACCAAATCCTATTTTCCCTTTAGAGTCACCGTCAGGAGACATAACGCCTTAGTCCATCGCAGCAGCGCCTTCCATGGTCAAAGGTTGCTGGTATCTCCCTTGAAAAGAGTCATTCATGAATTGTTCTAATGAGCTTGACTGAGGGGTTTCTACCCATGAGGGGTGGGGCAGAACATATGAACATGTCACATCAAGGAAAGAACGTGGTTTTCAGAGTCAAACAGAGTTGGATGCAACTCTAGGTCCCAGACACATACACTTTGTGTGATTCTGTGCAAGTTTCTTGGGTGTTTCTGAGCTTTCTTTTCATTTTCTATTAAACAGAAACATGGCCTGGTTATTGGGAGGCTGAAAATAAATGACATCTGTACAGTGTTTAGCATATAAGCTTACCCCTCTTTGTTACCATCCCCCACCCCTGTAAGAAATACCAATCAGGAGAATATAGAGTGGTCTCTGTCAGGCAGTTTATAGTATAATGCAGAACTGAGCATCAATTCAAGGGAATTCAGTGGAACCAGTATCTTAGAAAACTGGCTGATATGTCCTATCTGGAGAGCAGGCTGCAGAAGTACATTTGTCTAAAATTCACATAAAATATTAATCTCCTGTCCACCTTTGTATGTACCTTATAGAGCACCTTTTCTTTCAAGCTTTTGTAAAAAGAGTGAGGAGTGCCATTGATTCAGAGTCCTTCTCCACCACCCAGTTGTTTAAGCCATTATAATGGGGAGGTCTTTGCAAATCCCCAGCCTTTAGAGGTCTTCTCTAATTTCACACTTGGTGACATGAGCTTGTTCTCTGATCATCAGTTAAGTTTTCTTTTTTTTTTAACGAATTGTAATCTCTAGGATTTTCAGGTGAGATTGCATAACACCATTAATCATCCTAGATCTACATTTTATGTCTCCACTTAGAATCATGAAATTCTTGAAGACCAAAACACGTAAATCCCCATTCATTGTTATAAATACAAAGCAAGCCCCTCATTTTTCTTTACCAACATCCACCAAACTCTCTCATTTTGGATAATTATTATCCGATGACAATAAAACCATTTTTGTGTTCACATTATATTTTATTTATGTATTCATTTTGATTATCAAACAACAAAAATGATGGCTGTTTTTAGTGAGTTTGTGGAGTAACGTTGACATCAATCATTAAGTCAATTGGTTGTAGTGAAAATACATTTTTTTCTAGTCCTGCTCTTGGCAAAATCAAAGTAACATAACATGGTATCCTTTGATTAGATGGGCAGATGGAGGGGCCAGGCCAGTGCCAGGATATATAATAAACTTATATAAGCTCGGCCAGTAAGGAACCAGGACAAGGGCCCACCCTAGCAGGGAACATGCTGGCATAGGACAGTCATGTAGGCTGCTTGGACGTGCAGTTCATAGGATTCTTGGGCCTAAGTTCATGTTCAGCTTTATAGAATAGGAAACTATTTATAGACCCTTTCACTCCAGCGGGGAAAGAGGTATTGTTTGTATTATTTCAGGGTCTAGCGGGCAAATATAACCCTATTATGGTGGCTTGACTAGGATAGTTGTGTCCTAACACTAATACAGGGCTATTTAAATAATCAGGGAATAAACACTGCATTGAAATCACAGTATCTGCCTCTATGTCATGTTCAACTATTTGAGCGACCTCAGCCAAGTCACAGCTCACTCAGCTTTGGTTCACTTATCCATAAAGTGGGGAAGGACATTTCCGCTTCACAATGTCGATAGGATTAGGTTAAATTATGTATGGGAATAGACCTAAATTAATAGTACAACAAAACATCCACTTCTCTGTTCTCACCCTTCTTACCTTCACCCACATTTACTAAACATTCAAAAGTCTTTGATGACTTTCTGGTGAAGCCAAAGACATGAGCCTGCCATTTAGGGTCTCAACCTGCCTGCTGTAATTCCCCAGTATTTCCTTATACACATTTTTAGCCCACAACAGCAGATCTGTTTTCCCCTACGTGAGTCCATTGTAGTTGCAAGATCTCACTGGGACATCCACTTGTCCAATTTAGCAGGACATCACATCTGGTAGCATTACTGCCGTGGAAGAGAGGATTATTGGTTTTTAGGCATGGAAACTTCATGGTCAGAATCCCGGCCCAATCCCTGGGCTTGGGGTCGTGCTCAGAAGTTCACAAGAGCCAGAATGCCAGCTTATTAATTACCAAGTATTAATTGCCAACTGTTTATATTATGCTAGAACAACATCTTCATAGAATGTCATATTATAGTCATATGCTTGCTGGATGACTGTGAAATCAGAGCAGGAGGAATTCATTTGATTAAATTATTAATGAGGGTGTCATTAATGCAAAGAGGTCCAGGTCCCAGTGAAAAATAAGGTTGTGGGCACCCCGGAGAGGCTTGGGCTCTCCTGCAGACCTCATGGAGGTGCACGGTTGTAGCTGGGTGATGGGGCATGAATTCTTGGGACCTGGACCTGTTCTCAGACGCAGGGTCTGGTGGACAAGGGAAATGCCTGAAATTTAGTGAGTGTGTCTGCAGAGGCTCTTACTAACCCATCCGGCGGCTGACTTGTATTGGAGAGAGATCAGCGTTATACTTAGTGGGTAATTATAGAAATGGAGGCTGGGAGAAATCCATGCAAACCTTTCCTCAGTTAGCTCATGAGTCATTTTCCCCCAATAAACAAGAACCCCATCTAAAATAAATTAGATCACCTTGCTTTTCTTAGCATCATGTCGTATGTTTTCTTCCCCTCTTGCCCATGTTCTGTCAACGATGAGAAATGGTCTTGCAGAGTCCCTGACAAAGCAGAGCTCACAGTAGAACCAGCCTGACCCAATAAGCTGACCCAGAAACCTCGTGGGTGGTTCTTCTTGAAACATCCCAGCCCCATTTCAGGGCCTCTTTGGTTAATCTTCAGATAACAGGCCCAGCTCCTTACAGCATGTCCATCACCTCATCTGTAGTGTTTGCCATTCTTAGTTTGTGTCAAACTCTAAAGAGTTGGGGGAAAAGAAACATTTCCGGGCAAGCCGTTCAAAAGTCAAGGTGATTGGTGACTTCAACTCTTTCCCACATGGCACACCAGAGAACTCAACTCAAAATAGCAACGTGTACAAAAAGAAAATCACACCATCCCAGCTCCCTTACTGCTCTGAGTAACCATGGGGAATCTTGTAGGATTTTCCCATTAATTCTCAGGAATGGCCCACTCTAGCCTTCCTGATGAGTTTATCAGTCTGTATTTTATTAGTGGTCCTGTTATGTGTGCTCCAGTACTCTAAAATGCAGCTGTGTGATTATCAGTGTATGTGGAATATAAATGTCTAGTCACCTCTGAGCCAGAGACTAGAATATTCCGCAGGCATGTCTCGCTGCTGGGTAAAAGGGGCATCCCTACGTGGAGGGAGAGCTGTCTGCTATGTCCAACAAGCAGGGGCCGGGGAAGAGCAGTGTAGGGGGGTGTGGGGAGTGTAGTCTGAACGGTGTATTTCATGCTGCAATTGCTTATTTGTTTTCATTTGTAGCAATTATTTTGAAATCTCAAATAACACTAAAAAAGAACTCAGTGTCTTATATTTCCAAAGGAAGGCGGAAATTAAAATGGCTGGGAAATACAAGTCTAAACTAGTCTCAGAGCAAATACAGAGACAAGTCTTATACAAGTGCTTTACCAATAAACAGCCCTAAAACAGAGAGAGTATAATGATAATAAGATACAGAACATGGAGTTTTAAACAGGAAAAGCTCACTGATATGCTCAAGGTCCTTTTTAAATTTTTTAACTTTATTGAGGAATAATTGACAAATCTAATTGTATATATTTAAAGTGTACAATGTGATGCTTTGGTATACATATTCATTGTGGAATGATTACTAAGATCAGGATAATAAACATATTCAAGGTACTTTTTATTTTGACCATTTTTGTATTGATGCCCCACAAAGGAGTACTCTAGATTTTTAAATACGCCTATGAAGGAGCCTGAAACTTCCACTGTATTTTTAAAAATTCTTTATTTTTTATTTTATTTATTTTTGGCTGCATTGGGTCTTTCTTGTTGTGCGCGGGCTTTCTCTACTTGCGGTGGCTTCTTTTGTTGCGGAGCTTGGGCTCTAGGTGCACGGGCTTCATTGTTGTGGCACATGGGCTCGGTCGTTGTGGCACGCGGGCTCAGTAGTTCTGGTACCTGGGCTCAGTAGTTGTGGCATGCGGGCTCTAGAGCACAGGCTCAGTAGTTGTGGCACGTGGGCTTCGTTGCTCTGTAGCATGTGGGATCTTCCCAGACCAAGGCTCAAACCCGTGTCCCCTGCATTGGCAGGCGGATTCTTCCCCACTGCGCCACACCAGGGAAGCCCCCTCCCACTGTATTAACAGTAGTTTCCTCCATGGAGGAGGCAGAAGACTTAAGAGGAAGTATATTTTTAGACTGTTGGACTATTTGTTAAATATTATCCTGTTAGAATGTATTCATGTGTTGCTTGCAGAAATTGAATATTAATAAAAGTTTAAAAAATTGTACAATAATCAGATGACCTCACGGTAGTGCTCAGCCTGCCTTAGTTGAATACTTGAGGGCATTTCCTCAAGGTTTCTGGAGGTGGTTTCTCGTCAGAAGGAGATGGTGCTTGGTCAAGATGAAGGAATTCCTCTCAGGGTCTGTGGTTTCCCCGGGCTGTCAGCCGAGACTCAGTGTCTGGGAATAGAGGGACAAGGAGGTACAGGAAGCCTAGATAGAAAGGAAACTGAGTGTGTGCGTGTGCGCGTGTGCGTGTGTGTGTGTGGCGGTCCAAGACCCCAGCCCCGTTCAAATCCTTCCCAAGGGGGATTCCTGGATGTCCTTCTACATTAAGCCAAGTTTGAAAAATGCAGAGCTAAATAATTCTCTACTGATAATTCTAGTTCTACAAAAAGCCCAAACCAAACCAGATAGCCAGTAGGAGGAGCTTCTAGATCCACAAGTCGTGTGATCTGAGCTGGAAGGTGCATGGAAGCACTCAGCTCGCATCTGGGCCACGTTCTGCCTGTTGAAGCAGGTGGCAAAGAAAGTGAAGGGAACCTCCGTGTCCAGCCACCTTCTCCCTGGTTCCTCACGCCACCAGGCTGTGGGGCGTGTGCAGGTCTCACCCCGACGTGTTGTGATTCTTTAGTTTTAAAATTCAAACTTAGCACTTTTTTTTAGCAGTTGGAACTCTTCCCGTGGCAAATGATAGAAAACCCAAGGAACTTTAAAAAGAATAAAAACGATGGTGTTTTTTCATGTACCTGAGAAGCTGAAGGTTTTAGGCTTAGATGGGTCTGGCGCCTCAGGTGATATAACTGGTTTCGTCTCATCTCCATGCTCCCTGTTGTCCTGTTCTCAGGTTCCAGGTGGTGACCAGGTGGTTGCCTCTCAGGTTCAGTGCAGCATAAGACAGATCATCCCTTTCTGGTCTTCTCTCTCTGGTCACACCCATGAAAGTCCAGGATTTACTGATTGGGCCAGCTTTAGTCGGTGGTCCTCTAGTTCCCAGTCTCTAGGGAGGGGAGATTTGGTGCTCTGACTTAGGGCACTATTTCCTGACGTGTAGAAAAAAACAGTAGGTCCGCTGGTAACATCCCTGCTAGCTCCTCTGACTACTTATACACAAAGTTCTGAAGACAGTAGGAAATACGGTGCCTTGGGTGACCCCTCCTGCAGCCTCCTCTGTCCTTCGTGAGTCTAAAGAAAGAATCAGGGACAAATATCACCTCTCTGCAGCTTAAGTTTTCTAACATAACTTAATTGTAACCAAGGGTTTTTTTTAAAGCAATACATCTTTTTATTTAAATGTCAAATATTTTCAAATCATGCAGAAATATATCAATACTGTCTTTAGGAAACCCACATAAGCAAGCCCTGAAGATGGCAGAGGCTGCAGATTGAATCTCAAGTAGAATAAGAAGAGAATCAGAGACTCAGGGAGTTACTGCATGAAAAATCATAACTATGCCAGTTCACACAATGGAAACCTCTAAGCATGTTATCCTTAACAAAGTGATTTTATTAAGCAAAGTCCATCTCTATTTAGCACAAGGAACGCATTATTTTAGTTCATTAATAATCCCAAAATGTCTTTTTAATATTTTGACAGTAATTTCAAATAGAAACACTTTCATATGCATACATAGAAATGACTATTTCAAAAGATACACACACACACACACACACACACACAGACACACTCACTTGTACACACATAATTATTATTACTAGTTGAATCATAGCCCGAGGTAATGAGGAAAGAAAAGGTCAGTCTTCGAAACACAAGACACATGCATGTTGAGAGCACCATAAGCTGAAAGGAAAAAACAAATTGATTCTCATATTTTTCATCAAGTTTTTTAGAGTCACGAATAGCAGAAACCCTTGTGATTGATCAAATTTCATAATTCTGAATTTGATCCAATCATAAAACACCAGTCAGACTGTAGTTTTTATAACCATTATAGATAATGAGGGGAAGATGGAATTAATAAGAGTTCACTAAGAGTATTAAATTATCCCATCTTTATCTTGTTAAGAAAAATTAGAAATTGTGCATGCATGTGTGTGTTTTCAATCACAAAGAAGCCTTTCTTCTAAACTCGCAGAAGCCGTTTCCCGGCAATCTGAGGCAGCATAGTTACAGGCGAGAAGGATATACTCTCTTTTTCATGTGTTATGGAAACACATGTGTTATGCCCTCCTGGAGGACAGGGCTGTGTTTCCCTATTGACTCTTTGAAGAGTCCAGACCAAGCCAAGACCTTCATCACATCCTTGGGCTCAGACCTGAAGAGTTTCCCTGAAGTGGTACTCAAATTCCTGCTGGCAGTCTCCTAAGAAATGCTAAAATCTTCTTAGGAATTTAAATTAACCAGCTCTTAGAGAGGTGTCTAGCTCCAGCTGTGAACTTCTCAGCTTTACTCAAGGCCTCATCAGTGCAACAGGGGAGAGATTCAGCCAAGTACCAGCGGGTCTTAGTGCTCTTTGCAGAACCAGCAGGGGGAGCCAGAGCTTAAAGGTATCTTAGGCATTCAGACTTTTAAAAAATTGATTGTGTCTTTGGATGGCTGATACACAGCATAGGTTACATAACTTGTGGCACACCACAAATGAAATCAGTGCCATTAACACGAGATTCTGAGATGAACATTTGGGTAAAGGTGGCTGTCTTTACATTCCCATTTATGTGACTAAGAACGAATAGAGAAAAATCTTCACCAATCTTAGAAAATGCTGATGGTTGCCATCAATATGTCAGAAATTTAAGGTGCTTTTTACAGCACAGATTGGAGAGGAGAATTTATTGGCTTGTGGACTTCACTGCTTGCAGCCTGGCTGAAGAATATGCTAGGACTCCCTGAAAGGACCCCATGTATCTGGGAGTCATGCGTGCTCATCCACCTGGACAGGTTAGCATCAGGGAAAGATGAGCTTTGTTTCTACCTTTGATAAGCTCAAAGCACCCAGAACCATATGGGGCAGAGGAACCAGCTGTGACCATTGTTCTTGACCTACAGTAGCAGGGATGGTACTAGTCATGAAAGCAGGCACCGATCCAGCTGATTTCTGGTTCTACAACAAACCCAGAAGTACAGCCTGAGGCCCGAAGGCCGTGTTGCCACTGGCTGTTTCCTACTCCTTACAGAAAAGTGGACCTCAATTTCAGCAAAGCAATCCTAGATTTTTCATTTTTCCTTTTCCTAAGTCTGAAGGAGTTAAACTATTGTAGTTAAAGTGGTTCAAACTAAACCCCTGTAAGGTAGACGCACTTCTATAAATGTGAGCAAACAGAGGGAAAAATACACACACACACACACACACACACACACACACACACACACACACGATTCTGCCAAAGAAGAGAAACAATCTGAAAAATCCAGCCGGTGAAATGAAATTCTTACATGAGATAGAATAAAGTGGATGAAAATCTCTAATTGGTATTCTGACCAATTTCGAGAGGCAGTGGCATCTGTGGACCTAGAGGAGGTTAGTCATGAAAAGGTACAGATCTGAAGTCAGGCAGATTGTTTACAGACAGAAAGCCAGCTGGTTAAATGTTAAAACCTCATGAAAGAAGTGAAATGAAGATCGCTGCCATGGAACACTGAAGTGCTCCAGTTGAAGGAGGTTTAAGAAAGTCTCTCAGAATTCAGAGGAAAAGCGTACTGACACTAAATGGATGAAGAAAATAAAAGAAACATGTTTTGTGCATCATGAGTTCCAAAAGTATACAACAGAACAGATTAGGGAGAAGAAGTCACCAAAAGAGTGATGGAAGAGAAAGTTGCTAAAATGAGTAAGGGCTACCATCTTATTTAAAAGGTTTAGCAAATCCCAGGAAAGATTTATTTAATAAAGCCGCTCATTGGATGAAAATGATCGAGCACATTTATATATTAGCTCTTAGCAAGGAAAAAAAATTAAACAGAATGGGCACGGTCCCTCTTCCAATAGAGCTGAGTCTACTTAGGCAAATCACAATCAGTGGCGTAAAGCATGGAAAGTGCTGGGACAGAGGTGACACGCTTACAAGAGGTGAACTTTAACTGGCTTAAAGGGATCAGGGTTGACTTTCCAGAAGAAGTGATATTTTAGCAGACTTGAGGAATATGTAGACATTATCTGATTGAATAAAAACGGTCTTAGTAGGGGAGCAGGAACGTAATCAGCCTGGTTAAGGTCTTGAAACTGCAAGAGAGCATGGCACATTCGAATAACTAAAAAATTCCTGTAAGCCTGGAAAATCAAAGAAAAGATGAATTAGTGAGGCTGACGGAAAAACAGAGGCAGTGTTACAAATGATCTTGTATGTATGACTCACTTTAACCCTTTTGCTAGGACTAAGGATGTAACAAAAAGATAAGGACTTTCGGTAAATAATGATTGCATGTGTATTTTCAAAAGGGTTCTCTAGGGACTTCCCTGGTGGTCCAGTAGTAAAGAATCCGCCTTGCAATGCAGGGGACATGGGTTTGATCCCTGGTCAGGGAACTAAGATCCCACATGCTGCGGGGCAACTAAACACGTGTGCCACAAATACTGAGCTTGCGCTCCTCAACTAGAGCCCACGTGCTGCAAACCACAGAGCCCACGTGCCCTGGAACCTGCATGCTGTAACTAGAGAGAGAAAACCTGCATGCCACAGCTAGAGAGAAACCCGAGTGCCACAATGAAGAACCCGTGCACCACGATGAAAGATCCCCCATGCCTCAACTAAGACCCGACACAGCCAAAAATAAATATTTTTTTTTTAAAAAAAAAAACAGGTTCTTTAGTGATGAAGTGAAGGATGAGCAGCAGAAGAGCCAGATGAATAGTGGAGGCCATCACGGAAATTTAAGGAGGGAAAGGGAATCTAAACTAGGGGAGTGGCCAATGCGAATGGAGAGAAGTAGGTAGATGCAAGAAGTTTTTAAGAGGTAGAATCAACTTTAAATAAATTGCATGTGGGTATCAGGAAGAAGGAGTCAAGGATGACAGCCAGGTGTCCTGAGATGGGAACTTTCGTAAAAGGTTGTATTATTTGTTCCACTTTGAACTTGCTGAGTTGATGTGTCAATGAGATATTAAAGAGGCAATCAGATCTAGAAATGGGAAGAGGGATCTAGGCTGGAGGTAGGGCCTTGGGAGTGCTTGGCGTATAAATGATAAATGGTGCCATGGGAGAGGATGACACTGCTTACGAGAGTGGAGAGTAAAAGAGAATGATATTCAGAATGGAAGAGAAACTCATTCTCAGTATCATTCTTTTCTTGCTCCCCCCCTCACCCTCTTTACCAATGTTATCCTCTCCCACAGCATCATTTACCACTTATACACCAAGCACTCATAGGCCCTCCACTAAAAGGATGCACATGATCCCTGCAACTGGAGTCTTAGGGAAGGCTCTGCACCTGTTTTTCAGCAATGAGGGGGTCACAACCAGGAGACTAGGCAGATGGTAGCTGCCAGGATGTGGTTGAAAATTGAGGCTTTAAATGACGTGAAGTAAAGTTTGCCTCCCTGCCCCCAACCCAAGCATTTGGAAAAACAGCAGGGAAAGGTGTTCTAAGGGGAGAACTGCGTTTCAAACATGGCATGAAGGTGAAGTGACAGAGGATTTAGAAAAGTCCATTTCTCATTGAAGAGGAGCTCCAACTGGCAAAGTAGAAATTCCTTGGAAGAAAGGGGAGAGATTTAAGAGAAAGTATAAAGAAGTACCTGGAAGGGAGGTGATTAATGAATGGCAAAGTGTTACATCTCATGCCTTGATAAAAGATATGAGATAGGAGACATGATGGAGAAAAAGGAGAACCACGTTGAGTTATATTATAGATATATATATTAAAACGTCATGTTTTGTAGAAAAAATACAATAAGTATCTAAAAAGAAGGAGATCAACAACTAAAATGGAAGCTAAAAACAGTTTGTCACCAGATGGTGACTCCAAGTATCAGACAACGGTGGGGAAACACTGTTACAGATTTTGAGATGGAAAGATTGTGAGACCAGAATTTTATACCCAGCTGTTGTTTATGTGAGAGGGTGCTTAAAAATTCTCAGAAATGCAAGGATGCAGAAAACATAGCAACCAACATACACTTCTTGTGAATGTACTCTGAGAACTCTAATAAACTAAGAAATATTAGGAACATAACTTCTATACCAAGATGGGAGACTAAGCATGTATATATCTCTCCATTTTCTCTTCAAATCCCAGGAAAAGGACTAAAGAAGGATAAGAATGAGGTTAAATCTTCAGCAGTCCTGGAAAACAGAGACAGTTTTATCTGCAGAAATTTTAAGGAATTTTGGAAAATTATAAAGTAGACTGGTTTGACAGGGAAAATAGAGCCAAGAAAATCACAAACAAATAGAGACATCTGCAATGGATCACTGAAGAAGCGAGTACCAGTCTTCCCCACAGAGCCCTGGAAAAACTCCAAGGTCATCAACAAGAGCTGGAAATATTTGTTGAATGATGTTGAATGAATGGGCAGCCTGTGTGGCAATTAGCAGCATAATTAATTGAAGGGTTGCCAGCCCAGCTGGACTGGTCCTCAGTTCTAGTACACAGAGGGCTGGCTGTGGTCTTTTCTCCTAGGAGGTAGCAGATGAGATGAATTCTGTAAATAAAGGGAAGGCTGTGTCTCCCAGAAAGGGAAAAATAAAAGGAAAGCAGCTCTGTAGATGAGTGAAATGCCCTAAAGCTTTCTGCTCCCAGAGGAATATCTGCTTGGCTTGCTCTGATTTACTGAGATGAGTCCTTAACCTGTGCATATGCTCTCTGCTTGCCCAACCTGAAAAGAAGGCCGTTTGTGGGAACATCACCTCCCATCCACCCAAAGAGGACTGAAGCACGCTCCCATTCAGGGCAGAGGCCTGGGATAGGAATGGTCCCCCCACAATTGCTGGGGAAAGTCAGTGGAGTGACCAACAGTGGTCACTCTCATCTTTGAATAATAATTATAGATGGACAAGCAGGCATTGAGGAAAAGCAAACCATTAAAGAGACGCATCTATAGGCACAGTGGAGCAGATGGTCTCTGAGAGATTAACAAAGGCACCAGAGGATAACTTAGCTACTCAACTGGAATCATCAAAAATACATGATAGAATACTGAATAGATAGATAGATGATAGATGGATGATAGATGGATAGATAGATGGGTAGATAGAAAGAAAAGCTTCTTTTGAAAATGAATCAAATGATGAATAAGAATTTGAGAAATTCTAAAAATTAATTTAAAAATTGCTTAAATTGTTACAATCATGTGAATGCCACTAAGAGCTGAACCTAGTAAATGTGGATAATTTTCCCTTCCTGCACAACTTTTTACATTACCTGGAATCAGTAATTATCTTTTTGTTCATTTGTTTGCTCAGTTTTCCATATATTTATCACCAATTTGATTCATATTCTCCAGCAGTTATCTGGATCTTTTCTCAATAAATTCGTTCACACTAGGCATTCTAATGCTTTCACCTTTTTGAAGAAGTTTCTCCATGACTTGTTGCAGTGTGGAAAGGTTTTCGTCTGCAAGGGTTATCCTAGCTTCTCTGATCTTCTTCACCCTTCTGGGGATTTGTATTCACTTCTCTCTTGAGCTGGATACCCTGTTTCTTCGATCTCATGTCTTCTTTCTGGGTTTACTCCTTTGTTTTGGTGGGGCATGTCTTCTGGTGACTTTCCTTGGAAGGATATATAAAAGGTAAATATTTTGAGACCTTCAATTTCTGAGACTGTTTATATTTTTGCCTGACACTTGATTGACAGTTATGCTAGGTATCTAGTTTTAAGAACAGAAATAGGAACAGGAAAATATTTTTTGCGTTTCTTCTAGTTTTCAATATTTGCTATTAAGAAATCTGAAGCTACTGGGATTCCTGATGTGTTGTATAAAACTTGTTTTTCTTTTTTTTTTTTTACCCTGTCTGGGAGACTGTAGGATTTCCTGTTTGTTCCCAGTCTTTTGAAACCACACAGTGAAAAGCCTTGATGTGTGTCTCTTTTCATTCTCTTTCTTGGTCACTCAGATGATAGTTCCTTTGAATCTGGAAACTCATGTACTCTGTTTTGCCAATGTTCTTGAATTATTTTGTTGATAATTTCCTCCCCTCTATTTTATCTGTTCTTTCTTTCTAGAATTCTCATCATTTGATTATTGGACCTCTTGGACTGTTTTTCTCAATTCCTTATTATTTTTCAATTCTTATCACTTTGTCTTTTCCATCTTTTTTCTAGGAGACTATCTCAACTTTATCTTCCTATCTTTCTGTTGATTTTTTAAATTCTATTTTTAATTTCCCAGAACTTTTTTTCTGAATATTTAGTTTTATAGCCTTTTTAATGATTGCAATATGTTCTCTTATCTATGTGAGGATATTATGATAGTTTTTGAAGATTTATTTTTTTCTATGTGGTCTCAGTTTCTCCAATTACTTTTGTCCATCTGTCTGTTTTGGTGTTTAGTGTTCATCCTAGGCTCACATTTGAGTGGGAAACTTCCAAGTTGATTGGAAGCTCTGAGCTAGATACCCTGTTTTATTGAACATCTCCAATATCTTTCCTCTTGAACTAGCCAAGCTCTTTAACAAAGACTCTGCCAAGTTTTGAGGCCCAGGGTGATGGATGAGGAAGAGGTTGTGTCTCTCAGAATTTTCTGTGTAAGTGCTCAGTTAATCCATCTCTCCATAGTCCAGAAGTTTCATTTATATTCCATTGCCCTGAGACCCTTGGTTTACTGTCTTCAGAACATAACCCTCTAGTCCTCCACCAGAGAAGAGAAGAGCATTTGCCCAGTCACAATGAATAGAAACTAATTTCTAAAATGCTTTCAGGGAATTCCCTGAGGTACAGTGGTTAAGACTCCGTGATTTCACTGCCGGGGGCCCAGGTTCAATCCGTGGTCGGGGAACTAAGATCCTACAAGCCACGTGGTGCAGCAAATAAATACATAAATAAAATAAAATGCTTTCAACCCAGCCTTTTTATTTTAGCCTCCTCCCCTCCCTTTACATCAACTTCCAGAGTAGCAGGTTTGCATGCTCACTTAGACTTTTGAGGATTCTGTGTTATAACCTCAGTTTTCTCTACTGCTGGCTTAGATTCAGCCTTCTTAAGTAATATGTCCCTCAGTACTTATCCACCTGCTTTTCAGATTCCAAAATTTTGTTGCTGTTGTCCCCCCTGCTATATCCTTGTGAGTGTATGTCTTATAAAATCTCCCTTTATTTGCCTTTAAAATTTTTTTTGTATGTTTTCTTCTATCCACAGATACAAATGGTTTAAAGAATTATGGGATATGTTATTGTTACCAGAACTAGGTGCCATCATTTTAACTAATCAAAGTATGTGTTTCCCCGTTGTATTCTTGATTCTCTTTCTGTTTGGAACATGTACTCTCTTTGCCTTTTAATGGGGTTTCTGGAGGGAAGAAAAGTACCTACTTATGTTAAATATGCCATCTTTACCTGGAAGTTGATTTTTTAGTGTATTTGCTAATTGCAATAATTATGCAATATTGTACCTGATTATATCTCTCTAAATAGTTGAAGTCTTGAGCATCTATTTTATTTTTTTTAATTTTTTCATCTTTATTGGAGTATAATTGCTTTACAATGTTGTGTTAGTTTCTGCTGTACAACAAAGTGCATCAGCTATATGTATACCTATATCCCCATATCCCGTCTCTTCTGAGCCTCCCTGCCACCCTCCCTATCCCACCCCTCTAGGTCGTCACAAAGCATCGAGCTGATCTCCCTGTGCTATGCAGCAACTTCTCACTAGCCATCCGTTTTACATTTGGTAGTGTATATATGTCAATGCTACTCTCTCACTTCGTCCCAGCTTCCCCTTTCCCGCTGTGCCCTCAAGTCCATTCTCTATGTCTGCATCTTTATTTCTTCCCTGCCAGTAGGTTCATCAGTACCGGATTTTTAGATTCCATATATAGCCGTTAGCATACGCTATTTGTTTTTCTCTTTCTGACCTACTTCACTCTGTAAGACAGACTCTAGGTCCATCCACCTCATTACAAATAACTCAGTTTCGTTCCTTTTCATGGCTGAGTAATATTCCATTGTATATATGTGCCACGTCTTCTTTATCCATTCATCTGTGGATGGACACTTAGGTTGCTTCCATGTCCTGGCTATTGTAAATAGAGCTGCAGAGAACATTGTGGTACATGACTCTTTTTGAATTATGGTTTGCTCAGGGTATATGCCCAGTATTGGGATTGCTGGGTCATATGGTAGTTCTATTTTTAGTTTTTTAAGGAACCTCCATACTGTTCTCCATAGTGGCTGTATCAATTTACATTCCCACCAACAGTGCAAGAGGGTTTGAGCATCTATTTTAATCAGTAGAGGCTGATAATGTGCTACAACCATAGCAACCCCAAAACTTGAGTGGCTTAACAGAACAAAAGTTTGATTCTCACTTTGTTGAATGTCCATCATGAGTAGGGAGTGGTTCTGCCCCACAGTCCCTGGGGTTGCCAGAGGCTCAACCATCTTGGGGTTGAACGATCTGAAGCATACAGCCTTCTTCATTCTCATAGTAGAGACAGAGAAAGAAGGAGAATCTCACATTTGCAAATGAATATTCCAGCTTAAAAGTGATATGCTCACATGTAGTTGGCCAGAAGTTTTCATGATCTTGATTTACTGAAATATCTAGGGAAATATAAGCCCCACTGGTGTTTGAAAGGAAGAGAGATTAAGGGAGCACAAGAAGTCTCCACCCTGGCACCAATTACACATTTTAGATAAATGTTGATGTAAGAAGGCATATTGGTTAGGATAATACCAGACTGTTATAAAAAGTAGATCCAACCCCCAACCCAATTCAGTGGCTTAAAAGAAAACATGGTTTGTCTGTCTCTACTGTCTATCTCAAAGTTCCCACCAGTGTAATCACAGAAGCATCACAGTTCGTGATGAAATCCCTGCATGAAATCTTTTTTATCTTTTCCATGACTAGGCTTCTACAATGTTCTGTCTCGTCCCTTACTAGCAGTTTTCATTTCTTTTCCATAAACACCTTTTCTGGTGTTTTCAAATATAATGGCGCATCTCCCCGTGGAAGAAGGGTGGAAAGGTGTCAGAGGAAAGGTTTGGGACTTAGTGTTAGAATCTTTCACACTTAGTCATTAGTGTAAGAATTCTGTCGCTACACTTCCTACTCAACATGGAAGGGACTCTTGGCATGTTACATTACTTCTCTGAGTCCTAGAAGCAGAAATGTACTAACACAGGAAAGCATCTGGTATGGAGCACAGCCACCTACCAACACTGGATGCTCACCTTGATGTGTTACAGTAATACTTTCTGCTGATTAAACCTATTTCTAAAAAAATTAAAAAGAAGTGGAGTTCCCTCCTGACTGTAGTTGATATTTTGTAGGCAGGAGGTCAGCCGCGTTCTACACATCCTCCCCATCCTCTTCCTGACCCCACCAGAAACTGCCTGCGTCCATGGCCAAACAGCGATCTCAGAGCTGAGAACGGTCTGTGGAGGCTGGTCATGGAAGCCAGACTCCAAAACTGTTCTCTGTACTTGTCTGTGTGATGGAAGTTTCCCCACAATGTCCCCTCTCGTCTGGGAAATAATTTCTGTTCTTAGCAAGAACACTGATTCTGGAGTGGATTACAGGTCACTTGCCATGAAAAGGGTAGGAGATGAGAGGAAAGGGACATGCATGCTTCTTTACTATGTAACCCCATGAAGATGTGCAAGGCTTTGTGCGGTGGTTCCAACAATATCTTAAGAGAACCTCCTTGACCTGTCCAAGTACTTCCTCCACTTGAAATCAACTTAGGGCAGGAAGGTCAGCTTTGGTCCCTTGCACGTGATACTGAGTAGTGAATGAGAGACATCCAAGGACTTGCTGATATAAATACATGTGAAGATATTTTTTGTTTTACCATGAAGCCAATTAATATCTGTGACAGCATTTTGGATACTTTAAAGCACTGCTCAAGAGTGAGGTGGAGATGTGATTGTTTTCTTTATCTCTCTTTCAAAGGCCTGCATCCATTGGTTGGCCTCAATCATATGTCCATCCTAAATTAATGTTCCTTTCTTATTCCAGTTTGGTAAGGTATTGACAAAGCCAGCACTGTAATTTTAGCAAGCCAGGGTAATTGCATAAGGATCAGCCCTTTGGAAGATCCCAGCTTTGCTAACTAATAGGTAATATCTCAGAAAAGTGATTCTCCAGCTAAGGCTGAAAAATCTTTGGGTTTCACGCAACCTGAGGAGTGGGATGGAGAAGTAGCCCCCATCATCGCCACTAACCTAGCTTTCACAGCTGGACCTCAATATTATTATGTTTTAATACATTTATTTATTTATTTTTGGCTGTGTTGGGTCTTTGCTACGCACGGGCTTTCTCTAGTTGTGGTGAGCGGGGGCTACTCTTTGTTGAGGTGTGCGGGCTTCTCATTGCGGTGGCTTCTCTTGTTGTGGAGCATGGGCTTTAGGTGCATGGGCTTCAGTAGTTGTGGCACATGGGCTCAGTAGTTGTGGCTCACGGGCTCTAGAACACAGGCTCAGTAGTTGTAGTGCACTGGCTTAGTTGCTCCGCGGCATGTGGGATCCTCCCAGATCAGGGCTCGAACCTGTGTAGACCTCAATATTATTATAAGCTTGTCTGATGTTCACAGCAGGCCATTTTGTTTACCTGCAGCACATAATTTCATGGAACACCAACCTCAGACAAGGTTACCTTAGACCATGATAAAAAGAAACAAAACAAGGCCACTTCATAATTTTGTACTAGCATAGATAATAAAAAGGTCGCAGTGACACTTGCAAGATGCCCAATCATAGAATCAATTGCCGCACTCTCTGACAACATCCAAGCTAGAAGGAACCCCTGAATCTTTAGAACATTCCCTGAGTCACTCAACCAAAGCTAGTTCCTGTAATGGGTTCTTTCTAACACCCTTCTACTGAGATACCTCCAGTTTTCTGTGGTGCGTGTTCTCCCTTGTGTAATGAGACATAAGCCCAATTCTTTCAACTCCAGGTGTTTTCTTATTGGACATGGCTCAGGGCACTGACAAACCTTATAGTTAACCCACAACTCCACCACTGCCAAACCAGAGTAATTGTCTCCCTCTCATCATCCTTCTTCATCCCCATCCAGTGCCTGTGCTATTCACAGGTGGAAGGGTTGAGAGGTGGGACATACAATTTCCCCTGCACTCCTGAGGACAGCAGTTTTCTGCATCCTGCGGGTCATTTTAAACCTTTAAACCTTTCAAGCAGCCAGATGGTCAAGTGCCTTGCTTACCAATGTGCAGGATCTCTCCCTTGTTCGTCAGGGGGCTCTCGTGTGGGCCTTGAGAATCATGTTCATTCCGGAAGGCATATATAGCCCCCTCTAGACTCCATGATGAAGGGTTTGTACACAGCTGGCTAGTGGAATAACGAGGGTACAGGCTATCCAGGTGCTTCACACACGTATAAATGTGTGTAGTTGGGCTCAGGCTTAGAAATGCAGTCATTGCAGGGGCAAAGCTGCAGGTATGTGCATGAGGGAGACTGGCCAGGTCTAAAGCAGTACAAAGTCATGGAGTGTTTGGCAAACTGGCAAGGACATGTTCTTTCTAAAGAGGGGGCAGTTTAATTGCTGTTCATTGTAGCCATAAGGCAATGGGGTCCTAGTGTGGCCAGACCTTTTGATTTTTCACGTGAAGTGAAAATGCAGATTTAAAATCATGAAGTCTCCTGGTTTTCTGATGCTGGTATTAAATTCAAATGTTTAAAAATACTATGAAGTATTTTAAAAACTATATAGCAAAGCAAATTCAGCTTATTTGTTTCTGGTTTGTGACACTGCGGTCACTTTCTCCTCTTTTACAGAGTGAGAATAAATCATAATAAGAACACTTGAATGGTTATTTTTACCAAATCTACTTTTCTTTTCTCTTTCTTTCTTTTTTTTTTGGCTACAGAAGTAAGTTATTCTTTGTGGGTTTTCCTAAGAAAATAAAATTTTAAATATTTGGCTTTCCTTATAAATATATGCAATTCTTAATGATAATTATTTCCATCAGGCTAATCTGCATAAGAAATTCTATGATAACAAACCAGGAGCTCAGGGAACTGAGCAGAATCGCTGCTTCTTAGATTGGAGACTGCAGTTTGAACTTATGGTGAATTATTGTAACCAAAGGGATATACTTTGTTTTAAAAATATTAAAAATATCAAAATCATATTCTTTGTTCAGTCAGGCCCTTTAATTAAGTTATTTGTTTCACAAGAAATCCTGTGAATTTATTTACAAAACATAAATTTATAAATTAAAGAAATTATAAAACTATAAGATAATGATTTATGAACATCTCATATAATAAAATGCAACAAAAAGAGTTTTTTTCTGTTCCATCATGATGTTTATCTCTTAAGGTTATGACGCTGTCTGATGATGAGTCGAGATTTTGCTGACTTGATTGTCAAATCCTATAATGCTCTCATATTTCTTTTAGGAGTTTCTCTTTTTTATTTGGAACTAATTGTTTAGAACTTGGCAAAACTTCAGTGCCCCAAGGATTCAAGGAAAAACAATCTAGCCATAAATATCAACCCACTGTTTTATATGCTAAAAGTGGGGAAGGGTCTCTAGAATATAAAATACATTACATAGCACTTTCCCTCTAAGGGCTTATAATTAAGACTCAAACAATCATATAAAGAGAGCAGCTGTAATGGCCATTAAGTTCAACTCCAATGTCTGAGCAACTATCACCCAGCCTATTCTTAGATCCTTCCAGTAACATACAAATCCCAACCCCTAGTTTATCTTGAATAGCTATAATAGAAAGTTCTCTCTTACATGGACTGACATATCTCATTATTTTGACCTAGTTCTTCACTTGAGCCATAAAAGTTAAGTACAATCCTCCTTCCACATGGCCACCCTTTTAAATTGTTGAAGACAGGTTTCACGTTCTCTACTGGCTACACAAAACACCTGAGTTCTACAGCGTCTTGGCATTATGCTTCCTTCAAACATATGCTCTGGTATTTGGGAGTCATCACTGTGTAGTAGTACTGAGCCATTAGACTGGATGAGTGAGCTTACACAAAGAACAGAGATCTGAGGACTGAGCCTTAGGATCCTCTCTTCCTTAAGAGACAAAGGAGACTAGAAGGAACCAGAGAGAGAGAGGCAGAAGAGCTGTCTTTAAAGTAGGATGAGAACCAGGAGAGTAAAGTGTTCTAAAACCCAGGTGAAGCAAGTGTTTCAAAGACTGTGTCAGATGGTAGTGCTAAGACAAGTGTGAGAGGGAAAAGATGATGCCTGAAAATTAGCACTGAATACAGCAACAAGGAGATTATTGATCTTGATGAATAATTCTGGTGGAATAGTGGTGGTGAAATTCTACTGGAGTAAGTTTTGGAGAGAATGAGAAGAGCCAGCTATTGGACAAAGTCAGTTTAGACAGCTCCCTTGAAGAGATTTGCTGTTAAAGGGGGCCAGAAGATAGGATGGTGGTGATTAGTGTGATTAGAGAGAGGTTTTTTTTAAACGATGGGAGAAATAACAGCAAGTTTGTGTGCTGATTGTCATGCTTTCACAGAGAGAAAATCATTAGTGGGGAAAGAAAAATTACTGAAGCAATGAGTGTGAATAGGAAAAACAGAATAGGTTGCTGTTTGTCTGTTTGTTTACATGCAGCAGAGTTTGCCTTAGAAAAGGAGCTTGGTCCGCTTATCTGTAGTTAGAGTAGTAAAAAACAAACAAACAAAAAAACACATAAGCTCTGTTTTCACCCTTCCGGTCATCCTTCCTTCTTTGTGCTCTAGCAATGATGAAACCAGTGAAGAGTGAGACTGTGGCCTCAGTTTTACTTCTGTATATCCAGCATAAGGTTGTATTAACTGTTTTAATACCACTCACTCACCAATAGTCGACTAAAACTCATAAAATTTCCACTTACGTTATGTTCTCTTTCCAAGATGCACCTAAGTGATGCTGCATTTGTAAAATAAGTACCTTGGATCCAAAGAGAGGATCTTAGCTCTAGCCCCGGTGAGTTTCATCTTGTTAGTCTTGAAACACTCAGAAGTGTTGCTTGGAGCTTAGAGCTTAGAGCTTTGTCTTCAGAAGGAATATAGTGTCATGCTAGAAATTAATTCGTTTATGAAAGCCCCTCTTTTGAAACACCTAAATTTTTCATACTCTTGCTATTTTTCTCTTTTTACTCACCTTACACATGGGAGGTTTTTGTCTTGCATTCAGAATTAAGGGGAATTCATTAAAAAACTTGCATGAGTCTCTCTTCAAATATTGAAGGTCCAGATAAAGACAGTACCCTTTTGCACTGTTGGTGGGAATGTAAATTGATACAGCCACTATGGAGAACAGTATGGAGGTTCCTTAAAAAACGAAAAATAGAACTACCATATGACCCAGCAATCCCACTAATGGGCATATACCCTGAGAAAACCATAATTTAAAAGGACACATATACCCCAATGTTCATTGCAGCACTATTTACAATAGCCAGGACATGGAAACAACCTAAATGTCCATCTACAGATGAATGGATAAAGAAGATGTGGTACATATATACAATGGAATATTACTGAGCCATAAAAAGGAATGAAATTGGGTCATTTGTAGAGTTGTGAATGGACCTAGAGTCTGTCATACAGAGTGAAGTAAGCCAGAAAGAGAAAAACAAATATTGTATATTAATGCATATATGTGGAATCTAGAAAAATGGTACAGATGAACCTATTTGCAGGGCAAGAATAGAGACACAGACGTAGAGAACATACATGTGGACACAGAGGGGAAGGGGAAGGTGGGACGAATTGGGAGATTAGGGTTGACATATATACACTACCATGCGTAAAATAGATAGCTAGAGGGAACATGCTATAAAACACAGGAAGCTCAGCTTGGTGCTCTGTGACAACCTAGTTGGGTGGGATGGGGGGGTAGGAGGGAAGTCCAAGAGGGAGGGGATATAGGTATGTATATAGCTGATTGACTTCATTGTACGGCAGAAACTAATACAACATTGTAAAGCAATTATACTCCAATTTAAGAAAAAAAAAAAAGACAGTAGGAAAGTTCGGACTTCTGCTAGCTTTACTTTGCCTGATGAGGGTATCATCTGTGTGTGAGGAGTCAGGATGGAGCTACAGCTGGAGCCGGCTGTAGGATATCACCGCAGTGACAAATAGCTGATTTCCTTTGTTTGTTGTAGCAACGTGGACTGAGCTGGGACAGTGCCTGTGGTTGCTAACCAGCAGGACTTCCAGGGAGTCTGAAACATCCCATGGCCTTCGAGAGTGTTCAGGATCCCCAGTGCCACTGAATTGCTCTCTGCATCAATGGGTACCTTCTCTTATTTCTAGAGAACCTCCCTTTGGTGATGGTCCCAGTCTGCACCTCTCATCTCAGCTTTGGTCTGGGAGAGTTTTCACTTGAGCCTCTAAAGTCTTTATATTCCTTGAGTTGTGAGAATCAGTTTCTATTGGTGTATCAAACTCTCATTAGGAAGCTTTGTTTATTATTATTTATCCTTGTTTATGATTGAGTACCAAAGGTGCTATTTGAAAAGAGCAGGACAGAAGAAAATAACAACAGTATCAAATGTACTGCGATAAGTAGACATAGTCTAACCATGTAGAATAGTTAATTATTCAAATATGTTGCCGAGAGAGAGTCATTAACTAATCAGTGGGAGATAAACACTCTTTCTGATGGCACTGTAGAAGAACAAATTTTGGTCATGAATCAGGACTGTACTAGAAAAACATCCTGCCATTTGGAGCTCATCTGAGATCTGGTTCAACTAACTCCCTGTTCCTTGGGGAAGACGATCAGCCTGACACCCCAGCTCAGCAGGGCATGGTCCATGGACAGATTTACACTGTCTTGAGTCCTAGGCACACAGAATCTGTTGTCAGATACCTTTTCTTAGAACTGAAGGGATCTGACGCACTGATCAGTTGTGCTGACGGACAGCTGGGCTCCTCTTCAAAGTGCTATGCAACCATCAGCCTCCATGTGTTGGAGATTTTAAGATATAAGCTCTTCTTTTTTTCTGGGGCAGTTAGGCCAGCGATGATATTCTCATCAGAAGGGAGACATAATCCATGGTGAGCCATTCTCATACTCCACCCCGTAATAGTCCCACCTCAGGGACTAAGATGTTTGACTTTGAATCAAACCAGGTGTCCTGGAGCCCAGAGAACAGCTGTTATCTGAGAATTCAGAAGCCAAAATAATGTCTTGTAAATGAGAAGACGATTTTCTTGTGGTCAAACAGCACTAGTTGAACTTTAGGGAAAGTCAGATATTTAGTATTAATATCTTGAAGCCATGGCGAAGGCTTGTGTTTGTGGTGGTGTTGTTTTTTTTTTGAAATACAGAAATACTTATTTTGGCTTCCTTCATTGTTTTTTGGAAAGTCTGTTTTGGTTTATAAAACATAGAAATAGGCAACACTTAAAGCAAACATTCAGAACCCCAGTGTGACAAATTATTGGCTTCTTGTGCGATTAAGAGTACACGTATGAAGCTAAGTACAAAAGGCTAACATGAAAAATGGAAAGGTGAAATTAGTGCAGTAAAGGGAGGAAAAGAAAAAAATCTTACTTGAAAAAATAAAAGCAGTGAAATAAACTTCTATGATTGAAGACAAAAGTAGAAAAACAAAAATATCTGTAAAGAGAAAGGAGCTATAATCACAAATAGTAATAATAATAATAATAATAATACTCTTAACACTCAAAGAGCATTTTTTTTGTGTACCAAGCTCTGTTCTGGTTTTTTAAATATATTAAGTCTTTCAATCCTCAAAACAATTCTATGATATAAGTATTCTTCTTATTTTATAGGTGAAGAAATAAAATGACATATAGGTGGAGTATAAAATACTTCTTATTTTATAGGTAAACTCGCCAAGAGGTTACATTAATATCTCATGGTTTTAATGCCGATACATTTCTAGTCTTAGATGCAAATGCTTGTTTCAGGACTTATCACAATTCTGCTTCTTTGATTTGTGTCCTTCCCTCAATGACCATATCTGAGATCTCAATAAGTCCTGCAAGTTCTACCTCCAAAATATATGCTAAATCTGTCCCTTCTTTCCATCTCTCCATTGCTATCCTAAGCTAAAGCACCATTATTTCATCTAGATGATACAACCACATCCTAACTGGTCTTCCCCTTGCTGCTCTTTCACTCACAATCTATTCAGCAATCAAAATACACTTGTGAAATAAATCAGATCCTGTTTCTTTCTTGTTTCAAACTTTCCAGTGGTTCCTCATTGTACTTAGAGAACATTTTAAACTCTTTAGCATGATTTATAATTCTTTATATGATTTGGCCTCAACCTACCTCTCCAACATCATTTCATTCCATTCTCTTTCACTTTCTTAGTGGTAGAGAGTTCAAGTTCCAATAACTGGTCCTTTACCTTAGGAGAAATATATCCATATGCCCACAGCATTGGATCTGTACAAGGGTTCTGGGAACTTGTTACTTCCTGCACACCATGACTGATTAGCACGATATCAGTATGGTGGATCAACATGCTGTTCTATAAAATGTCAAGACAGTCAAGGTCCCTGAGATGATATTATGGCAGAGAGCAAGAGAGTAAACATAGCTCTGGGCAAGAGAGCAAACATGTACTGCTCTCCTTCTCAGATAAAAGCAAATTGCTTTTTCAGCACTATTCACAATGGCCAAACATGGAAACAACCTAAATGTCCATCAACAGATGAATGGATAAAGAAGATGGTGTGTGTGTGTGTGTGTGTGTGTGTGTGCGTGTGTGTGCGTGTGTACACACACACACACACATAATGGAATACTACTCAGCCATAAAAAAGAACAAAATAATGCCATTTGCAGCAACATGGTTGGACCTAGAGATCATCACACTAAGTGAAGTAAGTCACAAAGAGAAAGACATATTATATGATGTCACTTATATGTGGAATCCAAAATACAACACAAATGAACTTATCTGTGAAACAGAAACATACAGACGTAGAGAAGAGACTTGTGGTTGCCAAGGGGAAGGGGTTGGGGGGAGGGATGGAGTGGGAGGTTGGGATTAGCAGATGCAAACTATTACATATAGAATGGATAGATAACAAGGTCCTACTGTATAGCACAGAGAACTATATTCAATATCCTGTGATAAACCATAATGGAAAAGAATACTTTAAAATGTGTGTACATGTATAACTGATGCACTTTGCTGTACAGCAGAAATTAACACTGCACTTTAGATTAACTATACTTAAATTTAAAAAGAACTGAAAAAAAGCAAATTGCTTTTTACTTTTTTTTTACTGAGCGGTATTGAAAAGGACACATTCACCAAGTTAATAACCCACATACCAAATGCTAGAAGCTGTGTTGCTCGGTCCCAGTAAAGCTCTCCCGTCTGGCATGGAAGCTGGAACTGGGGCTGATTTTAGGTTTACAGCAGTCCACTTTCACCCACTATGGTTCATTTGATGTTTGTTGGGGCCAGACAGTTTAATTAAAAGGGAAGGGGATGAGACCACCAGCCCTGCCTCTTTCAGTGTCTTTGCTGTTGGTAATAAGCGCTTCAGTTCTTCCTAGAATGCAGTATTCCTCTGATTTACAGTCTTTGCTGGGGTACTAGGGCTTGGGTAATTTCTGGGTCTTTTACTAGTTCTATTATCATAATGACTTTCATTGCATAACTCAGAGAACCAGTGTGAGAGTTTTGCTAGTTGCTAAATATATTTATCCCAGTTAAGCACTTGGGGATTAGAAAACCACTGAGGACTCATTGCAGGATTTCATTTATATCAGGCTTTCGTATGTGCTGGAAAATACTTTAATTGGAGGCCCATACTGGCACTTAAGATTCCCTGATGTCAGCATCAGTTAAGAGTCCTTATTCAACTGTCCTTTTAAAATCTGGGTATTTTCCTTTCCCCAGCATACAGTTACTCTGTTGAATGACTGCAGTTTATTTGGGGGAAGTATTAGGGAATGTTTACTGAATATGCTTTTGGTGATGTTGTAAAATTCTTCCTCAAGGTTGGTATTCACTTTAACAAATGATTCTGGGTTTGTGATCTGACTTAGTCTGGAAGCTGGGTAAGGGATTGCAGTTTTCCATTGCAGCTGATGTCGTACTTCTTTTCAACACTTCCTTATTTATTTTCCTTTTCCTTTTCCAATATAAGTAAATTTTCTGGTTGGCAGTCTATGTATCTTGTCCCTCTAGTCATCATGGTCTGCTAGCAATTGGCAGAGATGGGCACTCCTGTTGCCACTCCTCCCTTGCTGCCCACTACAGTAATACCATTCACCTTGTCTCTGACAGCTCAGCACCATTATTACCTGGTGCTGCCGTTATGGAAGCCTGTCATCCCCACTGACACAGAGGGCCAAACCTGTTGTCAGCTCTCATGACAAAGGACTGACTCCCCTCTCATGGCCTAGAGATGGAAGTGTCCTCTGAACTCCCTGGAGTATATTTTCAGTTGGTGAACTTTCTGACCTCATACAGTGACTTTGTTCTAACATCTCCACTTCCCTGCTCCTTCTGATATCTTCTTTAACAGCATTTTAAGGCAGTTCTAGAATCTCTGCTTCATATGTTGTAGGTCATTTTTTTGACCAAGTTTCATAGAGTCTTCTAGGATGTTAAAACTGACTCACAGGAGAGCACATCCATGTTAATAATTTCCCCTACCTGGTCTTACATTGCACTACCTGCTTCCCCAGGCAACCCTCTGAGGATCTCCTCTCACCAGTTCTCCCTCAGTTCTTGCTGGTGGGTATTAACCAGGTGCTGTAATTGCTTCAGTCACTTTCTACAGGAAGCAGGAACTGCAGCAATCTTGTTGAAGATGCTGAGCACTGACACTTGTTAAATATAAGCCTAGAGGCAATAAAAGATATTAAGTGCAGATCTTGAACTAGACAGGCATTATCCTGCGAGACACCTGCCTCAGGTGATGTCTTTGCAGAATTGCTGTCGGTGGGGTTTATTTTCTAGGAAGGGAGACTAAGAACTTCTGTCAGCCTGTAGGTTTTAGAGGAATCTAGAAGTTTGATCAGTTTAGGCTCAAGCATCCCGTGTCTTAGGGTCCTGTTCTTTTCCTCTCAGGAAATCCATTCAGAGAGACTTCAGCTTTCTACAGACAGAATAAGAGAGACCAGATTTACCTGTTAGCCTTAAAAAAAAAAAAGACAAAGTGTATGAAACAATGATATTCAAAGCACTGTAAATCAGGCAATAAAGGAGAGTGGTTACAGAGAAAAGGGAACAAGGGTCCAGCCCTATAATTTCCCAGCTTGCTGCTTTGAGAGGGTTTTCAGGTTATAGTGCAGGGAGTAGGACCAAAGAGTAGCCCGGTAGACTCTGTGAGTTGAGAAAGTGAAAATAAGTTCATGAAAACCAAGGCAGCTAGAATTTGCCACACAAAGTACAAGAGCAATGGACAGTATGATTTTGCATTTTAAAAATATCATTTTGAATAGCATCAAAAATATGAAATGGTTAGGGATAAATCTGAAAAAAAGATGTGAAAGACTTATACACTGAAAATTGTAAAACTCTGTTGAAAGAAACTAAAGAAGATCTAAATAAATGATAGATACATCATGTTCATTGGCTGGAAAATTCAATACCACTATGATACCAGTTCTTTTAAAATTAATTCTAGATTCAGTGCACTCCCAAACAAAATTCCATCAAGCTTTGTTGTAGAAATTGATAAGGTGATTCTAGAAGAGGCAAATCAACTTTAAAAAAGAACAAATTTGAAGGACTACATTGATTTTAAGACCTCTTATAAAGTTAAAGTAACTGATCCATGCAGTATTGGAGGCAAAATTAACAAATGGACCAACAGAACAAAAACAGAAAGTCTAGAATTAGACCCATATAAATATGGACAGCTTGTTTTTGCCCCAAGTCAGTTTGGCAAAGAAAGGATCATCTTTTCAACAAACTGGAAAAATTGGGTAACCATATGCAAAAATTACACTTGGATCTATACCTCACACAATATAAAAAATTAACTCAAAATGGATCATAGATTTAAATGTAAAATGCGAAACTGTAAAACTTCTAGAAAAAAAATCTTAGAAACCCTGGTATAGGCTGAGATTACTTAGAAATGACATCAAATGTACTATTCATAAAAATATAAATTGAGAAATTGAACTTCATCAAAATTAAGAACTTCTGCTCTCCAAAATATAACATTAAAAGAATGAAAAGACAAGCCACAGACCAGAAGAAAATATTTGCATATCATATATCTAAAAGATACTTTTTTCAAAAAATATAAAAAACTCTCAAAAACCCAATAATAAGAAAACAATTCTATTAATAAATGAACAAAAGATTTGCATAGACACATCACCCAAGAACATATAAGAGGGCAATTAGTCTCATAAAAACATAGTCAACATAATTTACCATCAGGAAAATGCAAATTAAAGCCATATTGGGATACCATTACACATCTGTTATAATAATTAAAACTTAAAAAAGGATTACTCACATCAAGTGTTGATGAGGGTGTGGTGCACCTGGAACTCATACTGTGTTGGTGGGAGTGGAAAATCATACGTTCACTTTGGAAAAGAGTTTGTCAGTTTCTCAAAAAGGTAAACATATCCCTACCATATGATGCAGCCATTCTATCTACATATATTTACCCAAGACAAATTACAGCATATTTCCATACAAAAACTTTTAAAAGCTTGTATGCTTTTGCCTTTCACATATAAGTATATAATCCATGTGATTTAACTTTTGTACATGGTGTGAATTATGGGTCAAATCTATGTTTTTTCAACAGTAATACCCAGTTGTCCCAGCACGATTTATTGAAAAGGCTGTTGTTTTCTCATTGTTCTGCAGTGCCATTTTTGCCATTAATCAAGTGTTAGATATCCGTGGGCCCCTTTCTAGGCTCTTTGTTATGATTTTTGGGGGTCTGTTTTTTCCATCTTCGCACTAATACCATACCATGTATACCGCATTTCTGTAAACATTTTAGAATCATCCTACCAGGTTTCACAAAACAGAGTTGTAATTTTCATTGGGATTGCACTGAAGCTATAATTAATTTGGAAAGAAGTAACTTTTTTGTAATATTGAATTTTCCTAATAATTATGATATATTGTTTATACATTTAGGTGCTATTTATGTTTTCTTAATAGGACTTTGTAATTTTCTGCATTGAAGTCTTGCACATCTTTTGTTAGATTTATTCCCAGTTATTTGATTACTTCTGATGATAAGGTAATTTTTTAAAAAATTCAGTTTCCAGTTATTGGTATATAGAAATTTAATCAATATCTTACTGTTGACTTTGTATCTAGCAACCTTGCTGAAGCTATATTATTAATTTTAATGGTTTATTTGTAGGGTTTTTTTTAGATAATTGGTATTTTATTGAAAGGTGGACTCAACTAGATGTACATACTTGAAACCTAATTTCAAGATGTTTTTATCAAACAGAAAAGAATGCATAGAATAGAAATATATCTTTCATAACTCAGGAACACCTATGATATTTAGATCTAGTTTCTGAATTGTGGCCCTAGTGAAGTTCTCCACTAACAAACAAAATAAAACAAGAATAAACAATAATAAAAGACTAGGCATTCTTAGAGCAGAGATAATTTTCGTATTTTGAATATCTTGTTGCTAGGGAGCAAAGATGATTTCTTAAGTTCAGAGATGATGTTAAAAACGCCCAAGACATCAAATTAAAAGGTGTTTCCACTGGTCAATTTGTGACAATTTGAGTGTCACTAGAAAATTAAAGCAAAAATTATAGTTAATTAGACAAGCTTAATTTGTAAAACATGAACTAGTCATGGTTCTCAAAGAAAATTTAGTATTTTTTCAATTAGCTAGTACCATATTCAAGTTAATTTGTTTAGGAAAATATGCTTATGTAAAAAGCTGACTATCAGTGGAATACTTCTAAAGGAGTTAATCCTCAAATTTAAAATGTCCTTATCTGAATAGCAATAGGGCACATACTTTATAGGACAAATTGCAATAAAAGTATATGAAGCTTTACAGAATCAACAACACTGTGACTGCTCATGATGTCACCTAGAATTAGATGAATCATTAAAACCTACAAGTGGAACCCTTTTTTTTTTTTTTTAATGAGCATTTCTGAGGCCTTGAGACTTTCTGTTAAAACCAGTCATATTCTTACAAGGACAGTCATCTATTAAATAATATTTAACTAACTTTATAAATCCATAATGAGCTATGTTAAGACGCTCTATTAAAAAATACTCCAAATGAATGGAGTCATGATCTGCATTGTGCCTTGGAGGATAACTCTATCTCAGACTTCACCCCTGCGTGAGGAAAATGCTTTCAGTCCCCAACTTGTCATCTTCATGAGCTGCTCAACTCTCTACCAGACTTTTACTGGACAAATCTCTCAGGGCGTTTCATATCCCAGCATCTTCACGTCCATTTCTAACTGACCAGGATGACATTTACCACTTGATCTTAACTCTTAAACTGGAGCAACTGTGCTGATCACCCATTTTCTGCCAGGAGAAAAACAACTGAAATGCTTTTTATCATCCGAGGGATGGAATCTTCCTTAAAAACCTACCCAGTAACCCTGTGACAAAGTGACTGCACTAAGAATTTTTCTTTTCTTAGTGAAAGGACCTATAAATTATAAGCACTCAAAAGCTTACTGGCCACCACATTGACAACCCCTAAAGACTGTACCCAGTGTCCCAGATAGTAGGTAAAGAGTGAATCTAAATTCTAAGGGTGGAAATTTATCACACACACACAAGAAATGGACAAATTCTTAGAAAAGCACAACCTTCCGAGATGGAACCAGGAATAGAAAATATAAACAGACCAATCACAAGCACTGAAATTGAAACTGTGATTAAAAATCTTCCACCAGGGCTTCCCTGGTGGCACAGTGGTTGAGAGTCTGCCTGCCGATGCAGGGGACACGGGTTCGTGCCCCAGTATGGGAGGATCCCACATGCTGCGGAGAGGCTGGGTCTGTGAGCCATGGCCACTGAGCCTGCACGTCCGGAGCCTGTGCTCCACAATGGGAGGGGCCACAACAGTGAGAGGCCCATGTACCGCAAAAAAAAAAAAAAAGAAAAAAAAATCTTCCACCAAACAAAAGCCCAGGACCAGATGGGTTCATAGATGAATTCTATCAAACATTTAGAGAAGAGCTGACACCTATCCTTCTCAAACTCTTCCAAAATACGGCAGTGGGAAGAACACTCCCAAGCTCGTTCTACGAGGCCACCATCACCCTGATACCAAAACCAGACAAAGATGTCACAAAAAAAGAAAACTACAGACCAATATCACTGATGAACATAGGTACAAAAATCCTCAACAAAATACTAGCAAACAGAATCCACCAGCACATTAAAAGTATCATATACCATGATCAAGTGGGGCTTAGCTGAGGAATGCAAGGATTCTTCAGTATACGCAAATCAGTCAATGTGATACACCATATTAACAAACTGAAGGTTAGAAACCATATGATCTCAATAGATGCAGAAAAAGCTTTCAACAAAATTCAATACCCATTTATGATAAAAACTCTCCAGAGAGTAAGCACAGAGGGAACTTACCTCAACATAGTAAAGGCCATATATGACAAACCCACAGCCACCATCATTCTCAGTGGTGAAAAACTGAAACCATTTCCTCTAAGATCAGGAACAAGACAAGGTTGCCCACTCTCATCACTATTACTCAACATAGTTTTGGAAGTTTTAGCCACAGCAATCAGAGAAGAAAAGAAATAAAAGGAATCCAAATCAGAAAAGTAAAAGTAAAGCTGTCACTGTTTGCAGATGACATGATACTGTACATAGAGAATCCTAGAGATGCTACCAGAAAACTACTAGAGCTAATCAATGAATTTGGTAAAGTATCAGGATACAAAATTAATGCACAGAAATCTCTGGCATTCCTATACACTAATGATGAAAAATCTGAAAGAGAAATTAAGGAAACACTCCCATTTACCACTGCAACAAAAAAGAATAGAATACCTAGGAATATACCTACCTAAGGAGACAAAAGATCTGTATGCAGAAAACTATAAGACACTGATGAAAGAAATTAAAGACGATACAAACAGATGGAGAGATATACCATGTTCATGGATTGGAAGAATCAACATTGTGAAAATGGCTATACTACCCAAAGCAATCTACAGATTGAATGCAATCCCTATCAAACTACCAATGGCATTTTTCACAGAACTAAAACAAAAAATTTCACAATTTGTATGGAGACACAAAAGACCCTAAATAGCCAAAGCAATCTTGAGAAGAAAAACGGAGCTGGAGGAATCAGGCTCCCTGGCTTCAGACTATACTACAAAGCTACAGTAATCAAGACGGTATGGTACTGGCACAAAAACAGAAATATAGATCAATGGAACAGGATAGAAAGCCCAGAGATAAACCCACGCACATGTGGTCACTTTCTCTTTGACAAAGGAAGCAAGAATATACAATGGAGAAAAGACAGCCTCTTCAATAAGTGGTGCTGGGAAAACTGGACAGCTACATGTAAACGAATGAAATCAGAACACTCCCTAACACCATACACAAAAATAAACTCAAAATCGATCAAAGACCTAAATGTAAGTCCAGACACTATAAAGCTCTTAGAAGAAAACATAGGCAGAACACTCTATGACATAAATCACAGCAAGATCCTTTCTGACCCACCTCCTAGAGAAATGGAAATAAAAACAAAAATAAACAAATAGGACCTAATGAAACTTAAAATCTTTTGCACAGCAAAGGAAACCATAAACAAGATGAAAAGACAGTCCTAAGAATGGGAGAAAATATTTGCAAATGAAGCAGCCGACAAAGGATTAATCTCTAAAACTTACAAGCAGCTCATGCAGCTCAATATCAGAAGAACAAACAACCCAATCCAAAAATGGGCCGAAGTCCTAAAAAGACATTTCTCCAAAGAAGATATACAGATTGCCAACAAACACATGAAAGGGTACTCAACATAGCTAATCATTAGAGAAATGCAAATCAAAACTACAATGAGGTATCACCTCACACTGGTCAGAATGGGTATCATCAAAAAATCTACAAACAATAAATGCTGAAGAGGGTGTGGAGCAAAGGGAACCCTCTTGCACTCTTGGTGGCAATGTAAATTGATAGAGCCACTATGGAGAACAGTGTGGAGGTTCCTTAAAAAACTAAAAATAGAACTACCATATGACCCAGCAATCCCACTACTTACTGGGCAACCTAAGTGTCCATTGACAGATGAATGGATAAAGAAGATGTGGCACATATATACAATGGAATATTACTCAGCCATAAAAAGAAATGAAATTGAGTTATTTGTAGTAAGTAAGGTGGATGGACCTAGAGTTTGTCATACAGAGTGAAGTAAGTCAGAAAGAGAAAAACAAATACCGTATGCTAACACATATATATGGAATCTCAAAAAAAAATGGTTCTGATGAACCTAGGGGCAGAACAGGAATAAAGACCTAGACGTAGAGAATGGACTTGAGGACATGGGGAAGGGGAAGGGTAAGCTGGGCCGAAGTGAGAGAGTAGCATTGACATTTATACACTACCAAATGTAAAATAGATTGCTAGTGGGAAGCAGCTACATAGCACAGGGAGATCAGGTCGGTGCTTTGTGACCACCTAGAGGGGTGGGATAGGGAGGGTGGGAGGGAGACACGAGGGAGGGGATATGAGGATATATGTATACATATAGCTGATTCACTTTGTTTTACAGCAGAAACTAACACAACATTGTAAAGCAATTATACTCCAATAAAGTTGTTAAAAAAGTAAAATCAAAAAGCCAAGAGGCTCCACATGCCAATATATAGAATAAGTAATCATAATATGAGTAAAAATAGAATTGAAAATAAATTGAGAAGAAAATTATGAAACTTGTACAGATTCAGGTTTTTGAGGAGACGGTGCATATGGGGGAAACACCAAAATCAGGAAATGGGAGGTCCAAATATATTTTCCTTTCTTTCAGAAAGAAAACATAATATTAGAAATATAGATTTCTACTTTAAGATGCCAGTTTTTAATTAGTAAATTTCTTTTTATTTGTTTATTTACTTAATTATCTAATCTGTCTCTGTAGTTTACAGTTTTTTTAACTTCCTGGTACCCAAGGAGAAAAAGATGAGAACTTTTTTCATCAAATTTAGGAATTTTTTGATTATTTATTTCTTCAAGTATTCCTTATGTCCCTTTCTCTTTTTTTTCCTTCTGGGACTCCCATTATGAGTGTGTCGGTCCATATAATGGTGTCCCACAGTTCTCTGAGACATTGTTCATTTCTCTTCATTCTTTTTCCACAGACTGGATAATCTCAATTGACCTATCTTCAAGTTTTCTGATAGATTCTTCTGATTCAAACCTGCTGTTGATCCTGTGGTAGGCAGAATAATGGTCCCCCAAAATGTCCATGTTCTACTCCAGAATTTGTGACTATATTGTTACATTGGAAGGAGGGATTAAGATTGCAGATGGCAATAAGAATGCTAATAAGCCAACTTTATGATAAGGGGATTATTTTGGGTTTTCTGGTGGGCCCATTGTAAGTACAGGAGTCCTTAAATGGGGGGAAAGAGGCAGAACAGTTAGAAAGAGAGATAGCATCATGAGAGAGATTTGAACTGCATTGTTGTCTTTGAAGATGAAAAGGGGTGATGAGTGAATGAATGTGGGTAGCCTCTAGAAGCTGGAGAAGGCAAAAAAGTAGATTCTTCCTTAGAGCCTCCAGAAAGGAAAACAACCCTGCCAGTACCTTTTATTATGATTTTAAATTAGTGAGAACCATTTCTGACTTCTACCTCAAAAACTATAAGTAACAAACTTTCATTGTTTTAAACTACTAAATTTGTGGCAGTTTGTTATAACAGCAACAGGAAACTAATACAAAGCACTTCTGTTGGGTTTTTCATTTCAGTTACTAAACTTTTCAACTCCAGAATTTCTATTTGATTATTTTCTAAAAAGTAATTTCTATATCCTTATTTATATGCTATAATTGCTTAGACATCATTCTCATTCTTTCCATTGGTTATTTAGGTATGGTGGCCCTCTTTAGTTCTTTTAATGTATTTAAAGTATCTGATTTAGAGTCTTTGTCTAGTAAGTGCAATATCTGTGCTTCCTCAGGACTGTGTTTCTATTGATTTATTTTTTCCTGGGTGTGGGTCATACTGTCTTTTTTTTATACCCCTATTTTTTTGTTAAAAACTGAAGATTTTAAGTAATAATAATGTAGTTACATGTAGCTGTGTTGGATATTAGATTCTGCTCCCTCTCCTTCTTCAGCTTTGCTGCTGTGGCTGTTTTTGCTGTTGTTGTTATTATTGATTATTTGTTTAATGAGTTTTCTAAAGTAATTCTGTATGATCTGCATTCTTTGTCATGTGTGGCCTCTAAAGTCTTGCTCGATAAGCTTAATGGTTGGCTAATGATTGAACAGAGATTTCCTGAAATGCCTGTGACTAATAAGTCTCCCTCTGTTTGCTATTGTGTCCTGTGTGTGTGTTGCGGGCACAGTTTACAACTGTGTCTTAGTCTTCCCTGCCTGCTTGCACAGATCCTCAAGGTTGTCCAGAGGTGAGATCTTAGGGCCTTCTCAATTCTTTCCTAAGAATGTTCACAGTCTGCCCATGTACACAACCCAACGCGTGCAAGTGGCCTTTCTGACTCCCAACGGTATGCAAGAGCTTTTCTAAACCCCCCTCTGGACAGTTTATTCGGTAGCTTTTCCTTTTAAGCTTTTTGGTTGGTCTGTTGTGTGCCTCAACTGGTATTGACCTTAGTCAGTCACAATGTTAAACAGTTGTTTATGACTGTTTTCAACAAGTTCCTCTGGGCACAAAAGCCATTAATACTGGAAGAGCTCTGAGTTAGGTCAAATAAAAACAATCTTTCAAGTGGAGTCTTCCAGGGAACCACCAGGCAGGGATTGGATTTTGAACAAGTTCCTACCCTGATCAGCCATTTTTTGTGGTTGCCAGGCTGTTGGCTTCCACTGTGATTGTAGTCTGTTGATATTCAGGGCTACTACAAAGCTGGAGAGAAGCGATGGGAACATGAATAGCTGAAATTCTACAAAGCTTGCTGTTCTTAGCAAGAGTCAGCCATTTTTCTTGAATACTCCATTGATTGCTGAAAGCTTTGGTTAATTGTCAGTGTTGTAGCAAAGTTAATTCTGACAACTTTGTAAGTGTTCTCATTGCTTTTATGGGGAGAAGTTTTGGAGGTCTTGACTCTGCCATTTTTACTGACATCACTTTAAATTAGTTTTATGATTTGAAAATCATTAAGTGAAAAATCTCAAAACGATGTCTAACCTAAAAATTAGTCATGGTTCCAAAAGGTACTAGTAAACATAAATAGCACAGCAATAAAAGTTTTCTAAATTAAAGTTTATTTTCAAAGTAATAAATGAAAACTTTTCATGGTTAAGATGAGCAACTCCAGTTTTTCTCTTCCTGTGACTTCTGTGTTTTTGATGCCTGAATATAACTAAGTGTTTTTGTTTTATTGATCATTGCTATACCTAGCAAATCTACATCTTGGTATTTACCCCAGAGAAATACTCACCCTTGTCTGAAAGAGCTGAATCCAAGGATTTACAAAGTAGAAAATTTTCGTGACAAGTTGAATTTCTGTCGATATGAGGACTAGTTAAATAATTCGTGAATAGCTACAATGGAATATTATGCAGCTGTTAAAAGATTTGCTGAAACTTTGTGTGCCAATATGGAAAAATATTCATGACACAGTTTTAAACAAAAAGAGGTAAATAATTGTACATATATATGTTTGATAATAATTATGTTTAAAAAACAGTAAGGTAAAACATAACTATTTCTACATGTGCATATATATTTGCAATTATTCATAAAAACATCTGGAAATATACATATAAAGTAAACACAATTGGTTATTTCTAGCAGTAATTGTGAAATCAAGGTGGGGTCTGGGTTAGGGTGGAGGAGGGAGGGTGCAGGGAAGAAATGGATTGTACAAGAATATTAACTTTGATATCTTTAAAATCTATCATAGGTGTCATTATGTTAATATAAATTAAATCTAATATAGATACGACTAAAAAAAAAACTTTATGTGTGAACATATGTCAGACTTTTGCAGCAAAATCTAATAGTAGTTATCTTTGTGGTCCTGGGAGATTAAGTGTAGATTTAATTTTCTTATGTGGACTTTGCTAGTTTTCCATATTTTTCTATAATAAACACATATTACTTTGGAATAAGAAAACTTTTAAAGTTGATACAGGTAAATATAGATAATAAAGAGTAAATAAGGAATTTCTAAATATTCTTTTAATATCTTAATGACATTAATAGTTGGACAAAAATTGTAATTTTGATTCAAAATCGAACAGCAGTGCCTATTACATCTTGTGAAAAATATATAACACTTGGAGAAGCCTATGTGTATGGTTCTAGAAACTAAAATCTATTATCATTGATTAAATAATAGACCAAAAGTTTTTCCTCTTCCCTTTGTCTTTGAATGGAACTGCTATATGTTGTGACAGAATTTCTTAGAGATTCCCAGAAGGTTCTCCTTGAAAATTATATCTCTAAATAACCTAGCACATGTTAAAATTCAATCATGGGCCTGGAAAATAATATATACTTTAATTGAATATATGTGGTTAAATCCCATAAGATGAACAGAAGTTTATTCAACTTTCCATCATAAGTCCTTAAGCCCTTTGAAGTTATAGATTGAAATGCATTTTATATCCACATGACAGATGTGACCCAAGAAATGCCATTGAATTTTTATAAATTTCCGAATTCATTGCTCTGCTTCCCCAAAGCAATCTCTTATAGGTTTGTATTTTGTTCTTGCTTTCGAAATGCTGTTATTCTGCATACAAAAATCACCGTAGTCACAAGAGTGGCATCAAAGAGTTTCTAAAAATGTCTTGAAATGAAACAATCTAATTACAGAGTCTGTTCTCTAATGCTTCCTGATGTGTCCTGGTCATTTTACTCAGCACAGCCCTGCTGAAAGAAGATGACAGCACCACCTCTTCCTGCCCCAGGAGAACCCTAAGTTGATCTAAATGTTTGGGTGTCCCAACTCTGTCACCCGCTTCATCCCCTGACAAACTAGTGTGAATTAATGACAACTCCTTTCCTGGGGTTGTAGAAAAGAAAATGTGATCCGAATGAATAAAGTATTGCAAATGTCAAAATAAATTTCAGCTAAAAATGATATTTTTCAAGGAGATCTAATGAGAAAACTGTTCAAAAGGCAGAGTTAGAGTTTCCTGGTTCCACATTTAATTAACTCAATCTGACTTTTGTTATGCTTTATATTATGTGTTTCCCTGTTCGGTAAACAAACAGCAGAAAATTAAACTAGGGCATCTGCCAACGAGCAGTAAATTTAATTGAAAAATAATGAATTGCCACAGGGTACCACAGAGTTTTGTGAAGATAAACTTATTTTTCCTGGAAGGTTTCCACTTGAATTTGTCACAACTTGATATATAAAAGGAACAAAAGAAGTGAAATATGGTAGTTGATGCTAGATACATAAGAGGGGAATGGCCTTGGAGAATAATTTAAAGGCTGGTTTCTGGGACTTTCAGCAGATGAGCCATGTTTCCTCCTGAAGAACAGAGCGGGCTTCCAGAGGAGCTCTAACTCTGCCCTCTGGATCTGCAGAACCTGCCAAAACTCTGCCCTATCAGCTTTCAGTCAAAGAAAGCTCATTGTGGAAGAAGCAGAGTGACCCTGAAAATGAGGAGTGTACGTGATTTAGGGAAAAGGGAGACTTCAGACAAAAAAAGGATACTCCCAAATAATTCTATGCCATGTGACCAATAACTGCTTAAGTCATTCAAGCTTGATATGAATCAAAGGTATTTCTAAACATTTGGCTATTTATTTTCTTTCCTTGATCTCTTTTCCTGATGTATTGGTACTCGTCTAATGATTCTCTGAGTTTATGTCCAGGCAGGAGAAGGTTTGAATTAAATCAGGAGAAAAATAAGGTCTTTCTGAGTGATATGAAAATGACCACATCTGGTTCTCAGTCTCACAGTGTGAAGGGCAGCTGTCTGTTTATCTGCTTGTAGATGCAGTCTTCCAGGTTCAAGTGCTGGGAGCTGAACAAAACTCCCACTCCATCCCCCAAACCCCGCGAGCAGGAGTGGAATTGCTGGGTTCTCTACACGTCTACTCTTTCCCTCTTGCTGCTGAAGAAGATATTACTCAGTTATTCTCCCAGATTTGCAGCAACAGTTCCCATGATGAACTATGATCCTTTTGGGCTTCTCTTGGAGGTTATTTGGCACAAAATAATCCACTGTTTGATGTCAGATATTTGTTTGGACTCCCTACCCACTCCTTACTGGTTAGATAGACTTTGAAGAGTCATTCATTTATTTAATAAATATTTTCTGAGCACCAACTATGTGACTGGCACTATTCTAGCTACGAGGGCTTTAAAAACAAAACAGAACAAACCAAAACAAAAAATCGCTAACTTCATAAAGCTTACATCTTTGGGGGAGAAAGACAGACAAAATAAGTGACTGTGTCATAAAGTGATGCTTCCTAAGGAGAGATACATGGAATTCCAGAAGGCAGCAGCTAGTTACGGTGAACCTCCCAGGGAAGGTATCAGTCGAGAAAAGACCTGAAAGAAAGGAGAGCGTGACTTGAGGATATCTGAGGGCAGAATGTTCAGGCAGAAATAAAAAACTGGTTGCACCTCGACAGAGTTCTGGGCAAGAGTGTGCCCAGGGTGTCCTTGGAAAAGCACAGAGTCCAGTGCAGCAGAAATGAAGGTGCCAGGATACGGGTCAGGGAGGTAACAGGGGCCAAATGGTGCAGGGTCTTTGCAACCACTGTATGGATTCTTAACTCTCAGCAAGGTGACAAGCTACAAAAGGGCCTTGGGTAGAAGTGACAAGACCTCACTCTGACTTCAGTGTGGGAAGAGGCTAGAGGATGCAAGAGAGGACACAGGCAAACCCGTTAGACTCTCTGCAGCCGTGCAGGGGAGCCAGGGTGGCTTGGACCTGGGTGTTCAGCCTGGGAAGTGAAGAGCTTCTGGAGCAACCTGACATCTTTAGCCAATTTAGCCAATGAGAAGGCAAGACTTGTACTTGGTTATCTTAAAACTTGAAATAATGGAGGTCAAGGTCTATTGCCATATAATAGGGGATCAATAAATGTTCATTCTTTTCTGTTTTGAAGCTTCTCACCTAAAAAGTGGTGCATGAAACCATGAGAACCACAGGTTTTGCAAACTTTGTACTTGTAAATTCAACTCAGAGAAAGAGTTGGAGGCTGTAATTATAATTCATCTACGATTGTTAAAAAACACCTACAAGGAACATTATTGACAGCCATAGAGCATTAGTGGAAATGTTTATGTACATGAAGTTTGAAATAGTGCTGGAGTTTTATAAACCAAACTTATGATAATCGTTGCTCTAGCAAGGCAGAGAAAGAAAATGGACTAAAGATAGTGCTTAAAAGGAATTGTAACCTTTTCTTTATTTTGCAAACAGTTAAGAGAAAAATATCAATAGTTGCTAAGTCCTGATGGTATTAACAAGGATGTTTTTATTAATTTTTGATTTGTTCGTAATATTTAAAACATTTAAAATTTTCATTGTAATTAAAAAATTAAAACAAAAAAATAGAAGAAGGTAAGGAAGAAAGAAGAGAGAAGGGAAAGAGGAAAGGAGAGAGGGACAGAACAGAGAATCAATCAGATTTACCATAGTCTACCTTAAGCAGATTTTATTTCAGTTTGAAATATGGCTTTTAAAACATTCATCAACAGCTAGATGTTAACTGAAAATTATCTGCATAAGTAGTAACAGCTCTGACTGATGCTGGAATAGCACTTTATAGATTGTAATACCCTTTCATAGAACTTAGTGCATTTAGTTCTCAAAACAGTGGTTAAACGATAACGTGGTAGTTACGGAATTTCCATTTTTTCCAGGTGAGGAAATTAACATCCTGAGTTGCTAAATGATTTTTCCAAGGTCTCATGGAATAGATGCTGTAGAGCCAGGCTTGGGACCCCAAGTTTGGGGTCTTAGGATTCAAATAGCTACTCTCTTCTTAAGCCTCCATAAACATGTAATTGTGAATTTTCAATTTCATAGTAATTTTGTTCTTTTTATTTCATGAGAAACATATGGATTCTGTTTTTGCTCTAAAAACCCAAATACTAAGGGAAAGCTAAGCACTCCCTTGATTTTCTGGCACCTCTTCCTAAGCTCTGTGACCTGTCTCAAGAGCACTGGCCTCAGAGGCAACCGTTGATCCTTGTGAACCCATTCCTGTACAAGTCCATACATATATTTGTACCTTTAGAGGTATAATTTTATTTTGTTTTTGACATTAGTAGGATGAAATTATATCTCATTCTATAATACATATTTCTGAATTTTCTTCCAAAATGACTAAACTAATGGTAACACTATGTATGAATTGATTGCTTCAGACCCACCAATACTGGCTATTAATGGCCTCTTTTATTTTACCAATCTAAGAGGGGAAAATTCCATGCTATTTTAAGCTGTATTCCCTGAATACAAGAGAAATTGAGCATCTTTTTATGTGTTCATTGACTGTTTGCATTCCCTCTTCTTCTTCCTTTATTAATTTGTCTTTTGGATGGTTTACCTTTTTCTTATTGATTGCAGATTTTCTGTATTTATCTGGTTGTTAATTCTTTATGTCTAAATGTATGTCAAGTATTTTTTCACAGTCTTTCTTTGCCTCTTAACATTCCCTATGGTATCTTTTCTCATATAAATAAATTTTACATGTTAATAGAGTCATATTTTCCATATATGTACTCTCTTTGGGTCATGTTTTAGAAGACCACACCTATCCAGAAATTAATAAGCACGTTTACATTTATATGTGATTTTGCTTTTATGTTTAGCTCGTTAACTGCACTTGGAATTTATTTCTGTGGGAACTCAAAGATCAGTTTTATAAATAGAAATACAATAATTTGAGAGCCATTTAAACAAAAGCCCATACTTTCCTCAGTGATCTAAATTGCTGGCTAGATTGTTCTATACCAAAATCCTTATGTAAACTGAATCTGTTATGTGCTCTATCCACTTAAGAATTGATGCACATAGACTGATGCATTTTAGAATTTATTTGTTGAGTTACATGAAAAATCATATGCATTTGAAAACTCAAGCAGCTCAGACTGTAGAACTAATAAATACGTCAATTCTTCTTTCACCTATATCCTCCTGCCCTAGCTGTAGGCTCTTCCTCAGAGAAAACCACTATTTTTGGTGTTTATTTTTCAGACCCTTCTCAGTCTTAAAGTACTAAACAATATATGATAGATTCTCTTTGTAAAAAAAATAAAATGCTAAGAAAGGACTCCAGGTGACTTTCATAATCCTTTCCAACACCAACACCCTCCTTTGCAGTAACCACTATGAACAATTTAGGTGTTTCCTTCTAGACCATTTTTTAACATGCACTTACATGGACGTAGGCACACAAAAGACACATAAGGCTGATGTTTAGCTGGCATACAATCATGTGGTTCTATCAGTTATTAAAATATTGATAAACTTCCGTGCTCTTTGACAGAGAGCTTCTGCCTCTAGTTCCCCAAGTACCCTCCAGTTGCTGGACCACCCCTCACCATCCTAAGCCCCCACCTCCAAGCCCCTGCAGATCCCTCATAATATAGCAACTTGTTATGAGGAAGGTTAATGCCCCCAAGTAACAGTGGGCCCCCAGCTCTACAGGAGCATCTATTTTGGTCTGTTGGCCTCCTGCATACTAGTTGTTAAATATCTTAAGTATCATCCCTGCCTATATAGTATATATAGCAGATCTCTAAGACTTGCAGTTTAGTTTAAAAAGTCAAGTTGGAGAATATGGTAGGCAGAATAACAGTCCCTCTCCCAGAATGTTCATGTCCTAATTCCTAGAGCCAGATCCCATACAACCATATGTTATATTATATGACAAGGTGGGGGGATTAAGACTGTAGATGAAATTAAGGTTGCTAATCAGCTGATTTTGAGATGGGAACATAATCCTGGATTATCTGGGTGGGCCTGATGTAATCATAAAAGTCTATACAAGTGAAAGTGTTAGGAGTGTCAGAATCTGAAAGAAATTAGAAGATGTTGTGCTTCCGGCTTTGAAGATGGAAAGGGCCACCAGCCAAGAAATGCAGGCAGCCTCTAGAAGACATAAAGGCAAGGAAAGGGATTCTCCCTTAGAGCCTTCAGAAAGAATACAGTGACCTTGATGTTAGGCCCATGAGACCCATTTCAGACTTCTAACTTCCCAAATTGGTTAAGAAGATAATTCATTTGTGCTATTTTAAGTTACTAAGCTTACGGTAATTTATTAGAGCAATAGGAAACTAATACAGAGAACTGAAAGTACAGTGTACAGTTTATACTACAGTACAATTCATTTCGAGCCCCTCCAAGCTGTTTCTGATCTCTCAATTCTTAGAAAACTGTCCCTTCAATGGCTTTCTGATTATGGCGCTTAATGGACTATCTTTGGTTCTCATCTTACTAGATCCTGTGGCACTTGCCACTGTAGAGACCTCTTTCCTAGAAAGTCCCTCCTTTCTTAGTTTGTATGGTGCTCCTCTTTTTTAAGCTCTCCTCCTGCCTCTTTCACTGCTAGCATATACCTCATACCTTATTTATGTATTTATTTGCATTTTGTTACATCTGCAGTATCAGTGTTCTACACGTTTTGTTTTCTCTCCTTCTCTTCTGAATCTGTATGGTTTTCTTTGGTAACCTCACTCACACCTGTAGCTCTGCTACTCTCTGCTTATGACTCTCAGATGCTTGTCTCTAGTTCAGTTATGAAGATAATCATATCATTTTGATCTTCCTTCTCCTCTCTGATTTATGATTCTGTGACTTCTACAGGATCACATAGTACTTACAGTTGGTTCACTGTTATCAAAAGGCTTCACTCTTTCTAAGAAGGTGTGCTGGCTTCACCTCCAGGCTGCTTCCTCAGGTCTCACACTCCACTCGGATCTAGAGGAATAAGACACACTGAATCTCACACTTTCCAGCCTGTCATAGAAGCCAACTATGTGGTCATGTCAGGGTTAAGGTGAGACTGCAAGTATGAATAAAGCCTGGGAGAACTAATTTCCAAACAGAAGTATGGAAAAGAAGGAAGCCCATCCCCATTGCCATCATCACCATCACCATCACCATCATCATCATCTTCAATAGACCAGAAGATCATACTTAAAAGGTATCACATTCTTTTGCTAGCCAGTGGGTAGAGTTTTTAAGAAAGATTGGATTTATCTGAGAGAACAAAGAAACTCCATTTTCTTTGCCCATTTGAACTGTATTGTAACTTGTGTCATTCTGCTACATGAAGGGCCTGCCTAAGAGATAACAGAATCAGAGTATAGCTTGTAATTGGCATCACACACTGATTACAAACTAAAAAGACTAAAATTAAAGAGACAAGTTTTATTGAGACCAGGGCAGGACCCAGAGAGGTGGGGGGGGGGGAGGGAGAGAGAAAGAGAGAGGAAGATAATTTATAGAGGCAAATATAGAAAAGGCATCATATGAAAGGGCAGGAGGAGATAAGGAAAGGTATCATTTAGACCTCCCACGGGCTCTGCAGTTTTGGAAGGACTAAGAGTAAAAAGCCTGGTTCTAACATTAGCTGCTCCAGGTCATAACTGCAGTGGCTAGATGTAACTGGGGAGACTGTGCTTCTGTGCTTTATAGAGAAAGTTTCAGTTTCATAAGTAGTCCAGGAAGAGAACACTCGATTAGTAAGACCAGGCCGAAGGCCATGTTGAGAGATCCTGATAAGAGAGAGAGAAGATCCTTGCTGACCTCCCAAGTAGCTCAGCAGCTCCTGCTTCCCCATCAGGTTAGACAGTTGAAGCTGCAGAATAGACAGTGGCAGTGGGAGAAGAAATCATAGAGGGACCCTGGGGCTGGAGTGCACCCATATCTGCTGTAAGCTTTCAGTGGAGACAGCTGCTCACTTCTTGTTTATTTCAGTGCAAGGGAAGTGTTGGCTGTACCTAGGGGCTCTGGAAGTTGAGCTTCCAAAGTGGGTTCTGAAAGTCAATTCTAAGAAGGATCCATATCTTAGAGGAATGAGAAACAACCCTTATTCTAGGAGATCTCTGAGATTTCCCACCAATACCCACTTAACCCAAACATGTAGAGAGCCTGGGGGATAAACCAACCACAGATTCTAGTTGGAGACCTCAGTTCTTCTGCTGTGCAGCGGAGTGTGCTCTTAGGCAGAAGTATGTGCCTTTGAGGGGTCATGAAGCCTCACTAGGAGGGGGTGAAGTGTAACAAAGTTGTTTTGAAAAATCATATTGGATCTCTTCTGCACTTCTGCGTCCAAATCCTTCTCCTTGGCCGATTCCAAAAATAACCATCTGCCTTTGAGTTAGGGGTGGGATGTAGGTGATTATTTCTGTAAGGACACAAAAGAGAATGAAAGAGTTCCAGTTTGAGTATCCAAACTAGGATTTTGGAGTAAAACAATGAGTTGGAAAGCCAGGTGATCAAGCCCACCCGGAACATTTTTCCTCAAGCTAAAGGGATTATACCCCTTTAGCTTGGAGAATGAACCGCAGCTCCTACCTGCCTTGTTAACCCCCTTCTTATCAGGGACAAAAACAGTGAATCAGTGGACTCCATATTTTGTTGTCATTCTGCTGCTGCTCAGTGCTCAGGCTGGAAACTGGTGCTTTCATTGCCCAGTATCTCTCCCTTCTCCTGGGAGTAGCCACCCTTCTCTTTTGCAGTGTTGACACCCCACCCCATTCACCCTGCTCTAACGTAGGGTCAGGATGGTAACTGAGTTTCTGCATGGACTTCCCCCTGGAGCCACAGAGATTGGAGGAAAGAGCAGAAAACTCAGCTAAGCCAGTAAGAGTTCTTCCTTGAGATCTTTTGAACCGCACCAAGTAATTAAATAGCATCTTTTCAAGGTGAAGCTCATCTGAGTAACATCTCTCCCATCTTCCCACCATCACTCAGCCATCCCTGAGGACACCAGGATTCTGCCCTTCCTGCAGCTTAGCTATGTGAATCAGTACATTTTCCTGTTTCACAAGCTTATTTAAGTTTGGTCTCATTTGCTTGCAATTAAAGAGTTCTGATCCTGCAGTGCTCTTATGAGTATCTGAATTAGAACAGTATTGAATGAAACCACTCTCCCTCTCTCTTTCAATCCTACAATACCATATAAAAGTATTCCTAATACATTCAGATACTTCCTAGAAAAGTTTGCCAATGTTTGCCCACATGTTAAAAATTTTAAATAGCTTTTTCTTTCACATCCCTTTGCAAACAATACTCCCTTTGGAATGAACAGACAAAAGGAAGAACAGTTCTTCAGAGACGTGAGATGCTACGATGTAATTTGTCTGGCCTTTATGTTGGAAATGATTTTGCTGCATTTCTGTTAATTTTTCAGTGGTCAGATAAAAAAGGAACACATTATTTTCCTTTTTTGTGTGTTATAAATGAATATAATTGCCAAAAATTCAACAAAGACTTCTGATGTAAAAGTGTATCAGTTTCAGCTAAGCCCCTTCAAACGCCATCACATACCTAAGGACCTGGGTATCGGGATCTATTTTCACAGTTCCTTCCAATTCTAATGAGCTCTGAAGAAGTTTATTTCAAAATAATCCTTCTGTATTAAGCTCTGGCTTATTGACAGGTCCCCTTTTGTCATAATTGTGTGAAGTTTATTTTCCAAATGAAGGTTTATTTTCGCATGGAATTCTGAGGTTTTTCACTGTGTATGTGAGACAATTAGTTTGGGATTTTTGGAATTTATTTTAGACCAGACAGATGTCTTCAATTTACACACTCTAGGAGGTGACAAACCCTATTAACATTCAAAAGCTATCAATTTACTTTATCTTTGTTCTTCAGCATTCTCAGCTATGATCCAAGCTAACTCTCTTTTTGTTTGCTTGATTTTATGGTTGTGTGTTTTTATGTAGACAGAAGCAGAAATTTAAGAAAAAGATGGAAGATAGCTTTAGTAATTTTATCACTGTCAAAATCTGGTGGGTTACTTTAAGAACCTTGAATTTTACCTTTATTAGGAATGCGTTTTCACTAACTAAAATTCTTCCCCCTTAGCAGTCATGGTTTATGCATATACACACACATGCTAGTTGCTTATCTTTGTGTTATTCTTTACCTTGTTGGTGGCCCCTGAGTTAAATCTGGTACTATACTGCCTTTGCCTACATTTTCTTTTTTTAGTTATTGGCTGTTTTTACACAGGTAATATAAACATATCTCTAAATCGTACATGCTTAAGCATGGATTCGGTTATTCTTCAATTCATTGGGCAAATCTCTTGTAGATCAAAAGTAATGGCACTTCTGTTGTGTGCAAAGTTAAGTCCTGGACTGCTGATTTAGGACAGTCTGGGGATGGGGGAGTGGTCAGTGACGTTGTCCCATTCATTTTTATTCTGAAATTGAAGACCACACCACTGTTACATCTTTTTCAGGTGCACTCTGCAGCCACTAGATGGCTCAGTGGATACGCTCAGGTCTTTTCCAGAGTGATTATTTCAGAATGTAACAACCTAAATTGCTATTCATTTCTCACATTGAAGTCCAAAACTGCACCCAGATTGCGATTATAGGATTAAAAAAATGAGGGCACGACAGTCCCAGGACTCAATGTGAACAAACCCAGCCCACTGTCATCCAATCTTGTTTACATGTTTGCCTTTTATTATGGCCGCCGTATTTTATTTTCGGTGAATGTGTATTCTTGCTGGCAAGGAGAAGATTATGGACTAACAGATGTCATTGGTAGTGTCAGATCTAGATCAAATGTAGAATGATTATACATCCTGACACAGTTGTTTTTGAAATCAAAAATAATCCATGATGTACAGGATGTCTGACTGGTTTTGGTGACATTGTACTTGACTTTGAACTCATGCTGTTTCCTTTATCTTGGATTAAGTTATTTACCTATGAGTCCAATAGAGCTAAAACCACTTAGAACTAAGATTAAAAGGATACTTCCTTAACATAACTACTTCAAACCACTTCAAATATATATACTGAAATATACTTAATGCTGATATATCATAGGTATTCTTATTAAAATAAAGATCAGTGTGTTTCCCATCATAATGTAAAAGTTTTTTTCCTGGACATTCTAGGTAATGCAGCAAGTCAAGAAAAATAGAAAAGATACTACTATTGGAAAAGGAGAGACAAAATCTTTGTTGTGTGTAAATCATATTATCTTCACCTAAAATTAGATCGTTTTGATTAAGGAAGTTTTGATGTCGGTCGGTTACCGAAAAATTGTACAAAAATCATTAAATTGAAAAATTAATTGTACAAAAAAATCAATTTCCCTATATGCAGCAATTACCAATTAAAATAAAATAAAAATACATTCCATTTACAACAGTATGCAGGAATGCTTAAACAAAATGCATATGACTATATGGCAAATACTACAAAAATTTTTTTTTAATTAATTTTATTTTTGGCTGTGTTGGGTCTTCATTGCTGCTTGCGGGCTTTCTCTAGTTGTGGTGAACGGGGGCTACTCTTTGTTGTGGTGCACGGGCTTCTCTTTGCAGTGGCTTCTCTTGTTGTGGAGCATGGGCTCTAGGTGTGCAGGCTTCAGTAGTTGTGGCACATGTGCTCAATAGTTGTGGCTCTCAGGCTTCAGAGCACAGGCTCAGTAGTTGTGGAGTACAGGCTTAGCTGCTTCGTGGCATGTGGGATCTTCCTGGACCAGGGCTCGAACCTGTGTCCCCTGCATTGGCAGGTGGGTTCTCAACCACTGCGCCACCAAGGAAGTCCTAAAATACTTTCTTGAATGACATAAAAATACATTAAAAAAAAGAAAAGATTACTCTGTTTCTGGGTGGGGACAGAAATATAAATGTTCTTCCCCCTAATTAATTTAAAATTTTAATGATAGTTGAACAAATGTCACCCCAGGATTATTTTCTTTTCAAATTTGATGTGAAGACTCAATGGAAGAAAAGAGGCAATAAAATAAGAATGAGAGACTCTTTCATTGTTAAGTATTTTGTTTATAATTTATCATGAACCTACAGGAATCACAAAAGTTTAGCACTAACTACTCAAGGAGAGTAATAAGAATTCACATATAATATGATATATTATTAACTGACGACTAATGGATATATTATTTATATATTCATGTACAATACTATACTATAAGATACTATTATAGGTATAAATTAGATGAAGAATGGATTTACTCAAAAAACTATGGTTATTTCATATTTCTAAAATAATTAACATAGTTTCCTACCATGAACTCTACTGCAAAATATAATCCAGGTGGATTATAGAGAGAAATGATGAAATATATATGACAACCAAAAGTATTAACTTGAACATTTACATAATAAGGTAAAGAAAGCTTTTAAGCAATTAAAGGGGGAAGTATTCATATATATGATTACCTAAAAATAAATGTTTCTTACCCCAAACTATAAAAATGATAAATTATCAATAAGGAAAGATTTTTTTGGTAGAGATTAATGAAAAATGCTATTATTCTCAATATATTGAGTTCTTACAAATCAATAAGAAAAAAAAAAAACACAGTACAGTATTTTTAAGGGCAAAGACATGAACTGGCAAGTCTCCAGTGAAGAAATATAAATGACAAGTGAACAAGCTGAAAAAATTTTCAACTACACTAGTAGCCAAAGAAATGAAAATTACAACAACAGTGAAATACTGTTTTTGTCTCAAATTGGCAATGAGTAAAAGGAATAATTATAGTGCTGGGCAGGGTACAGAGAAATGGACACTCATATTCCAATGGTGAGTATGTAAATTGGAACAACATTTCTGGAGGGCAGCTTGGCAGTGCATTTCAAACACATTAAAATGTGCATATCTTTTCACTAAGGAATGCCACATTTAGGAATTGATTAGATGTATATAAAATAAAAATATCTGTGCAAGAATGATCACTACGCTATGTCTCATTACCTTGAAGATTTGGGCCAAATTTAAATGTTCAGAAATACCAGAGAGATTAAATAAATTATAGTATGTACATAGAATTCTTTTATCTATGCATTCGGCAAATATTTATTTACAATAAGATGATACGTACTCATTAGAGATCTAAAAGACAAAGGACTAGGAAATGTTCACAGGATGTTGCTGGGTGATAAAAGCAAGTCATGAAGCAGTACACATGGGAGATCCTATTTTTATGAAACCTGGTTGCCCCGACCCTCAGGAGAGTGAGAACACAAAGGAACGTATAGCAATGCTGGCACCCATATTATGCACCCCATGAACATAACTGTGGGATTTTAGATCCCTTCTCAAAATTTCTCCCAGTTATTATTCTTCAATTTACATAACACTAACTCAAGCCTATTCTGTCATATCTGGTGTGTAACAGTGTTCTCCAGAGAAAGAGACAAATAGGAGATTTTATATTTACATGTAATCTATACGTAATTCCTTTATTATAAGGAATTGGCTTGTGTAATATGTAGGCTGAGAAGTCCCAATATTGGCCCTCTGGAAGATGAAGATGCAGGAAAGCCAGTGGTGTAGACCCATCTGAGTCTGAAGGCCTGAGAACCAAGGGGGCTAATGATGTGAGTCCCAGTCCCGTCTGATGGCAGGAGAAGACTGATTTCCATGCCAAGCAGTCAAAGAAAGCACATTCTCCTCTCTCTGTGGTTTGGTTCTGTTCAGGCACTCAAAGGACTGGATGATACCTACCTACACTGAGGAGGGCCATCTGTTCCACTGAGTCCACTGATTCAGATGCTAATCTCTTCCAGAAATGCCCTCACAGACACACTCAGAAATAACATCTAACCAGATGCCATGGCCAGGTCAAATAAACACATAAAATGAACCATCACACAATGGGAGGTTGCAAACCATCCTGCGTTCCTGAGAATTTTAGGGATTTAACTTTTCATGCTATTCTCCCTCCCCAAAGCCAGCCTAGTTATAGAATTTTTCACTCTCCAATTTTTAAGTAAACATCTCATCTAAAATTACCTAAGGCCTCATCCACCAGAAGGCAGACAGCAGAAGCAAGAAGAACTACAATCCAGCAGCCTGTGGAACAAAAACCATATTCACAGAAAGAGACAAAATGAAAAGGCAGAGGACTAAGTACCAGATGAAGGAACAAGATAAAACCCCAGAAAAACAACTAAATTAAGTGGAGATAGGCAACCTTCCAGAAAAAGAATTCAGAATAATGATAATGAAGATGATCCAGGACCTCGGAAGAAGAATGGAGGCAAAGATCGAGAAGATGCAAGAAATATTTAACAAAGACTAGAAGAATTAAAGAAACAAACACCTAGAAGAATTAAAGAAAAAGCAAACAGAGGTGAACAATATAATAACTGAAATGAAATATACACTGAAAGGAATCAATAGCAGAATAACTGAGGCAGAAGAATGGATAAGTGACCTGGAAGACAATGGTGGAATCACTGCTACAGAACAGAATAAAGAAAAAAGAATGAAAAGAAATGAAGACAGCCTAAGAGACCTCTGGGACAACATTAAATGCACCAATATTTGCATTAAGGGGTCCTAGAAGGAGAAGAGAGAGAGAGGACCCAAGAAAATATTTGAAGAGATTATAGTCAAAAACTTCCCAAACATGGGAAAGGAAATAGCCACCTAAGTCCAGGATGTGTAGAGAGTCCCAGGCAGGAAAAATCCAAGGAGAAACATGCTGAGACACATAGTAATCAAACTGACAAAAATTAAACACAAAGAAAAATTATTAAAAGCAACAAAGGAAAAATGACACATAACATTACAAGGGAACTCTCATAAGGTTAACAGCTGATTTCTCAGCAGAAGCTCTGCAAGCCAGAAGGGAGAGGCATGATATACTTAAAGTGATGAAAGGGAAGAACCTACAACGAAGATTATTCTACCTGGCAAGGATCTCATTCAGATTCGACAGAGAAATCAAAAGCTTTACAGACAAGCAAAAGGTAAGAGAATTCAGCACCACCAAACCAGCTCTACAGCAAATGCTAAAGGAACTTCTCTAAGTGGGAAACACAAGAGAAGAAAAGGATCTACAAAAACAAACCCAAAACAATTAAGAAAATGGTAATAGGAACATACATATCAATAATTACCTTAAATGTGAATGGATTAAATGCTCCAACGAAAAGACACAGGCTCGCTGAATGGATACAAAAACAACACCCATATATATGCTGTCTACAAGAGACCCACTTCAGACCTAGGGACACATACAGACTGAAAGTGAGAGGATGGAAAAATATATTCCATGCAAATGGAAATCAAAAGAAAGCTGGAGTAGCATTACTCATATCAGATAAAATAGACTTTAAAGACTGTTACAAGAGATAAGGAGGGACACTACATAATGATCAAGGGATCAATCCAAGAAGAAGATATAACAATTATAAATATATATGCACCTAACATAGGAGCACCTCAGTACATAAGGAAAATGTGAACAGCTATAAAAGAGGAAATCGAGAGTAACACAATAATAGTGGGGGACGTTAACACCTCACACCAGTGGACAGATCATCTAGACAGAAAATTAATAAGGAAAAACAGGCTTTAAATGACACAATAGACCAGATAGATTTTTTTTTTTTTTTTTTTGCTGTACGCGGGCCTCTCACTGTTGTGGCCTCTCCTGTTGCGGAGCACAGGCTCCGGATGCGCAGGCTCAGTGGCCATGGCTCACAGGCCCAGCCGCTCCGCAGCATGTGGGATCTTCCTGGACCTGGGCACGAACCTGTGTCCCCTGTATCGGCAGGCGGACTCTCAACCACTGCGCCACCAGGGAAGCCCTAGACCAGATAGATTTAATTGATATTTATAGGACATTCCATCCGAAAACAGCAGATTACACTTTCTTCTCAGTGCACACAGAACATTCTGCAGGATAGATCACATCTTGGGTCACAAATCAAACCTTGGTAAATTTAAGAAAATTGAAATCATATCAAGCATCTTTTCTGACCACAATGCTATGAGATTAGAAATCAGTTACAGGGAAGAAAACATAAAAACACCAACACATGGATGTTAAACAATACATTACTAAATAACCAAGAGATCACTGAAGAAATCAAAGAGGAAATAAAAAAATACCTAGAGACAAATGACAATGAAAACACGATGATCCAAAACCTATGGGAGCAGCAAAAGCAGTTCTAAGAGGGAAGTTTATAGCAATACAGTCTCACCTCAAGAAACAAGAGAAATCTCAAATAATCTAACCTTACACCTAAAGGAATTAGAGAAAGAAGAACAAACAAAACCCAAAGTTAGAAGAAGGAAAGAAATCATAAAGATCGGAGCAGAAATAAATGAAATAGAAACAAAGAAGTCAATAGCAAAGATCAACAAAACTAAAAGATGGTTCTTTGAGAAGATAAACGAAATTGATAAACTTTTAGCCAGACTCATCAAGAAAAAGAGGGAGAGGACTCAAATCAATAAAATTACAAATGAAAAAGGAAAAGTTAAAACGGACACTGCAGAAATACAGAGTATCATAAGAGACTACTACAAGCAACTCTATGCCAGTAAAATGGACAACCTGGAAGAAATGGACAAATTCTTAGAAAGGTATAACCTTCCAAGTCTGAACCAGGGAGAAATAGAAAATATGAACAGACCAATCACAGGTAATGAAATTGAAACTGTGATTAAAAATCTTCCAACAAACAAAAGTCCAGGACCAGATGGCTTCACAGGTGAATTCTATCAAACATTTAGAGAAGAGCTGATGCCCACCCTTCTCAAACTCTTCCAAAAAATTGTGGAGGAAGGAACACTCCCAAATTTATTCAACAAGGTCACCATCACCTGATACCAAAACCAGACAAAGATACTACAAGAAAAGAAAATTACAGACCAATATCACTGATGAATATAGATGCAAAAATCCTCAACAAAATACTAGAAAACAGAATCCAACAACACATTAAAAGGATCATACACCATGATCAAGTGGGATTTATCCCAGGGATGCAAGCATTCTTCAGTATATGCAAATCAAACAATGTGATACACCATATTAACAAATTGAAGAAAAAACCCATATGATCATCTCAATAGATGCAGAAAAAGCTTTCAACAAAATTCAATACCCATTTATGATAAAAACTCTCCAGAAAGTGGGCATAGAGGGAACCTACCTCAACATAATAAAGGCCATATGTGACAAACCCACAGCAAACATCATTCTCAATGGTGAAAAACTGAAAGCATTTCCTCTAAGATCAGGAACAAGACAAGGTTGCCCACTCTTGCCACTATTATTCAACATATTTTTGGAAGTTTTAGCCACAGCAATCATAGAAGAAAAGAAATAAAAGGAATCCAAATCAGAAAAGAAGTAAAGCTGTCACTGTTTGCAGATGACATGATACTATACATAGAGAATCCTAAAGATGCCACCAGAAAACTATTAGAGCTAATCAGTGACTTCGGTAAAGTTGCAGAATACAAAAGTAATGCACAGAAATCTCTTGCATTCCTATACACTAACAATGAAAGATCAGAAAGAGAAATTAAGGAAACAATCCTATTCACCATTGCAACAAAAAGAGTAAAATACCTAGGAATAAACCTACCTAAGGAGGTAAAAGACCTGTACTCAGAAAACTGTAAGACACTGATGAAAGAAATTAAAGATGATACCAGCAGATGGAGAGATGGTATACCATGTTCTTGGATTGGAAGAATCAATATTGTGAATATGACTATACTGCCCAAAACAATCTTTCAATGCAATCCCTGTCAAATTACCAATGGCATTTTTTACAGAACTAGAACAAAAAATCTTAAAATTTGTATGGAGACACAAAAGACCCTGAATAGCCAAAGCAATCTTGAGGGACAAAAACAGAGCTGGAGGAATCAGACTCCCTGACTTCAGTCTATACTATAAAGCTACATTAATCAAGACAATATGGTACTGGCACAAAAACAGCAATATCAATCAGTGGAACCGGATAGAAAGCCCAGAGACCAACCCACGCACCTATGGTCAACTAATCTATGACAAAGGAGGCAAGGATATACAATGCAGAAAAGACAGTCTCTTCAATACATGGTGATGGGAAAACTGGACAGCTACATGTAAAAGAATGAAATTAGAATACTCCCTAGCACCATACACAAAAATAAACTCAAAATGGATTAGAGACCTAAATGTAAGACCGGACACTATAAAACTCTTAGAGGAAAACATAGGAAGAACACCCTTTGACTTAAATCACAGCAAGATCTTTTTTGATCCACCTCCTAGAGTAAGGGAAATAAAAACAAAAATAAACAAATGGGACCTAATGAAACTTAAAAGCTTTTGCACAGCAAAGGATACTATATACAAGATGAGAAGACAACCCTCAGAATGGGATGAAATATTTGCAAATGAATCAACGGACAAAGGATTAATCTCCAAAATATATAAACAGCTCATGAAGCTCAATATTTAAAAAACAACCCAATCCAAAAATGGGCAGAAGATCTAAATAGACATTTCTCCAAAGAAGACATACAGATGGCCACGAGGCACATGAAAAGCTGCTCAACATCACCAATTATTAGAGAAATGCAAATCAAGACTCCAGTGAGGTGTCACCTCACACTGGTTAGAATGGGCATCATCAGAAAATCTACAGACAACAAAGGCAGGAGATGGTGTGGAGAAAAGGGAATCCTCTTGCACTGTTGGTGGGAATGTAAATTGATACAGCCACTATGGAGAAAAGTATGGAGATTCCTTAAAAAACTAAAAATAGAATTACCATATGACCCAGCAATCCCACTATTGGGCATATACCCAGAGAAAACCATAATTCAAAAAGACACATGCACCCCAATGTTCATTGCAGCACTATTTACGATAGCCAGGTCAGGGAAACAACCTTAATGCCCATCGGCAGACTAATGGATAAAGAAGATTGGTACATATATACAATGGAAAGTAGGTGTTCCATAAAAGGACATAAAAGTTCCATAAAAGTAGTTTCGTTGCATAAAAAGGAACGAAATTGGGTCATTTGTAGAGACGTGGATGGGCCTAGAGACTGCATACAGAGTGAAATAAGTCAGAGAAAAAGAAATATTGTATAGTAACGCATGTGTGGAATCGAGAACAATGGTACAGATGACCCAGTTTGCAAGGCAGAAATAGAGACACAGATGTAGAGAACAAACGTATGGGCACCAAGGGGGGAAAGTGGAGGGGGGCAGGTGGTGGTGCTGTGATGAATTGGGAGATTGAGATTGACATATATACACAAATATGTATAAACTAGATAACTAATAAGAACCTTCTGTATACAAAAAAATAAATTGAACTCAAAAAAGAAAAATACCTTTACAGCAACATCCAGACTGGTCTATGACCAAACAGCTGGGCACTGCAGCCTAGCTAAACTGACACACAAATTAAATCATCATGCCTCTCTACCTCCCTCTTTTCTCTGTGCTTTCCATTCCGTATTCCTGATACATTCTTATGTAGAGTGGTTTAATTTCGCCAAACTGAATCTTTTCAAATAGGCCATAACCTGGAGCTCTTCATTTTTTATTCTCTTCAAAATCTCCGGAATCTCCTATTTACTAAATTCTAGAGTGATTTCTGTAGGTGGAGAAGCACCTATTTTCTCTTGTAGCCTCAAATATTAAATAACAACAACAAATCTCCCAGTTTATATACATGTATATATATTATTCTGTATGAAGAATGACAGATGGCAGATTTTGTTTTTTGTTTTGTTCTTTACTTTCTCAGCACTATTGTATGTTTTCACTGCCTCCAGCAGTATATACTTTTGTAATGGGGAGTTACAGAAATGTATTCAGTTAGCAGGTATCTATCTGTTGGTCCTTGCTTATTTACAAAATGGACCTGCAGGGGACTTAGAATAATTTACATTTAAATAACATATTGCATCTTACATCTGTTATTTTCTTTTGCATTATTTATTTTATTTCATTTCCTACAGCCCTATGAAGTAAGCAGGGAAATTATTATAGTTGTCTTTGTACGTACGTGAGCATAAGGCGATAGGAAATGTCCACGCTGAGAACAATAATAGGTCTCGTGCCTCTGGGGTTGTGATTTTACCATTTACAACCATCCCTGCATTAATATGGGCAGAGCTGGTCCATATGACACTCACCTCTTTGCTGCCACGCATACCATACAGGGGAAACCACAGAGATGTGTTCTGTTTCACCGTGCCTTTTTCTTGGGGGTACTCCCAGTTTTCACTCGTGTATCCTATGCTGTAGACCCTACTGATAAACCTGTTTGTGCTTCCCTTTCTTGGCTAGCTCCTTAGTGCTTTGCTATGTGCTTACCATACAAGCGCAGTCAGCAGCATCCTCTGGTCTTACTAGACTTTCTCTTCACTAGCCACACTTCCAGCCTTAGTTTCTCATAGATGGACCCATCTGGAGGGCCTAGGGAAAGTTTTCCTGTTCCTTCCAATCAAACACGTGGCAAATTATAAAACTCTTTTCACTGCATTGCCTTATTCCTGGGACAAAAAAGTTAATCAATAGGAAAATAGGCCCCAGAAAGCCATTTGTTTGCGCCTTGTGTCTTAACAAGAAATGGCATCCCCAGTGGAAGAAAGCATCTAAAAAGACTTCAATTGCAAGGTGATCATTAAGCTAAAAACTTAAACTTTGAAATGTAAGCTAATTGAACCATTATTTAACTATAATAAAACTGTTTTAGCTATTTGTGATGTATGTAGTGTACACACACGGTTTCAGAACTTGTGTATAATGCCTATTTAATAATTTCTATGTGGAAGGCTCTGCTTTCAATACTTTAACCAAAAAAATTTGTTTAATTTTCATAATAATCATCACGTAGGATGATTCCCATTTTTCTAGATAGAGACACTGTAGCATGGAGAAGCTAAGGTACATGGCCAAGTCACACAGCTGGTAGATGGCAGAGATGGGAGTCCAATCCCGAGCTCATTTTCTTACCCTATGCTGTGGGTTTCATACACATCACGGGGGTCATTGCTCTACGTAGATTTATTGAACACCTACTGTGCACCACGTACTGTTCTAGACATCTCATGTATTGCTCGTTGCTTCCAAAAAAACATTTTTATACTGAGGAAGAAAATAAGACCCAGGGAGGCAGGTGTTCAGTCACTTCCTACTGGCAAAACTTGGATTCAAAGCTATATCCATTGGCTCTGGATTCTCATATCTGTCTGATTCCAAACGTGTGCTGAATTGAGTATTCAATATTACCCTTTGATTACTGAGTGTGAAATTTTAAGTTACGTAATGAAACCCCTGATTTTTTTCTTTGCGAAGATGTTTAACAGTGTTCCATGGGAGTGCCAATGGCAGAATTATCAAAGTGGCTAAAATGAACTGGGAGAGACAGTACTGATTTTATCCTACGCATAATTGTCCCCCTACCTTTCTAGGTTCTTGACTGAAATCCCTCCTGTAATAAAAGATTAACAGGAGAAAAACAGAAGTTGAATAACATGTATACCTCCTTATTCCTGACTGTGACTTCCCCAAATCTTTAGAATTTCCTAATTCATAAGAGCAATGGGATCATCTTTTGTTATAATATTTGGTCTTTTGTCTTCAGTTCCTGAAATGGCCATGACCTGGAGCCATTTAGCAGGGAATAAAGTCACAATAGTAATTTGATCTAACCCTCCCTAACTACAATGTCAGTTATTCTGATTTTTTATTACCTAGAAAGTACCAATAGATACAAATTTAAAGTCATAATCCATATGCTGCCCCAGAGAGTTCACTCTGGAGAGAAGGAGCTCAGGTTCTGGAGTCATAATGCTTTGGCTCAAATCTTGCCAAATCTCTGCCACTTGCTAGCTTTTTGGTTCGGGGCCAATTAATTCACTTCTCTGTTCTTCCATCTGCAAAATAATAGCTCCAGCTCCTTCAAACTGCCTTGAAGATTAACTGAGTTGATTAAATGAGTTAATTCACATCAGGAACATTGAAGAGGACTTGTCACATAGCAAGGACTCAATAGCTATTATTATAGGAAGAATAGATTGCTATGGAAGTGTCATAGTTAGTATTTATGTACATTCTATTAACTATGTTTATGTAACCTATATCAGAGACCATCTCTCACAATTCTTGGGACTGTAGTCTTTAGGAAAAGTGTATTGTCACATTCAAAATATGTAATAACCTGTAACATTCAGACACTACCCGGTCATAGAGGACAGACACTGCTGTAAAGGGGCGTCTAGTGTTAACTTTGTGAAAGGCTTGGGAAGGGGCCCCTGACTGCTGGCATGGTGGGGCAGCAGAGGCTGGGGCTCGGGCGCTCTGGGAAGCATCTCTTTACCAGCCTGTAAAAAGGTCTTTCATTATTTTCCCCACTGGCAAACTGAATGTTAGCCTGGCTTCACAACTACCATATGAATCATGTTCTTTCTTACTATCCTAATCCGTAATGAAGCAGGAAATAAATATAATTATAAAACAGCGAATATCTTTTACCCTCCACCCAGTTCCAGAGGAATTAAAGACTTTTTCCCTTTAGTGAAAAAAAATGTAATGCAGAACTGTGTTTAGATTTTGTGTATCTATTACATTCTCCCAAAAGGGTAAATGGACCAGAACCTGGGTAAATGGCCCTTAACTAACCAGTCGCCTCGGCTTGCTCAGCTGTATAGCATGAGTATGTTAGACTAGGTGATAGTTTACATCCTTTCATCTCTTTAAACTCTGTTCCTTTTTCTTCTTTAATTACACAACTCCAGCCTGAGGTCTAGCCCAGGGCTCCTGAGTGTAGCCCGAATCCAAAAAAGTTAGGAATGCTACAATAAATCCACTGGGTAGAAAAATGCACCCAACCCACAGAGTGATTCATTGGCCCCTGAAAAGGGTTTTGCTGCTACAAATTTTTGTCCAAAACATTTGATCCAGCAGTAGTTCAGTCTAGACACAAAGTGGCCAACATGCTTTGAACAAATCTGCTTTTAATGTGCAGAGTGCTCTTGTTTCCAGTTATTATTCTGAGTGATTAAACAAACTGCCAAACTTTTCCTGCTGCAGTCACCATTTATTACTGAGATACTTATTGGAGATTTAATAGTACTCCATTTGAGACAATATCTTGAGACTGACGAACTGAAAAGAAAAGAGATGTGTTTTTGGCGCAAATTGATAGAGTTTCAAGATTTCTGTAATAGATACATACACAATCATATTGTTGAATCGAAAGAAATGTGTTTCCAATAAGCAGTATTTACTGGGGTTTAACAACGATATAATAGTTACCTGTCTGTTACGTGGTAGTCAAAGCTAAAGAAATGTGTTTCTAATAATCAATTGGCATTTCAAATAATATAACTGCCATACGATATCAGAACCTAGATACGACCTGCATTTTAGACTTGTTTTGGGAGCCTCATTCACGAAATCAAGGTATCAGTGATCGGCCATTATAAAAAAGCATATTATCATCTAAGGGCTAGGATTTCTACTTTTTTCTCTTACATTTTCTCAGCTTTTCTTTTTTCATTATTCCTTTTCCTTTTCCTTCTACTTAGCATGTATTTCCTTACACCTCGTATTATAGCTAGTTGAGATTGAATTTTGCCTATATAAAGGAGAGGGATCCTTCCATCCAAGTGGGAAAAAAAGAAAGTAACTGAAAAAGTGCTCATTTAATCCATGCCTGGAGAAGCAGACAGGACAAGTCTGAAAGCGGCAGTGATGTCTATGTGGTGACAGACTCCCTTGGGAATAACTCTGCCTGTCACTTTGCAATCATAATTTCACGAGTTATTATGCTGTACACCTTAAGCTTATTCTGTGTTGCAGGTAGATTACATCTCAATAAAACTGGGGGAAAAAATTTCAGCTACTCTCTCCCTGGGCCACTCTGAAAGCAGCCCATTCTCCACACTTACACAAACTATGACTCGTTCATTCATTTATTTGGCACATATTCGTAAGGCACCTATCTTATGCTGAATTGCTCTACTAGGTACGAGTGCCACAAAAACAAAAGGCAGAACATCCGCTTTCAAAGAACTCTCCGTCAGAAGGAGAAGAGGGGAAAGGCAACCCCTAGTGACACACTGCAAGATAAACAAAGGACACCATCCATGTGAGCAGGGGGGTGGGGTTGGTGATCACCCATCATAGGCCCAGCCAGCTTTCTTGTCCGAAGGGTGCAGGATAAGGACCGCCCAAAAGATAATGGTGCTGATAAGACATTACTTTCCGATGCCTTACGGTTTATAAAACACCTCCCGACACAGTCCTTCCCTTGCAGAAGCTTCTCCCTGGCACTGTGTACATCACACCTCTCTGTCTGGAATGCTCCTTTTAGAATTCTCTCCATGGCTGCACCCTGCTCACCCAGCACATCTCAGTTCACCTCTACAGGATCTTCCTGACTACCTTCTCATAAGTGCTGTTCCTAACGCCTAGACCCCCTGTGTTTTCATATCACCTCTGTTTTCTTCAAATACTAAGCACACTCCATAAAGATGATGTTGATGTAATGGCTTGTTATCTGGCTTGTTATCTCCTGGTAGAATGCAGTCTCTGCAAGGTGCCAACCGCAGCCCTGTTGACACTGCAGCCCATACAGGTACAATAGACAGAAGAGTCTCTGACAATCGTGGGCCCTTATCCTCATGGCTTGAATGAATGAAGTTACAAACCTATCGTGCCCTTAAACTTCAGAACTATAGCCACCCAGGCAGCCACTGGTTGAGACTTTTGGGATGAGGGAATGCTCCCTCCTTGAGGAAATAACATGATGTTCAGGGTGTGACACAGAAGGCTGGCTCTCACATGTGACCTGGTGCGCATCAGAGGCTGGCTCTGTTGCTGCCCAGCCAGCACTTCTTCTGCAGAAGATGCTTAGAGTGCCCAGTCCAGGAAGGGTCCCTGGACTTTGTTCTGAGCATTGCCTGTTCTCCGCCCCAACCAAGCCCTGGCAACGAGACACCCAGGGTCTCCAGCCAGACATGGCATCTCTACCTGTAGCTAACTGCAGCCTCCAGCGCCTGGAGAGCAGGGCAGATAGCAGGAGGAAGCACGTGGCAGGACAAAGGTTCCTGCGATGACAGAGCCTCTTAGGAATGAGAGCTCGTTAAAAGCCTGTGCCTCTGCTCCCCATGTCTGCCAAGTGTGGACCTTCCTGATAGGGCTCCGGGCGGAGGTCAGCTGCAGAACGTGGTGAGTCCGGGCGGAGGTGGGACTTCCCCCCGAAGCTGCAGAGGGCTGGGTTGCGCAACTGCCAGTGGACTTGTCAGACCAGGAGCTTTCAAGGGATTCATCCACCCCAACATGTGCACGTTTTGAAAAGCAGGGATCTGCTGAGAGTTGATTCATTCCTCCGTGGCGTCTCCTAGTCCCCCCTCCCACCATTCCTAGACTGCCCTCCCCCCTTTTCTTTGCTGCCCTTTTGGAATGCTGAGACCCCCATGTTAGGAAGTATCCTTTGCTTCTTGAGGTTAGTGTGTTTTGGAAGAAATCTATTCCAATAATAATACTAATATAATGAATTTGTACTATCCTTTGACAAAGGAAGATTATTGTTTCTAAAGGTACTTTGAAAAATGTTGCTATACAGATATCTCACTTTGAGTTTTCAGCCTATTAAAAATTGTGAGAGAGTAACATTCCGATTTTGCATGAAAGTAAATTGAGACTCAGAGAGGTTGAACAGTTTACCCAAGGTCACACAGCTGAGGATGGGCAGAGAGGGGAACAAAGCTTCTATTTTCCCTACCATTCCATCTCAATGCAGATCTCTTGGTAATTTCCCTCCAGTACATGGTTTAGAGGGACAGAAATTGAAAAATTGCTTCCTAGTTTGGGAGGTTTCCTTTTTGATCTAAAAGAAAATAATAGCGTATTTACAGATAAACTGTGAGATTAAATATATCAGCAAACATTCATGTATAAGCATGCGTAATGTGGCTTACACCATGAGTTGTATGTAGTTTTCAGAAACATTGTTAATATTTTTAATATTTCAGAATATGTCCCTAAGGATGAACTTTTTGCAAATACACACTCAAACTTCTCTCTCTTTAAAAAGGGCCACAATTTTGTAATTTGATACTTGAAAGGAAGTGACATATAATTTTTACACAATTTACAGTTTTACTTGGCATTAAAATTATTGCTTGATATTTTAAGCTTTTATGAATAGTGATCCCATTTCATTAGTTTTATGAATGCACATAAAAACAATTTTTTATGAACTCTACTAATTTGAAATTCATGACCATTCAAACATAGACCTTTACCTTTGTTTGGCTAATGGGGAAAACGTGTAGGCAAGCAGAAAATGTAAACTCTAAGTGTTTGATATACTTAAGAAAATATATTTTTCAATCTCTTTAGAACCAGATGCTTGCGTTGTATGCACATCTTACTCATTTATTCATTAAGAGCAATCCCCAAGGGCTTCTATGAGCCAACAATTATTGGCTTAAGTATTATGTCTGGTATAGTCTTGAAAGTAATAGTTATAATTCATTTTTCTTAAACCTTATTTGCAGAGCTTTACTGATTCAGCCTACTAGTCCATATTAGTAATATTTAATAGCAGTGGAAAGAGCACAGAGTTTGGAGCCAGACAGACCTGGCTTGAATTCCAGTGCTGCCACTTTTTAGTTGATTATCCTTGAACAAATGAGTTAATCCTTCTGCTTTTCCTCGTTATCCAAACCAGGGCACTTCTGAGAATAAAAGAGAGTGTTGTTAGTAATTACTCTGGAAAAACAAACAGAATCAGGGACTCGCCTTGGCAACAGACATACGGTTACTCTATCAAAATGTGATTCGTCTTCCAAATTTCTGGTCTGTGGCTTATCTAAGTTGGTGTCTTGTTTCAATTTGTCTATCATTGCTTCAACTCTATGGACTCAACTCTCCTATCTAAGCCTCATGATGTCATCTTGAATCTGACACATTCACTTGTAAGAATAGTCTTGTTAAGGTTATTAAGTCACATGTTCATGGGTAGAAAAGTCCTAAAATCAAGTTTAAAACTTCTTATGTAATTCAAAACTTTTCCACTCCCTAATAATCAGGTCTGACTCTGGCCCTCGGGAACAGAAGAGGGAAGGGGTATATTCTACTCCATTTCTCTTTATTCTTTTAATCCTTCTTCCTCTCCTCAATCCAGTGCTCTGGCTCCCCAAGGTCCGTGAAGGGGAAAGCGGGATTATAGGAAAAGAGCCCGTTCCACCCGCCCTAGGCTTCCTTAGGCAGCATGCCCACTGTGCACTGTGTGCTTTATCAAAAATCTGTGCCACTTGTGGCTTGAATTTGCAGGCCTTTGTCTGATACTGATGTTGAATACATTTTTACTTGTACTTCTCTTCTGTAGATTACCTATTCATATCTTTGGCCAATGTCTCTTTCTTGACTTTTTGTAATAATATTTTCCTTCACTTTCTTAAAGAAAAAGAATAAGAAAACCATCTCCATGCCTAAAAATGATGATGATTAACATTTTATAGTATTTTCTCTATGTGCTTTTAATAGAAGAAATAAAACACTGCAGATAAAATTGAAGTACACTTTATAACTACAGTACCCATGAACTCTAAGTAGTATATTATTCATGTGTGTGTGTTTTAAGTTTATATAAGTGATAAAATACCATACCCATATTCTGTAGTTTGCTTCTTTACTCAACGATATGCTTTTTAGAGCTTTCCTTTATATACGTTATATATATATATTTAAAATTTCTTTTAACTGCTATATAACATTCCACATGTGTACTTGATTATTGAAAACCCCATAATTGCCAAATAATGTTCTATCACGTTTCTGAGGTTTGACTATTAAGGTTTGACTATTACAAGCAATGCTTGTACACATCCTTGTACCTGTCTCTCCATGTTTGTGTGCAAATATTTCTGGAAGATGTTTACTGAAAGTGGAATTTCTGAGTGGTAAGATATGTGCATTTTAATTTTACAAGCTACTGACAAAATGCCATTTGGTTAGTCATACCACTTTATTATACTCCTGCCAGCAAAGTCTCGTACAACGCATTTCTCCACTTTCTTACCAGCAAGTGATATTGCAGAACATTAAAATTTTTATCGGTCTTATGAATGAGATATAAAGTTATGTTTTAATTTGTAATCATCTGATTTCCTTTCTGCGTCACGTCTTTCAGTTAATATGGAGTGTGAACATTTTTTTTTTTACATCTTTATTGGAGTATAATTGCTTTGCAATGGTGTGTTAGTTTCTGCTCCATAACAAAGCGAATCAGCCATACATATACACATGTTCCCATATCTCTTCCCTCTTGTGACTCCCTCCCTCCCACCCTCCCTATCCCACCCCTCTAGGTGGTCACAAAGCACCGAGCTGATCTCCCTGTGCTATGCAGCCGCTTCCCACTAGCTATCTACCTTACGTTTGGTAGTGTATATATGTCCATGCCTCTCTCTCCCTTTGTCACAGCTCACCCTTCCCCCTCCCCATATCCTCAAGTCTGTTCTCCAGTAGGTCTGTGTCTTTATTCCTGTCTTACCCCTAGGTTCTTCATGACATTTTTTTTCTTAAATTCCATATATATGTGTTAGCATACGGTATTTGTCTTTCTTTTTCTGACTTACTTCACTCTGTATGACAGACTCTAGGTCTATCCACCTCATTACAAATAGCTCAATTTCGTTTCTTTTTATGGCTGAGTAATATTCCATTGTATATATGTGCCACATCTTCTTTATCCATTCGTCCGATCATGGACACTTAGGTTGTTTCCATCTCTGGGCTCTCGTAAATAGAGCTGCAATGAACATTTTGGTACATGACTCTTTTTGAATTATGGTTTCCTCAGGGTATATGCCCAGTAGTGGGATTACTGGGTCATATGGTAGTTCTATTTGTAGTTTTTTAAGGAACCTCCATACTGTTCTCCATAATGGCTGTACCAATTCACATTCCCACCAGCAGTGCAAGAGTGTTCCCTTTTCTCCACACCCTCTCCAGCATTTATTGTTTCGAGATTTTTTGATGATGGCCATTCTGACTGGTGTGAGATGATATCTCATTGTAGTTTTGATTTGCATTTCTCTAATGATTAATGATGTTGAGCATTCTTTCATGTGTTTGTTCGCAGTCTGTATATCTTCCTTGGAGAAATGTCTATTTAGGTCTTCTGCCCATTTTTGGATTGGGTTGTTTGTTTTTTTTGTTATTGAGCTGCATGAGCTGCTTATAAATTTTGGAGATTAATCCTTTGTCAGTTGCTTCATTTGCAAATATTTTCTCCCATTCTGAGGGTTGTCTTTTGGTCTTGCTTATGGTTTCCTTTGCTGTGCAAAAGCTTTGAAGTTTCATTAGGTCCCATTTGTTTATTTTTGTTTTTATTTCCATTCCTCTAGGAGGTAGGTCATAAAGGATCTTGCTGTGATTTATGTCATAGAGTGTTCTGCCTGTTTTCCTCTAAGAGTTTGATAGTTTCTGGCCTTACATTTAGGTCTTTAATCCATTTTGAGCTTATTTTTGTGTATGGTGTTAGGGAGTGATCTAATCTCATACTTTTACGTGTACCTGTCCAGTTTTCCCAGCACCACTTATTGAAGAGGCTGTCCTTTCTCCACTGTACATTCCTGCCTCCTTTATCAAAGATAAGTTGACCATATGTGCAGAGTGTGAACATTTTTTATGCATAACGACCAGTTCTGTTTCTTCATCTGTAAATTCCCTGTTTGTATTCTCTGCCCATTTTTCTTTTGGGTTAACAGTTTTTATTTGTGTCTTAATTGAAGTATATTTACTAAAGATATTAGCCTTGATTTTGTTCCTGCTTATATTTTACTTTTAAGTGTTCTTGTGGGGTTTTGGACACTTAGAAACATTAACTTTTCGTGCAGTTATAAATTAGCCTTTTCCTTAATAGTTTTCCTATTCATTGGATTCTTACTTTATTTGGATATGTGGATATAGGTTAATATGACTACAAAGCTGTTTTCAGGGGAAGAGGGACTTTTATGAAGGAACACATAGTGAATAACTTCAATATTCTTAAATGGACTAGGAAGCAAAAATGTATGTGAAAGGTAATACTTAATGTAAGAAAAATTATTGCCTGAATTTTTAAGAACATACGTAATTTTGTTTTGATAGGGTGAGATAGCATTTTATAAGCATAGCTTCTTAACCTTCTACGTCTTTCTCAGGCACCAGGACAGTCCCTGTCGAATGAACTCTGAAACCATGCTTCTCGTGGTGATTATTTATTTCTGGACGTCATGTCAAAACCAATAAAATATTTCTTTGAGAACTGTTTGTGACATTGTGGAGTTGAGTGGCATAATCCTTTTAGTGTCCAGATAATCAGCAAAATAAGATTTCTTCAGGAGTAATCTGACCTGAACGCAACATAAAGAGAAGGGAAATTATCACGTAGACAAACAACAAACATAAACATAATCAGCCTCTTCTAACAAGTGACACTTGAAGTTCCTGGGTCAGCAAAGTGAACCTTCCTGATCTTACACAGAGACATTCTCTGATGGACATTTCCTGTGTGTAAATTCTGTTCCGTCTGTAATTGTCGGAATTGATTATTTAAGAGTTGGCCGGATGCTGTGCTTTTCTGGGCCTGGCATGTGTCCGAGTCACTGCCTGCCAGGATATTACCCTTCAGGCAGCATGTGCTGATATTCTATGTCCTTCCAGGACTGGATACCTGAAAAGAAACCTAAGATTCATGTCACAGATTTGTATGGGGTGGTACCTGGTATGGAGAAAACACCAATCGACTACTGGACCCTCTATGGATAAAAGCTAGACGTAAATTATATACTCTCCAGCGACTGGCCTGGAAAAATAGGGAGACAGAAATTCTAATCCACAGTTACAAATATTAAAGTGGCTCCAAACTCAAGTCATTAAAACTCCTCACATTAGGGGCACTCTGCCTCAGATGGAAACAAGCTCCAAACTCGACGGGAATCTTCATGGCCACGCCAGCTTACCTGCCACTGATCATCTTTAGAGCTACACATTCAAATACCTTCTGCTATATTGGGGGCAGCCTCATTATTTTATTTCCACTGGTCCTTGGAATGAAGATTATTTTCCCAGTTTTCCCTGTAGCTGTTGGAATAATGTAATCCCTTTTGCTTCATAGAGAAGTCCCTTCTTTCTTTTTTTTAATATTTTATTTTATTTTATTTTTTAATCTTTGGCTGTGTCGAGTCTTAGGTGCAGCATGCAGGATATTTGATGTGGCATGCGGGATCTTTCGTTGCAGCACCTGGGCTCTTCATTGCGGCGTGCGGGCTTCTCTCTAGTTGTGGCCTGGGGGTTCCAGAGTGTGTGGGCTCTGTAGTTTGCGGCTTGTGGGCTCTCTAGTTGCGGCGCGTGGGCTTAATTACCCCCGGGCATATGGGATCTTGGTTCCCTGACCAGGGATCAAACCGGTGTCCCCAGCATTGCAAGGCAGATTCTTGACCACTGGACCACCAGGGAAGTCCCGAGAATTCCCTTCTGTAGCTGTTGGCAGAAGCCTTCCTATCCCTAGATGTAGATGGGACGGAGCACTCCTGAAGCACAGATGGTGTCATGTGCTCAGCCGTGAGCTGAGTGTTTTTAATGCAATCTGTTATTTCATCCTCATCAAAGCCCTACAAGTTTGATGTAATGGCCCACAATTTTTACAGAGCAGGCTACTGAGACAGAAAGAGGCCAGTTTTCCAGTTTGTATGTGGGAGTCGAGGATTCAAACCCATGCTTTTTTGTTCGTTTGTTTTGTTTGTTTGTTTTTGACCGAACTGCTCAGCCTGTGGGATCTTATCTCCCCAACCAGGGATTGAACCCATGTCCTCAGCAGTGAAAACACAGAGTCCTGACCATTGGACTGCCAGGGAATTCCCTAAAACCCATGTTTATTGGACAATAAAACACTTCTCTTTTTACTGTTCCACTCATTGTACCTGTTTGATGCCATCACTTAAAAAAAAAATAACTGGGTGATCTTGGCCAAGCCATTATCATCTTTCTTACTTCATGGGGCATAAAATGAGAGGGAAGAACTAAATAATCATAAACATTCTTTTTATCTCATAAGTCTTCCAATTTCATAAAAGAGGAATAGAAATGGCAACGTCATTTTTTATAACAGTAATCGTTACAAAGAAGTGAACGACTACCAAAATGAGACAAAGCATTCAGAAAATACACTTGGGTATGATTTCCCTCCATATTAAATAAAACTTCCCTATTTTTTTTTATTTTGTAGTAGACAGAGTTACTGGAACATTTATAGTGGGATTTTCACCTCAGGTTTTTAAAAATTTGTAAGTTTATTATCCAGTCAATTTTGTTTTTCCTTCAAAGGTTTGTTTAGTTTTATGATGTATTAGGATCAAAATATCTAACAACAAATTGGCATTTCAAAAGCAACAAAATCTATAAAAATATCCAGGAAGTAACTTAATGAGAAATATGTGGGCTTTATGACTGGACAGAAAAGAAAACTTGAATAAGTACTTGGAAATACTTCCTTGGAAGGAAAGGTTTACTGTAGAAAAGTGATCAATTCTCTTGGAATTAACATAAATTTAATGAAATGTCAATTAAAAATTCAGCATGGTTTTTGGGGAAACTTAATATAAGGGTTTTAATGTTTACTTGATGGAATAAAGTACTAAGAAAAGGTAATTTAAAAAAAGTAAATGGGGTTATGGAAGGACTCTAGCCAGATTTCCAATTGCATTATGAATTTTGGTAATTAAAACTGTAAGCAAAAGTTTTGATGAAAAAGGTAGAGAATCGATATTCTAGCTTAGCCAACGTATCAGCTTAGCCTTCTAAAAATTTAAATGAGGTATCAAGGATTCTGGTCATGGTTTGTTTAGAGTGTAAAGGATGATATTAGACCTCTTATGACAAAGGGTGAAGGCAGGGTTGTGATTTATTGGCTGCCTTACCCTGACACAAACATTAGATGTAGTTATAATTAGGTAGGAAGTTACATTATTTAAGGTAGAATTCAGCTTTAAGCATACAGCCCAGAGAAGTAGGAAGAGCCCTCTGCTGCAAACTATTCTATCTTATTCCAGGTCACATCTTGTCATCCCGAGAATATGGCCTCATCCTTTTGATGCAAGATGATGGTGGCCTCTACATGCTAGGCAGTAAGATGTAAAAAGAGACTAAGAAGAAGAGGGCAAAGCTCATAGGCCAACAGCCCTAAAGAAAGGTTCTGGAAATTTGCCTTCTTCTTACATCACATGGACCAAAACTGTGTCACTTTTTAGTTGCATGGGTACACAAGTACCAGGAATTTTGTCTTCTCCTGAGGAACCTGCTACCCAGCTGAAATTCTACTATCCTGGATGGAATGGATTCTTGGAGACAAGCAGCAGACTCCACCACAAAGGGATGGAGAATTAGAGGGAGGAGATCTGGGCGGGTATTATACTGTGAGATTTGGAAATATCTTTGTGAAATCTTCTCTGACATAAACATAGAAGGGGATATTCCTTGGCTCCTTTAGTGTGAGTGTGATAATGATACAAACTAAAATCTCCTAACATCCTGCCAACCGGAGTCACAGCCCCCTATAGTGTTCATTTATGTTATGCCAGAACCTAAACAACACAACTTTAGGAAAAAGAGGATCTTGTTTTAGAAAATGAAAAGAAAAAATAATAATTTATGGACCTATGAAATCATGCTGTACAAAATATTTTAATCTGTATTAAGGCTTAAAAATTTGATAATAATGTTTGGAACAGTAACCAGTGTAAAGTGAGAAACTCTTAATCTTTCTAAATCATTTTAATGCCTGATTTTTAATGCCTGATGGCATTTCACCATAATTCATTTTACCAATTCGATTGGATTACCACGTACATGTAGCTTCGTCATTGTAGGTAAAGCATACCCTAGCTTAACCTGATTTAAGGACCACGAGAATGCCCCATAGCATCAAAACCAAACAACCGCTCAGCTTCCCCAGAACCTGTTTAGCTTAAGCCTCTTGTCCATCTTCCCAGTATCAACTGTCCTGGTAAACCGTTAATCCCAGTTGCTCACTTGGCTTTGAAGGATTTTTTTTTTTCCTTTTCCCTTTAATCAGTGCAACCAAAGGAAACCACAAGTAACTTTGACTCTCAGGTATCAAAAGCTGTCTCCCAGGTTTATGACAGGTTGAATTGAATGTGTACAACAGGGGATGCAGGTCTGCTGCCCAGATGGCTGACCCACTCTTGTTTTGTTTTTTGATTGAGCCAGTATACAACAATCAGGATATTTCACATAAACATCTAGTGTTCTGGCTTTTCTTTCTTTCTTTTTTTTTTTTTCTAAAGATTTTTTGATGTGGACCATTTTTTAAAAAGTCTTTATTGAATTTGTTACAATATTGCTTCTGTTTTATGTTTTGTTTTTTGGCTGTGAGGCATGTGGGATCTTAGCTCCCTGACCAGGGATCGAACCCACACTCCCTGCATTGGAAGGTGAAGTCTTAACCACTGGACCGCCAGGGAAGTCCCTGGCTTTTCTTAAAATATTGGGAGATGTGACAGTTCCTGACCACCCCCATCCCCCAACACATGACAACAGTGAGTAGGAACTGAGCAGTAACTGTCTCCTTTACAACATGCACCCTAGTTCCCCTCAGACTTCACCACTTTATATTATCTCCTCCATCCTGAGAACAAGTGAGGGTTGCTTTTTAAGCACCCATAGAGTGTTGGTTTTCTTACCCTTCTCTTTGACCCTGTCTCTATCAAAATGGAGAAAGTGAGACATAAACTAAGAGGGTCACCTTCTTCAAGAAAAATGTGAGAGAGCACATTGCTTTGTGGAAATTCAAGATTCTTAAATAATAGCATGTCATATTAGGTCTCTTCTGCTATTACCTTCCTGGCCCTGATAGGTCTGAGGTCTCTGGAATACATCTTACTCCTGAAATATTTATGCAATGAAAAATCTGATGTAAAGTTTCATCTCATAAGGGAAACCATCTCTGTAACTTTATCCATTCCATTCTCCATCTTAACATAGCCCTGCGTCTAGGTGACTATCTTATACCTCTCACCGTGCTCATGCTCTTGGCCACGCTCGACACCTGGGAGCTTTGCTTCCAACGCTAAGCCCATCTGTTTTTCATGTCTCTCCGCCATTTCTGCTCAGATCTCATTAGCTATAAAGAAAATTGTTACTTACCTTAGCTACTGCTGTTTCTTCCTTTTATTGCCCAGATTCTAAAGCAGATAGTGTGTGGTCCCTGACTCAATCTTTGTATCACCCTAGCCATCTGCTACACTTACCTCAAGCAAACCTTGACTCACTCATCGTGGTGTCCTTTCCAACAACTTCCCCCATAATTCTCTCATCAAGATGACCAATGGTCTCCTTCTAACTACTTCCAGTTACTTTATGTTTTTAAATTAAAAAAATTTTTTTGGCCATGCTGCCTGGCATGTGGGATCTCATGTTTCCCGACCAGGGATTGAACCTGGGGCCCCTGCACTGGAAGGCAGAGTCTTAACCGCTGGACCACCAGGGAAGTCCCCAGTTACTTTACTTTCATTAAACTTTCTGGGCCTTTTGGCAACATTGATTCTTCCATGCTTTCTTGGGAGTTGGCTGTCCTTGGACTCTGTGACAGTGTAGGCTGCAGATTTCCCCACCCCCTAACTGCAGCTGAGTTTCTTGCTACTTTATTTTTTCTCTATACTACACACACTAAATTTTCTCTTATGAAGAGTTCAGGTATTTATGGCTGTGTTATTCCATGTATTTCTCTCTTTTTTAAGGATTTGTTTATTTTATACCTGGAAGTTTGTACCCTTTGACCACCTTCACCCATTTTGTTCAACCCTCACCCCGCTGCTGGCAGCCACCAGTCAGCTTTCTGTATCTGTGAGTTCATTTGTTTGTTTGTTGTTTACTTTTGGATTCCACATATCAGTAAGATAGCACAGTATTTGTCTTCCTCTGTCTGACTTATTTCACTTAGCATAATGCCCTCAAGGTCCATCCATGTTGTTGCACACAGCAGGATCTCCTTCTTTTTATGGCTAAATAATATTCCATTGCATATCCACTTGTTTCTTATGCCCCCAAGATACACATCTTCACAAAATCTTTTACCCAATTATGTGTACAGCCTTTTAGATTTGAAAAGTACTCTTCACTTACAACTAACCCAGTGACTCGCGCATCATCTTCTCAACAATGCTAATGTTGATATTGTTATTATTATTCCCATGTTTAGAATAAACTCCAGAGAAGTTAATAGGCACCTACTCATGATTGATTGGGAATTAGTACAAGTTCCAGTTTACTGGCTGGAGGACCTTGGTGCTGGGGTAGGTGGCAGCTGACAAAGGTGACTGGGCACGATGAATTAATAGTAGGAAGTCCATCTGGTGATGGACACAGAGAATCTTAGCCTAAGTACCAGCTCTGTCACTTAACTAAGTTACATGACTTTATTAGCTATGTTAACTAATTGCTCTGACCTGTTTTCTTATCTTTAAAATGAAAAATACAGTAATAACTAAATTACTTGAAGCTGGTATCTGGAACACAATTCTTGCTTTAGGCACGAAGGCATGTTTGTTGTGCCCACACCACTGGGAGTTTCTCCGTTTCTGTACCCCCAGCTCCCCCCATGCAGCCTTGTCCTGAGTGTAGTAGAGCCCTAGCACACTGCCTGACGCTTACAACTCCTGCTGGGAGCGTAGACTCTCCTCGCCTCCCCGGAAGGTGAGTGGTTCACTGCTCAGCTGGAACCGTGATGAAGTTCCCTGTCTCCACCAATGTCTATCACTCTACACTCTCCTGTAGCTACAGCCCATCATCACAGAGAGCTCCTCTGGGGACTGAAACTAGTTCCTCATTATACCCGGGTTCACTGGCTGTGGTGGTCACTTCAGAATTTCTCCACACGAGGGCCCTGAAGTCAGCTTTTTGCTTGGAGGGAGCTTGTATATATAGGGGCCTTTCCTTAAAACTGCGTATGGGGACTTCCCTGGTGGTGCAGTGGTTAAGAATCCACCTGCCAGTGCAGGGGACACAGGTTCAAGCCCTGGTCCGGAAGATCCCACATGCCGCGGAGCAACTAAGCCCGTGCACCACAACTACTGAGCCTGCGCTCTAGAGCCCACGAGCCACAACGACTGAGCCCATGTGCCACAACTACTGAAGCCCATGCACCTAGAGCCCACACTCCACAGCAAGAGAAGCCACCGCAATGAGAAGCCCGCGTACCGCAACCAAGAGTAGCCCCCGCGCGCCGCAACCAGAGAAAGCCCACATGCAGCAACACAGACCCAACACAGCCAAAAAAAACCCCAGACAAACAAAAAACTGCATATGGATAGCAAGTATATTGTTTCTACATAAATTGCTTGTGTTTGTTTCTTCTTTGGAAGAAGACCTGCCACCAAGCAACTGCGAAATATTAGCCACTTTCCTCTTTGTCGGGGGGTGACACAACCCTGCAGTTAGGCTGTTACCGCCAATCCTGACCCTGGTTTATCCACCTTCTTCCCTTCCCATACATCCCCTTATTGATGGTTCCTGAGTACCTACTCACTCTCCTGAGATGTGACATGTTCTCCTAGGAACAGTCCTCCTTCTATCCAGAATCATTCATCTGTCAGCTACACAGGCTCTTTTCTCTTCTTCACTTAATAGGTCAAGCCATTCACGAAATCCAGTAGAGTCGTCCCTTGTAATTCTTTTTGTCCATGGGATCAGTAACAATGACACTTCTTTCTTTTCTGATATTTGTTACCTGTGTCTTTTATTTTATTTTTAAAACTTGTCTTAAAAATTTTTTTTGATGTGGACCTTTTTTTTTTTTGCGGTACGCGGGCTTCTCACTGTTGTGGCCTCTCCCGTGGAGCACAGGCTCCAGACACAGCCTCAGCGGCCATGGCTCATGGGCCTAGCTGCTCTGCGGCATGTGGGATCTTCCCGGACCAGGGCACGAACCCGTGTCCCTTGAATCGGCAGGCGGACTCTCAACCACTGTGCCACCAGGGAAGCCCAATGTGGACCATTTTTAAAGTCTTTATTGAATTTGTTACAATATTACTTCTGTTTTATGTTTTGGTTTTTTGGCTGCGAGGCATGTGGGATCTTAGCTCCCTGATCAGGGATCAAACCCATACCCCCTGCATTGGAAGGCAAAGTCTTAACCACTGGACCACCAGGGAAGTCCCTTGATCTTTTATCCTTAGTTGGCATGGCTAGAGATTTATCAATTTTATGGAGTTTTTTTTTTTTAAATCAGTTTTTGGTTTCATTGATTTTCTTGATTGTTTTCCTGTTTTCAACTTTATTGATTATTGATCTATTTTTTAATACCTCTTTTCTTCTGCTTGTTTTAGGTCTAATTGACTTTCTGTATCTAATTTCCTGAGATGGAAGCTTAAATGATTGATTTCTGATATAAGCATTTGATGTTATAAGTTGCCCTCTAAGCTCTACTTTTGCTGCATCACATAAGTTTTGATAAGTTGTATTTTCATTTGGTTCAAAATATTGCTAAAAATTTATATTGAGACTTTTTCTTTGATCCATGTGTTATTTAGAAGTGTGTTGTTTAATCTCAAAAAATTTGAGGATTTTCCTAATATTTTTCTGTTAGTGATTTCTGATTTAATTTTTATCATGGTCTAAGAGCATTCTTTGCAGGATTTCTGTTCTTTTAAACTTGTTAAGGTGTGTCTTATGGCCCAGAATTTGGTTTATTTTGGTGAATGTTCCATGAAAGCTAGAGAAGAATGTGTATTCTGCTGTTGCTGGGTAGGATAGTCTATAAATGTCACTTAGAATGATTTGATTGCTAGTGCTTTCAGGTCAGCTATATCCTTACTGATTTTCTGCCAGCTTGATTTATCAATTAATGATAGGAAGGTGTTGAAGTCTCCAACCATAGTAGTGCTTACCTGTTTTTCCTTGTAGTTTTTGCCTCACATATTTTGATGCTTTGTGTTAGGTGCATGTGGATTTAGGATTAATTGATCTGGAGAATTAACCCTTTCATCACTGTATAACGTCTCTCTTTATCCCTCATAATTCTCCTTGATCTGAAATTTACTTGTCTGAAATTAATGTAACTACTCCAGCTTTCTTTTGATTGGTGTTAACATAGTATATCTTTCTCCATCTTCTTACTTTTAATCTATACATGTGTCTTCATATTTAAAGTGGGTTTCTTGTAAATAACATCTGACTGGGCCTTATTTTTTATCCACTCTGACAATCTCTGTCTTTTTAATAGTGAATTTAGATCATTCACATTTATGGTGATTATCGATATAGTTGGATTGATAATTAGCACGTTTGTAAATGTTTTCTCTTCATTGTATTTGCTCTTTTTTTTTTCTATTTTACCCCTCTTTTTCTGCCTAGAGAAGGCATTTTATATGCTTCCATTTTTATCTCCTCTCCTGGCATATAAATTATATTTCTTTAAACTTCTTTTTTTAGTGGTTGCCCTAGAATTTCCAAGATATATTTTAAATTAATCTATATCTACCTTCAAATAACACCATACTGCTTCACATGTATTACAGATAACTTGTAACAGTACAGTTGACCCTTGAACAATATGGGAGTTAGGGATACCAGCCCACCATGCAGTCAAAAATCCATGTATAACTTTACAGTTGGCCCTCCTTTTCCACAGTTCCACAACCGTGATTCAATCAACCACAGATCGTGTATTACTATAGTATGTATTTAGTGAAAAAAATCCACATATAAGTGGATCCATGCAGTTCAGATTCGTCTTGTTCAAGGGTCAACTGTATTCCCAATTTCTCCCTCTGTTCCTCATGACTTCTTGTTATTCATTTCACTTATCCACATGCTGTAATAACTGAATATATTATTTCATTAATACATTACTTAGACAGATAGCTTTAAGTTCAATTAAGAATAAGAAAAATATTTTATTTCATACAATCCTTCTCTGATATTCTTCCTTTCTTTCTTTCTTTCTTTTTTAAAAAAAAATAAATTTATTTATTTATTTTTGGCTGCGTTGGGTCTTTGTTCCTCCACATGGGCTTTCTTTAGTTGTGGTGAATGGGAACTATTCTTTGTTTCAGTGCACGGGCTTCTCATTGCGGTGGCTTCTTTTGTTGTGGAGCACGGGCTCTAGATGTGCAGGCTTCAGTAGTTGTGGCTTACAGGCTCTAGAGCTGAGGCTCAGTAGTTGCGGCACACGGGCCTAGTTGCTCCGCGGCACATGGGATCTTCCTGGACCATGGCTCAAACCTGTGTCCCCTGCACTGGCAGGAGGATTCTTAACCACCAGAGAAGCCCCTCTTCCTTTTTTTCTGTATATCTTAGTTTCTGACCTGTGTCCTTCTGCCTTTACATACCATTCTTATACCATTTCTTGCAAGACAGGCCTTGTGGTGATGAATTTCCTCAATTTTTGTTCATCAGAGAAGGACTTAATTTCCCCTTCCCCTTTGAAAAATAATTTTGCTGGATTTAGAATTTTTAGGCTGTTGATTTTGTTTATGTTTACTTTTAACACTTTAAATATTTCACTCCAGTCTCTTCTTGGTTGCATGGTTTTTGATACGCTCACCACAATTCTTATCCTTGTGCCGCTATAGAAAAAGTACCCACCCCCGAGTTGCTTCAAGGTTTTCAATTTGTCTTTGGTTTTCTGCAGTTTGAACATGATATGCCTGGGTGTTGATTTTTTGATGTTTATCTTCCTTGGTATTTTCTGAACTTCTTGAATCTATGACTGTCAATATCTTTGGAAAATATTTTGCCATTATTATTTCAAATATTTTTTTGCTTTGTTCTTTTCCTCCTTCTGGTATTATAATTATGCATATTTACATGTTTTGAAATTGTCCCATAATTCTTGGATGTTCTGTTTTTTCATTTTTTGAAATCTGCATTTCAGTGTAGGGTGTTCGATTGACATGTCTTCATACTCACTGATTCTTTCCTAGGCTGTGTCCAGTCTATTGAGGAGCCCATCAAAGAGATTCTTCATTCTGGTACAGTGTTTTTGATTTCTATCATTTCCTTTTGGTTCTTAATGTTTCCATCTATGTATTAATTTATTGATATTAATCACAATTATCTTAAATTCTCAGTCTGATAATTCCAAATTCTGTTTCTATACCTTAGCCTGGTTCTGATGCTTGTGTAGTGTCTTCATGCTGTGTTTTTTCTTGATTTTTAGCATGTCAAGTAATTTTTATGTTGAAAGCCAGACTGATAATATGAATGGAGATAATAGGAACAGAAGCAAGTAGGTTTTTAGTGTAAAGTGTTAAGTTAACCTGGCTACATACTGAGCTGTTAATGATTGCTGTACCCTCAGATGCTAGAGGTTTCAATCTCCTCCTCTAGGTTCTTGTTTTTGTCTCCCCTGTTGACTTTGGGCTTTCCTAAGAACTCTTACTTAGATAGACTATGTGTCTTGCAGCTCTTTTAGTTGTGACCCACTGCTATTATACCAGAGCCCAATTGACGTGGTATCACAATGTGGGTGAAGGAAAGTGTTCTATGATGCTATGATTAAATTCCATCCTTCTGGTGTGCTTCCGTCCTTAGGCTGTGATCTTTAGTGTCATGGTTTTTTCTAGCTTCTTCCCTCCTCCCTGAGGCTAGAGTGGCAGGAATGCCCACGCCCAGGTGGGATTAGGCTCTGGTAAAGTCTTTCCCTTTGAGATTGAGCCTTTGTTATAAAGACTGCTTGGGTTTATTGGACAATAGTTACTCTTTCCCTCTCCCTTCCTGGGACACCAAAGGGGCTCTTTTATGACTCTTCATTCTGGACTGTGTCTCTTAGAATGTGTCTCTCCAGATTTGGGGGTTTTCTCTGTGACCTCAGCTCTCTCAGAGAGTCCATAAAAGTCCATGAAAAGGCATCAATTTTCAGCTTATCCAGGTTTTTCTTGTAAGGATGGGAGTGACAACATTCAAGTTCTTTCTGTGTCACTGCTGAAGTTGGAAGCTTTTAACGCTTTGAATCACTTCTGATTCTCATGTGTTCCATATTACTCCCATTTATGCCCTGATTATTCTTTAGCCAGGGATTCCTAGGAATCTCCTAACTTCCCATTCTGCCACAAACCTCTTATTTTTCCTGACAACCAAAACATCACTTCCATTATGTCATTGTCCTGCTCATCAGCTGTCAGTGACGACGGATTACTTACTTACACAAATCAAAAGTTTTTATATTGACATTCAAGGCTGTTTGCAGTATTTGTCCATAACTTTCCTTTGGCTACTTTCCAACAAGAAAGCAATGGTTCGGGTTAGGAATACTGTCTCATTATCCTTCTAACCTATGTACATTGATGTCTGGAATATTCGATAGACTTTGTCAAGTAAGTTCTCCATTTAAAAAACAATTCAGATACTTTATTAAGTTCCATATTCTCTGTGAAACATTTTCCTACTACTCTTTGTGCCATACATTTTTACATGGATGGAAAAAATAATGTGCCTAGAAGAGACTGCAGAAGACTTCTGATCCATTGGATAGATGAAGAAACTAATGGGCTGAGTTGAAGGGGCTTTTTCAAGGACACACAGCTAGTTAAGGTCAGAACTGAACTTAAAACCCACCTCCCATTTTCTTTCCTCAATTTCTGGTCTCCTGGAGTAGTGATTATCAAATGTCAGGGGACATATAGTCTCCAGGGAATTAGTCTTTGGTGGGGTTTTTTTGTTTTTTTTTAATGTTTCTGGGACACACCCCTGAGATTCTGACTCAGTAGGCTAGAGTTGGGGCTCAGGAAACTGTATTTACAGCAAAGGATTCTGAAGCTGGTGGTTCAATAATTCACTCTGAAAAACACCATCATAGAGGACATTTACAGAATATAGAACAGTGGTCAGCATTCAGAGAGTGCCTGGGTAACCGAACCAGTAAAAGCAGAGAGCTACAGGAAGCAGTGTCCATCTGGCTCTGTTAGGTTTTCCCAGAAATTAAAAAGTTCTGCTGTTGAACTTCTGGACCTTCAACTACAAACAAAAATCTTGATAGCTTTCTTAAACATGCACAGTGTTAGTCATCAGGGAAATGGGAAAATGGCTCAATGTAATTCAATATTGCCTCAAAATGTATTTATTCATTATTATAGATAAACAAACTTCTACCCTCACCTTCCACTTAGGTAGAGGTGAGATATATACTTACTGAGAAATTCTGGGAAATACTGAAAAATATAAGACTACCCAAGATACTGTTTATTGAACTTGCTCTGTGACAGTGCACTATGGCTCTTTATTATGAATTATCTCATTTGATTCTTATCATTACTCCTGACATAGATTTCTACATTTTAATTATGTTTTAAAATTTTCATTTTATAGCTGAAAAAGTGAAACTTAGAGAGGTTAAGTGACTTGCCCAAGGATACACAGCAAGTGAACAGCAAAGTCAGGATTTTTTAAATACTGCAGGTCATATTCTGAAGCCTATGTAGGCTTTTAAACACTGGACTCTATTCTGTGAAAATCCCATCAGTGCCAATTGTGTTGAGCACAGGCAAACCCTGTTAGTTCTCTGTGCAGTTCCTTCCAGCCCTTTAGGAGGCATATGAGTATAATATTGAAAACTGCTCTTTGGAGACAAAATGAGCTTGGTTCAATTTCTGGTTTTGACACTAACCTTATGAATTTGAGTACGTTTTTTAAAAACTATTTCTCTAGTCTCAGTTCTCCCAGCTGTAAAATGGTGAGAATAATATTTAATACGACTGAGGACAATTTAATGAGATAATGGTTGTGAAGCACTTAGCACTGTGCCTAGCTGATTCTAAGCACTCAGTAAATGTTATTATAAATATACATATGATTTAAATTTTATATATTTAAAATTTGCAGTCGTACTGAAAATTATTATGTGCTATGTATTCTGCTTACATTTATGATCTAGTCCAGACAAGTGCCCCAATGTCTGTATTGCCCACACCCGTCTTGAGAAAATCCATCCTACGTGTCGACCCTAATATTTAGATCGCTCCTCCACCCCTCACCCCTGCTGATTAGAACTGGGGAAGGCATCTGATACAAAGAGGGACAATATGGACAAATAGAAAAGACAACTGAGAAATGCTAAAAAACCTGACCAAGATCTGCAATGAAAGAACAAAAATGTTGTGAGACCAGGACAGCCATGAGGAGTAACTACTAAAGCCAGAAGGGAAGAGGGGAGGCCAAAGAGGATGGAGAAAGAGAAAGAGAGAGAGAGAGAGAGAGAAGGAGGGAGGGAGGGAGGAAGAACATGAGTCCCAAAGCTTTATCTGCTTCCAGCTCAGATTCCATCCATTTCCAGAAAGATCTCAAGGGGATTTTACTTGGAATTTCCAACATAATTCTTAAGTTGGAGCAATAAACACTCAGAAATCACTAAAAATGAGTAATGAAGAAGGTCTTTCCCTGTCAGTTAGAAGGTATGCATTAAAAGAGTGAGATAGCGTATCTGCAGACAGACTGATGGATGGGGCAGCACGTGAAGTCCCGAAACAGATTATGAGCACAGGAAAATTATTACGTAATAAAGGTGGCATTTAATTCAATGGGGAAGGGATGGATTTGCCAATACCCGATACTGAAGTAAATTGGCTCACCAATTTGAAAAACGCAAAGCCAGCTCTTTCTTCACTTTTACCAGCATAAATTCCAGAGCGGTTAATGATTTAGACTTAGAAAAGAAAACCATACAAGCTTAATATGAAAAGACGGGATTATTTACATAATCTAGGGCAGCTGAAGAGTTTTCTGTGGACAATATTAATGGTATCGATCATAAAGGAAAATACAGTAGATTTAACTACATACATATAAAACATTTGCATGTAAAAAAGTTTTAACCAATAAAAACTAATTAAAAATTGGGAAAATGTTGCAACATACATAACTAACAAAGGATTCAACCTCTTAATATGTAAAGGACGCATAAATAGCTAAGAAAATATATTGGAAAAATGAGAAATGGATACTATATATGCAACGTGGTCTACTTTTTGTGATCTACACGTGTATATGTGTGTATTTATATGTATAAACATGCTTTTTGTAAAAATAATGTCTTTCTGTTAAAAAAGAAAATTAACATATTAGTTAAATAAAAATAACTGAAGAGATCTACCCCAAATTGTAAAAGAATCATAGGATCATGGGTGATTTTTATTTGTTTCTTTTTTATCTTTCTGTATCTTCTGAATTTTTCAGCAATAAATGGATTTTGCTTCTGGAATGAGAAAAAAAATGTATAGAAATTAGGAGGATTACGAACAATGGGATGAATTGCCACCTAATTTTGTTCGCTTTCTCTGGCTTTCTCAAGACGCTTTAATTTGAGGGGGAGCAGAGCTTTCAGTACTCTGACTGAAGGCCCTCGGAGTGCTTCCTTGGCCTCTAGGTTCGGATGTTTCACACAGGGGATGCTATTGTGGGAACCGGGCTTGCTGGCCCAGCCTGCCTCCACAGGGTGTGTTCCTGGGCCCAAACAGAGCACAATGAAGAAAGATGAGAAAACAGCCATCGGCTTATATCCCAATGAAGAGAGAGCATGACTCCAAGAACTTTCCAGGGCGTTTCCAATTTGACATTTCCTTCTTGACCTTTTAGCTTCTCACTTTGCTTCACATACACTGGCCCAGGGCTAGATTTAGCATTATCGTTAGAAAAAGGCTGTTTCCCCAAGAACTCAAACTACAGATCTCTGAACCCAAGAAGGAAGATTCAGAGATAGCCTTGCGTGGGGCTTGTCTGACACAGAGTGACATAAGCTTGGAATGGTTTCTGCCTGGCTGAGGAGAGTGAGCAGGTGGCGTTCCAAGCTTGAACGAGGCTTGGGTATTCAGTGGTCTTTCACCTGTACAGACGCCGTGATATAGCAGACGGTTCATGCAGCCTCATAAGCACGTCATTTTGCAGTCTCACGTCATTGGTTTCCCTTGACCTGCCTCCAAACATAAAGAAAAAGATGCTGCTTTGGCTTCTGACACAGATGACCACCTTGACACTCGGGATGATGTGGATTGTTGTAGGGGTCAGCAAGGAGGCTCAGGTGACTTTGAACCTGCCTATTGGTCCAGCGTCGAGCCCCACCACTCCCTGCCCCTGTGTTTCCATCACACACAATCGCTTGGGTCCTCCGAGCGACTCATGTGCTTTGAAACTCTCCGGTCTCTGTCTTGGGACATTGGCCCCACCTCACCTTCTCCCCCTGGTTCATTCCCTAAGCAAACCATGGCTGACCCTTAGCCCTGTTCAGAGACTCTGCGAGCATCCCTTGAGCCAAGACTTCATGTTCCTCTGGCCTGCTTACTCCTCTGGCTCCCCTGTTCCTCACCTGCCACATAAAACCCAGGTGGCAACACACAGACCAGGCATCTGCACTCAGGCATCAAAACTCCTGGGCTCAGACCTCCGTTCCCAACCTATGTGATTAGCTCTGTGTTAGGCAGTCGACTCAACTCTGCTCTCTCTTCTCTCTTTTGTTAAATGTGGGTGATGATAATGATGCCTAGCTTATAAGCTTGGAGTGAGGTAGTGCCTGTGGATGACTCAGCCTAGTGGGGGGTTACCTAGAAAACAGTCAGTATAACAGTTGGTCAATATAGTTAGCCAGTATTCTTGTCAGCATACAGCATAGTAAGAACAATTCATATACAAAGAGCTATTCATATTTCTGTCTTGCCAATCTTCCCCCCAACTAGCTTTATCTGGCCAGGTTAGCCTATGTATTCCCCAAATATGAACGCTTCCCTGCCTCAGGGCCTTTGCACTAGCTGTTCCCCATGCCTGGAGCATATTTCCCTGACTCTTTCCCTGTGTGTTTGATTTCTGCTCTTTCTTCCTATTTTCAGCTCAATTACCATCTCCTCCTGAAGATTTTTGGCCTTATCCTAAGTGAAGTAGGTAACCTTACCTCCTGTTTAATCTCCTGTCACAGTGCTAGTTTATCTCTCCCTAAGTTACTTATTTACTTCCAGATTGCCTGTTCCTCTCACCAGCCTATAAACCCTCTGAGAGTAGAGGCTCATTTTCTTTTCTCTTAGTACCTTCAGCATCTATGCAGTATCTGGCACAATCCTCAGTAAGTATTTGTTGAATGAATAAGTGAATACATCAATAAATGGGCTAAAGGAATGCGCTTCTCTTACAAAATTTCTCAAATGAAACAGAGAACACGGAAAGGCTTAGCAGGAAATCCAAGTGCTCCTTGACAGTCAGTTGCTAGAAGAGAAGTCTGTCTCCATTTTCCCTTATCAAGACCTACAAAACTATGCAGAGTCCTTTGAGCTTCTTAGAGGGGAAAAGCAATGCATCAATACAAAAGATAATCTTGTTTCTTCCTATGAATTCAAAATAATTTTTGAAAAGGAACAGGCCCTCTCAAAGCATTATGCCCACACAATCTTTCCTTTAAGTAGCAAAAAACCCCAAATAGTTTTAAGATCTCTAATGTAATGCAGATGTAGAGGGTAAGAATTTGATGGTCAATTAATTTAGAAAATATCCAGGGCCTTGCAGAGGTTCAACTTATGGACTTTGAAATTTAACTCATGATTACAACGCCCTTCCCCCTACTCCTCTCCCCAGCCCTAGATACAAAAAGAAAGGAACGCTTGTAATATTGCTTATGGAATGTTCTAGAGGGTTAGTTAAGCTGCTCTTCATAAAAACTCTTGGATCAAGTTTTCCTGGCCTTTTCCAGTTGGGACTGTTCCTGAGCATTGAAGTGAAGCAATATTAAACTGGCAGGCTGCTGAGAGCCGATTATTGTGGGGAGTTGAAAGGAAAGAGCTGGCATCTTTGTGCTTCATTAATCTTCGAAGGAAAGAAAGCTCTGGCCACTGGACCAAAGGCCCACATGTCAGAGCTTGATTTCCTGTTCTTCTGGGTTTTGGTTTGAATGTAAAGCAAATGTTTCAGGGAACTCCAGGCGGCTAGAAGGCATGCTCTTCTCTCCTGTGACCAGGACTTGATTTCATGAATTAATATCCAACTCCAAGAAAGCCAAGAGCTGTTGAAGCTAGAGGCAGTATGGTGCTGAGAGCGAGACGGAGGTGCAGTGAGCCATCAATCAGTTAGCAAATGGTTATCGAGCTTCCCTGAAACTCTTTTGTTTCCCTGTAGCTGCAAGCTTTAGGGTTAGTTTTTTGTTTTTTAATTAGTTTTTATTGGAGTATAGTTGAGTTACAATGTTGTGTTAGTTTCAGGTGTATAGCAATGTGAATCAGTTACATACATATATCTACTTTTTTTTTTAATATACATCTTTTTTGGAGTATAATTGCTTCACAATGCTGTGTTAGTTTCTGTTGTACAACAAAGTGAATCAGCCATATGCATACATATATCCCCATATCCCCTCCCTCTTGCGTCTCTCTCCCTCCCTCCCTATCCCACCCCTCTAGGTCATCACAAAGAACCGAGCTGATCTCCTGGTGCTATGCTGCTGCTTCGCACTAGCTATCTGTTTTATATTTGGTAGTGTATATATGTCAATGCTACTCTCACTTCACCCCAGCTTCCCCTTTTCCCCACCCCCGTGTCCTCAAGTCCATTCTCTACGTCTGTGTCTTTATTCCTGCCCTGCCACTAGGTTCATCAGTACCATTTTTTTTAGATTCCATATATATGTGTTAGCATACGGTATTTGTTTTTCTCTTTCTGACTTACTTCACTCTGTATGACAGACTCTAGGTCCGTCCACCTCACCACGAATAACTCAGTTTTGTTTCTTTTTATGACTGAGTAAGATTCCATTGTATATATGTGCCGCATCTTCTTTATCCATTCACCTATCATTGGACACTTAGGTTGCTTCCATGTCCTGGCTATTGTAAACAGTGCTGCAATGACTCTTTTTTAGATTCTTTTCCCATATAGGTCATTACAGAGTATTGAGTAGACTTCCCTGTGCTACACAGTAGGTCCTTATTTATCTATTTTATATATAGTAGCGTGTATATGTTAATCCCAATCTCCCAATTTATCACTTCCCCCCACGATTCCCCTTTGGTAACTGTAAGTTTGATTTTGAGGTCTGTGAGTCTGTTTCTGTTTTGTAAATAAGTTCTTTTGTATCGTATCATTTTTTAAATTAGATTCCACGTATAAACGATATCGTATGATTTCATCTTTCTCTGTCTGACCTACTTCACTCAGTATGACAATCTCTAGGTCCATCCACGTTGCTGCAAATGGCACTCTTGAACAAAATAACGTCCTCTTTTTTCTTTGTAGCCAAAGTTCTTCAAACACCCCCCCAACATTACACTTTCCACCCTTTATTGCATCTGAATACAATATTTTCCTCAAGAGAGAATAAACTACATAACAGCATTTTTTGGTAACTGTTGTATTGAGACATAATTGATGAATCGAACAATTCATCCATTAAAGTATACAATTTGATGGTTTTGTATTATCCACAGAGTCGTGCAACCATCAATATAATTTTTAAACATTTTTATCGCCCCGAAAAGGACCCTCCCATATCCTTTATCTCTGAGTCCATCTAACTCTATGTCACTCTTCTCCAAACCCTAGGCAATCACTGGCCTACTCTCTGTCTCTAGAGTTTCCAAGTCTGGATATTTCATATAAATAGAATTATACAATATGTGGTCTTTTGTGACTGGCTGTAATAGCATTTTATGTATGACATTTATCCTTGTGTCAAGCACAAAAAAATGTTCTCAGTAAATACAGGTATTTGAATGAATGATTGTCCTTCTACTATCAATTCACTGCTGTGCAGTCACTGTGTGGAAGGAATAAGACATGAATACTGACCACAAGTTATATTCAATCCAGATGATAAGAGAGGATTGATCTAAAATAAGAAAACTAGCTAAAACACTCAATTAAGTGGTACGTAGACTGGAAGAATAAGATGACATATCACAAGGTACTGTTTTAGAGTCAGTTTTAGGGCAAAATATCTTAAGTAATACAGAGGTAGTTTGGGGTTGATCAGAAAGGGTTATTTATACCTTGTATTCTAGTTTAACTTATCTAAACATTTATCCTGGCCCCTCCACCTATATCTAAATGTCTGTGTATCTATATCATCTATTTCTACTTCTACATCTCAATTTCTTTCAGTATCATCTGTATTTTGGAGAAGCATCTCATGAAACTTTAGATTCTTGCAGGCATTGCCGTAGTGTCTTCTCCTGAAAAATGAATATGGAAACCCACAGTTTGATTGATGAATACTAGGTAACCTCAAATGAAATAACCCTTCCACCCTCCCCATTACTCTTTCCTCCTCTTGTTCCCTGACTGGGTGTTGTCCGAATCTCGTCTTCAATTTGCTTGTTGACAATGCAGCACTGTAACTTTCTCTGAAGCAGGAGCTCCATTTTCTACAAGCCTTTCCCTTGTGGTTAGTCCATCCTACTTCAGACTCCGTGATGTTTTTTATACCAGCCTTCTCTATTTCGATGAAGCCACACATGATTGAAACCCGAGAGTCATATTTCCTTCTTCCTAGTTCATGCTCTCGGTCCAATTAATCATCAAAGTCTGTTAATGTTTGCCATGGACAGTGTTTCATGAGTTATTTATTTTTGCTTGTGCCAAGCTCCCTAGTTGCAAAATGTACATAAAGATTTCCAACCCCACAAGGGAAACTATGAGGAATAAAATGCACAGGCATTCAGTTTAGATAATGCACATTCTTAATCAAGATCCCGGACTCTGGGGTCTGCCTGAGTGTGGCCCTGTGGCCTTGGAGAAGTAACTTAGCTTCTCTGTGTCTTGTAAAATAGGAACATCTTATATGAGTAATAGCATGGGAGGTGGTCAGGGTTAAATGAGGTGATCCGTGTAAAGTGCTTAGAAAGCTGCCTGGAGCAGAGTAAGAACTCAGAAAAGGTGCCTCTTGGTAGATATACATGCTGTGTTTGTTTTGCTTTGGCAGAAGTAGAGGACCCCAAAGTTGCCGTCGTGGGCTGTCCTATACCCAGGTAGACTGGCATATAGTCCCACCTGCACTCACCTCATCATGAATTTACCCAAATGTATGTCTGTGCCTTTGTTTTTGCTCTGGCCAGTAAGAGAGAGGTGGGGCTTGGTGCTTATGAACTTTTCCGAGACTATCAGAGCTGTATGCTAATGGAAGATAAATATTTATAAGGATTTAATGCTTTCCTTGCTTTAGATTTTTTTTAAGGATACAATTTGAAGCTTGCGATGACATAGTGAGTCCTGACTGATGCTGAATGAGCTTCAACTGGCTACTTTAAACCAACAAACCTACTTCACCTTGAGCCAATTTCTAACTAAAGGACCAACCTCAAACTTACACAGCCAAGTTAAGACACAACCATGCACTAAATCATCTCATGGCACTGTAGTTACGTCTCACACGGCGCTCTCATTCTTTTTCCATTTTCCTTTTCATTCTTCAGTCTATAAGGGAAGTATGCCTTTTAGTTCCCCACCCTATTCACCATTGTAGTTCTGAGTGATGTTTGATTCTTTTCGAAAGAAGGTGTCGCAGACTCAGGAGCCATGCCCACAAAGGGCTCCAGAAAGGACATGAGCATGGTTCTTTCAAGTGCTCAGCTTCCCAAGGACCCTACACTTAAGATTCGTGAACTCACTTATGCTCATAATATCTGGTATGTTTGATAAAAGAAATCAGAATCATTACCTACCTAAATTGGGGAGAAAAAAAACACCCAATGTCATTATCTTTGAATAAAATCAACCTGTATTTATCCTGGTACACAGCCATCTCCAAAATGTATTTTCTTTGGCTGTTGATTTTATGCATGTTCACAAGGAAAATCTAAAAAGCCCATTCAGCAGGAATGCAAATGTGGCTTGGGAAGGAGTGAGAGTTCTTATAAATTTCTCCAAAAAGGGCCAATTCGCTATTGGATTCTCAGATCCTTCCTCCACTGTGAATATCAGTTACAAATGCAGCGAGGAGCCTCATGGTTTTACCATCTTCTCCGAGCACAAACAGCCAACATCATCACACAGAGATTTGCACAGGCACGTTGCAATCGACCAGCCTTTGGCTGTCTCCTGACAAAGAGGCGCCATCCTCTGAAGCAACAGCACATTTTCTCCCCAGAGGTCTGGGCAGCAAAGAACGCATGCGAAGACCGCGAGGCCATAGCTATCAGACTTCCCCATTCTGTGTTCCAAATGGCAAGGAGGTGGCCGTCATTAAAAAGAGACCATCCCTAATAGCATATTTAGAAAATTCAGCCAACAGCCTGCTTTCCTTTTTTAGCCCTCATGAAAGAGTAACGTAAACCAGCCCAGCGGCTTTGGAACTACTTTAAAATAATGCCACGTACTCCCCAACAACAGCCCAAGAAAGAGGATAAGTGTTGATTTAAGACAGCTATCCCCTTTTCTCTTTTCTTTTAATATTTCAATAAGTATTTAGTGGTTTTCTCTTTCTTTTAATATTTCGATAAGTATTTAGTGGTTGTCTGCTATGTACCGGAAACTGGTGAGCAAGATGGCCATCGTACCCACCCTCAGAGAGCTTACAGTCCGGTGGGGGAAACAGAAGGAAAGTGCTACCAAAAGATGCATAAGGGCAAGGGCTGTAGGAGCACACAGAGAAGCACTTGATCTAACTGTGAGGGGTCAAGGCCAGCTGGCTAGAGTAAGTGCAGCCTAAATGGTGACGAAAGATGGAGAGGAGAGAGCCCAGGAAGAAAGAACAGCCCAGGTACGGGAAAGCTTGCGCATGAATATGAACGTGAGACAGGACGTGGCACATTGGAAACACTGGACTATGGGAAAGGGAAAAGAGGGAGCGGGCTCATTAGGTTATATGAAGGCATGTTAAGGAATCTGGGGTCTGTGTGTGTGTGTTGTCAGGGACTACATGGAAGAGTGAACTTATTAGATTTGTATTTCAGGCAAAGCACTATGACTGCAGCGTGCAGAATGGATGGGAGAGTACAGGACTGCAGGCGGGGACTTTTGGGAGGCTGGCACCCAAACCTAGACAGGAAGATGTTGTCTGAACGAAATTAGCAGGAGTTTCATGAACAGACGTAGCAGGGTCCACGGTGTCCAACATCACTGCCAGATGTTAACAGCATCCTAGTTGCAAGAAGATTCCTCTGCAGAGGCTGGATCTATACTGTTGACGGGGCTGCTGAAATCTAGAACACGTGTTACTAGAGATGCGTCACTGTGGATGGTAATGCCCAGTTATCAGTTGAACAGGTCTGCCTTGTGATCCTCTAATGGAAAAAAGTGACAGGTTAGGGTGGCTGAGATTTAGGAGATACCACTGGCATTGAGCTACTTGTTTTTATGCCAATATCACACTTTCCTGAATAGTGTAGCTTTAAGACAAATGTCAAAGTTGAGTAGCACTAGCTCTTTTTTTTTTTAATTTGCGGTACGCGGGCCTCTCACTGTTGTGGCCTCTCCCGTTGCAGAGCACAGGCTCCGGACGCGCAGGCTCAGCAGCCATGGCTCACGGGCCCAGCCGCTCCGCGGCATGTGGGATCTTCCCGGACCGGGCCACGAACCTGCGTCCCCTGCATTGGCAGGCAGACCCTCAACCACTGCGCCACCAGGGAAGCCCCTCACTAGCTCTTTTTTTTTTTTTTCAGAATTGTTTTGGTTGCTTTTTGTGTTTCCTGTGGGTTTTAGAGTTATCCTGTCAAGTAAAAAGTACTGCTAGGAGTTTCATTGTGATTCATGGTGGCAAATAATAAGGATTCTAGGTATGCAAAGATTAAGAAAATTTGCCTTTCATGTACCATTCTGAGGAAATTATTTGAGGATTTACACCAGCAAAAATAGGGAGAGATCAAAGAGAGGATATTGTGGAATGCACGAAACGCTGATAGACCCCAGTGGTATCCATGAAGCCTAGAAAGCATCTGATCTGGATGGTGGCAAGAGGTCAGGGGGTGGTGCATATCCTCAGGAAGAAAGTGGATTCCATGCAGTATTCGACCACATAGTGGAAAGGCTGAAATGTTTTGAAGACATAATGGGGGCAGATTACATTTTTGAGAAGAAGAAAAGAAAAAAGGAAGGCATTTAGACACTCTGGCAAGGTGAGGAGAAAACTATACAGGAAATCTGTGGTCAGAATGTGAAACGAAATTTGAAAATGGCATTTTAATAAAAGCTATTGTTAGAGCATAAGAAAAGGAAATTTACTTAACTTTGATGCAAGAAGAATTCTACTTTATGTGGTCCTGAGATCATCGTACTGATGCAGTATAGAAAGAAATGTAATGCTTGCGTGTGCCTGGGGTTAGCAGTGAAGAATAACTAACATATGAGTTTTTGACATGTACCATGGGTTAGTTACATAACCCTCACAACAACCTCAAAAGATGGATATCATTTTCCTCTTTTTCCTCTTCTTAGAGGTGAACAACTAAGATGAGAAGAAGTTAAGTGACTTGTCCAAGATCACAAAGTTAGTAAGTGGTGAAGCAAGATTCTTAAACGTCATTATATGCTGTCTGTGTTCAAATATATATATATGTAATATTATACATATATTTAAATACATACACATATATAGTATTTCTGGTTTATGACATTTAGAATCAATTTATGGATAAATCATGGAATGACGTTCTAGAACGGAATGCTAATGCTAGCAATCTCACATGTACAAACATATATGGCTAGTGGAACCTGATAGGTGGGATGGGGAAGACAAATGACGAGGTAAGGAGGGTAGTATTCTTATCTTGCATAGTGGGTAATAATGAGATGATGTGTAAATTTGATGAACCAGACATAGAGGTATAAGCTTTTGTTTTAAATTAGAAATGCAATCAATAGAAAAAAAAAACATTATATCACTACCCAAAGTGGGGAGCATAGGGAAAGGAGAAGATGGGAGTTGTACAAGTATACTAAATCTTCATTTCTCATAATGAACCGTCTAAAATGGGTAAGTCAAGCAATTACTGGGTAAATACGTAACTCAGTGATTCTTAACTCTCAAGATGCATCAGAATTACCTATTGGGCATTAAACATAATACCACTGCGCAGTTCCAACTCAGGCAGTTCCAACTCAGATCAATTAACGCTGGAGAAAGACTAAGTATATGGGGAACTTCAGAAAACTCCCGGCTAATTTTAATGTGAAGTCAGAAATGAGAACCTCTGATTTAAAATAGGAAGATCCACCAGAAGTATCTAAAACAGAAACTGTTAAAAGTGGAGGATGTGGGTTGGGAAAGATTGGAGTGGAAGATATTGTGCTTTTTAGCATAAACCGTTTGTATAATGAGATTTTTTATTATATGCATAACTAAATTTCATTAAATACCAAAGAAATACATACCAATAATTTTGTAAAATAATATTTAGATGTAGATAATAGATTACAAAGGAACCAGTACAAACAGTATCATCCCAGACTTGTGAGAAATATATCCATTTCACACAAACACGTATGAAAATGTTAACAGTGGTCATCTCAGAGTTTGTCCTCTCATTTATATTTTCTGAATTTCTCTTGAAAGCGTTCTGAATTTCTCTTGAAAGCATTCTCTTGAAAGTGTGGTAGAATCCTATCTTCTTATACTTTCAAAGAAGAAACAAAACATTTATAACATATCTCAGAGAATATGCCAATGGACCTGCAAGGGTACACATTTCTCAACTTGGGAAACACTTACTTAATGATAGTAAAGTCTCATTCTCTGAAAATATCTTCCTGCTATAAATTACCATTGTAAAACATTTGTTCACAGTAATTATATAATAGAATATCAACATGAGACGCCTGACCTTGGATCCCAAAAGCTAATAAAAATATAATAAATCCCAAGTATCCTGACGCCTAAATCAAGATCCAGGGATCACCAAAAGTTTGCAAAGTAAGTTCTGCCAGCATTAGCCCATCACTCAACCTGAGGGTGTAGAAGAGTTGACATGGAGGAAAACAGGCAAGAAAATTGCTTCGGAGACAATTGTGAAAATGGTGGCAATTATCCTTTCTCCTTTTCTTTCCCCAAGTTGGCAAGGAGGAGGGTGTCTCCCCTGCACCTTAAGGCAAATAAAAATACTTAAAGACTTGCCTGTGTGTTCTCAGACATTGGAGACACAGAGTCCAGTGTTGTCACAAGCCTGAGAAGATGCAGCTGACAGAAAAGAAGAGAGATGAATGCACTGGGCGGGGCACGCATTTCTACTGGTGGCAGAGGCAACAACACAGGTTTTCCTTGGGATTAGGTATGGATACAATGGAAGGGAGACAACCCTGGGGTTGTCTTTTAAAGGATTTGTATCCAAGAGGATGTCTGGGGTGGAGAATTCCAATAAAGAGCTGGGCTACATGAAGCCCAGGCTACCTAAATCTATGGGAAACCACAGCTGGAAGACCCCACAGGAGGCTCTGTGGAAGACCAACAAATAATGCCACGCTGGGGAACCAAGCTATGGAATCTGCCCCAGCTAGAGGGCAGCAAGACATACCCTACCTGTGCCGTCCAGGTCCTAGGAAAGAACCTCCCCCTTCTTCCCTCCTCCTGGGTCCAGCACTGCAGGGGCCAAGAGCTGCAGCTCAGAAATGTGAGGAGGGGTGGAGCTGGACCCAGTGAAGAAACCCACTACCCATCCCCACCTCCCCACCCCACCCTCTGTTCTGGGCTCCGGGCCTGAAGCAGCCCAAGCTGAGGGAGGAGAAAAGTTTTAAACATGAATGGAATTCGGGGTTTTAAAATTACTCAGAATGGGAATTATGTGTTTAATAAAAGGGATTGGGTTCTTTATTTTTATGAGAGTGACAGAAAAGAGCCATGTGAGATGAGAGCGAGGGGTAGATTAAGAACTTTTCCACAGAATAAGTTTAATGGAAAGTGGTGTAAAAGAATACGGTGGGTTTCAGCCTACACTCCATTGAGCCCAGTCTGTTCAGTTGACAGGATAATTTTCTTGAGTTATTGTTGTTCATTTAAGTTTTTTTTTTAAATTAACTTGAGGATAGTTTTTGTGCACAGAAGAGACCACACAGAAGTTTATTTACTTTCTAAAATTAATATTAGATACATTACAGTTACAAAGTTAAAACCCTAGTTCTTCCCTATGCTTTTAAATTCTGCTTATAAATGGTATTATTCTCTTAGCAAATTTTAACAGCTGCTTCTAAAGTTCTTTTCATTAATGCTTGGTCTCGATTATAAACTTAACTAATTTAATTCCTTCAAATATTTTAGACCGCATATTTCAATTTGACATGTTTGATTTCCTTCTTAAGTGCTTTAATTGTCTAACTTAACAAACGATTCTTTATAAATCTAATAAGCAAACATAAATATAATGAACTTTGAGTCCTCTTAAATGTCCCAATAGAGGATATATACTTGGAAAGATTTAAAACTAAACTCACAAGAGTACATTAAATATCTAACACATTTTAATTTTCAGTTATTGGGCTGTCACTCTAATTGGTCAGATTTTCCTAAACATGAAAAAAGTCCTAAAATACCAAATATTAAAACCCTGGTATTCCTTTTCCTGCACACTTAAAGGCTGAAATTCTAACTCTCCTTGGGGTTATGAGATGCTTACCACTAAGGAAGATATTTACCACTTCAAGTAAATATCTGATGTGAATTTTGACAGGCGATTTCTGATGAGTGTGAGATGCATTCAGGACAACTGTTTCAGCCAATTAAGGGCGCTATTATATTATGCCGCATATAACATGGGTTGCTTTCTCAGCCTGTCTGGGGTTGCAAAAAGAAAAACTTCAGCCAGGATGCTGACTGCGTTTTGTCAGCGGCTTTGATGTGATGCATTATCTTGTATTGGTGATTGTTTATGTCAATGACTCTATAACTCAAAGGAGGTTTTCACATGGCACGAGACCTCTCGATTCATATCTCACACATTACCTAGTTCTTTTTTCTACTCACAGACATCTGCAACTTGAACCTAGGTTGATTACCTCATTCGATTTTCTGTTTCCTTGGATCTTAAGTTATGTAGGTGTATTTTCTGTCTACCGCTAAACAACTTTGAACTTGATGGAAGCCTGCATTCTTTCATCATTCTGGACCACCCAACTCTTGCAGGTATTAAAATGATAACCAATTGCATTTTGAATAAAAATGATAGGGGAAAAAAAAGAAAACATGAATGCAGACCTCCATTTCGGACTCTGCTGAAACCAATTCTTGTGTTTTTTTCCATTTAACAGTCAGGAAGTAGGCTGCACAAATATTTCTGTTTTAATAGATGAATACATTCGAATATAAAGAGGCTAGACAACTTATCCCAAAGCATGTAGATAATAAGGGGCAGAATTAAGACCCAAACCCAGTTCTGATTGCAAGTGTGCTATGCATTCTACTGTAACTCCCTGCCTCTTCTTAAAAGTTCAGCAAAGGCAGACTAAAAGAATAAACATTGAGAGAAAGTTTTCCAATATTTTTTGAACTTCATTTAAAAAAATAGAAAAACAGCTTTTTGAAAAGAGTGTGTATTATCCTTGTGAAGTCTTTCGGACCAGTTTCCATTCTTCAGGATCATGTAATGATGATAAATGCTGTAGGAGAAAAATGCCTCTCTTACAAGTCTCATTGATTATCTCTTTCAAGGGGACTCAGTTGGTAATTTGTATAGTCGGGAGCACTGGCATTTTTCTTTGTTACATTTCAAACCTTGTAGAAACTTCTCAAAGCAGAGTCACAGAGGCTTCTGCTAGAAATCCATCCCATGCCACAAGTTGGTGTTGAATGCCACTGCCCCCACTAGGATGGAACAAAAACCTGTAAGGCAAAGTGTCCTATCATAGATCTGATTTTCAGATCTCCCTCACCTTTTTTTTTTTTAAAGCAGGGGGAACTGTTTATTCATACTAGATCTTATGTAGGAAGCTGATATTTAAAGAGATGAAACCAGGGATGCTCTAGTTTAAATACAAATTAGAGATCTGAATTCTTTGCCCCTCTACCCTTCCACGAGGGCCCTTAAACGCCTCAGCACCCGTAATGGTTCATAGAGAACAGTTTCAATACTATTCTCACGGAAAGCGCATGACAGTCTAAGCGCAGCAGTCCTCTAAAAAAAAGAGCCTACAGAGGACACTTCTTAGAAGATTTCTCTCTTGGCCCCAAGGAGGAAGGAACTTGAACACAGTATCTACAGAGGCAGATGTCATTCTGACCACCTCATTACCAGCTAATATGAGAAACAATGACATTACTGTTCCAGCCATACAGAAGCCTCAAGTGATGTTTGCCAGATGCATGCCATCTCCATCATTTTGTCTAAGGCAAATAGATACATGTACATTTGTCAGAGAGTAATTAGTAAGTAAGGCTGCTAGAGCCAGTTCTCTGTGGGAGACATTCTGCCCCCCCCCCGCCCCCCGTTTAATCTCATCCCAAATATGGTCTTTGCAAGTTAGGGGAGTTTATCAAAATCAAGCTTTTCCAGGAAAGGGGGTGAGTCCAGCGATGCCCTATTTCTGCTTTTCCCACCAAATCTTCTTAATGGGCTCCTGGGCATCAGACAGAGAAATAATGAAACAGGAGGAAAATGTGTTCAGGCCAAACTAGTCAGCTCACGTTGGCCTTCTGGATACCCAGAGTCTGCAATGCTCCAATGCTCCATCCGTGTGTAATTTATATTACAGTTATTGATTGCTTCTGCTACCTCAGAATTATGGAAACAGACTTGGAAGTCATCAAGAAAGAAGGTAGAGGCTATTATTATAGTGCTTCTGCTCTCCAATAGCTTGTGGTTTTCCTTTCACATAAACTTGGGAGTTGAAATGCAAGGCCAAGTGGGAATCATAGCCATAAAAAACACGGGCATCTATTTTATTCCCTCAAACAATTTTGAAGAGTTTTGACTATATTATCCACCCCCAAGCCCCTCCCCCCACAAATTTTAACCCCAAATCCCCTTAAAGATTAACAAGCTGACAAACTTTGCTAATGTCAGGGAGAGGAAAACAGCTCCCTGCTAGCTGCTGGAAATGGACTCCAGACTTCCTCTTTCTTCAGCTGAGGACACTATGTAACTGTTCAAAAATGCGAAGGTTTCTTAAAGCATGATGACTATTACAGGACTGAGAGACAGGCTTCTCCTGGAGCCAGGTAGCAGCACTCAGCCAATGAATCAGACCCCAAACTGGCCTGATGCTCAACAAGGAGATGATTTATAATGGGATACAGGGGCAGCCGGCAGATACAGCTCAGAGGTTGGATAATCCGGACCAGCTGGGTATAGACGGAGACATTTCTCCCTACCCCACCACCCCAATGTCATATGCTCCCTGCAGAACATGGGAGAGCAGGACTTTGAGACGGCAGCTTTCAGATATTCAGTGCACAAAGATGCAGGCTTATCAAGAGCTGGTTTCACTATGTCTTTCTAAATCCAATGTCAGTCCAGAGGAAATATCCCAGCAGGGTTTAGGTTCAGTGGAAATCTGGAAATTGTAAGAAAGTCATAGTAAATATAAAGATTGTTACCTCCTGTGTGTGTGTGTGTGTGTGTGTGTGTGTTAGGGGGAGAAGTGGCTGAGTTCACAGAAAGAGCATCATTTATATTTATCTCAAAAAGTTATTTCTACAGCATACAGTACACTTTGGGCCACAACAATTGTATTATTTTTGGTTCTGCAGATATACAATAATGTCTTGTATTTACCTATCATAAATATACAAGGTCTTCACTAGCATAGCAATATAACAAATGGCATGTAATATTATTACTCCAATAAGCAAATACATTTAAATAATATGCAAAGGTTATTCTAAAACATATGAAGCCTCTAGACATAAATTAGAATATGAAAGACAACGTTCACGAAATGGTAAAATACACATATTTTTAGAAACATTTCTAGACCGATTTCCATAGGAAATAAATATTACGAAATTTTATTGGGATCTTCCTTTCAGCACTTTAACTGGAACTAAACTCATAAACTGATTAAAAATGGGTCCAGCAATTGTAGCCTGTCATCTCCACCATGTTTCCTTGTTCTCTACTCTCTGCTACCCTCCCCCTCTCTCCTTTCCTGTTTACTACAAGTTCCATGGCAGAAAACTTCCTTTCCTAAACTATACTACAATTTCTATCACAGTCCTACTCTATCCTTTGAGAAAATCTCTCTAAACTTGTTTTTCTTGATTTTTATGATATTATCAGTTAAAATCTAAATTAAACTTTTACAATTAAAATTATATTATAAAGTTCATAAGGAGGGTGGGCAGCTAATTCTATAAAGGGACTTATCTAGTAAATTCTTTTGCAGAGAAAATGAGGACTAGGCAGGGCTGAGATCTCTCTCTTATAACATTGAATGCTTGAAGACATTGGAGAAATCTGTAAAGAATTTTGAGAAGAAAATTTAGTAACCTCCAAATTCCTGGACAAAATGTTATTCATGTGTGAAGATAATGGAAAGAGTTTCCAGATATGCAAAAACTCAAAGTATTCAACCCACATATCTATTCAGAAAAATGTTACCCAAAGCCGAACCCAAATGTAATCAGAAACTGTAACAATTTTTAAAAACTCAGACTCTATAATGAAGAAGTAGAATAAAAGACTAGAGGTAAAATTTGAAATTGTTTAAATATATAATTAAGTCAATAAATTTAAAAGAAAGTTGTAAAGCACTATGAAAATTTCATAAGTAATTTTGAAAGACTAAAAGTCTTAAAAATGAGTAAAACAATAATAACCACCTTCTAAAATCTCATAAACAAAATAGAAAGTGGAAAAAGAAGGAATTTTCTTCTCTGAACTGAAGGGAATCAGTAGATATTATTTCTTAAGGTTGATAAGTAAAGAGCTAAAGGATACAATTTTAAAAAGAAATCAAAATTAAACTGTAATTGAATTAAAAACAGGATTTATAATTCCCTAGAGAAAATAAAGAAATTCACATAACCCATATAACGAAAGATAGGGAAAGAAAACCAATATACAAGCATATAGAAGAAAGAATAAAGCAAGATGGCATGTGGACAATAAATGTAAATTGGAAACTAGTTAAACATAAAAAGACAATTGTCTTTTTATGTTTAACATAAAACATACAACCCAGCAGCTTGTAGTATAAAATAGAAGTTAACTGTGTTCTGTTTACAAGAACTCACTGAAAGCAAAGGAAGCTAGAAAAGGATATAAAAGCCTATCAGACAAATTCAAGCTAAAAGAAACCAGGTACCACAATATTAATATCACAAAACATAGTATTCAGAATATTAATAGTTAAAAGATAGTAATTGGAAAGAATTCCAAGCCAGAAAATATTGTTTCGGTTGCAACTCTACACTGGGCTCAGTTCCCAATGAAAATGACCAAATCAATGTATTAGAGAAAGTTCTATATCATGGCCAGAACTTACAGAGGGATGTCAGGCACCTAACATTTAGAGAAGCACAGCAATAAATGGTGAGAGCAAGGGCAAACAGAGGGAGGTGTGGTGAGGACTCCCCAACAAGGGAGAATGATCAGACAAGGAGGTGTGGAATTCCTGCTGCAACTGTGTGTAAATGGTATATTAAAAATAACAGAGCTTCCCTGGTGGCGCAGTGGTTGAGGGTCCGCCTGCCGATGCAGGGCACGCGGGTTCATGCCCTGGTCTGGGAGGATCCCACATGCCGCGGAGCGGCTGGGCCCGTGAGCCATGGCCGCTGAGCCTGCGTGTCTGGAGCCTGTGCTCTGCAACGGGAGAGGCCACAGCGGTGAGAGGCCCGCGTACCACAAAAAAAAAAAAAAAAAACCACCACACACTGGGAAAAATGAAACCAATGGAGAATAACTGCTAATCAAAAAGAATTATTTTACACATTACTAAGGTCAGAAGGCAGCAGAACATCTTTAAAGTTCTGAGAAAAATAACCCCCTCAGAATTCTATATTTTTAAAATATCCTTTAAAAATGAGGGTGAAATAAAGACAAATGAAAACTAAGGGAATTTGTTACAAAAGACCTGAACTACAAGATGGACTAAATTATGCTCTTTGGGTTGAAGAGAAATGATACCAGATGCTAAACTGCATGTAGAGGAAGGTAAAAAGAGCACCAGTAATAGTAAGTATGTGGGAAAATAAAAGACAACTGACTATAATTATGTAGAGGTAAAATATATGTCAGTAGCACAGAAGAAAGGGGAAAAATGGAATTATACTGTTGTAAGTTTCTTACACAGTTTATGGTGGTACAGTATTAATTTTAAATAGGCTGTGATGAATTAAGGAAGGACTTTGTAATCCTTAGAGCAAGTACAAAATAACACTAACAACAACAATACAAAAGTATAGCTAAAGAATAAACAAAATGAAATATTAAAAATATTCAGTTGACCCCAAATGACAGGATAAAATGAACATAGAAGAATAAAAAAACAACAGATGGAACAAATAGGAAAAAAAAAACATTTAATAAGATTCAGATTAAACCCAGTCATATCAATACCTACATTAAACGTAAATGGACAAAGAAGTCCAAGTAATAGGTAGAAATTATCAGTTTAGATAACAAGCAAGACTCAATTCTGTACTGCCTGCAAGAGATGCATTTTAAGTGTTAAAGAACAGATAGGTTAAACCAAAGGATGGAAGAAAAAAGATTATAATATGCAAACTTTAAGCATATGAGAGCTGGAGTGACTATATTAATGTCAAAGTGGATTTCAGATAGGGAATATTACCAGAGATGTATAGGGACAGTTCATCATGATAAATAACATAAATCATCAGGTTGACTTTCTAATCCCGGATGCATATAAATCTAGTAACAGTTTTAATGTAGATTATGTCTCAATAAAGATGCTAAAAATACACGAAAAAAACCTATATAATAAAATTAAAAGGAAGATAACACAAATATACAATTACAGTTAGAAATTTTAATATTCTCTGCACAGGTATTAAACTTCTCAGCAGTGGATAAGCTAATTAGACAAAAAATCAGCAAGGATGAAGAAGACTGGAAAAGCTTGTTCTAATTGACAATTTAAAAGTACTATATGCGGGCTTCCCTGGTGGCGCAGTGGTTGAGAGTCCGCCTGCCGATGCAGGGGACGCAGGTTCGTTCCCCCGTCCGGGAAGATCCAGATGCTGGATGCCCGTGAGCCATGGCCGCTGAGCCTGCGCGTCCGGAGCCTGTGCCCCGCAATGGGAGAAGCCACAACAGTGAGAGGTCCGCATAACGCAAAAAAAAAAAAAAAAAAAAAGTACTATATGCAACAACTGTTGATTGTACTCTTTTCAAATGCATATAGGATGCTTATGAAGATAAGCCATATGCTAGGCCATGAAATAAATCTCAATAAGTTTTAAAAGATTATAATCTTACAAATAACATTTTATGATCCAAGTGGAATTAAATTAGAATTGGTAACAATTAGGTACCCAAGGAAAGTTTCAAAATATTTAGAAATTAAACACACACACTTTTAAGTAATTCATGTGTCACAGAAGAAATCACAAGAGAAATTAGAAAACATTTCAAAGTAAATTACATTACAAACATGACATATCAGTTTGTGGGATGCAGTTAAAGCAGTGTTTAAAGAGAAATTTATAGATTTAAATTTTTATATTGGAAGAGAATCAAGATCTAAAACCATGAATCTAGTTCTATCATAAAAAACTATGAAAAGGAGAACAAATTATACCCTAAATAAGTTGTAAGAATAAAATAATTAAGACAAAAATCAATAAAATAGAAAAAATACAGAAAATCAACAAACACTTGGTTCTTTGAAAAGATTAAATAATATTAATATAGCCTCTGAGAAGACTAATCAGGAAAAAGTAGAGAAGACACAAATAATATCAGAAATGACAGAGGTGATATTGTTACAGAACCTATGGATATTAAAAAGGATATTATGGGGGAAATTATGAACAACTTTATGCCAGTATAAATGATGACTTAAATGAAATAGACCCATTCTTTTAAATACACAATTTACCAAAACTGACTCAGGAAGAAATAGAAAATCTGAATAGTTTTAACTCTATTAAAGATATTTAATTAATAATCAAAGACCTTCCCCCCAAAAGAAACTCCATTTGTATCAAACATTTAAGGAAAATGTAATACCAATCTTACATGAACTCTTAAAAAATAGAGGAGGAAGGAATGCTTCCTAATTCATTTTATGAGGCCAGCATAATGCAAATACTAAAGCCAGACAAAAGTATTATTAGAAAATAAAAATGCTGAACAATACCACTTATGAACATGAAATAAAAATCTTTAATATTAGCTAATAAAATCAGCAATATATGAAAAGGATAATACCGTATGGGTTCACTGTAGGAATGCATAGCCAGTTTAACACTTGAAAATCAATCAATGCAATTAATCATATTAACAGAATAAAGGGAAAAAGCTATCAGGTCATCTCAGTAGACATAAAATAAATTTGTCAAAACACCCATATGTGATTCTTTTTAAGTGCAGCAAACTAGAAATAGATGGAAGCTTCTTAATATGATAAAGAATATTTTTGAAAAACCTACAGCTACTATCATACTCAATGGTGACACTTTGAACGCTTTCTGCCAAAGATCAGGGATAAGGCAAGGATATCCAACTCATCACTTCTACTCAACATCATATTGGAGGTTTTAACCAGTGCCATAAGGCAAGAAAAATAAAAGGCATACATATTGAATACAAAGAAGTAAAGTTGTCTTTATTCACAAATGAATTTATTGTCTATGTAGAAAATCCTAAAAAAAGGCAACTGCTACAATTGATAAGTAGCAAGGTCACAGGAAACAAAGTCAATATACTAAAATAAATTATATTTCTACTTACCAGCAACAAAAAATTTGGAAAATAAAATTAAAACATACCATTTATAATTGCCCTAAAATAGAAAGTATTTAGAGGTGTCTTTAACAAAATTCATGCAAAACTTGTATACTTAAAATGAGAAGCAATGTTGAAAAATTGAGAGACATTAAAGAAGACCTAAATAATGGGCAGTTATGACTTATTCATTGGTTTGGAAATATCAATATTGTTAAGAAGTTCATTTCCCTCAAAATTATCCATAGATTCATCACAGTGACAATCAGAATCACAGCAGGCTTTTGTGTGTGTGTGTAGAAGTTGACAGGTGATTCTAAAATTTAATGGAATGAAAAAGACCTTTAATAACCCAAACAAGTCTGAAACAGAAAAAGAGTTGGAGGACTTAAAGTTCCTGATTTTGAAATGTATTATAAAGTGATAATATTAAAACAGTGTGGTGTTGCTGTAAAAAAGGATAACTAGATCCGTGGAACAGAATAGAGTCCAGAAATAGACACTCACGCAGTCAATTGTTTATGACAAGGTACCAAATAATTTCAGTGGCGATAAAAGATCTTTTTAGCAAAGAATGCTGGAATAACTGGCTATTCCTGTGGGGAAAAAATGAACTTTCACATTTTCTTCATACTGTACACACAAGTTAGTTTAAAATGGATCATAGACTTAAAACATTAAAGGCAAAACTCTAAAGGTTCTAGCAGAAAATGTAGAATGTCTTTATGACTTTTGGGGGTAAGCAAAGATTTCTTTAAGAAGATGTAGAAAACATTAGCCATAAATAATTTATAATATGAATTCAGTGAAATTAAATCTGCTCATAAAAAGACACCATCAAGGAAAGCCAGAGACTAGGAGAAAATATTCACAATACTTTCATATCACAAAGACATATATAGAATTATTAATTGTTAATAATAAGACACTCAAACTTAAAAATGGGCAAAAGCCATGAAGAAAACTTCACAAAAGAAGACATATAAGATTATCAGGAAAATACAAATTAAACCTGCAGTGGGATACCACTTTATATCCACTAGAATAGTTAATATTAAAATGAATGTCAACCACGTATGTTGGTGAAGTAGTGAAGCAACTGAAACTCTGATGCTTACTGGTGGGGGTGTAAAATGGTAAAACTAATTCAGAAAATGTGTTTTAAGTCATAATCTAACCTGTGACCCAGCAATCTGGCTCTGAGGTATTTACCCAAGAGATGTCAAAACATACGTCCACAAAAAGACTCTACCAGGTCAAGGAACTCTTCCTGCATCTGCTGTTAGTGTTGGTGGCTGATGGCTCACAGCTGCTCCCTCTCAAGAGAACTGTCCTCAGCTGACAGGTGCCGCCTCATTCAAGAAGTTATACCCTCACCTTCAGAAGGGGTCAGCACGACAGATGACTGATACAGCGTAGAGAAGGCAGCCCCCCTCGCCTCAAGGGTAATCCAAGACTTGACCTAGGACCTCATCCTTACTCTGCTGCTTCCCTCCCTATAGGTTTCTCCTGAGAGCACTCCTGAAATAAATTATCTCCACCAGAATCCAGGTATCAGGCTCTGCTTCCAGGACCTAACCTGGAGTAAGGGGTCCCAACTCTGAAAATTTCTTGTACAAGAATGTTTATAGAAGTTTTATTTGTATAAACCCAAAACTGGTAGAGGAAAGACCCACAAACGTCCATTACTGCAGACTGGATAAACTGTGGTATATCTTAGAATTGAATTGAGTTCTACAGAGTAGAATAGGGTAGAATTGAATTGGATTGGATTGAATTGAATTGAATTCCACTCACAGAAATGAATACCACTCAGCCATCAAAATGAATGAACTGCTGATACACACAACAGCATGAATGATTCTCAGAGACAAAAACACTGCAACAAATCAGTGTTTCATAGGACATAAGGTTAGTCCACAGCTGGGAAATGTATCAATTTAATGCCCCCAAAAGAAAAGCTTTTGTGATCATCTCAATAGTTTCCATGTATATTCGTGATTAAAAATGCACTGGTAAAATAAGAATAGGTGATACTGAATTCTTCTCTCTTCTTCCTTCCTGATGAATATATATATGTGTATATAATGTGTATGTTCCATTAATTGTATTTGTGGTCTGGCTAAGTTTTCAACTTTTTCTTTTTTATTGAAGTATAGTTGATTTACAATGTTGTGTTAGTTTCAGGTGTACAGCACAGTGATTCATTTATATATGTGTGTTCTTTTTCAGATTCTTTTCCCTTATAGGTTACTACAAAATATTTATAGTTCCCTGTGCTATGCAGTAGGTCCTTGTTGGTTATCTATTTTATATACAGTAGTGTATATATGTTAATCCCAGCCTCCTAATTTATCCCTCTCCCATTCCTTTCCCCTTTGGTAACCATAAGTTTGTTATCTATGTTTCAACTTTTTCTTGAGTAAATTTTCATAATGTATGTTTTTTTCCACACATCTGTTTCATTGTGCTTTAGTTTTTCTTCAGTATGAGTGTTCCACTCATAGTCTTTCAGTATATTATCCATTTGATTTGATTTTAATATTTAAAATCTTTTCTATATTTATTCCTATGGTTACTTCCTCTTTCTTACTAGTAATTCTATTTCTCTTTTTTTGGTTTTTGATTAGAATAAGCAGAGCTTTACCAATTTTATTTACTTTTTTAAAGAACCAGCCTTAAATTATTGATTTTATTTCCCTTTTAAAAAATTATTTTTCTGATTTTATATTTATTAATTTCTTTCTCCTGCATTTTGTAGTTTCAGTGCCCAATTTCCATCTTATTGACTCGATCATTTAATTGAGTTTTCCTTATTCTTTTTTTGAAATGAAAGCATTTAATCTATAATTTGCCTTTGACTATGGTTTTGACTAAATTCTGAGGTTTTATGTGTAATGTTTTTGCTTAAATGTTTTGTCGTTGAATTCTTATTATCCTCTCTGCACAATATTTGTAGAACAATGTTAGTTTCTTTTCCCCCCCATTTCTAAGTATTTAAGATTTTGTTTCTGTTGTTTTAAGTTTTGTCAATTTCTAGTTTTAGTGCATTGTAACCACATAAGATAGCCTATACATTCTTTCCTTTTAGAAATCTTTGAAGGTTTTTTGTATCGTAGATTATGATCAATTTTTAAATTTCCCCTGGGGCTTTGTAAAGAATATGTATTCTCTGTTGGATAAAAAGTTTGACATATCTAGTAAATCAACCTTATTTCTTTTATTATCCAATTATGCATGTTATGTCTACTTGACCAAATGTGGTGTGTTAAAATCATCAACATTCATATTTCTGTTAATGCTGTCTGCACTTACAAGAATTTTTACTTTGTATATTGTGAAGACAGTTCATTTGATGGATAAAGTTTCGTGCAATTATATCTTTATTGAGGTTAGTAATTATTATCAAACTGAAATGAATTATTTCCCCTTTGACACATTTTACCCGGTATTTAATGCTAATGGTAATGTTGTCACTTTGTTTTCTTTCTTGCTTAAAGTTACCTAATATATAATATATATAAACATACATATTATATTACCATTAGCATTAAATATTTTTATATATACACATATATGTACATATGTGTATAATTTTTTGTGTGACGCTTTGTTTTGGGTATGTGTTTCTTACATTCATCACATAGCTGAAATTCTGAAAGTATGCTTGTGATTTAAAAAATGTTTTGAAATAATTTTAGATTAACAGAGGATTTCAAAGAGGTTACAGAGAGTTCCTGCGCAATCTTCACCCAGCTTCCCGTAATCTTACCATCTTACGTAACCATGGGTGATACAAGACTATTAACTAAATTAATACTTCATCAGAGTTTCACCAGTTCTTCCACTAATGTTCTTTTCCTGTTTCTGGCTCTTATCCAGGATACTTCATTACACTTAGTTGTCATGTTTCCTTGGTCTCCCCAAATCTGTGACCGTTTCTTCATCTTTCCTTGTTTTTCATGTCAGCACTTTTGAAGAGTATTCTTCAGGTATTTTGTAGAATATCCCTCAATTTAGGTTTGTCTCATGTTTTCTGATGATTCCACTGGGGTTATACATTTTGGGGGGATAGTATTACAGAGAAAGTATCTACTCGTTACATGCTATCAAGAAGTACATGGCATCAACATGACATCGTTGGTGATACTATACTTGGTAACTTGCTGAAGATGGTGTCTGCCAAGTTCTGCCCTATAAATCATTATTTTCCCATTCTATTTGCTATTTATCAGAAGGAGTCACTAAATCCAGCTTAATTTCAAGGGAGAAGGAAATGAAGTTTCATCTCCTGGAGGGAGGAGTCCTAGATCATTTGCAGACATATGTTAAAGCCACCACAGTAATTAATAAATACAGTGGGAAAACTTGGAGGTTATGCAAATATCTTGTTTAAAAAAATGTCCTTAAAGTTTCACCCACTAATTTTATTATTCATCAGTGGATCTTGCCTCCAGCAGTTATTACTGTGGTATTCTAATGGTGATATTTTAATTCCCTCATTCCTTCTACATTTATTAAATGGAATTCTTCTGTAAGAAATATTTGTTCCTTCTCCTCTACTTGTTCATTTATTCAGTTGACCCTTTATATGAGTGTGGACTTGTGGATATTTATTTCATTCTTGGGCCTGTAATCCAACACTTAATGCTATCATCTATTTTGTTATTCCTCTTGTTCCACCTTGGCCATTGGGATCTCTTTTGGGTTAATTCTTACGTCTTTTTGACCTGCCTTTATCTACCTATCTATTATCTATCTATCCATTTATCTATCTTTTGATCTATCTATCCTTTCATTTATCTATGTACCTACCTACCTATCTGTCCGTTCATTTATCTATCTATCTATCTATTCATCCATCCATCCATCCATCCCTTTGTCTGTTTTCACTTCACTGCTTTCTGGCACTACATCACCCTCCAGGCTCATCTTGTATTTCCTCTGGTTCAGCCTTAGAATCAGCCCCCCACCTCCGACTTCTGTAATCGTAGGAAGATGCAGATCAAGACTGAAATCAGCTATTGTTCCAGCAGTTTTGAAGTGCTCCCTTAGGTACAGCCGTTCCTTCTGAAAACCCCAATAAATACCAGGGAGCTAAATCTGCCACTGTTGACATCATCCAGCTGAATTTACACAGACTGGAGCTGATAACCATGGCTAAAATTAGGGTAGTTGTAACTGACATTGCTGATGTCAGGCGGAGGCAGTAAGTGCCCCTTAATCTGAGGACTTGGTGGAAAGCTGGCTGGTATTTTGGTCTCATTACAACAGCTGAGTCAACATCAGTGCAAAACACTGGTTGGAAAGTGGTGGTGAGGCAGGCACTTCTAAGCCCAGGTAGACACAATAGAGACAGGGCACTTCAGGGAGTCGGCCAGGATGGCCGTGTTCGTATGTGTGAGCCTGTGTGTGGCCCCCAGCACTGCCAAGCTCCACCAGCGGCTGAGCCACCCTTACACTCTCCTGTAGGTCATCTTTGCCCATCCGCCAGCTCCCAGCATGCTGGTCCTGACCCCAAAACTCAGGATGCACTATGAATTCTGGGTTTGAAAGGGAGAGTGATGCTGGTAGGAGGTTTTGACGAGGCTGCTCCTTATATGCCGCAGGGTCTTTGTAGAGTGGGAGTGAGTGGGTAAATTTCATCATGCACACAATGGAACTTCCGATCCACAGCCTCAAGACGCGCAGGTCCTTCTCAGCTCCTCCAGTCTGGGGAGCTCAGGGCACCCAAATCTCAGCTTCCTCAAAGCACAGCTGGAAGCTTTTACTGCATTTGTTTACGACCCTGGTGTGTGCCCCCACAGGAGACTGCTTTGTTGTCAGAAAGTCTGGATTTGGGTCCTGGAGCTTCCTCTATGAGGTGTGGACACATTCTTCCATTTCTTCAACTATACAACAGCATTACCCTGGTCCTGCCTCCATAAAGGGGTGCTCGGAGGCTCGCGTGGTAAACAACATGCCCATGTGTGGAAAGTGGCATTGCCATCCACCCGCCCACCACTGTGTGACAGGGTGATGCACCAGTTTAGGAAGCAGCTTCTGGACTCAGGTCACTAGGATGAGAATCCCAGTGTTGACCCTCAGCAGGTGTGAACTTGGAAGGCTGCTTAATCACTGGTTCTCCGTTCCCTGGGAAAGGGACGCTGCCAGTCCTTGCCCTAAAGCTGTGTTGCAAAGTTAATGCATGTACAGCATATTTCTCTGTGCCTGGCGTAGAGCAAGCATAAACAGGCCCTATTGGGGCTGTTATCCAGCCCTGTAGGGTTCCCGCATCTATTGAACCACTTGAACTTTCAGAACGGTCTTATTCCTGGATCTTTCCAGACAAATTGGAAGAAAGCCACAAAACCACTCTCTGTCCCCCTATGAAATGTGTATCTTCATGGATTCCACCTTATTTTCCGTTCCATGCAGGCATCCCACAGCTTGTTTGTAATCACAGATAGTAGTGTTTTAAAACTGAAAGGGGTATTTAAGCTCCTTCAGTCCAAATCCATCCTTTTGTAGAGAAGGAAATTGAGTTAGAAAGTTCAGACAACTTGACATAGAACAAAATTAATGCTGGAGCCAGGCCTTCTCACCCCGAGGCCAGTGTTCCTTCCACTAAACCTTGACATGTCCCTGTAAATTCACAGGATTATAATGCCCCTTAATTTAGAAAAGACTAGCCTGAAGATTCTTCTCATAACTTGTGGAAAGTCCCTAAGAGGAACTTCTCTGAGAATTCCCCGAGAACTTTGGTTCTTATTTCCTCATGAGTTGGTTTCATCCACGAATGGACTTCCTGCCTTGCATCACACTGACCTTCTTTCAGGCTGCGCTGACTGCTTCAGGTTCATTTCTTTTTCAAATTCAGTTTTCTTTCTGACTCCAATTCAATTTCCAAGTTCAAAAATGAGGTCCCAGTTCCTGCATTTTCTCTTGCTGATTCCTTTCTTCTGTCTTTTAAAGCAGGCATTAAGAAATACAAAAACAAATTCTTCCCATTTTCTCATGCAGAGCAATTCAACTCTCAAACTCAGTTCTGGGCCACCTCCCTTTGCCACTAAATCTTAGAAATTACAAGTGGTAACTTGTAAGGACTTGTATTAAGCTTGTTGACCAGGAAATCCTCCTCACTGTGTTGCGCAAAGTGGCTGCTGTGGACCCCTCAATCACAGATATCTCCTTAGCAGTTCCAGCTGAAGAGTTTCTTTTTTAAAAAATTCTTATTGGAGTATAGTTGATTCAAAATGTTGTGTTCGTTTCTGCTGTACAACAAACTGAACCAGTTATACATATACATATATCCACTCTCTTAAATATTCTTTTCCCATATAGGTCATTACAGAGTATTGAGCAGAGTTCCCTGTGCTATACAGTAGGTCCTTATTAGCTATTTTATATACAGTAGTGTGTATATGTCAATCCCAATCTCCCAATTTATCCCTTCCCCCCCTTGTTAACCGTAAGTTTGTTTTCTACATCTGTGACTCTATTTCTGTTTTGTAAATATGTTCATTTGTACCATATTTTTACATTCCACATATGATATTTGTCTTTCTCTGTCTGACTTACTTGACTCAGTATGACAATCTCTAGGTCCATCCGTGTCCCTGGAAATGGCACTGTTTCATTCTTTTTTGTGGCTAAGTAGTATTCTGTTGTATATATGTACCACATCTTCTTTATCCATTCATCTGTTGATGGACATTCAGGTTGCTTCCATGTGCTGGCTATTGTGAATAGTGCTGCAATGAACATTGGGGTACATGTGTCTTTTCGAATTGTGGTTTTCTCCAGGTATATGCCCAGGAGTGGGATTGCTGGGTCATATGATAGTTCTATTTTTAGTTTTTTAAGGAACCTCCATACTGTTCTCCATAGTTGCACCAATTTACATTCCCGCCAACAGTGTAGGAGGGCTCCCTTTTCTCCACACCCTTTCTAACATTTATTGTTTGTAGATTTTTTGATGATGGAAGAGTTTCTTAATAGTTCTGGCAGAAAAGCACCAGGGAAGACTCTAATTGTCCTGACTTGGGACAAATGTTTACTCGTAGATGAGAATTTATGGCCAGTGGTGGGGTTTACGCTACCTAGATCTGTGATGGTGGTACTGTGGTGGAAGATAAGTCATCCTAGCCATGAGAAAAGTGTTCTCGGCGGGGCAGAGGACTTCTGATACTGGGGCTGGTGTGCTAAACAAACACTAACAATGTCCACCTCAGGCAGCATTCAGGCAAGAAGGCCCTTGGCCTGGACCATTCTCCACACTGATGCTCAGTTAATCTTCCTGGCTCACTGCTATTCTGAATTTCTCCCATATTTAACATCTTTCAAAGACCTCCCATTGCTTGATGAATAAAGCTGTGTTAGAGATAGTTCAGGGAAAGCACTCAAGGTCATCTATGACCTATCCTTAGTTTACCTTTAATTTTGAATTCCATGTTGATGCCTTCCCTCTTTATAAAGACACCCTTTGGGAAAGAGAGTCTAGTTGCTGTCCCACAAACACCCTTTCTGTGGCCCTGCACCTGGGGCATTATGCACCACTGAAGTGCCTGCCCCCCTTCATCTATAAAATCCCGACCATCTACAAGGCACTTTCTAACGCCCTCTCTTGTGAGACCTCTCATGACCATCTACTTCCCACCATCCAGGATAATAACAGACAGGAAATGGGCAGTGGGAGACCATGGCTGTGGACAGAGCCTCCTGCTGTCGGCAGAGAAGATGCCTGCTTGGGGGTGCATCATTGTTACATTTAAAAACCATGAGTCACTTTCACTGTCTGCACCCCAGTTACTCTTTAGCAAAATAAGTGTTGGACTGGATGTAAGGTCCCACCTAACTCCAAAATTCGATAGAAGAGCCTATAAAATTGTTTGAACCTGGCAGTTGTATGGCACCTGTGATTGTTATGATGTATAATAAGGAAAATATTTTGGTCTTTGTCCTCATTCTTGGCATAGACTTTTGGAATTTCCTAAGTGATAAAAGAGTGATAAAACTGAGAGGAGTGACTTTTGTTATTCATAGAATAAGACGCTTTCAACCGCACCTGAGGTTTTTTTTTTTTTAACATCCTTATTGGAGTATAATTGCTTTACAGTGGTGTGTTAGTTTCTGCTGTATAACAAAGTGAATCACTTATACATATACATATGTTCCCATATCTCTTCCCTCTTGCATCTCCCTCCCACCCTCCCTATCCCACCCCTCCAGGTGGTCACAAAGCACCGAGCCGATATCCCTGTGCCACGCGGCTGCTTCCCACTAGCTATCTACCTTACGTTTGGTAGTGTATATACGTCCATGCCTCTCTCTCGCTTTGTCCCAGCTTACCCTTCCCCCTCCCCATATCCTCAAGTCCATTCTCTAGTAGGTCTGTATCTTTATTCCCGTCTTACCCCTAGGTTCTTCGTGACATTTTTTTTTCTTAAATTCCATATATATCTGTTAGCATACGGTATTTGTCTTTCTCTTTCTGACGCACCTGAGTTTATATTAATGAGGTGACCTTTGGAAAGCCTGTAAGGATGGGGGCTGGTTGCCAGGGAAACCAACCACGTGATTAGAGGGTTGGAACCTTCAGCCTCCACCCATCACCCCACCCCCAGATTTCAGGGAGGGAGCAGGGCTGGAGGTTGAGCTAATCACTGATGGCCAGTGATTCCATCGGTCATGCCTACCTAATGAAACCTCCATAAAAAGCTAATGTAAGGGATTTGGGGAGCTTCCGGGTTTGGGAACAGGTGGAGGTGCTGGGAGGGTAGTGCACCTGGAGAGGGCGTGGAAGCTCCCGCCCTTCCCCACACACCTCTCCCTGTGCATCCCTCCCATCAGGCTGTTCCTGAGCTGTATTCTTTGATAAGAAACTGGTCATCTAGGAAATGAAACTGCTTTCCTGAGTTCTGTGAGCCATCCTCGCAAATGATCAAACCTGAGGGAGGGGATGGTGGGAACCCTTGGTTTATAGCTGGTTGGTCAGAAGTACAGGAGGCCCGGGACTTGTGACTGGTGTCTGAAGTGGAGCCGGTCTGGTGGGACTGAGCTGCAGGGGAGGAAAAGTAACGTTCCTTCTACCCTTTGGGTTCTTGGCTGAGAACTCCCCTGTAATGGAAGACAGACTAACAGGAGAAAAACAAGCAGAAGTTTAATAACATGTATGCCTCCTGTATATAGAGGAGATACCCAGGAAAACGAGCTCCCCAAAATGGCCCAAGCCATCACCTTAAAGACAAGAGAAGATGTTGGGAGTGGGAAGTCAGTTATGGGAAGTGACCAGATAAAACACAGTAAACAAGGGTAAGGTTACAGATGGAGATTTCCCTTGTACATGTAGATTTCCCTCACTGAAAGGGCAACTTTTACTCTGTTTTCAGAGATTCTCCTGTGTTTGCAGCCTCTCAAAAATAATCATCTCAAAAGAATCCTTACCAGGAGGCATATTTTGGGTTGGCATATTCTATTCTCCTTACCCTGTGGAGTCTGATGCTATCTCCGCATACATAGTATCAGATCGAATTGAATTCTAGGACACCAGCAGAATTAGTCAGTGTGGGAGAAACCCACAGGTTTGGTGACCGGTGTGGGGCTCCAAGGACAAAGGACGACCCTGACTGAAAAATTTCAGTGATCCACCTGTTACCGGACTCTTACTTGCCCTCCTCCCCTCCCCTCCCCCTCCCCTCCCCCTCCCCTCCCCCTCCCCTCCCCTCCCCTCCCCTCCCCTCCCCTCCCCCTCCCCTCCCCTCCCCTCCCCTCCCCCTCCCCTCCCCTCCCCCTCCCCTCCCCCTCCCCCTCCCCCTCCCCTCCCCCTCCCCTCCCCCTCCCCCTCCCCTCCCCTCCCCCTCCCCTCCCCCTCCCCCTCCCCTCCCCCTCCCCTCCCCCTCCCCCTCCCCCTCCCCCTCCCCCTCCCCTACCCTCCCCCTACCCTCCCCCTCCCCCTCCCCTTCCCCTTCCCCCTCCCCTCCCGTCCCCTCCCCCTCCCCTCCCCCTCCCCCCTCCTCCCCTCCTCCCCTCCTCCCCCTCCTCCCCTCCCCCTCCCCTCCCCCTCCCCTCCCCTCCCCTCCCCCTCCCCCTCCCCTCCCCCCTCCTCCCCTCCTCCCCTCCTCCCCTCCTCCCCTCCTCCCCTCCCCCTCCTCCCCCTCCCCCTCCTCCCCCTCCTCCCCCTCCTCCCCTCCTCCCCCTCCTCCCCTCCTCCTCCTCCCCCTCCCCCTCATTACGAAATTCCTGAGCACACCTGGGTGACACCCACCTGGGCAATGGGACCTGTCCCAAATAAGGAAAGGCATCTGCCCTGTCCCACTCCCACCCTACAGAAGGAAGGTATATGTGCCTTGACCCATTAGTAAACAAAGTTTTCACCTCCAGCCATTGCTTTTGTTTTCTGGCTATAAAAACTGATCAATAGCACATGTTTGGGCTCGACTCTCCCAGACTACTAGGAAGTCTGCTGGCCTGCTGTTCTGGCAGCGACCCTTCCCTCTAATAAATTCTGTCTTCTTTACATTCTGCCTTGTGTCTGGAAATTCTTTTCCAACCCACATTTGGACCACGACAACCGGAAGTGGTGTGGATAGTAAGAGGGGAAAAAAAAGTTTTCCTGTAGTTGGTGTATAGAAGTTTTCCCTTTCAACGCCAATATATAAAATTACTTTGGAAATCACACCCACTCTGAGAAAGACATGGTGTGCCCCAGATGACGGCCATTCCTCTTTCAGGTGTGGTTTTGCACTTTGTTTTCAAGATATAAATATAAACCTACCTCTCTCAATGTTCACTGCCCCCTTAAAAAATGAATGGAAGAGGCAGATTGAATGCCAGCCTCTTCTTGAAGAAGGGGAATAAAATTCCTTTTGATACATGTCTGTTCTCTCCAGTGGAATCAGTCAACCTTTAGAACTGCATGTGTTCATCCATTTACTTTCCTAGGGGGTGGGCTGGTGACACATTCTGCCTAGAAAACAAGAAACAAAGTACATTGGATAATAGTACCAGTTTAGAAATTTGCATACAAGGTGATTTTTAAGTTACGGTTTATTAAGTATTACATACAAATACATTTCCAAGAAACGAACATAATCATCTTCGCTTCCAACACTTCATTTTGCAGCCCCGTTTACTTGGAATGACCTGAATGAACATACTTATACACAAGGAAGGAAGATGGGATCGTCTCAGTCTGAGCATGGGGAAAAAAGTGAGGGAACACGCAGGGTAGATTTCGAGCTGAAGTCTGTGTTTTGTGTTTTGTTCTGTACTCAGATGAATGTCATATTATCTAGTCCCAAGGTATTCCTCCAACTGAAGATGTCATTATACTGTCATCTGCTCTGACAATCATATTAGTAAACATTGGCGCTACGTGGGTCACGCATCTCTCCGGCAAATGCTGATGAGTTTATGAATAGCTACAGTATCACCTCGCCGAGGCTGCTTGTTAATCTACATTTACATACAGATGCCCAGTGGTTGATGGAGCTGAAATGCTGCCCTGAGTAGAGCACACAATGGCCCCCAATCAAACTATGTAGCAGAGACAGCAAGCCACTCTCGAGGTTGGAGGTGGAAGGCAGCTCCTTTATTTTACGAATTCACATCTCTGCAGGCTGCTGATAAGGTCTATGCACTCATATTTTTCTAACAAATGATTCTCCTGAAAAAAGCTTAAGAACACCAAACAAATACAGTTTTTTTTTCATTACGCCGTAGAACATGCTGTGATCTACAAATCAGTCCACCCAACGCATACTGCCTGTGGGGTCTTTGACTAGCAAGGTTACTTACATTCTCAATCTCAGTTTCCATCTATTTACCCATCTATTCATTCCCGCCTCCCTAGTTTGGAAGGTTCTAGAAAAGTAAGAAATCTGTCATCTGTGTTCTTTCTCCATCCCCAGTTCATTCTCCCTGAAAACCTGACCACATTCCTGCAGATGTGCCATGTTCTCCTGTGCTGCAGATTACCATTAAGGTAACCATCTCTGATTTTCTCATGGATGTCACTAGTACCAGCCCGTTTGCATCCCTGCCACAAAAGGTCACAGTCAGCAGCATTAAGCTTTCTATTATCTTAAGAGTCTGTCCTCCTCAGCCTTGTGATTTGTCCAGGGTCACTAACTGGTGTCCCCTTGTTCATAGAGAGTACCTCCTGCCTTCCTCATGCCAACTGTGATTAGAACCCACACTGAAAAACATACAAGCCCTGTGTGAGAGGCCACAAGCATCAGCCACAGGGAGAGAGGTGTAGCTGTGGAGCTAGGAGCATCCAGTCTAGGGCGGGACGCGCTACTTAAGAAGCAAGACAGAGCCTCCGTCACAGGCAATGGCTGTTGTAAGATATGTCAGGCCAGAGGGATAAGCAAAAATGGATGCCAGGGCGTGGATGCCAAGCGTGGGAGTGACAGAGATGCTGATGACTGGAAATGAGTCAAAGCACTTAGGGCTGATGAAAATGATAATGACACTGGATTTACTGAAATCTCACCATGTATCAGGCGCTGTGCTAAGTGCTTGTCATGCATCATCTCGTGTAATCCTCAAAACAGCTCCAAAGGGTATTATTATCACCATTTTAGAGATGAGAAAACTATGGTTCCTAGCTAAGTAACTTGACCACAGGTATACACACACGTACACACACACAGGCAGTAAGTGGCAGAAGCGAGAGTCACACTCGAGCTCTTCGATGCCAGACCTCAGGCCCTTAAACACATCAGTACAGGCTCTCCCAGCCGAGATCAAGAGGAGTGGCAGGAAGAAAGGAACAGAATGATGCTGCAACCCTACTTATCTTGGAAACTTTCACTCTGTGTTTTGCAGCTTAACCTTGTCTACCTGAAAAAATTCATTTCTGCTTAAACCTTTTTTCTTTCTAAGGAGTAAAGGAAGAGATATCAACACCGAACAAAAGTACCATAAGCAATAAGGGCTTTATTCTCTTGTATAACATGTCTAGAGACAGGGCGGTCTGGGGAATTTTAATTCCCTAGCACAGCTGTGTCCTGTTTCCACTATGCCAGCTCAGCATATGGGGCAGTTGCCCCTCAGCTCACAATATGGCTGCAGCACCTCCAGGCATCACACACAAACTAAAGATGTCCACTGAAGAAATGGAGTATTCCTCCCATGCCTCTCTATCTAGCAGAGAGGAAAACTTTTACCAAAAGCTTCTTTGAAGACTTCTTCTTGGGCTTTATGCCCATGGCCATGCCTAAACCAGTTGCTGTCAAGGAGGATGGAATGCCATGGGTAGCTTAGACTGATGGTGATTCACTCTTGGATCTGGACTTACCTTGTCTACCTACATGGGAAAGCAAAGCCCGAAACAAAACTGGGAAGGAAGAGATGTGGTGTTTGGGAGGGTGCATAGGGAAGAGGGTGCCTGAGGAAGCAAAAAATAGTGAAGGCCATGCTGGGATGGGAGGAAATTGTTGGATTACCTTGATTCCTTCCTACTTTCCCCAGTAAGGTTAATTATGCAAATAGAGGATAGACATACACCAGCAATAAAGAACCTCAAAGAATCACAATGGGAATTATACCCACGGCACAGATGGTCTCCACTCTATTTGTTCATTGGATTTATATGGTTGAGAAATCCCTGTGGACCTTTTAAAAACAGGTGGTGTTTTTAACCATCCCCCAACCAAGGTGACTTTCTTACTCCCAAAGAAGAGGAGTTATGGGGTGTCTTCACTAAACTGCTGCTGGAGAATATAAAAATAATAATAAAATAATAATGCCACCACCCAATCACATGCTGATCAAAATCACCCACACCTCTGACCACATTTTCATCTTGATGAGAATAGTAAGCAACCGGAGCCTATTTTATTTCTCATTTGCAACACACCACAGGTTAGCTGTTAGATGTCATGATGATTCCTTCTCGAACAGCACCTCTTCATATAAGAGGTGCTAGCAAAATTCAGATGAGGATGACTTTTAAACATCTCAGATGTACTGTGTCTCCCAGAATGGTCCCAAGGAGAGCTTTTCCATTTGCATGCGAACTGCATGAGACTATGTACGTGTGTCCTCCATTTAGTGTCAGGCTAAAAACCAAAGCTAAATGACTCCATGGCCATTTGTTTTAGAAATAGAGGCATTTCTACCCCTGAGAGGAATCCTTCAAGTCAGCAGACTATGAAGCTGATGTTAATAAGAACAGAGATGTGAACTCCCCTACTGTCTTTCCCTGCACTTAATTCTAACCACGGACTCCTCACTCAGGAAGACTGACCTCTGACATGAATCTCTCAACACCACACCCAACCTCCCACCCTCAAGTCCTTATTGACTCCTGTTCCCTAAAGGAGTCACGTAAGATTCCAGGGAGGCAAGGGCGGCCTCACGTTCAAGATACCTCATTCTTAGTGTTTCGCGTCTCCCCCTCCCCCCAGCCGTGAGATGTAAGGTTAGTACGGACATCCAACACGGCAGCATGACATGGGGGAGAATAGAGCAGCTGGAAAACTGGCCCTTGGTAATATAGCCTGTAACCTGATTTGGACATAAATCCTTCTGCCTCTAAATTCTTAACTCTTCCTACTATATCAACCTCCTTCCCATATTTCAGGACTAAAAGTTTTGATGAGGGGAAGAGGCCAAAAGCAAAAGGATCTGCCAATGAATAAAAGTCCAAAATGCATCCCTCTTTCCTGGCTTCCTCTGACTCTTGCAGAAATACCGTAAAGGTCAGTGGAAACCAAGCTATTAACAACATGAATTGGTAAACTGTTTATAAAAAGTCTAAGTCTATTATGTTCATTGCCATTTTGAGCCTCGCTTTCCCATAGTGCAGTGGTGTAGTGGTTACTTAACTTACAGAATCCCAGATTCCTCACCGCTCTGGAAACACAGTCTTCTTTCTTGACCAGCCTTCGTCCTGGGACCCCAGCAGTTAATAGTAATAGTGAGTTATAAGCTGTTCCTCTTTGGCCAGACACTCAAATAGGCCTTTCCCTGGAAGCAGGATACACTGAAATTAGCAAAATCCTCTATACAGATTCTGTTCCTTTCCATTAATTGTGGAAAGACTAGGGTGAATGAACAATCACTCACTGTTGAGTATCTGTGATGTGTCAGGCATGTTTCGGGGGCAGTTTTGCCTGCCATGTTCTTTAATCTCATAATAAGCAATGTTCATCGATGCCCATGAGCCCAGAGAAATTAAATGATTTGGTCAAGTTCATTCAGAAAGTGGCAAAGCTGTGTGATGCAAAGCCAGGCTTCTTCCCTTAGGAAGAAGTTTCTTCCCTTCCTTTCCTATTCACACTAAATTTTTTTCATCTGCAATGACATATAATAGGGGTTGATCCAATGAAATAAAAATGCATATGTGGAACTACTATGTGTGTGACGCCGTATGGCAGACCAGGAGGCAGGCCTTTTGAGCTGGGATTCAGACAAGAAGGAAAGCAGAGAGGTCATCAAGGCTACAAGAGGAGAAGGAGCTTGGTCCCTGACACCAGAGAGGGTTAGAGACCAGCAAGAACATCCACCCAGACAAAGCTTCCATTCAGAAACTCTGCCTCTGTGAGCTTGAATCTGTGGATTCCAAGAGAATCCTTTGGGCTTTTGCTCCCTTTTTACAGAGCTCTGAAGAGCACAGGCCAGGATTCCACCAATATCTGGATATTCCACCAATATCTGTATTCAACAGATATTGATTGACCGGCTTCCACAGGCCAGACCCTGGGTTCCAGCAGAGAGTAAGACACTCATGGTTCTTGCCCTACGCAAATTACATTCTAGAGACAGACAGCAGACACATAAGCAATGATTAAATAAGATCACTGATTGTACTGTGAAAGCAGGAAGTAGGAAATGAGTTAGAGAGAAACGGGGAGAGGGAAGGAGGCCTCTGTGACTTGGTGACAGATGAATCCTGACGGACTAAAGGCCACCAGTCCCGCAAACAGAGAAGACATTCAGCACAAGGAACCAACAGCCCACAAAACCTTAACAGGTGGAGGCATGTGGAAGGGACAGGAAGAAACTGATGTCCTAGAGTCAGTGGGTGGGCGAGATGTGGTTTGAAGCAAGAGGAGGGCTGGGACCAGAGCTGGAGTGCGTTTTAGGTCACGTGAAGGAGTCTGGATTTTGTTCTAATTAGAAGCAGGAAAATGACGTGATCTGATTCACACCTTTAGAAACACGCCTCTGGCTGTTGGGAAGCAAGATGGGAGGCAGAGTAAGACATAAAAATCATATTCACTTATAGAAAAAGGAAATCCCTTAGAATAACCTGAGAAGTGTAGCAGTCACATTTCTAATCTCACACTATTTTGCCTTTTCGAGATAACCACTGGTTCTTAAATATCTTTCCTGTCTCGTGATAGTAATACTAATTATTTTTACAAAATATAAATATTCTGCTTTTTAAAAACAATAATATGATCATGTCTTATTAAATATTTTACCACATAATTTTTGATGGTTGTATAATATTTTAACATATTGACTTTTTTTTTGCAATATAAACTTTCACTATTATAAATAGTCCTTCCAGTATATAGTTTTTCCAGTACCACCAGCCAACTCTCAAACTCTCAGCAGACACTGACCAGGTGTGCCCCCAATTTAACTCAATTCTGACACTGCCTACCTGGAGAGAGTGTCACATCGCACAGGTTAAGGGCTCAGTCCCACAAGATCACCCCCCTCCACTTCAGGTGACAATTACAAGTCCAGGTTGTCACCTGTGCTTCTGACTGACTGGCTGTAGATCAGAGGTTCCCACGACCCCCTCCTTAGGTTTGATGAATTTGCTATAGTGGCTCACAGAACTCAGAGAAACATTTTACTCACTACATTACTGGTTTATTACAATAGGATATAACTCAGGAACAGCCAGATGGGAGACATGCACAGGGCAAGGTATGTGGGAAAGAGCATGGAGCTTCCATGCTTTCTGGGTCCATCCCTCTCCCAGCACTTCCAAGTGTTCACCAACCTGGAAGTTCTCTGAACCCTGTCCTTTTGGGGTTTTATGGAGGGTTCATCACACAGGCATGATTGATTAAGTCCTTGGCCATTGGTGATTGAACTCAACCTCCAGCCCCTTCTCCTCCCCGAGGTCAGGGGGTGGGACTGAACGTTCCAACCCTTTAATCACCTGGTTGGTTCCCCTGGCAACCAGCCTTCATCCTTAGCTTACCCAGGGACTTCCCAAAAGTCTCCGCAGTAACAACAAAAGACACCTTGCTCACTCTCCTCTCTTAGGAAATTCCAAGGGTTTTAGGACCAAATATGCATTTCTTATCATAAGTTTCAATATCACAGTACTGCAGTGAGCAGTCTTAAAGACAAAACTTGGTGAATATATTTAATATTTTCCAAGGAAAAATTCTCAGAGATGGAATTTCTGGTTTACAGATAAAATTTTTTAAATGTTTGCTCTGCTTTGCTAAATTATACTCTGCGAGTTCTTATTTACTCACACTTTTGCTAACTCTTGCCAACGCAGAAAATTACCAAATTTTAAAAAATAAAATCTTTCCCAACTTTCATAGGTATAATATCCTAATTTTTAATGAAAACATAAATTTTAAAAGTCTATTAAATTAAAAAAAATCCTTGTACTACTTAATTCGTATTTTTTTAATTGAGGTGTTTTCTTTTGCCTTATTTTTTCAGGCATATTTTGCATTAAAAAATAATAAGAGGTACAAAACTAAATTCAGGTCAAATCAGAACCTCTCTGAGTACCAGAACTTGCTGAAACTGGCACCAAGACCTGACCTTAACCTTAGACTGGATACGGTCCTCGAGACAGCATCCTTGTGAATGGATCTGTTTATGCTATAAAGCTTCCACAGGAATGTGTTTATTTTAGGGGAAAGATTCAGGGGGAAAACATAGGAAATAAAGAGCCAAAACCCCCCAAAACCCAGTTGTCCCAGATTTTACTTAATCTCCTCATTTTTTTCCTATCAAACTTGTGTTTCTATTCTCCTTACAACGAAAGCCAGTCCAGTGCACCATTGCCTGACCACTTACAATATCCCAGGCCCATTGCTGTCCCTGGGGAATTCAAAGATAATTCAAAATCATCCATGCCCTCAAGAATTTCCGAATTTCACACAGGAGACAAATAAGTGAGCAAAGTTGCAATTTTTGTGATAGAGCAAAATTAGAAAGTTGCACGTAGTACAGAAGAGCCACGAAAAGACGATGGAAAGCAGCCCTCCCCACAGAGAACATGATGGGGAGGCAAGTGTTACAGAGTGGATACAGCTCTGAGCTGACATTAGGAGGAGGGGCATGAAACAGCCTGGAGTGAGGACAACTGGAGAGAAGAGCCAGAGCTGAGGCCACAATGATGGGAGGAGCAGGGCCACGAAGAGCCAGGGTTGTACATTGTGCCCAGGGCCAGTACCGGCCCCTGCCTCTTCTGGTCCAGCCTGCCAGCTAGGAAGGGTTTCCACATTTTTTTTTTCCACATCTTTATTGGAGTATAAATGCTTTACAATGCTGTGTTAGTTTCTACTGTACAACAAAGTGAATCAGCTATATGCATACCTATATCCACATATCCCCTCCCTCTTGAGCCTCCTTCCCACCCTCCCTATCCCACCCCTCTAGGTGGTTACAGACCACCGAGCTAATCTCCCTGTGCTATGCGGCTGCTTCCCACCAGCCATCTATTTTACATTTGGTAGTGTATATATGTCCATGCCACTCTCTCACTTCGTCCCAGCTTCCCCTTTCCCCCCACGTCCTCAAGTCCTTCTCTACGTCTGCGTCTTTATTCCTGCCCTGCCACTAGGTTCATCAGTACCGCTTTTTAAAATTCCACATATATGTGTTAGCATACGGTATTTGTTTTTCTCTTTCTGACTTACTTCACGCTGTATGACAGACTCTAGGTCCATCCACCTCACTACAAATAACTCATTTCTGTTCCTTTTTATGGCTGAATAATATTCCATGGTATATATGTGCCACATCTTCTTTATCCATTCATCTGTTGATGGACATTTAGGTTGCTTCCCTGTCCTGGCTATTGTAAATAGTGCTGCAATGAACATTGTAGTACATGTCTCTTTTTGAATTATGGTTTTCTCAGGGTACATGCCCAGTAGTGGGATTTCTGGGTCATATGGTAGTTCTATTTTTAGTTTTTTAAGGAACTTCCATACTGTTCTCCATAGTGGCTGTTATCAATTTACATTCCCACCAACAGTGCAGGAAGGTTCCCTTTTCTCTGCACCCTCTCCAGCATTTATTGTTTGTAGATTAGATTTGTTGATGATGGCCATTCTGACTGGTGTGAGGCGATACCTCATTGTGGTTTTGATTTGCATTTCTCTAATGATTAGTGATGGTGAGCCTCTTTTCATGTATTTTTTGGCCATCTGTATGTCTTCTTTGGAGAAATGTCTGTTTAGGTCTTCTACCCATTTTTGGATTGGGTTGTTTGTTTTTGTGATATTGATCTGCATGAGCTGCTTGTATATTTTGGAGATTAATCCTTTGTCAGTTGCTTCATGTGCAAATATTTTCTCCCATTCTGAGGGGTTTTTTTTCCATCTTGTTTATGGTTTCCTCTGCTGTGCAAAAGCTTTTAAGTTTCATTTGTTTTTATTTCCCTTACTCTAGGAGGTTGGTCAAAAAGGATCTTGCTGTGATTTATGTCATAGAGTTTTCCTCTAAGAGTTTTATAGTGTCTGGCCTTACATTTAGGTCTTTAATCCATTTTGAGTTTATTTTTGTGTATGGTGTTAGGGAGTGTTCTAATTTCATTCTTTCACATGTAGCTGTCCAGTTTTCCCAGCACCACTTATTGAAGAGGCTGTCTTATCTCCATTGTATATTCTTGCCTCCTTTGTCAAAGATAAGGTGACCATATCTGCATGGGTTTATCTCTAGACTTTCTATCCTGTTCCATTGATCTATATTTCTGTTTTTGTGCCAGTACCATACTGTCTTTTTTTTTTTTTATGAAATGTAGGTGAAGATTATGGAATATTCTAAAATTTAAAACAAAAAGAAACTTTTAAAGATTCAAAAGGATGTGACAAATATTGTACATAGGCAAAAAATAAAATGAAATAAAATATACAAATGATGGGAGCCCAAAATTCCAGATGCCCAAGTCCTGCCTCTGAAGATTCTCATTCAATGGGTTCTGGATTTCCTCTATATTTAAAAACCTACAGGTGATTCTGATACAATTCACAGACATAATGTAAAGCTTTTGCTTTACAGGAAAGAATACCAGATTATTTTGTTATTTTATAGTTATACTAACAGGTTGTACTATTGACGGATAGGTCTGATGTCAAAATGCACTCCCCACTAGGGATAAAAAAGGAACTAGTAGTCTCTACTGCTACTTGGTGGCAGCATGCATGTATTGCAAGGGCAATTATTGTAGGAATCCAAATTAGTGGAACATTTTAGAATTGGAAGACTACATACAGATCATCTAGTCAAGCTTCCAACTATTATAGTTGTGAAAACTAAGGCCCATATAAATGAAATGATTTATCTCCAAAGAGCATTAGTGAAAGTATGAAATAAAACATATCTCTGAACTTCTAATTTAGTGCTGTTTTTATTAATCTCAAGTATTAGCTTAAACTTCAGTGTGACAGATTTGGGATTGAATTCTTGCTCACGTTTACTGATTGCGTGTCTTTTAGTAAGTTACTAAGACACCTTTTTCTAAAAAAAAATAGACTTATTTATTTACTTTTGGCTGCGTAGGCTCTTCGTTGCTGTGCGCGGGCTTTCTCTAGTTGCAGTGAGCGGGGGCTACTCTTTGTTGCAGTACGTGGGCTTCTCATCGTGGGGGCTTCTCGTTGTTGCTGAGCACGGGGACTAGGTGCGTGGGCTTCAGTAGTTGTGGCTCGCGGGCTCTAGCGCGCAGGCTCAGTAGTTGCGGTGCATGGTCTTAGTTGCTCCGTGGCATGTGGGATCTTCCCGGACCAGGGCTCAAACGCGTGTCCCCTGCACTGGCAGGTGGATCCTTAACCACTGCGCCACCAGGGAAGCTCTACTAATACACTTTTAACTGCGCTTTTCACGAAAAAATGCAAAATGGTGAGCCTTGACTGATATAGAATATGAGATTACCTAGCACTTTTCTTAACACATACATGTAGTTAAAATTTTTTGGCTCTCATCCCACTTAAACAGCCTCTATCCCCTTAATAATGAATGTGTCTTTCAGCTAGCAGAGCACCCCAGAGCTGACCACATTCTGGCAAGAGATATAGGATTCTTTTTCTTACTGGGGGTTCTTTATACCTGATATTTGAACTGCACTTAAACATGAACATCTCTTGTTTTTTGTTTTTTGGTTTTTTTTTCAATTTAAATGAGATTTATTTGGAAATAAAAGGATAATACATTGGAATATTAAGTTACTAGATCTAGAAAGAACTTTTTTTTTAACATCTTTATTGGAGTATAATTGCTTTAGAATGGTGTGTTAGTTTCTGCTTCACAACAAAATGCATCAGTTATATATATACATATGTTCCCATATCTCTTCCTCCTTGCATCTCCCTCCCTCCCGCCCTCCCTATCCCACCCCTCCAGGCGGTCACAAAGCACGAGCTGATCTCCCTGTGCTGTGCAGATGCTTCCCACTAGCTATCTACCTTACGTTTGGTAGTGTATATATGTCCATGCCTCTCTCTCGCTTTGTCACAGTTTACCCTTCCCCCTCCCCATATCCTCAAGTCCATTCTCTAGTAAGTGTGTGTCTTTATTCCTGTTTTACCCCTAGGTTCTTCATGACATTTTTTCCCTTAAATTCCATATATATGTGTTAGCATACGGTATTTGTCTCTCTCTTTCTGACTTACTTCACTCTGTATGACAGACTCTATGTCTATCCACCTCATTACAAATGGCTCAATTTTGTTTCTTTTTATGGCTGAGTAATATTCCACTGTATATATGTGCCACATCTTCCCTATCCATTCATCCAATGATGGACACTTAGGTTGTTTCCATCTCCGGGCTCTCGTAAATAGAGCTGCAATGAACATTTTGGTACATGACTCTTTTTGAATTATGGTTTTCTCAGGGTATATGCCCAGTAGTGGGATTGCTGGGTCATATGGTAGTTCTATTTGCAGTTTTTTAAGGAACCTCCATACTGTTCTCCACAGTGGCTGTATCAATTTATATTCCCACCAACAGTGTAAGAGGGTTCCCTTTTCTCCACACCCTCTCCAGCATTTATTGTTTCGAGATTTTTTGATGATGGCCATTCTGACTGGTATGAGGTGATATCTCATTGTAGTTTTAATTTGCATTTCTCTAATGATTAGTGATGTTGAGCATTTTTTCATGTGTTTGTTGGCAGTCTGTATATTTTCTTTGGAGAAATGTCTATTTAGGTCTTCTGCCCATTTTTGGATTGGGTTGTTTGTTTTTTTGTTATTGAGCTGCATGAGCTGCTTATAAATTTTGGAGATTAATCCTTTGTCAGTTGCTTCATTTGCAAATATTTTCTCCCATTCTGAGGGTTGTCTTTTGGTCTTCTTTATGGTTTCCTTTGCTGTGCAAAAGCTTTGAAGTTTTGTTAGGTCCCATTTGTTTATTTTTATTTCCATTTCTCTAGGAGGTGGGTCAAACAGGACCTTGCTGTGATTTATGTCATAGAGTGTCCTGCCTATGTTTTCCTCTAAGAATTTGATAGTTTCTGGCCTTACATTTAGGTCTTTAATCCATTTTGAGCTTATTTTTCTGTATGGTGTTAGGGAGTGATCTAATTTCGTACTTTTACGTGTACCTGTCCAGTTTTCCCAGCACCACTTATTGAAGAGGCTGTCCTTTCTCCACTGTACATTCCTGCCTCCTTAATCAAAGATAAGGTGACCATATGTGCGTGGGTTTATATCTGGGTTTCCTATCCTGTTCCATTGACCTATATTTCTGTTTTTGTGCCAGTACCATACTGTCTTGATTACTGTAGTTTTATAGTATAGTCTGAAGTCAAGGAGTCTGATTCCTTCAGCTCCATTTTTCGTTCTCAAGATTGCTTTGGCTATTCGGGGTCTTTTGTGTTTCCATACAAATTGCGAAATTTTTTGTTCTAGTTCTGTGAAAAATGCCAGTGGTAGTTTGATAGGAATTGCACTGAATCTGTAGATTGCTTTGGGTAGTAGATTCATTTTCACAATGTTGATTCTTCCAATCCAAGAACATGGTATATCTCTCCATCTATTTGTATCATCTTTAATTTCTTTCATCAGTTCTTATAATTTTCTGCATACAGGTCTTTTGTCTCTTTAGGTAGGTTTATTCCTAGATATTTTATTCTTTTTGTTGCAATGGTAAATGGGAGTGTTTTCTTGATTTCACTTTCAGATTTTTCATCCTTAGTGTATAGGAATGCCAGAGATTTCTGTGCATTAATTTTGTATCCTGCAACTTTACCAAATTCATTAATTAGCTCTAGTAGTTTTCTGGTAGCATCTTTAGGATTCTCTATATATAGTATGTCATATGCAAATAGTGACAGCTTTACTTCTTCTTTTCCGATTTGGATTCCTTTTATTTCCTTTTCTTCCTTGATTGCTGTGGCTAAAACTTCCAAAACTGTGTTGAATAAGAGTGGTGAGAGTGGGCAACCTTGTCTTGTTCCTGATCTTAGTGGAAATGGTTTCAGTTTTTCACCATTGAGGACGGTGTTGGCGGTGGGTTTGTCATATATGGCCTTTATTATGTTGAGGAAAGTTCCCTCTATGCCAACTTTCTGCAGGGTTTTTATCATAAATGGGTGTTGAATTTTGTCAGAAGCTTTCTTTGCATCTATTGAGATGATCATATGGTTTTTCTCCTTCAATTTGTTAATATGGTGTATCACGTTGATTGATTTGCATATGTTGAAGAATCCTTGCATTCCTGGAATAAACCCCACTTGATCATGGTGTATGATCCGTTTAATGTGCTGTTGGATTCTGTTTGCTAGTATTTTGTTGAGGATTTTTGCATCTATGTTCATCAGTGATATTGTCCTGTAGATTTCTTTCTTTGTGACATCCTTGTCTGGTTTTGGTATCCGGGTGATGGTGGCCTCGTAGAAGGAATTTGGGAGTGTTCCTCCCTCTGCTATATTTTGGAAGAGTTTGAGAAGGATAGGTATTAGTTCTTCTCTAAATGTTTGATAGAATTCGCCTGTGAAACCATCTGGTCCTGGGCTTTTGTTTGTTGGAAGATTTTTAATCACAGTTTCAATTTCTTTGCTTGTGATTGGTCTGTTCATATTTTCTATTTCCTCCTGATTCAGTCTTGGCAGGTTGTGCCTTTCTAAGAATTTGTCCATTTCTTCCAGGTTGTCCATTTTATTGGCATAAAGTTGCTTGTAGTAATCTCTCATGATCTTTTGTATTTCTGCAGTGTCAGTTGTTACTTCTCCTTTTTCATTTCTAATTCTATTGATTTCAGTCTTCTTCCTTTTTTTCTTGATGAGTCTGGCTAATGGTTTATCAATTTTGTTTATCTTCTCAAAGAACCAGCTTTTAGTTTATTGATCTTTGCTATCGTTTCCTTCATTTCTTTTTCATTTATTTCTGATCTGAATTTTATGATTTCTTTCCTTCTGCTAACTTTGGGGTTTTTTTGTTCTTCTTTCTCTAATTGCTTTAGGTGCAAGGTTAGGTTGTTTATTCGAGATGTTTCCTGTTTCTTAAGGTAGGATTGTATTGCTATAAACTTCCCTCTTAGAACTGCTTTTGCTGCATCCCATAGATTTTGGGTCGTCTTGTCTCCATTGTCATTTGTTTCTAGGTATTTTTTGATTTCCTCTTTGATTTCTTCAGTGATCACTTCGTTAATGAATAGTGTATTGTATAGCCTGCATGTGTTTGTATTTTTTACAGATCTTTTCCTGTAATTGATATCTAGTCTCATGGCGTTGTGGTCAGAAAAGATACTTGATACAATTTCAATTTTCTTAAATTTACCAAGGTTTGACTTGTGACCCAAGATATGATCTATCCTGGAGAATGTTCCATGAGCACTAGAGAAAAATGTGTATTCTATTGTTTTTGGATGGAATGTCCTATAAATATCAATTAAGTCCATCTTGTTTAATGTATCATTTAAAGCTTGGGTTTCCTTATTTATTTTCATTTTGGATGATCTGTCCATGGGTGAAAGTGGGGTGTTAAAGTCCCCTACTATGAGTGTGTTACTGTCGATTTCCCCTTTTATGGCTGTTAGTATTTGCCTTATGTATTGAGGTGCTCCTATGTTGGGTGCATAAATATTTACAATTGTTATATCTTCTTCTTGGATTGATCCCTTGATCATTATGTAGTGTCCTTCTTTGTCTCTTCTAATAGTCTTTAAAGTCTATTTTGTCTGATATGAGTATAGCTACTCCAGCTTTCTTTTGGTTTCCGTTTGTATGAAATATCTTTTTCCATCCCCTTACTTTCAGTCTGTATGTGTCTCTAGGTCTGAAGTGGGTCTCTTGTAGACAGCAAATATATGCGTCTTGTTTTTGTATCCATTCAGCCAGTCTGTGTCTTTTGGTGGGAGCATTTAACCATTTACATTTAAGGTAATTATCGATATGTATGTTCCTATTCCCATTTTCTTAATTGTTTTGGGTTCATTATTGTAGGTCTTTTCCTTCTCTTGTGTTTCTTGCCTAGAGGAGTTCCTTTAGCAGTTGTTGTAGAGCTGGTTTGGTGGTGCTGAACTCTGTCAGCTTTTGCTTGTCTGTAAAGTTTTTAATTTCTCCATCAAATCTGAATGAGATCCTTGCTGAGTAGAGTAATCTTGGTTGCAGGTTTTTCTCCTTCATCACTTTAAATATGTTCTGCCACTCCCTTCTGGCTTGCAGAGTTTCTGCTGAAAGATCAGCTGTTAACCTTATGGGGATTCCCTTGTATGTTATTTTTCCCTTGCTGCTTTTAATATGTTTTCTTTTTATTTAATTTTTGACAGTTTGATTAATATGTGTCTTGGCATATTTCTCCTTGGATTTATCCTGTATGGGACTCTCTGTGCTTCCTGGACTTGATTAACTGTTTCCTTTCCCATATTAGGGAAGTTTTCAGCTATAATGTCTTCAGATATTTTCTCAGTCCCTTTCTTTTTCTCTTCTTCTTCTGGAACCCTTATAATTCGAATGTTGGTGCGTTTAATGTTGTCCGAGAGGTCTCTGAGACTGTCCTCAATTCTTTTCATTCTTTTTTCTTTATTCTGCTCTGCAGTAGTTATTTCCACTATTTTATCTTCCAGGTCACTTATCCGTTCTTCTGCCTCAGTTTTTGTGCTATTGATCCCATCTAGAGTCTTTTTCATTTCATTTATTGTGTTGTTCGTCATTGTTTGTTTCATCTTTAGTTCTTGTGGGTCCTTGTTAAATGTTTCTTGCATTTTCTCTATTTCCAAGATTTTGGATCATCTTTACGATTATTACTCTGAATTCTTTTTCAGGTAGACTGCCTATTTCCTCTTCATTTGTTAGGTCTGGTGGGTTTTTATCTTGCTCCTTCATCTGCTGTGTGTTTTTCTTTTTTCTCATTTTGCTTATCTTACTGTGTTTGGGGTCTCCTTTTTGCAGGTTGCAGGTTCGTAGTTCCTGTTGTTTTTGGTGTCTCTTCCCAGCGGCTAAAGTTGATTCAGTGGGTTGTGTAGGCTTCCTGGTGGAGGGGACTAGTGCCTGTGTTCTGGTGGATGAGGCTGGATCTTGTCTCTCTGGTGGGCAGGTCCACGTCTGGTGGTGTGTTTTGGGGTGTCTGTGGACTTATTATGATTTTAGGCAGCCTCTCTGCTAATGGGTGGGGTTGTGTTCCTATTTTGCTAGTTGTTTGGCCTAGGGTGTCCAGCACTGTAGCTTGCTGGTCGTTGAGTGAAGCTGGGTGCTGGTGTTGAGATGGAGATCTCTGGGAGATTTTCGCCGTTTGATATTATGTGCAGCTGGGAGTTCTCTTGTGGACCAGTGTCCTGAAGTTGGCTCTCCCACCTCAGAGGCACAGCACTAACTCCTGGCTGCAGCACCAAGAGCCTTTCATCCACACGGCTCAGAATAAAAGGGAGAAAAAGTAGAAAGAAAGAATTAGTAGAAATAGAAAGAAAGAAAGGAGGGAGGGAGGGAGGAAGGAAGGAGGGAAGGAACAAAAGAAAGAAAGACGATAAAGTAAAATAAAATAAAGTAAGATAAAATATAATAAAGTTATTAAAATAAAAAAAATTATTAAGAGAAAAAAAAGCAAAAAACAATAAAACGGATGGATAGAACCCTGGCACAAATGGTGGAAGCAAAGCTATAGAGACAAAATCTCACACAGAAGCATACACGTACAGACTCACAAAAAGAGGAAAAGGGGAAAAAATCATAAATCTTGCTCTCAAAGTCCACTTCCTCAGTTTGGGGTGATTCGTTGTCTGAAGGAGGGAAGGAAGGAAAGAAAGAATGGAGATAAAGTAAAATAAAATAAAGTTATTAAAATAAAAAGTAATTATTAAGAAAAAAGTTAAAAAAAAATACAGACGGATAGAACCCTCAGACAAATGGTGGAAGCAAAGCTATACAGACAAAATCTCACACAGGAGCATACACATACACACTCACAAAAAAAGGAAAAGGGGGAAAAATAATAAATCTTGCTCTCAAAGTCCACCTCCTTAATTTGGGATGATTCGTTGTCAATTCATGTATTCCACAGATGCAGGGTACATCAAGTTGATTGTGGAGCTTTAATCTGCTGCTTCTGAGACTGCTGGGAGGGATTTCCCTTTCTCTTCTTTGTTCTCACAGCTCCCGGGGCTCAGCTTTGGATTGGGCCCCGCCTCTGCCTATAGGTCCCTGGAGGGCATCTGTTTTTTGCTCAGACAGGACAGGTTAATGGAGCCGCTGATTCGGGGGCTCTGGCTCACTCAGGCCTTGGGGAGGGAGGGTCACGGAGTGTGGGGCGGGCCTGCGGCAGCAGAGGCTGGCATGACATTGCACCAGCCTGAGGCGCACCGTGCGTTCTCTCGGGGGAGTTGTCCCTGGATCACGGGACCCTGGCAGTGGCGGGCTGCACAGGCTCCCCGGAAGGGGGGTGTGGATAGTGACCTGTGCTCGCACACAGGCTTCTTGGTGGCGGCAGCAGCAGCCTTAGCATCTCATGTCTGTCTCTGGGGTCCACGCTTTTAGCCGCGGCTTGCGCCCGTCTCTGGAGCTCCTTTAAGCATCGTTCTTAATCCCCTCTCCTCACGCACCAGGAAATAAAGAGGGAAGAAAAAGTCTCTTGCCTCTTCGGCAGGTCCAGGCTTTTCCCCGGACTCCCTCCCGGCCAGCTGTGGCGCACTAACCCCCTTCAGGCTGTGTTCATGCCGCCAACCCCAGTCCTCTCCCGGTGCTCCGACCGAAGCCCGAGCCTCAGCTCCCAGCCCCGCCCGCTGTGGCGGGTGAGCAGACAAGCCTCTCGGGCTGGTGAGTGCCGGTCGGCACCGATCCTCTGTGCGGGAATCTCTCCGCTTTGCCCCCCGCACCCCTGTTGCTGCGCTCTCCTCCGCTGCTCCTTTGCTCCCCCCCCCCCGCCACCCGCAGTCTCCGCCCGCGAAGGGGCTTCCTAGTGTGTGGACACGTTTCCTCCTTCACACCTCCCTCCCACTGGTGCAGGTCCCGTCCCTATCCTTTTGCCTCTGTTTATTTTTTTTTTTGCCCTACCCAGGTACGTGGGGGGGTTTCTTGCCTTTTGGGAGGTCTAAGGTCTTCTGCCAGTGTTCAGTAGGTGTTCTGTAGGAGTTGTTCCACGTGTAGATGTATTTCTGGTGTATCTGTGGGGAGGAAGGTGATATCCGCGTCTTACTCTTCCACCATCTTCCTGGAAGTCCTACTATACTGTCTTGATCACTGTAGCTTTGCGGTATAGTCTGAAGTCAGGCAGCCTGATTCCTCCAGCTCCATTTTTCTTTCTCAAGATTGCTTTGGCTATTCAGGGTCTTTTGTGTCTCCATACAAATTGCAAAATTTCTTGGTCTAGTTCTGCGAAAAATGCCATTGGTAATTTGATAGAGATTGCATTGAACCTGTAGATTGCTTTGGGTAGTATAGTCATTTTCACAATATTGATTCTTCTAATCTAGGAGTATGGTATATCTCTCTATCTGTTTATATTATCTTTGATTTCTTTCATCAGTATTGAAAATCCTAAAGATGCCACCAGAAGACTACTAGAACTAATCAATGAATTTGGTAAGGTTGCAGGATGCAAAATTAATGCACAGAAATCTCTTGCATTCCTATACACTAACAAAAGATCAGAAAGAGAAATTAAGAAAACAATCCCATTTACCATTGCAACAAAAAGAATAAAATACCTAGGAATAAACCTACCTAAGGAGACAAAAGACCTGCCCGAAGGGAGAAATTGGGGGACCATCGGGAGGGCAGAGGATCAAAACGGAGCGTGGCCAGGTTTCCACATTTTTAAGTGTAAAAAGCAAAGATGACTATTAGCCTTTCCGTGAGAACAGTTACTCGATTTTGCTTCCTGGTCCACAAAGCCTAAAGTTTTTATTGTCTGGCCCTTTTATGGACACATTTTGCTAACTCCTGGTGAATTTTGTGTTCTAAGCTCAGGATATTTAATTCTACCCTGTGGGTGACAAATGCCATTAAGCAGAGGATGAACATGTTTTACATTAAATATGTATATATGTATATATTTATATATATGGAAAAAGTACAGAGGTAAACTCAAGGAAAGAGGAGGGCTAAAAAAAATAAAAAAGTTATAAGTCTACTTCTGTAGTCTAGAAAAGGGGCAGTATTCAAAGAGGATAATTATTTGCATTGGGTATTTGAAAACACATGCATCATTTTCCCCATAAACAAATGAAATTTAGATTTGAAGATTAACTCTCCATAATCCACACGACCCTTGGGGAGAAGATTCTGAATCACGGCTCTTGACTATATCCACGCATCTTAAGTGCCGTTGCCCCACACTCTGCAGTGACCGGGTATGATCACTCCAGAAAATGTGGGTGTCCAGAGCTGAGAACTCTAGATAGTTGTGTAAATGTCTACACAGATCTGACTAGGAAAACTCTAAAAGGAGATAATTAATGGAAAGGGAACACATCTTTGAGTTCCTATTTAGGCAATAATTGGACATGACCACGTCCTCATTGCATTCTCAGGGAGGAGATAAAACAGCACAGATAGAATAATCTGTACCTCTAGTGTCTGGACTTGATTCTGTCCCTGATTTTCTGATCAGTTCCAACTGAGAGGGTGAGAATGGTGGTTCTTAGAAACTGAATGATAGGGCTGTGGAAATGGGGTTCAACCACAAGGACAACAGCTGCTTTCTCTCCAGCTTCACTGGAAAGCAAGGGAAGACTGTGATCTGAACCCTTCTGTAATGGCCCAGGCTCTCCCAAGCCCCTTCCCTGCCCTTGCATTAACTGCTTTGCTGTGAGATGGAAAGACTCCAACCCAGAGGGATGCAGGCTTCTAGATGCTTCTTTTCTCTCCCTTTGAGCCTTTCTGATCTGATCGGCAAAACTGATACTCAATCTCCAGAGAAGTAAAAGACCAGTATTGGTGATGATGCTGTCTTTGCACATAGCTTGTGAGGAGTCCAAGACCATGTTCAGTGTCATTGGCGCCAACTGGTTCAAGCCTTGCTTCATGGAGCTTCTGGAATTTGAACAGAACCAGCCAATGGCAAGAGGTGGTCCCCGTTGTTTATCTGTACAGGTGGGCCTAGATGCAGGGGCTAGATGCCTCCTTGCCCTTAGGAAGGCTCACAGGAGGAGGAAGATTGAGGCCATGTTAATACAACCTCACATCCTCGGGGACTACCCTGCTCTGGTCCTCATCTAGGCCATGAGTGGCTGCTGGCAGGTGTTAGCCAGCCTTCTGGTCACTGTTCCTTTGAATAACTCTCTTCCTATGTCCCACTGCTGCCCAGTCACTGTCATCATCTCTAGCCACCATCCCGATTTCTCTCCGAATCTCACAGGGAAGTTTCTCACTGAGTTCTCTCTCACTGCATCATCTGTTTGCATCTCTCTTCACAGGTCTTAAAGTGGCCTGATAAAGGCAATATGGAGAAAAACGCAGGGGCACCTAGCAGCTCTGAGTCTCCTGTGATATATGTGGTGGTCTTGTCCCTTCTGTGGCTTGGAGTGTGTTCTCACAATCCCCAAGTCTGCTCTTCTACAAGAGAAGAGGTGGGCATCCCCAAGCTGGCATATAACCTCCAGTCCTTCCTGTTGTGTTTCCTGATATGTAGGACAGAATTGCAAGTACCGCTTCACAGTACTCCTGGTGAAAGATGCTGTTGTTTTGAACTAAGGTATCTACTTTAAAGATTAGAGAGGTAGACGAAACTGAGATTTGTTTGGAAGCTGGACCAAAAGTTCTTGGAGATTACAAGAAGGAGAAAGAATCAAGAGTCAAAGATGAGGTTTAAGAATCAGGCTTTTGGGCAACTGTAAGGCTGGTGATACAATTCATTGAGACTGGTGACATGAGGGCAGGGGTCGGGTGGGTTCAGCTCAGACATACTGATTTGGAAAAGTCTTCCAAATGGAGATGCCCATTGGGTATACGGATTGAAGCTCTGCAAAGAGGTGATCAGGAGGAAAGCATCTTGAATCTCTCCATATTTCAGGGGCTAATTAAAGTCATGTGAGTCATTGAGGAAAACTAGAGGGAGTGTTTAGAAGGAAAAGAAAAGAGGACTTCAGACTTTTGGGGATGATCACATAACGTATGGACCATAAAGAAAACTGAGAAGGGGCAGGCAGAGAGAAGGCAGGATGGAATTGATCCAGGGTATTTGGGTAGAGAGAGGACCACTAGTCAGGTACCACTGCATGTGACAGCAGTGATGACGGCTGGGCTTAAATGCAGCCCATCCCAGCAGAGGAAGGTTATTCTTTCTGATGACTTTAATGTCTCTGGGAAACAAGAGGAGATTTAGACGGCTAAGAATGAGAGCAGAGGTGACACGGCGGGAGGAGAGTGCAAGTTTGAAATACCTGTTACAGGAAATGAGAGCAAAAATCGAACCAGGCCTAGAGTTATAGATGTGACAGTCTTCATCATGGAGATGGTAGATAGAAATAGAATGATGGCCACACCCAGGGAAAGTGTGCAGAATTTAGTAAAAACTGAGACTGACAACAAGATCCTCAAATAAATAAAGTGAAATACATGTATCTCAAGGTGGGATAAGCATCCTGTCTAAGCAAAAGCCATCTTAGATAAATGTGTCTTTCATTTCCTGAATTGACGTTATGAGCTCATCAGATACGTTTTCCCAAATGAGGTGTGCCTGGCAGAGGAGCACTCAGACTTCCACGAGTGGCGGATGTCGCAGGGGGTGTTGGAAAGAGGGAGCCAGACTCGTTCGTCACCAAGAGAATAAAAGAGCTGTGTATAGAATGAACGGCAAGTTCCGACACTCAGCTGGTTTCCGAAGTCGGTGGGTCACACCCACAAATATTAGCTGAGCACCTACCTAGTACAAAGGGTGCACTTGAGATTCCTTCCCTTCCTCCATTCAAACCCAAGCAGTCCAAACCCAGGGTCCCGGAGTAAGGATCTCATTCCATCTGATACCAGCGGAGCTGAGGTCACTTTTGGCTCCTTGCAGAAGCCCTGCAAAATACACAGGAGTCTATGAAGAAGGACAGTTGGTTGTAAACCTCATCACTTGCCAAAAAACGTGGGTGGCAGGCCAGACTCCATTACTCAGATCACACTCAGAAAATACAGAAATCCAAGCTGTCGCCTGACATTTGACTAAAGAGTGTTTAGATTGTGTTCTTGCGATGAGGTCTCTCCCTTTCTGAGCAGCCCTCCGTTTAGGAAGTCAACACGACATCACGTCCTACAGGAACCACAAGCAAATACGTGCTCAAACCCCCCATATTCCTTTTGGAGGAGGCAAGTAGTGCTTTTAAAAATTTTTTACTGGAGTGTAGTTGCTTGACAATGTTGTGTTAGTTTATACTGTACAGCAAAGTGAATCAGCCATACGTATACATATATCCCCTCTTTTTTGGATTTCCTTCATTTAGGTCACCACAGAGCATTGAGGAGAGTTCCCTGTGCTACTGCATTTGACAGATAAAGTGTCTAAAGCACAAAGAAGTGAATCGAATGCCGAGTCCTTCTAAGTTAGTCTCTGAAGGGAGAAGTCTCCACTGATTCTTCATAATGTTGCGAGTTTAGGAAAAACAAACCAAAACAAAACAAATTCTGTTTTTAAGAAACAATAAGGTAAAGACCAGTTAGACTTGGATCAGGTTTGCCTGACAAACAAGCAGGTGGTTAATGCTATTAAAAAATTAATCATTGTATGATTAAAAAAACAACAGATAGATGGATGGAGTGGAGAGATGGATGGGTGAGTGGATGGACAGATGGAAGGATGGATGGATGGGTGATGAGTGGATAGATGATAGATAATAGGTACATAGTTGGATGGATGCATAGATAGATAGATGAATGAATAGATAATTGATACATAACAGATACATGGATTGGTGGATGGGTAGATGAGAGGGAGAGAGATACAGATAGATCATGGCCAGCATTACCTGGCACTGAATACTGAAATGTGAGTCAATCATAACACAGTGAAAAGAGCTCTGAGTTTGGTTTCTTGGGATCAGTGCTTCATTGTGTGACCTAGAACCAGCCCCTTAACTTCCTGAGCCTACTTTGCCTTATCTATAAACTAGAGATCAGCATGTAACCCTTTTTAGTAATGGTACCATGATTATGAATAACTAACATTCTCCTGAATATCAGTCATTGGGTTAAGAATTTTATATAGAGTATCTCACTTGGTCCCTAAGACAATCCTATGAGGGAGATTATTTTACTAACACCTCTTTCAGACAAAGGAAAATGAGGCATAAAGATTTTCTCAGTGGTCTGAGGTCACAGAGCTATCAAGTTGAGAAGCCAGACCCCAACTCAAGTCTGTCTCTGCTGAAGACATTTTTACCACTATGCCTAAGACACTGGGCATGAAAGTGTTTGGGAAATTGCCAAGTGAAATACAAAGCAAGCACACTTTAGTAAAATACATATAAAATGGAGTTCCCTAAAGCAAACAGAACACCTCAGAAGCACACCTCGCCTGTGAGTTGGCTTAATTCCGGGAAGTACCAAATCCTGGCACACGTTTCCGCATAGCCATTTGTGCTGGAGCCCAGGAGGTGCTAGGAAAGGGGGGAAGTCTAGGTAGCATCTTATCCTGAGGAGCCACAGTCAATTACCAGATACGGCCTCCATGCAGAAACTGGACTCCCCAGTCTGCATAATGTACAGAGCTCCCGTCTTTATCACAGGGACCCTCCTTACTCGACTCCCGCCCCGCTTGCTGTAGGAGATGGTTCTCCCACCAGAGTGACCTGGGCTGCTCCCGGGAATCTGGGGCCCCTCCTCCAGCTCCTGTCTGCCCCGGTGCCATGGCCCATACGATTGGACGGAACCTAAAACAACCACACAGCAGCTCTTCCTTTGGTGGGACCACACGTGCTCCGTGAGAAATACCGGTGCAGCTTTTGCCCTGACCAACTCCAGGCGTGCAAGCTGAGCCCGAGGCAGACGTCTCTCCTCTGAGCAGCCCATCAGCAGTTAGCCCTGTGGGTTTCCCAGAAGGAAGTGAGAGCCGAGCAGATTCCAGCCCTCCTACCACAGACTCTTGAAGCTTCACTGAAGCCACCCTCCTCTTGTTCATGGGGAGGGGCCTGGGGAGGCCTTCAAGCAACATTTTCTCCAGAGAAAGCTCTTTAACAGCCATCTCTCCTTCTAGCCAACAACTGATCCTTTCATTTTATTCCCTCCATGTTGGCAAAGGGTTTAAAACCCCTAAATTGAGTCTAACTTGTGAGTGTTTGTGTCTGTCTGAGATGTTACACGCCCTCAGACTCCTCACTTTGGAATCTGGTATCTATTGTCTAAAGGTCTTGACCTCTTAGCGTTTAGCATGTGACATTATTCTCAGATCCTGGTTCTACCACCCTAGGACGTTGGCATTGTGATGATTCCCCACTCACAGAGGGCAGAAAGGTAAACTGTCCTAGGTCACACAGGAAGAGACAAAGCTGGACTTTAAGTTCCTTGGACTTGAAGCCTGGGCTTTGATGATGCTGTTGTTCTCTATTGCTTCTCAAGTGTGCTGACTCTCCAGGGCTCTTCTTCGGTGACTGAAAGTTTTGGTACAGACAGGGCTTGCTGACTTCTCCCCACCCCCAAGGCCGCCTGAGCAGCTTCAGCTTTCGTGGAAAGTCTACGCGATGGCCATGTGTCTCCTCAGTTCTCACGACCCACCCTCAGCTCTTCAGGACCACTCATACCCGTGGCTACCACGTCCTCTCCTTACTGCTCCCTCCCTCAGCTGTCACCGATACTTCTCGGGGAATAGTGTCCAAACCACCAGTCCCTTGATGCATCCAGTGACTTTGTCTCTATCCGTTCCCTCCTAGGCTTTCCTTCTCCCACCTTAGTTCTTTCCCGTCCTGCGTGGCCAGTCTTCTGGTGAGAGTTAGCTAATGTGCCGTCTCTACTTCATTAGCACTCAGTCTATAGAAACATGACTCAGTTTTCTTTGTCTCTTTGCTCCCAATAGGCACTACTGTGGGATACCATGTGTAGCAATTGCTATTTTTTCTTTTTTATCTCAGCTAGTATATCATCTCCTTAGGGAAGCCTTGCCTAAATCAATATAACTGAGTGGAGTTCTTCTCTACTAAATGCACCTGTAACACCTGTACTCACCCACCACAAACTTTAGTCCTTACCAGAATGTAAATTCCTCGAGGGCAGGAATGGTATTTTGTGTACCAAGTTTCCTTCACTTAGAGAATTTGACAAACCATAGGGGCTCCTCAAATACGTGGTTGGTTTCTTTTTTTTTTTTCTTGAGTTACTTTTGACATAAAATATTGTGTGAGTTTAAGTTGTACAATGGATTAATTTGAGATATATAAATATATCTCATATATATATTTCTTTGTTCATCTGTTGATGGACTCAGGTTGTTTCCATATCGTATTGTGAATATTGTTGCTATTGTGAATAATGCTGTGATGAAGAACAGTATGGAGGTTCCTCAAAAAATTAAACATAGAACTAGCTTACGATCCAGCAAGCCCACTTCTGGGTAGATATGCAAAGGAAATGAAAACGGGTCACCCAAGATACGTATGCATGCCCATGTTTATTGCAGCATTATTTACAACAGTCAAATACAAATACTCATTGAGTGGATGAAAAAACTGGCAGTAAGAGGATCCAACTAGGTTGGTAGAAAAACTGATCAATAGACAGGTAGAGGTAAAGTTTTTGAGAAGGCAGCTTTGTAGAATAATCCAGATGGAAAGAAATAGGTGGAACTTGGCCCCAAGACAAGACTTAGGAGCCTTATAGGAAGGAATTGATGGTGAAACATCAGTGAGCAGTTGTCAGGGCAATTTCTACTTTCCAGAGGGAGAAGGAAAACCAAAGAAATGCCTCATGTGATTATTCATGAAAAGAGCTTAATGGCCAAGTGGGAACATTTGTTAGGGGAAAAATTGAAAGGAAGAGTCTAAAAGCTAAGACAGCCTGGTGACTCTTTTCGAATAGCTTGCTAGAAGTCCAGGATAAAGGCATGCCAAGGAAGCAAAAGACCTGGCACTTTAAAGAAAACAACAAAAGCACACACACAGCTCTTCATGGTCAACTGGCAAAATAAAATAGGTTTTTCTCCTGCCATTTTTCAAAACTGGAAAGGCAGGCTAACTGAGGAAAACAGGAAGGCATACACTAGAAATTAGACATGCTTAAAAAAAAAGAATTTAAGAAAGTATTGGTAAAGGACTCCAAGGATAAATATAATAGACTCTTTATATTCACAGAAAGGGCGAGGCCAGCTAGAATCTCTGGGAGCTGGTTAAATGGGTGTTGTGCAAAGTTAGAACTCATAGAAACGATATAAACAATAACACAAGAAAACCATTTCAGTAACTGCTAGTCATATGCCAGGCACCGTCACAAGTATTTTATATACATGGCTTCATTTAATCCCCACAACTTCCTGATATTCATCTCATTTTACAAATGAGGAAACTGAGGCACAGAGATGTTGAGTATTTGCCCAAAATCACACAGGTGGTAAGTAACAGATTTGAGATATGAATGCAGGTTTGAGTCTAGATTGTGTGTATTCTGTGCCTTAGAATTTGCTAGGGAATTACCAAACAGATCAGTTATTGGGTCAATTCCTAGAAAATACACAGGGTAAACGGTCAAGCCCCAGATATAAATACAGCAGGAAAAGACTAGATGGCAACTATCTGAGGGGGTCATTGAAAGATTGTGGTGGTTTTGACACACAGCCTCCAAGCTAGAGTGATGGGTAATGTGATCTATGCCTCAGCCCCAACCCATCCCCCACCTCCAAAATACTGAATACGTAAACCCAGAGGAAACTACAGAGCAGTGAGCTTAGATTTCATACTAGATAAGTTAGGGCCACCTATAACCAAAGTTAGTTACTGGGTACTTAACAAAATGTCATCCAGCCTAGAAAAAGCCACCCCATGGTTAGTAAAAAAGCAATACCTGCCTGTCTCATCAGCCAGCGCAAGATGCATGTTTTTTGGGGTTTTTATTGGCTATGCTGGGTCCTCTCTGCTGCCTGCGGGCTTTCTCTAGTTGTGGCGAGCGGGGGGTCACTCCTCGGCTGCAGTGCGCCAGCCTCTCATTGTGGTGGCTTCTCTTGCTGTGGAGCACAGGCTCGAGGCGCGCAGACCTCAGCAGTTGTGGCATGCGGGCTTCAGTAGTTGTGGCACATGGGCTCTGGACTGCAGGCTCAGTAGCTGTGGCGCTCGGGCTTAGTTGCTCCGTGACGTGTGGGATATTCCAGGACCAGGGCTCGAACCCTTGTCCCCTGCATTGGCAGGTGGACTCTCAAACACTGAGCCACCAAGGAAGTCCTGAGCTGCATGTTTTAATTCACCCCAAAGGGTTAAAAAAAAGCTGATGGCTCTGATAGATTTTGACATTATTTATTTTGATGTTATTTGAGATCTTGCCTTGTTCCAAAGAGGCTTAGGAGAGATGAATAAAACACAAGTTAAATTAAAAGAGAAAGCAATAAAAATGCAAAGATAGGAACAAAAACTATGGACAGAAATCGGTCTAAACCCTCATCACCTTGGTCCAACACACACACACACACACACACACACACACACACACACGAACAAAAACAACATTGTCAATTGCACTGTTTACAGTTTCAAAGAGATTAAAGCAAATCAATTGCTCAGGAGAATTGCTTTGTTTTTGATACTAGCAGGAAGGAATTTATTCTGAGAGTTCTTGTAAAGAGGACCCTGTGTAATGTAACTAGCAAATTCTCATCATCTATTATGGTGAACATAGGACCGAGTTTCAAAAACCGATTTCTTACATTTACTCTCAATATAGATGGAAAGCATCAGAGCAAAGCATTGTATAAAAAATTCCCAGAGGGGGTAGACTCTGATACCTTTGAAACAGTTTTGTGCCAAAGATTTATTTATTCAGGTTATTAAAGGATTGTTAAATGGTTTAATTGTTACTTGGCAGGCAAGATTAGGGATAAACTGATAGTTCTTCAAATGAAAAACTATCTTTCCCAGGAATGAAAACCCTTATAAATGATCTGGAGGGAAATGTGTAGCGTGAACTCTTTGGGATTGGTGATGGTGCTAAATTATCTGAGGTTGTGTATGTATTCATTTATTCATCCACCAAAGTTTTATTAGATACTATTATTTTCCAGGCAAACGTGGTATTAGGTTCTGGGACTACATTAATCTTCATCCTCATGGAAATTCCATTCTTGCTGATAAACCACAGGACTCTTTCGTAAAACTGGACAAGATGGCAAAATACTGTCAGATGCTTTTAATGAAAAATGTGGGGTGGTTGCACTTTGTGTAAGAGCTGCATTCCTGAAAACCTAGCAGAATTCAAGGCTAATTTTCCCTTAGGAACACATGCACAAGTGGACTGGAGGAGCAAAGTTAATTTGTGGACCATATACTCTTTCAACCGTTATTACAGATTTTTGCTTTAAGACTGCTTTTTATTTCCTCAGCAATCTCTCCAGTGCTTCTCTTCATACTCTCTCAAAACTAACAGCAGAGCACATGTCAATAGTCTGACCTACTTCATAGTGTTTTATCACAACTTACATGTTTCTAGAAGTTAGTGATTTCCAGGTACAATTTTCAGCAGCAGCTCTAGTACCACAACATAGTAAATGTTTGGATAATATTGCTAAGGAGATCTTTTTTGGGGGACTCCATTAATAATAATAATGCATATTAAATGATAAATTGTAATAGTAGTAATACATATTAAGAGCAATAGAATGGTTACCAAAATTGCTGAGGAATACTGATGCATGTTAATTGTAACACACTTCATAAAATACTGACAAAAATGATGATTTTTTTTAATCAGACAAAGTTTTGTTGTCTTGTGGCAATGACAGAAAAAGTTATAATTGAGTCTGTCAGTCAGATTTAAAATTTTGCCATTCTTAGCAGTTTTTTAAAAATTGAGATCTGTACATTTTGGGGGTATAAACCATGAATATTAAATAATATTTTGTACTGTACTGTTTCAAATTTGCCTAATTCAAATTCACATAAAGTGTGAATTTCATGTGAGCTTTTTGGAGCCAGGCAGCCTTGACTCCTAGCTTCACCATGTAAACCTTTGGCCAAAGTTCATACATCGTTAAACTTTAGAATCAGGAATTGTGAGTTAGGAATCTAGAAAATAAATAAAGCAAAGGAGACAGATCCCAGGAATGAACTGTTGAACAGTTGCCCTTCATCCCAGTAATAGTCTCTCTTTTGTGTACTTGGCCTTAGTTTTACGGGGACTGCAATCAATCAGTGTATAATCAATCAATGTGATATCCCATATTAACAGAACAAAGGATAAAAATCACACAGTCATCTCAATAGTTGCAGAGAAAACACTTGACAAAATTCAAGGCCATTTAATGATAAAAACACTCAGCAAACTAGGACTAAAAGGAAATTATTTCATTATAATAAAGGTCATATTTGAAACGTCCACAGATAACATCACACTCAGTGGTGAAAAACTGAAAGCTTTTCCTCTAAGGTCAGGAACAAGACAAAAAATGCCCACTCTCACCACTTCTATTCAACATAGTACTAGGAGTTCTTGCTTGAGCAATTAGGTAAAAAAAGAAATAGACGGTTTTCAAACTGGAAAAGAAAATGTAAAATTATCTCCATTTGCAGATGACATAATCTTATAAGTATTGTACAAAACCCTAAAAGATTTCACACACTGTTAGAACTAATAAATAAATTCAGTGAAGTTTCAGGATATAAAATCAATACACAAAAATCAGTTGCATTTCTATATATTAGCAACAAATAGTCCAAAAAGGAAGTTAAGAAAACAATCCTATTTATGGTGGCATAGAAAAGAATATAATACTTTGGAATAAATATTACCAAAGAGTCAAAAGACTTGTACACTAAAACTACAAAATATTGCTAAAAGAAATTTAAAATGACACAAGTAAATGGAAACATAACCTGTGTTTATGGATTAGAAGAGTTAATACTGATTAAATGTCTGTAGTATGCAAAGCAATATACAGAGTCAATGCAATCCCTATCAGAATTCCAATGGCATTTTTTATAGGAATAAAAAAATTCCTAAAATTTATACAGAGTCACAAAAGACAGAATAGCCAACAGTATCTTGAAAAAGAACAACAAAGCTAGAGACCTCACATGTCCTGATTTCAAAACACATAACAAAGCTACAGGAATCAAAACAGTATGGTACTGGCATAAAGATCAATGAAACAGAATAGAGAGCTCAGAAGTAAACCCATGATTATACAGTCAACTAGTCATTGATAAATATGCCAAGAATACGAAATGAGGAAAACGTTTCTTAATAAATGATGTTGGGAAAACTGGATATCCACATGCAAAAGAATGAAGTTGGACCCTTATCTTACACCATATACAAAAATCAACTCAAAATGGACTAAAGACTTAAATTTAAGACCTGAAACTGTAAAACTCCTAGAAGAAAACAGGAAAGTCTTTATGGCATTGGTCTTGGCAATGATTTCCTGGATATGACACCAAAAGCACAAGCAACAGAAGAAAAAAAAGGGTGAGGGGCAGTACAGCAAACTAAAAAGATTCTGCACAGCAGTGGAACCATTAACAGAGTGAAAAGGAAACCTATGAAATGGAAGAAAATATATGAAATCATTTATCTGAAAAGGAATTAATATCTAAAATAGGAATTCCTATAATGCAACAACAACAACCCAAATTGCTTTGATTAAAAAAAATAGGCAAAGGACTTCTATAGGAGTTTCTCCAAAGAAGACATACAGATGGTCAACAGGTATATGCCAAGACATTCAACATCATTAATCATCAGGAAAATGCAAATCAAAACCACAGTGACATATTACCTCACATCTGTAAGAATGGTCATTATCAAAAAAATCAGAAAACAAGAAGCATTGGTGAGGATGGGGAGAAATTGAAGCCCTTATGTACTTTTGGTGGAAAACTTAAAATGGTGTATCTGATAAAAAAAATTAAAAACAAAACTACTATATGATCCAGCAATTCCACTTTTGTGTATTTATCCAAAAGCATTAAAATCAGGATCTTTAAGAGATATCTACACTCCCATGTTAATTGCAATATTATTCACAACGACCAAGAGCTGGAAACAGCCTAAAGTGTATATTATCAAATGATTGGATAAAGAAAATGTGGTATATACATGCAATGGAATATTATGCAGCCATAAAAAAGGAAGGAAATTCTGTCATGTTACAGCCTGGATGAACCTAGAGGACATATTGCTAAGTGAAATAACCCAGTCACAGAAGGACAAATACTGCATGATTTCAGTTATAAGAGGTATCTATAGCAGTCAAACTCATTGAAGAAAGTAGAACGGTGGTGGCCAGAGGCTAGGGGAAGAGTGAAATGGGGAGTTACCCTTCAATAGGTATAAAGTTTCAGTTATGCAAGATGAAAAACATTCTAGAGATCTTCAGTACAACATTGTGGTAGAGCTAAAATACTGCACTGTACACTGAAGTGTTTATTAAGAGGCTAGATCTCATGTTATGTATTTTTTACCATACACACACACATATGCATACACAAAGCATGAGCAAAGGAGAAACTAAAAAAGAACTAGGAGCCTTAAGCACTCAGGTACATTTTCCTTCAGGAAGAGGGATTTGATATCTCTGACCACAGATTTCATAGATCTCCCCCAATTGAAGGACAACTTGGTCCGTGTTCTGCATCCCCCTCCTAACCACTGCCCGTTGGGCAGCATCTGGACACCACACTCACCCCGGGAGGGGCCTCAAGCCTGAACGGAGCATGGCTCTGACAGCTTGTCCTGCGGGCGCTCAGCCAGTCCTGTCACTGTGGTTCTAGCTGGCAGAGGGCTGTGCGTTGTTTGCCCAGGAAAACATGGCAGATTGCAACTTCAGGCCTCTTTCCTGGTCAGCTCTTTGTAAAACGGCCACTCAGGTTTTCATTTTTAAATTGGGAAGACTTGGACCCACTTATCCTTTCCTTGTGAAGGAACTGAAATCCACAAGGAACTTTCTTGAACCCTGATGACTTTTGGATTAAATTGAAGCATACGTGTGAAAATGCTACAATAGGTAATTTCCTGATATAATATATTGAACTATGACTATGCAGTTACTCTTAGGGAGAACTTTGCAAATCATTGTGATCCCAATTTAGCTTTTGCATAGGAAAAAAACCCACATAACCATTAAGCTCTTGTCAGTCTTGTCAATGTAAGAGGCCAGAGCATGGTTTTCCTGTCTTTTCACAGGATATGATGATGACCTACAGAGAATTACTATGATAGCTTTGTCTCAGGGCAGTGACCAGTTGATTTTCCCATTAAAGTTAGACTTTCCTCAACTTAAGAGATTAACATGAGACACATTTCCAATATGCTTTCACTTTACTAAATTGAGGTGTGACTAGAAATACTTTTAAGGTAATAAATTCTGATTTTTAATGTAGCCTAAACCTCTATAATCTTATTTTCTAATAAAAATAGAAATTGTCAATAGGGTTTCATTAGTAATATTCAACTGGCACTAAAATATATGTCATATGCAGAATCTATACTGTGGCTAAATGCCCATTAAATTCATGTTTGCCATTTGGTCATACGCCTTTTTTTTTTTTTTTTTTACAGAAAATATGAAGGGTTTTTTTTGCTAGGTATGGGGAAGGTAAACACAGTTTCCTGGTTTATTCCTTACTGATATTTAAAAGCAACTGACAAATGCAGAGCCCTATAGGTGGAGATGCCAGATTTAGCAACAACAGCAAAAAATACAGGATACCCAATTAAATTTAAATTTCAGATAAACAATGAATAACTAGTTTGGGTATAAGTATGTCCCATGCAATATTTGAGACATACACTAAAAGAAATTATTTGTTGTTTTTCTGAAATTCAAGTTTAACTGGGTGTCCTACAATGTATCTGGCAAACTTATCTGGCTGACAAAGATTTAAAATAGAAAAAAATTCCCTAATGGTCCTGAACATTGTGAATTCAAATTAAGAGCAGGATGTGGCTCAATTAAACCATCTTCCGTGTTGAGTCTCATGAAGTAAGCCATGACCATAGCCTCATCTGGGCTATTATCATTCGGCTCACCTTGTGTGAGGAATGGACAGGAAAGCAGGAGGCCCAGTCAGCAATGCATGAAAGAGTTCAGTGCAGGAATTATTTTAACAGACTTATGCTGCATGATAAAGCCAGTGGGGAAAGGTTGTTTCCTGAATGTTCTCTCGAGGCCAGAATATTCCAAGCCTATAGAAGCGCTTTATTTGCTTCATACTGTCTGCCATCCTCACGCTGCAAACACGCACACAAACACCCCAAGCCCATCTAGTACCCACGAAAACATTTTTTCGTATTTTCAATTAGGGTAAGAAAATGCATGTTGTCTGGCTAGGCACTATAGATTTTTGCCTTTTCCATTACTTCTGTCTCATGATTCACTCGATACCATCAAAAGATAAATTGCACTATGTTTTTGCCTAGATCGTTCCAGCACCAAAGGATCTATTACAAACCCATACTTCCAAATGAAATCAGTGTGCTATTGCTAAAAGAGCATTCTGAATTTCCAGTTCAAAATGGCAACTGGCTGTCACACCCATCACTTCTTGTTTAAAGACCCATGAAGAAAAAGAATAAAACATTCACCACTACCAACAGCCTAAGACCGAGAGACAAACAAACTAGCATCTGGGGAATGAGGCAAAAGAGCTGATTTTTAAAAACTTACTCAACTTTTCTATCATTGTGTCCTCCCGACATCTTCTTGCAAGAAAATCAGTCTGTGTTTCCCTCTCTGTTTGCCACATTGACTAGGGTCTGTATTAACAGGGACCAGGGGATTAGACAGCCATTCTTCTCCATCTCTTCTGTGCTATGCTATGGAAAAGGTAGGACACTGCTTTTTAAAATCTCAGTGTCCCATGGACATCTTTCTACATCCAGAGATCTAATTCTAGAAGGCAGCTGGGAAGCGGGTACCACCAGTGCTTTCTGGGATTTGACCTTGACTGGGCTGTGCCTGACATGGCACAATAGGGATGGTTTTAAATAGATCTTAGAAAACAACCCAATCCAAAAATGGGTGGAAGGTCTAAATAGACATTTCTCTAAGGAAGACATACAGATGGCCAAGAGGCACATGAAAAGATGCTCAACATCACTAATTATTAGAGAAATGCAAATCAAAACTACAATGAGGTATCACCTCACACCAGTCAGAGTGGCCATCATCAATAAATCTACAAACAGCAAATCCTGGAGAGGGTGTGGAGAAAAGGGAGCCCTCCTACACTGTTGGTGGGGATGTAAGTCGGTGCGGCCACTATGGAGAACAGTATAGAGCAGGGGTCCCCACCCCCCAGGCTGCAGACCAGTACAGGTCCGAGGCCTGTTAGGACCTGGGCCACACAGCAGGAGGTGAGCAACGGGCAAGAGAGCCAGTGAAGCTTCATCTGCCACTGCCCATCGCTCCCCATTGCTCACATTACCGCCTGAACCATCGCCCCCATCCGTGGAAAAATTGTCTTCCACAAAACTGGTCCCTGGTGCCAAAAAGGTAAAAAAGGTCCTTAAAAAACTAAAAACAGAGCTACCATATGATCCAGCAATCTCACTCCTGGGCATGTATCCAGAGAAAACCACAATTCGAAAAGATACATGTACCCCAATGTTCACTGCAGCTCTATTTACAATAGCCAGGACATGGAAGGAACCTAAGTGTCCATCCACAGATGAATGGATAAAGAAGATGTGGTACATATATACAATGGAATATTACTCAGCCATAAAAAAGAATGAAATAGTGCCATTTGCAGCAACATGGATGGACCTAGAGATTGTCATACTGAGTGAAGTAAGTCAGACAGAAAGACAAATATCATATGTGGAATGTAAAAATATGGTACAAATGAATCTATTTACAAAACAGAAATAGAGTCACAGATGTAGAAAATAAACATATGATTACCAAGGGGGAAGGCTGGGAGGGATAAATAGGGAGATTGGGATTGACATATACACACTACTATATGTAAAATAGATAACTGTTAAGAACCTACTGCATAGCACAGGGAACTCTACTCAATACTCTGTAATGGCTTATATGGGAAAAGAATCTAAAAAAAGAGTGAATATATATATATATGTATAACTGAATCACTTTGCTGTACAGCAGAAACTAACACAACATTGTAAATCAACTATACTCCAATAAAAATTAATTTTAAAAAAAGAACTTAGAAAGATTTCCAAACAAATATACAAAAATACACAACACATAAAAATCTGCAGTGCTGTCAAAATCTCAGTTGTTGATCAGATTAACTCCAGATGCCCCTTTGCATCTTCTGAGTATGATTCTTAGGAAACTCTGTCCTTATCTTGGCTATTTCCTATTGATATTTTCATCTACAACCCTTTCTAGAACTGCTTGTGGATCCAAAGGTGATTCTTACTAATTTAGGGTTGATACTTCATTTCATTCATTTGGCCCCTAAGAGCTTCAATGGGACATGAGATTTTTCTCCTTTTAACAAAATGATGTATGTCAAAGCGGAATCCAACTTTTGACCCCAGAGTCGGAACGTGAGGGCAGATGGTAACCAGCTCAGTCCCCGGTAGCTTATGAAAACCTGCTTCTTCTTAGGATTATTTTGGGGAGGTAAAGCATCAAAGAGGAAGTTAACTGGACTCCTGGACAAATGAGTGTGATGTAGGGAGGAGACCTCTGGAGGCATTTGGTGTTCATTAGTGGGCATTCAGTAGCTGCTTTGTCATTTTTCTTGTTTGTCATGAAAAATAAATAGAGTTTAATAGATGATCTAACCTAGCAGGTTTTGGCAACAAAGTAGACTGTGTCCCATTATGAGCTTGATGTGTATAATTTAAAGTAAGATGGAACATAAAACCATTTCCAGCGCACATAAGGGAGTGAGTGACAGATTTAGGCCCTGATTGTGCAGAAATGAAAACCAGTGCTGTCTTGGATGGGGTACTAAATCATGTATTCTCTTTTATGGAGTTTGTGCTGCAAACAGCATATTTCAGAATAATTAACCCTGTCATTTTTTACTTAAAAGTTTGTTTTTAAAAATTGGAGTGCTTTATGTAGAAGGCAGAAGCTTAAGTGCCGTAATAGATTGCATGAAGGCCAGAAGAAATTTCGAAGGGCCGGTCCTGTTAACTCACAAAATTGGTCAAAATTACCATCAGTTAGCAGGAATTAAGACAGCCGAGCCAACCCAGGGGGAATTCTGCACTTGGTGGGAAAGATCTGGGGTCCCAACCAGGGCCTCTCGCCTGGCCGGGGTGGTGAGGTGAGCATCCGGGTCTGCAGGAATCATGCCTTTGGCAGGACATGTTGGATAATCATCTCCTTTTCCACGGAATAGCATCAGGAATGGATTAACCTGTGTTGCGACTTGAGGGACTCTTATCAGTGAATTGCTCAGATTTTCCGCCTGGTGGGTGAAGCGACCCGATCGTAGTCACCCCCAGGGGATTTTCCTTGAGATGTATTTCTTGATTTGTTCTCAGATTTGTAGCCTACACTTGGTTTTCTTTGTTCTCAAAATACGAAAATTCTCTCCCGGCAAATTAAAGAAATCCGTGCTTTGCTGTGTTCCGAAGGCCCCTATGTTTTGGAAGAAATTCTCCCCAAGGTCAGGACTCAGGAGAGCCTTCTGCTGCTTCTCCTCCACGCCTTTTCCTCCCGTAACCCATGGAAAGCATCTTTCTCCTCCTCTGTCTTAAGAAAACATCCAGGCGATAAACGCCTAGTGAATAATACATCTGATGATGTTTATAAATGCACTGTGCTACTGTTGATACAGATATCCCCAATATCTTGCAAGAAGAGGTGTATCTAGCTAGTCCCATTCGTGCATCAGACCGAAAGATTGGGTGACATGCTGAATGGTCCCCAAGGAAAAGGCAACCTTGAAAAATGGGTCGCCAGCATCCCTCTCTTGGGGACTTTGTTGGGAAACTTCTAATGGCATTTCCCTTTCAGTTTCCGTGATCCTGTTCTGATTTCCTTTCCGCATCGTAACACCAGTTGTTCCGTCACTCAAGCCCAAGCATGCATAAAATGTATTTCATCGGGTATTTATGAATATGACTACTATTTACTCTCTTACAAATGGTCTCTTGCAGGAAAAATCAATATTTGCCCAGAAAAAAAAAAGCATACACACAAACACTGACCAAACAGCTACATTCACTCTTCTAAAAGACAACTCAGAGAACAAAAAATAGGACAGTTCGTCCAGGGCCATCCTCCCAAGACACTACACTCAGGCAACCAGGAACATCTCTTATCTGACCCGTTGATTGAGTAAAAATAGGTTTCATCCTTTCTGTGCAATCTTCACACGCTCCTGTGACAGAGATTACTGTTCCCACTTTACAGGTGAGGCACCTGTGGTTTGAGAGGTATTGTCCAAGGTCTCATGGCCCGTGAGGGCAGGGCTGGGACTTGTGCTCAGACCAAAGGCCATCACCCTCTTCCCACTACAGCAGGGAAGTAGCCAAACAGTCATAACATCCCTAAAGAGACCATGTTACGGCTGTAGCCTCGAAATAATGATACTGACATCAATCAGGTTTGGGAACCATTCTGCATATTATCCAGATATTTTCTTTTTATAATCTTAAATATCAAGAATGACAATTTTTAATTCAACTATCTGAAGTTTGGTATGAATTAACCTTAAGATTCAAGTATTCATTTTTCTAATTTTGTTATAAAATTATTATTACTATTTTAGTAGTAATAGAACTTGGTTTAAAAAAATTGAAAGAAACTTGAAACCATACATAGAATTACAGAGTTAACCTTGATCCAAAGTTAATCACTTTAAACTGCTTTTTGGTTGTTATTGCTCTTCTGTCATCCTTTGTGAAGATTCTTATGCACAGGGTCATACCGTGTATGTGTCTATGAAAACTTTGTAATTTTTCACAAACTGAGTCATTTAGATATACAGTGTTCTACACCTCACTCATTTCAATAATATACATCCCACACCTTGTCTAAATCAGCATATTTAACATCTTTCTTTTGAAAGCTATGTGGTGCTATAACCTATACCACCTTCTCGTTGCTGACAAACACAAAGGCTGTTTTTATATTTAATGGCTGATAGTTTTCACATCTCAAATATCATTATACTCAACATGTATTTGCCAGTATATGCATAGAGAAAATTCACACAGAATAGTTGGGTTTACACTTGATGCACTTTTAATTTTAATACATAAGGCCTTAATTGTCCTTCAAATAATGTTTTATCAATAGATTGCTTCTAACAGTGCATGAGAGGTTGTTTTATCCCAGACCATGGGATATATCAAAATTTCAAACTTTTACCAGATTGGTAGGTAAACTGTGATATTTTATCTCCTGTCCAATTTGCATTTCTTTAACTCTAGGTGAAGGTAAGCATCTTTCCATCAGCTATTATGTTTGATGATTATTTTAAAACTTCCTGTTTATTTTTTTCAGACAATCTTTAAGTTTCTTAGAAATATGTTACCAGTGTGATTCCTATGACCTTTGTAAATGACAAAAAAATAGCCCATAGTTTATCACATATATTGCAAAATTTTTTACTGGTTATATCTTTTGTATCTGGCTCTGTTTATGATATTTTTAACAGCTTTAATTGACATGCAGTAAACAGCAAATGTCTGAAGTATACAATGTGATAGCTTTTGACATCTGTTTATACTGTTAACCATCTCACAGTCAAGATAATGGACACGCCCATCACATTCTTTGTGCCCCTTGGTAATTGTCCCTCCCTCACCTCAGCGCCTATCTATGATGGTTTCTATCATATATTACTATGCATTGTCTTGCATTTTATAAATATGAAAGTACAGAATGTAGTGTTTATTGTCTAGCTTCTTCACTCATCATACTTATCTGATACTTGTTTATCTGTCCCTTTATTGATGGACAGTTAGGTTGTTTCCATTTTTATGAACATTTGTGACAAACTGTTGTCTGGCCACATGCTTCCCTTTCTCTTAGGTGTAGGATTAACTTTCTAAGAAATTTCAAATTGATTCAAATTGATTTCCAAGGTGGTTATCCCATGTGACATCACCAGCAGCTGAGTATGAGAGCTCCAGTTTCCTCACATCCTTGTCAGCACTTAGTGTGGTCAGTCTTTTTAATTCTAGTCATTTTAATAGGTATTTATCTCATTGTGGTTTTTAGTTGCATTTCACTAATGACTAGTCACTTTGAGTATCTTTTCTTGTGTTTCTTTGCTATTCACATATCTTCATTGGTAGTGTTTACTAAGATCTTTTGCTCATTTACTTGTGGGATTGTTTGATTTCTGTTCTTTTCTCTTTCTTTTGGTTTGATTTCTTATTATTAAGTTTTGAGAGTCACTTATACATTCTGAATACAAGACTATATTATAATATTGTATATTCTTTATATTTAGATGTATTAGACTTGTGCTTCGTGAATATTTTCTCCACATCTGCGGCTTGTCTTTTTATTCTTTTAACGATATCTTTCAAAAAGGAGTTTTTGATTTTGATGAAGTCTGATATCGTTTTTTTTCTTTCATGGATTATGATTTTGTTGTATCTAAGAAATCTTTGCATAGTCCAAGGACACAAAGATTTTCTCATATGCTTTCCTCTAGACATTTTAAAATTTAGGTTTTATACCTAGGAATATAATACATTTTTAGTTAACTTTCTATATGGTGCATGGTACAGATCAGAGTTCATGTTCATTTATTTTTCATTTGGATATCCAATTGATCTACCACCAATTGATCTTTTGCAAGGACTATTCTTTTTCTGGTGAATTGCCTTTGTACTTTTGTCAAAAATCAGTTGTCCCTCTATGTGTGGAATTATTTCTAGATTCTCTGTTCCATTACAATAATCTGCCCATCTTGATGACAGTCCTCCACTGTATTGATTACTTAGCTTTTAATAAGTCTTGAAATCAGGTTGTGTTATTCTTCCAATTTTGTTCTTTTTACAGGGGGTTTTGATTATTCTATATCCTTTGCCTTTCTATATATATTTTAAAACAAATTTATCAATTTCTAAGGAAAATGTCTGTTGAGATTTTGCTTTAATTGCATTGAATCTATTTACATATCACTATATGGAAAATTGTGATATCTTAACAGTATTGTGTCTTCTGAACTATGAACAATGTACGTATTTCCATTTATTTAGGTCTTTAATTTCTCTCAGATTTATTTTGTAGATTTCAGGATGCAGTTCTTTCATATCTTTTCTCAGATTTATCATTATGTGTTTCATATTTTTATGTTATAAATACGTACTACTTATTTAAATGTTCTGTTGTTTATTACTGGTATACGAAAATGCAATTGATTTTATGTATTGATCTCACATTCTGCAACCTTGCCAACCTCACTTACTAGATCTAGTAGACTTTTTGTAGATTTCACTGGATTTTCTACATAGATAATTATGTTTTCTGTAAATAAAGTTTTACTTCTTCCTTTACAATCTTGATATCTCTTACTTCTTTTTCTTGCCTTACTGCATTGGTTAGAACCTTCAGTGCAATGTGAAATAGAAATGATAAGAGCAGAAATCTTTCTTTCTCATCTTAGGGGAAAACATTCAGTTTTCACTTCTGAGTATGATGTTAGTTGTTGGTTTTTCATAGATGCCATGTTATTCCTAGTTTCTAGAAAATTTTTGCCAGAAATGGATATTGAATTTTGTCAAATGCTTTTTCTGTGTCTATTGACATCATCATATATTTTTTTCTTTTTTAGAGTGTTGATATGGCGAATTACATTAATTGATTTTTGAAAGTTAAACCAACTTTGCATTCTGGGGATAAACCCACTGATCACAACGTATTATACATTTTAAATATTGTTAAAGTAATGTTTGGGATTTTTGCATGGACTTTTGTGGGTGATGCTGATCTGTCCTTTTCTAGTGCTTTCTTCAAGAAGGTTTGGATCTCAGCTCAGTATGATTGTGTGTGTGTAAGGTGGAGACAGCGGTGATACTTCTTTCTTGGGTGGTCTACTTGAGCTCTAGGGGTAGTGGGCGTTCCTTATATCTGCTATGCTTATATTCTTTTTTTTTGCGGTACGCGGGCCTCTCACTGTTGCGGCCTCTCCCGTTGCGGAGCACAGGCTCTGGACACGCAGGCTCAGTGGCCATGGCCCACGGGCCCAGCTGCTCCACGGCATGTGGGATCTTCCCGGACCGGGGCACGAACCCGTGTCCCCTGCATCGGCAGGCGGACTCTCAACCACTGCGCCACCAGGGCAGCACTATGCTTATATTCTTTACATTTATCTTTACTTCTTACTAGCCAATCCTTTCTTACGCCATTGCCCAGTAATAGTTATTAATTCTTTTTTGGTTTTTTTTGTCTCCAAAGGTTTTTTCCTTGTCCTTTTATTTCTTTTAAGCTCCATCAGGTAACTGTAAAACATAAAAAATTCCTGAGCAACAAAGCACAACAGTACACAGCTGAGAAATAAATGAACCACTGAATCATCAGTCTGGTGTATGACTTTAAAGAATGGACTATCTTTTTATTAGTAAGGGTTTCAGACCAAACAAGAATTTCAAAGATAGAGGCAAAAGCAAACCAAGCTCTTTAAATAACTACAGACATGATTCTGAAGAAATGTCTTTGTATGTACACAGTGTGCAAAGGACTGTTGGTTTGACATATAACAAACTTTTTCCATTCAAATAACTGGTTTCTCTTTCCTGATTGGACACTGCCTGATACAATTATAGCTGTATAATATGTTTTATTATTTGGTGGAGGTAATTATCCTTCATTACATTTTATTTTCAAATTTTCTTGAATAGTCTCAGGTTTGTTTACAGTTGAAATTTTGTATAATTGTATCAAAATTAAAGAAATTCATTAAATTTCAAAATTTATGTATGTGAGATAGACTTCTTTACAATCATATTGAGTCTTCTTATTGAAGAACAAATAAATGCTTCCATTTTTTCAAGCATTTTTTAGATCCTTCATAAGAATTTTGTCTGCATATTTGTTATGTTTATTCCAAAATATTTTATCTTTAGCTTATCTTGGTCTACTGTTCCTTGGTAGCTTATCTTTATCTTATCCTCATTTATTTTATTTACTTATTTTCATTTATTTTCATTTATTTTTGGCTGTGTTGGGTCTTCCTTGCTGCCTGCGGGCTTTCTCTAGTTGCGGTGAGCGGGCTTCTCATTGCAGTGGCTTTTCTTGTTGCAGAGCACAGGCTCTAGGCACACGGGCTTCAGTAGTTGTGGCTCGCAGGCTCTAGAGCACAGGCTCAGTAGTTGTGGCACACAGGCTTAGTTGCTCTGCCGCATGTGCGATATTCTCAGACAAGGGATTGAATCCGTGTCCCCTGCATTGGCAGGTGGATTCTTAACCACTGCGCCACCAGGGAAGTCCCTCTTCATTTATTTTAATGGGACATTTTCTTTCATCTGGTTACCATTTGTCTCAGGAAACTCTTTCACATAGTTTTATTTCTTCTTTGACTCAGGAGTGTTTAAAAGAAAAAGTAGTGATAGATTTATAGGTAGTTGGATGTGTGTTTGATGGATTTGGAGGGGTTTTTTGCTTTCATTTTAAATATTAATTTTCAGTTTTATTGGACAACGATGAGAGAATGTATCGTAGTATATCAGCCTTTAAAAATGTATTGACTTTTTTTTTGGTAATCCAAGGGTACTTGTATTTTTTTAGAAATGGAAACCACCAGAGTCTCTGCATTAGAGATGGAAAGACTGATCATTATGTTTAGATCTTTTTATGTAAAGGGAAAGATAGTGAATATTTTTCTGTAAAGGGAAAGTGGGTGTTACGGTCTGTGTTACAGATACGCAGCTCTGCCGTAGTAGCATGAAAGCAACCACATGCAATAGCACAAATATGGTTGTGTCTGTGTTCCAATAAAACTTTATTTACAAAAACGAGGTCTGTGGAGGCCTGGTTTAAAAGACAACTGGTGAATATGTTTTAGGACCTAAAGGAGGAAGATCAACTGTCCTCTTTCCTTTTTGTATCAGGCTTGTTTAGCATATAAGTTTTCTGTCTATGTTGAAAGAACAGAGAATCTGATGGGGGATAGAGAAAAAGCCAACAGCCCACCCCTGGGTGGCCAGGACCCCTCCCATACAAACAGAGGTGCCTAAGCACAGAGGCAGGCTCCATTCTGCTACTCTGTTCTCCCTTCCCTTGAGTGACTCTCAAGTGCCACTTGAGGGACTGAATTACGGGCCTTTGGACAATGCCTTTAATATTGAGCTGGTATAGGACCATGAGCACCATCCTAGCTTTGAATCCTGGCTCTTAAATACATGATCTGCTACCTAACCTCTCTGAGCCTAAGCTTCCTATGTGTAAGCTGAGTATAATAAAGCCAGCTTTGCATGGATATTCTAAGGATAAAATGAATGAATGAGGTAAAATCCTCTGCACATAATAGGAACTTTAACAAATACTGCTTCATCTACCTTTTAAACACACACATACACACAGAGATTGTCCTTCCCTTTGTTTTTGCCTGGCTTTTTTTTTGAAATGATCTCATTGCTTTTTTTTACCAGTTATTTTTGACTGGTTCACAATCTCCTACTATATAGCAAATCAGAACTGGTCCTAAGACTGCTCCGTGAGCTTCACTGCCTGAAACAGGTATCTAAAAATCCCATTACAATTTTATTTTTAAGGTGTTTACTACTGGCCCAAGAGTAGGATAATATGATTAAAAGCAACATGGAGAAAAATTTAAATTCTATAAATCTCACAAATAAGAGAATTGTCTTTTGTGTAGATTTGAACATAAGTGGAGTTGAATTTTTTCCTTTAATTTTAACAATACTAATTTCACTCACATGAGCCTTCCCCCAGCATTTCATATATATTTTAATTCTGGAAGGGAAGCTCTTGAGTTCTCCTGGGTTCGTTCTTGCTCTACATATGTATGACTGTATGTGTGTGTGTATTTATATCATATTATATTACCTTATATTTACATATGTAGGAATTTTTTTGCACTTGAATTGAGAGTAAGTTATAAACAACTTAAAACTTTACTCTAAGCACTTCAGTATGTATCTATTAAAAATGCTCATAATCTCCTACATAATCACAATAGAAACCATTCTTAAGAAAGTTTACATTGTTTTAATCCATGCAGTCAATATTCACATTTTCCCAATGGTCCCCCAAATGTCCTCTTTCGCATTATTTTTTTTTCAGCTTGGGAAGGGATGATTTCTAATGTCTAGCTTTCATTCTTTGAGGTGTCCGGCCCCAGTGGCACCTGTTTATTTTGCCCAGGTAGGAACCTCTCTGCTCCTTGCCTGAACCTGGCTGGCTGTAACGGTGCGACCTGGCTCCTTAGAGAGACACTAACTCCGTGTGGCGGGATGTAGGTCTGCCTCTGGCCCCATTGACTTCCCTTTGCCAGGCAGACTTTGTATTTTTTTTTAATTACGATTTATCTTTTTCCAAGTACTCAGCCCTTCCCTGGGCTTGTAGTTTATTAATGAGCCATCAGATTGTTCTGGTTAAAAAAAAAGAAAAATCAAGGTTTGCATATTTTAAAAGGTAGTAGACACGAAAGGGCATTGTTAGGGCAGGGGATCAGCCCTGACTAACTGAAGTGAAGCCTTGATTTGTTCCTTGTCTCTAACTGTGAGAACACACTCTTCTCAGAAAAACGTTGACAAAAATTTCTCTTCGTTTCTGTTTCATCTGTGATTTGTGGCATGGAACAGGAGTAATCACTTAAATGGGTGAGGCTCAAAAAAGCAATTGAGCTGACCCGGGAGTCTGATTTCCTCTGGGATGTCTTCTGGAGCACAGAGGTCAACGGCAGAAACAATAACTAAGGGCTCTCTCGGCCTCTTGGCCTGTGGCTATTTTCCATCCTGGAGGGTAATTTGCCAAAGTAAACTCTTGTAGATGGATGGGGCCTCTCCCCAGTCACTTTCCCTGCAGCTTTAGCTGGTAATGTAATTGCTGTACAGATCATAGAGGTCCAGCCCCCGAAAGGAAGAAGTACTTCATAATCTAAGTCCAGGAATTATCCAGTATTGTAGAATCTTACAGGTAAATACAACCCAACATGGAGCTGTCTTCTCATTCCTATAATTCCACACGGCTTCCAGTTCCCATGAAACATAGACTGTTTTCAATCTTACTAAGGTTTGGGGGGTTGCAAAGGGATATTACAGAAAGGGGTCTCCACCTTTGCTGGCTTCTGTCTGTTCTTCTCCATCTCTGAGTTTCTCACCATCTCTCTTCCCAAAAGAGAAAATTGCAGTGTGTTAACATCCAAAACAACTCAGCTCAACTGGCTTCTGCGTTTAAATTTGCACACGTCTCCCTGACACGGTGCTTAGCAAACAAAACCCTTTAACTTCTATTGGAGAGTACACTCTATGAGGGAAACAAAGACTACCTGCTTTCTGCCCTTGAGAAGCTTACACTCTAGTAAGGGAGAGTGATTTCCATTGATTAAGGATACATGAAGGAGAAAGAAGTACAGGGACTTCCCTGGCGGTACAGTGGTTAAGGCTCCGCGCTTCCACTACAAGGGCCACGAGTTCAATCCCTGGTCGGGAAACTAAGATCCTACATGCCACGTGGTGTGGCAAAAAAAAAAAAAGAAGTACATACTACAACTTCTTTGTGTTTGTTTACGTTAACATTTCTATTAGTGACAAATTGAGAAAGACAACCCCACATCTTCCTTGGCAGAGTTACAGCCCTTAGATTATGAGGGATGGAGACCCCACCCCAACCTAACTTTGGTTTAAGCTGGGAGGGGGCCTGGCCTCCTCTGAGGCTGGGGAATTTGGGAGGTCGAGCGAGCTTTAGGTGTTGTTTATTTCAGTGTTGTTGTCACATGGCCAGAATCACAGTGCTTATCTTTGGGGCTCCGGGCTCAGCTATAGGTGGCAGTCCCCACAGCTTCAGTCTCAGACGAAGTGGAGAAGAGTTGATTCTCCCATAGATCCGACGAAAGCCTCACAATTGAGACTCTCCAGGTCTGTTTAACCTGACTTGTGTTATCCCCGTCCTGGAACTGACCAACAAGTGGGGAGAGAGGGATGGGGGCAAAGATGTGCTGACTGACCTAGCCTAGGGCATGGTCTTCTCCTGAGGGTAGAGACAACGCTACATGAGTAGAGAGTAGGATGAAGTGCTCTTCCAAAAGGAAATTGAAATGGAGTGGTGAACAAATGCTGATATCTCCTACAGCAAGTAGTGTAAAGTAAACCATGGGCAGAGGAATTATATCCTACCTGTGAAACACGGAGGTGACCCCAGGTCCCCCAAGGCAATGTGAACCCTTCCCTGTCTTCCTCGGCTGCCAACACTGGTCCATCCTCCTGACTCTGGGATGTTATCAGCACAGGCTGGACAGCTGGCTATCAGGATCCCAAGGTGTGCATCCTGTGTTCAGAGCAGGTCACCTGCCCTACAGCCCAGTGCCCCAGCCACGGAGCGGCACTCACAGGCTTGCTCCCTGGACATGGGACAGATACGGTTCTCATCCTTTGGGGTTCAAAAGACCTGTCCCATTTCTGTACCCCAGAGCCTCACCCCCGCAAGCTGAGACACTGTGTGGGGACGGGTTCACTGAAGGACAGTGAAACTTCCCCACCTCACCATCTTTGGTCCCTTGGTTTTATTTTTAATTTTGCTAATGGTAGTCATATGTTGTATTGTTCAAGAGCCACAGTTGTTGCTGCTGTCTGCTACTGCTGGTACCACTGTTATTATTACTGTTACTGATCCTGCTATCCTTGTTAAAAATGGCAATCTACCAGAAGTCCAGAAGTAGGAAATAGAGAATAAGAATTTGACCATGATCTCCAATATTATCTAACACAAAGACCTCTGGCAAACCAAGTCAGGAATCAGTTGGATGTTTGTGATGGATCTGTGAATGGGAGGGGCTTGGAGCATGTCTCACGTGAGTGTTCTGGTCAACTAAAGGCTTTTGCCCAATGAGTTGGTGTGATGCTCTGTAGAACTTTCTCTTCTGAATCTCTCTGGAGCAGATTGTTCCCCCAGATTCTGATGGCACCCAGAAAACTGCCTGATTAGACCCAAATAGAAAGAGCCTCCTGAGTGTTTACCATTTGATTTTGCTTCCGAAAACTAACGATTTCACACTTTGCAACTCCTGCCTCTGTTGTTATGGCTTCCGAGAAGTTCTTCAATGCTGGATTATGAGTTCCTTGATGTTGTTTGTAATAACCTGCTGCTTGAATGTTTTGTCAACAAAACATTGTCTGGGTTTTGAATCTAGAGAATGGGAGTTTTATCAGGCTGAAATCTCCCCAAACAATCTAATGAAAAACCTTTCCCTCCAAATCAGATTTGCTAGATGATTGACTCTCTTATTTAAATTCTGTGTGGCTTTTGATACATTAGGAAGGGTGCTTGGAGAAACGTAAACTTATGATTATTTTATCAAATTTGAAAATCCTTGTGCTGAGCAGACACTGGCTGTTTTCCGTCTGTTTCCATAACTGCATTTAAAAGGCATTAAGTGTTGTGATTGTGGGTGAGTTTTGTTTGGGTCTCGTCATCAATTTGATATATAATGGCATAAATTTCAAAGATACATTTTTATGGTGCTGCATTTGGGAATGAGAACGTTATTGTTCAGCATGAGACTCACAGAAAGGATGATGCCGTGTTAATGATAACGACCTTACGAAATGTTCCGCCTTCAAGAACATTCCCATCCATTCATCACTCTCTCAGCTTGCAGTCTCGTTCTAGGAAAGCAGCGCATTAATCTCCATGACTGTTATGATCACTGGTCTCATTTTCTCTGAGACTGTTTCGCACTCATTCAGAGCCAGTGCAGCCCAGAAGGTGGAAAGACATGGCATGTTCGGCCTCATTTTCTTAGCCAGCTTACAGGGACTTCCGTTACCCGCTAGGCGAAAACTCCTTTAGTCTCCAGCTCTGAATGGAAATTCCTGGGTCAGGCTGAGACCCTGTGGTGTCATCATACAGAAGCACCAAACAGGGCTTGAAGCCTCCAAGCCTTTCCATTGTGGTGCCAATCAGTTTTGTGGAAGAGAAGAGGGACCTAGAACGGTTGTTTTCACTAAGGAAACAACAGACACAAGTGCAAGAAGCCCCACCTCCCCTTCTGCCCAAACCTCAAAAGACCCACAGAATATTACTCAGCCGTAAAAAGGAACGAAATAGTGCCGTGGTGTGGATGGACCTAGAGATTGTCACACAGAGTGAAGTAAGTGAGAAAAAGAAAAACAAATGTTGTATAATACCACTTATATGTGGAATCTAGAAAAATGGTACAGATGAACTTATTTGCAGTAGAGTCACAGATGTAGAGAACAAACTTATGGTTACCAAGAGGGAAGCGGGGAGGTGGGATGAATTCGGAGATTGGGAATGACATATATACACTACTATATATAAAATAGATAACTAATGAGAACCTACTGCATAGCACAGGGAGCTCTACTCAATGCTCTGTGGTGACCTAAATGGGAAGGAAGTCTAGAAAAGAGTGGATACATGTATATGTATAACTGATTCACTTAGCTGTACAGCAGAAACTAACACAACAGTGTAAATCAACTATACTCCAGTAAAAATTAATTTTAAAAAAGATCCATAGAAATGGAAAGGTGACAACAGGTGAAGTAATCTAAGTGCAAACAAACTTTTAAGAATAACTAGTTTGGATTTTGGGGACAGAATTCGAAACATGAGTTCCCATAAGTAAGTTATATATTCTTCAAATAGTCCTCAGTTAAATGTTAGTTTATCCCACATCTAGAACCTCAAAGTTTCGAATCAGTAGAGTCTGAGTTCATATTTAATTGATGCTTAATTTTAGACTCTTATTTTGCATATCTGTCATGTGTCTCCCTTGAATGTGGTAAAACCACTTAGGACATGAGACCAGGTCTTTTCTTTCGGTTCATACATCCCCAATACTCGGGGTAGTGGTACCTGGCGTGTGATTGACACTCGGTGAGTCACTGTTGAGTGAGTGAAGAAGCGTGTAGTTTGGGTGGCTGACTATCAGCGGCTTAGCACAATCCTAAGTCCTGAAGTTCAGGGGCTTGTGAGGGAGACAGAAATTTCAAGCCTCGGTTCCTCGATTCACAGCGGCTCTTTCTAGGTGTGTAGAGCCCAACGATTGGCAGCAGCGTGGTCAGCAGTTGAGGTCAGGGAGTCAGCAAATGCACACTGGAAGGTCTGCTCCGTACAAAGGCAGCTGCTTGTAATAGAAGAGCTGCCAGCAACCAAACAGCAAATGAACAAAATCCATAAACCCAGCAAACAAACGCGAGCTTCATCCAGCCATCCCCTCAGGGCACATTCCGGCTTCAACTCTGCTAAGACTGCTTATATTTACAGTTTGAATTCACAGCTCCCTGATCTCTCAAACTGATGACGAAAATTAGACACGTGTCTAATATTTCTTAATGTGTGCAGGTTCTCTTGCCTGTTAATCAGATAATGTGAAGCAAATGGAAGTTATGAATTTTTTTCCCCTGCTAATGTATCCTCCCTAAAATGCAGAGATTGAACTGAAAAGACTCTCTGTGAAAGCTGAGTCTATCAAGTAGGTTCTCCCAGGGCCTTTGAAAGACAGATAACAAGCTGAGGTTATTAAAGGGTAAAGCCTCAAGCTGTAGTCTAAAGACAGGGCGTGTTGGAAATAGGACTAAAAGCCCTGGAACGGTCGTAGTCTAGCAGATGAGGCGGTATAAATAGCTGGATCAAAGGATGCCTATTCTAAGTTATCCTTTTCGCTGGGCATTCTTGCAGGGAGCAATGCTTGGGGCGGGTCTGCTTCATCTTGGGGAGGGAACCAGTATGGACCAAGCTGGACCACATACCCCCCCATGCCTTCCCCACCACTGTATGGTCCTCTGGTTTTCAGGCATCCCACATCTATTCCAGTGCCTCAGCCTGAAGGACTGGTGTAGAGATAAAGTGCAGACAGAGCAGCTCCAGGAGGCCTCATGACAATGTGGATACAGAAGGACTCCGTATGAAACCAACTGAAACGTGGCAGAAATCAAATTTGTCAGAGTAAGAGTTGAAATCATATTGCACTAAAACACTTTCTTTAAAAAACATCTCCAAAAACATTCAGTGGAGGATTTTTATGCCTCCACAGTGTCTCTCTTACAGATGGAGTGGAAAAGTTTCTGCTGTCATCTGATGGATTCCCAGAATTCTGCTTCTGTGCCTCAGATTAACTCTCTGACTTTAGTTCAATTCAACAGATACTCAATCATCACCTAATACAGCCAAGACACTATGTTTAAGCACCTTGAGGATATATACATGAACAAGGTGAGAGACATAAATACTTGTGATGGAAAGGGCCTTAGGGATCATTTATTAATTCATTCATATAAATACTGGGTCACCACTATGTGCCGAGCTTTGCTTCCCTCTAGAAAACTAAAGAGATGGCAATAAGCCAAGACAGGCAAGATCTCTGGTTCCTGGGCTCCAGGGGCATGTTCTAGAAGCACCTGAAAAGCTTACAAGATGCCCATGCCAGGACTTCACGCCACCTTGAAGGTTCTGATTCGGTCGGTTTTCATAGAATCATGGCAACACAGGTAATTCTGATATACCTCCTGCCTTGGAACCAGTAATGTAGCACCATTTTACCAGCATTAAGTTGAGGGAACTAGGGCTCAGAGAGAAGTTGTGTTGTTTGCAAGGATATATACTGCTTAATGCCAAGTCATGCTGGGACCTTGAATTTCATACTACGCTACACCCTGGCCTGATAGATAAAAAGACATGTACACAAGTGATCATAAAAGTAGGTAAAACTTGACAGAGGCTCTAGGAAAGGTTCAGAGTACCTGAGGATATAGGTGGGGAGACCACTTCTAGGATGGTAATCAAAGATGCCAGATGAAAAGCACCTTAGAGGCCTTGGAGAATGATGAGGATTGTGTCAATTTTTAAATAAGGAAGTGTGAGTCCTCCAGTTTTATTATTTTTCAAGACTATTTTGGATATTTATGATCCCTTGCAACTCCATATGAGTTTTAGGATTGGTTTTTCATTTCTGCAAAAAAAAAAAAAGCCATGGGGATTTTGATAGGAATTGCATTGAATCTATAGACTGCCTTGGATCTATTACCATCTTAATAATATTGTCTTGCAATCCATAAACAGGGATGTTTTTCCAATTATTTAGGTCTTTTTTAACTTCTTTCAGCGTGTCTTGTCAATTTCAGTATCTATGTCTTCCTTAAATTCATTTCCAAGTATTTTATTCTTTTGATGCTATTGTAAATGAAATCATTTTCTTAATTTCCTTTCTGGATTGTTCATTGCTAGGATATAGAAATCCAACTGATTTTTGCATGTTAATCTTATATCCTATGACTTTGCTCAATTAGTTTATTAGCTGTAATGGGTTTTTAAAAATAGGTTCTCTAGGATTTTCTGTCTATAACATCATGGCATCTGTGAATAGCTGTACTTCTGCCTTCCAGTTTGGATGCTTTTATTTCTTTTGCTTGCCTGATTGCTCTGACTAGAACTCCTAGTACTATGTTGAAAAGAGGTGGACACAATGGACTTGCTTGTCTTACTCCCGATCTCAGAGGAAAAGCTTTCAGTCTTTCACCATTGAGTATGACGTTAAATGTGTTTTTTTCGTAAGTGCCCTTTACCAGGTGGAGGAAGGTTTCTTCTTTTCCTAATTCTTTGAGTGTTTTTATCATGAAAAATTGTTGGATTTTGTCAAAGGTTATTCTGCATCAATTGAGAAGATCGTTTGCTTTTTTCCCCTCCTTTCTACTAATATGCTTATTACTTTGGTTGATTTTCCTATACTGAACCACCGTTGCTTTCCTGGGATAAGTCCCACTTGGTCATGGTGTATAACCCTTTTAATATAATGCTGGATGGATATGGAGGGATTCTTTCTTAAGTAATTAAATTAATCTAGTACATAATATAGTTACCAGTTAGAATACTGGTGAAGGAGGGCACATGATTGAAGGGGAAAGATTGCAATTTCTACGTCTTACATGGATACAGGAATAGCAAGCAGGGAAATTAGAAAGGAAAATGCACACTTTCTTATAGGCTTGAAGAAATCTCTGAAAAGACTCTGTGAAGGCCTTATGCTGCAAAAAAAAAAAAGACTGCTATAAACCCTGACACATGGTGAAGCGTCAAAATCCCAGGCGATACATGGGAAAAGAATCTAAAAAAGAGTGGGATAGATGTATATGTATAACTGATTCACTTTGCTGTACACCTGAAACTAACACAACATATACAATGGTATATCAACTATACTCCAATAAAAAAAAATTCTTTTAAAAAGGTACAAATTTCCAGTTATAAGATAAATAAGTACTAGGGATATAACGTACAACATGATAAATATAATTAACACTGCTATGCATTATATATGAAATTTGTTAAGGGAGAGTAAATCCTAAGAGTTTATATCACAAGAAAAACTTCTTTTTTCTACTTCTTTAATTGTGCACCTGTATTTGATGATGGATGATCATTAAATTTACCGTGATAGTCACTTCGTGATGTATGTAAAGCAAATTGTTATGCTGGACACCTTAAACTTACACAGTGCTCTCTGTCAATTATATGTCAATAAAACTGGAAGAAAACAAAACAAAACAAAATCCCAGGTGAGTGCTGTCATTCATGCACCATGGCATGGATAATCGTGAACAAGGTCTGTGCAGTAGATGATAATTAAGTTAAGATAAGTTGGTGAGTAATTTCTATGTCTGTAATTCTCTGTGCGTTTAGATTCATTTGTATTCCTGTCCTCTACTGCTGCCTAACAAGCCACTCCAAAACTTGGTGGCTTAAAATAAGAGTAAACATTTTATTATCTCTGGCAGTGTCTGTGGGTTAGGAATTTGGAGAAGGTTCAAATAGGCAGTCTTGGCTTGAGGTCTCTCATTTCAGTCAAACAGGAACTGGCCAGGCATCTCTCTGTCTTGGTTTAGTCTAAAGAGCTTCTCCATGTGTTTTCCCCACATGGGCTGCCTTGAGCTTCCTCATGACATGGTGTCCTCCCAGGGGAAGGACTTTGTGTCCGGCTGTTTAGAGCTTGAGTGCCCAGGGTACCAGGTGAAGCTGTACCTCTCATATGACAGCCTCCAGAGTCACGTGGCATCACTTCCACCATAGCCTGTGGACTGACCCATCATGAAGGTTGGCCAGATTCAACAGAGGGGATGTGGACCCTATCTCTCCGGGACAAGAGAATCAAAAACTCACAGGACTGTTTTCAAACCGCTACAATTTGCTTGACTGAATCCTTGAATGCTATTTTATTTAATTGATTGGAAAATCTAATTCCCCGATACTGAAGCATGAGCTTCGTTGTGTGGCCCATAGAGCTGCAGCAAAGCAAAACTTGCCACCCAGTGGTGGCAAGCAGAATGCCCAGGAGGAAACGATGCACTTCTTGAGTCCTGCATTTGCAGCCCACGCACAAAGTGAGAACTTCACAAAACATTGCTACTCCCAATACAGATACATAAAACCCATCTTCCAGGAAACAACGTTCCATGTTTCTTCGTGCGAAGTTTAAGAAAATGCCATAAAACATCATCAGATCAAGGCCCTCGCAGTACCTGTGGCTGACACTTATTTGCTCTTTTCATTTGTATGAACCATTTCACCGTCCCACAGAGCGCAAACAGCTGGTTAGCCCGTAAATGAACACGATGATACAAGAATGATGTTCCGCATGCACTCAGGAAGGTCTCGCTGGATAAATAAAAGGTTGCTCATTTATTTATGATGCAAAAAAATCCACTGTGCATTCAGCAGACAGAATCATCAATTATTTATTCAGAACTCTCTGTCTCCAAGTATAGCTTTTTGAGTGCACACGGCATGACTGCTGTTATTACTCTAAAACATGTAATTTTCTTTTTGATGGTGGTGGATGTACTCTCACGAAGCACGTGGCGCTGTGGTAACCTGTGCATTTGATAAAGGATTTCTAGTTGACCATATACGCTTTTCATCCGATCCCCATGGTGCCCTGTACTCAGAAACCCAGGAGCTGTGACAGATGCATATCAGGAGTGCATTCATTCACCAGGAATCTCATGCCCTCTCTCTACCCCCAGGACAGAACTACTGCGTCACTACATCATTAATTAAACCCTGGGAGCAGACATCTTCTCAGGCATCACTGCTTACCCTAACCTTAGTGAGGGCATGATTCTCAAAGGTATTTAAAGGTATTTTAAACTGACTTTCCTTCAGCTTAACTCTACATCCATCACATCCCATTGTCAGATCAGAGAACCTGGTTTCCCAGGTCTATGTGGAAAGTGTGAAGAGCTGAAATGGGGTTGTCCACAGCCTACTGTGTGAGCTCTCCAGGGAGCTCATTCGTCCCCCAGTGCATATACAGCGGCCGCCCCACTGCTGTGCTCACTTAGTAGGAGACTAGGGGAAGGTACGTCACGTGGGCCAGGAATTACTCCTCTTCCAGACACCTGTCAAGGGCTTTCTTTATCTTTTATTTTAAAAAAAATTTATTGGAATATAGTTGATTTGCAATGTTGTGTTCCTTTCTGCTATACAGCAAAGTGAACCAGTTATATAAACATACATATTTATATACATCTACATTATGTATGTATGTATACACATATATGTGCATCTCCACTCCTTTTTGGATTCGTCAAGGGCTTTCTTGGTGCAGAGGGTGGGAAGTTCCCCTCATGTGAGGTTTGGGTGGCTGCCTAGCACAGCCTCTCATCCAACACAGCTTTGAAGCACTTGAGCAGCGTCCACAAGCAAGAGCAGCCCTTGGATTCCTCACCCAGGCCCTCCAGGGGATAGTCTATGCTTGGGCCCCGCTCCTGGCTTGAGGACCAGCAGGTGTGGTCTCCATGGAGGTGCATGGCTCAGGTGATTTGGGGGAGCCTGCTAAGTGGAGAGCGGGGGACTGATGGCCTTCAGCTGCCACACCTTGGATCCACTGTGGCATGTGTGCCAAGGCCATCCTCTTCCCAGGCTGCTTCCGACCGAGGAAGGAGTATAGTGGCCAGGGGCAGGAGAGGGGCTCGAAGAAAGCCATTTCTTACCAATGTGGAGCCCCTGTAATGGGCAGCCTCTGCTCTAGGACTCCCCATCCGAGGACCTTCTCCGGGCTGCACTGCAGTTTGAGGCTCTTCCTTCCCTTCCTAATTCCTTTCATAAATGTCACACTTGCATTCGGATCTGAAGACTATTATCCTCAATAAATTTTGCTTTACCTCGCCTTTATAGAAAGAGAAACAGCATTTGCCCCAGCAAACCTCTCCTACTTAAAATTCCATTGTAGGGTCTGCTCATAGAGCCCTAACCCTAAAACTAAACATCACCCTCACCCTCACCCTCACCCTCGGTTTCTTCCTCACCTTTTCCCACTCTTCCCCTCTCCTTTGGGTTCCTGCCCACACATCTGCATCTGCCACACAATAGCCTTCTTTTCTTTTCTTTTTTTGGTGGCATATCAGAAATAGATAAATATTCCATCTGTCTTATCCTACCTAAACCATTAACACACACACACACAACTGCTTTACTTTCCAAGTCCCCGCTCTCTGTGGGGCAGGAATTGATCCTCCTTCTTAAGCCCCAGCCCCCAGTAAGACAGATGAAACCTTCTAGTGAAGCAAGGAAAACAGTAAAAATCAAGTTGAACTTTGTAAAAGATGGGTGAAACATGCATACGCTGCTACATCTGAATTTTACTTGGTCATGTTTTATTCATCTTTGTATTCCCATCACAAATGCCTGGAGTGTAACTAACATAGTTGAAATAACTGTTGAATAAAAAACCCACAAAAATTTATCTCTGCTATTTCCCCACCCACACTCCTCTTTACATAACCCTTCTAGCACCTCCTGGTAGCCAGTGGCTTCAAGCTTCCTTCTGGCATTTTCTACAACCTTAACCTTTGCACCCAAATTAGAACTCTCACCACTCAGATTCATTCTTGGCTCTCATGTAAAAGCCATATTAAAATCCTTATTCTATTAGCTCCCATTATTCCGGCTACCAGAAATCTGATTAAACTCATAAAGTGGGAAAAGAATTTCCATGGAAGTCAGTCTGCTGCCTTTAACTAGCGGAAGATTTTGGATAAGTAATTCCATTCCCTTGGCTTCAGCTTTCTCATCCGTGCTACCTAGTGTATAATGTCTATTGTACATTAAGGGAATTTTCTGAAAAATGAATTCATACAACAATACAAATGGTTGAAATTTTACTTTATACTTTCTATGTATGTGTGTGTGTATATATATATATATTTATTTATTGCATATTCTTGTTAGATCAAATAAATCAGATGCATTCAGCCTTTCTGTTGATGAAGTGAAAAATGTCAAGTAGTGTTGAGGAGATTCTGGGAGGATTGGAAAGAGTGATTTTCCTGCCATCAAGGTATAATCACCACATACACTCACACTCAGTCACACACACACACACCCACATGTGTCTTGAGAGCCATATCCCACCTGCTCTGGAATATCAGGGCAAAAAAGTCTTGTTGACACACTTGGGCAACTCCTTGGTGAGACACTTAAGTCCTTTTCTTGGCCATCAAGGCACAGGATGGATGTCCCGACAGGGCAAGACAGCAACAGTAATAAATGACATGTAAGGGGTTTGAAATACAGGGCAAAACCTTGGTTATTTATGCTGAACCGCTCCGAAGCTCTAAGAGAAAGGAAATCTGGCAGAAACCTCTGCATTTCCTTTCCCCACCTCTGGGACAAGACCCTGAAATCCACACACCTTGGAAAAATGCAAAATATCTCTTGGATCTAAGCCCCCTCTCTATTGGTTTTAAGTACCATAATATGCAAAGACGACGGACAGCCGGGAGACCCTGCCGGTGTTCCTCAATAAAATGTGCCATTGTACGTTGTAAGACGCTCCCATCAGAAAGACAGCAGATAAACAGCCTATTTCCTTTTTGTCCAAACTTTTTGGCAGGATCCTAATTTTTCAGTCTCCTTTATTCTCACAACATAGCTAATATATGTCACTTGCCCTAAATGTACCTGAGGGACCCTTGGGGTCACAGGAGTAGCAGCTTCAGGACAGACAATTAACTTTAGGAAGCTTGTTGCATCCATCTGATCGAAAGCAGCAGATAACGCAGGATGAGATTTGGAAATACCAGACGAAGGTTCTCCTCTTTTACTGTGTGACTTCCTCTCCCCAGGACAGATAGAACATTCCACTTCGGTGTATCAGGACAGGGATATGTCAGCAGCTGTGCCAAAAGGAAGAAGAACTGAGTCAGCTTTGGATCAAAATTGATTCTGGAAACTCCTGGCAGGAACAGTGGTCTACTAGAAAAAGAATTTTAAGTCACAAGGACCTCAAAATTCGGAGTTTCAAGAGCATACATGGTCCAGCAGATGTTTTCATATATCTCCCTGAAATGAGAGGTAGATAAACAGCTGAGTTATCCTGCCTGTGTATTGGGCAGATTTCAAAGGCTGGGAGGAGAGAGGTTCATTAGAAGAGAGAAAGGAAGTTAGAGGCTCACCTGGTCCTCAGGCAGGTCAGCAGGGTAATCGTGCCAGGTAAGCTGGAGAAGTAAGGCCGCGACATCTGCGTCTCTTCCCTGTGGAGCCTGGGGAGATAAAAACCCTGCCCTCTGGTGCTCAGCAGAACGCTGGAGCTGTAGAGTAGAAATGGCCGTGAGGTGTGTCTCAAGGACTCAGAGTCTTTAGTCTCAAGAATGGCACCAGAGAATGGCTGAATGTCTGCCTTGCACCCCTCTCCCCTCTGCCAGAGAAACACAGAAAAGGCTGAGTGGGAGCTAAACAGGTGTGTATGGAGAGGCCTTTTGTCTGGGGCAAGGAGGATGAAGCAGCAGGCTGAATGGTCAGGTAACTGGAGAAATGTTGGGACCAAGGAAAGATAAGACAATGAATGCCAGCTCTGACCAACAGCAACGGAGGGACAGACACTCCATCCTCAAAACACACACACACACACACACACACACACACACACACACACACACACACACACACACACACACACACACACACCTCTGCCTTGGCACTTGGCAAGAAACTGAAATACAAAATGCTATAGGAATTGGGAGAATCCCCAAATTCACACATTCAATGACTTGTTTCTTGAGTTTCTATACATCGTTTTAGGTTCCTGGGGATAGAAAGGAATAGAAAAAATTGTCCCACCCAGTGGCACAGGATCTTAAAAGAGAAAATAGGATCAGCTAGAGATAATAAGGTAATGTCTTGAAAGGCGAGTTTGTGGCCTGAGATTGGTGTTCATTCCCCAGGGGTCTTGGGGCTGGGGCAGGAGTCAGGAAACACAAAGAGAGAAACATTGATGTTTTGCTCTGGTTCACTTAGCTCGAGGGCCTGATTTTGCCAGCATGATGCACAATATGCTTCATCTCTCTTTGCTGGGCCCTGCAGCCATCTTTTTGGTAGTTAACCTCAGAGCAAGAAAGAAGGGGAACCATCTTGACAGGTGACTCAGGATAGAGGCAGAAGTTATGGGACTAAATAAGATTTCTTTCAACCCTAGACTCTTGATCTTGTCACTCTGCCCAGTGCTCACCCTCGTGGGGTTTGTGTACTGGTTCTTCCAGAAGGACTTCCCTCCTGGCCCAGATGCCCAGAGGCCTTCCAAGTGCCCAGCTTTCTCGCTCCTAAGCTACTAGCTGCCCTGGTTTCTAAGTCCTGGCTCCCTGAGGCTGATGGAGTATTGCCAACTCTGTTTTGATGGAAACCATATGTTTGTAACTTCATGTCAGTGTCAGATGGCAAGACATGGAGTAGAAGCCATGGCTTCTTGTTCCAAGGGGTCTTTGCTTGCCTTAGGCTTGTAGATCAGTCCTACAGTTTGCTGGGATAGCCCAGCATCCCTGTACTCCGTACAAGAAGTCCTTTTGCTAGACGTGCATGTGCTCTTGGTTCTTCCAGGCAAGAAGGCAGAATAGCCATCTCAGAATTGAAGCATCGTGTTGCCCACCCCGACATTGCTCCCTGCAGGGACACAGTTCACCTGGAAGGCAGTGAGGATAAATCCGGGCTTTGTTCCATATGGTGGTAGCAAATACTAGTCACCAAACTTCAAGCCACCCTGAGTGCCTGCTGCTGATTATAAACAAAGAGGAGGGCCTGAGATGGGCAGAGTCTAGGGCCAGGACCACTCTCTTGGGCCTGAGCATAGGGGGGCACAAAGACCCCTATTGTTTACACTGGGCCTGTCTGATGCCCAGTCAGGAAGCCCCCTTCGCAAACAGAGTGGCCTCTGCCAGCCCTCGGGGACCTGGGGAATACATTCGCCCAGCCTTCGGTCTGCGTGTTTAGACTCACGCCACACCGAATTTCATCTGGGAGGAAAAGCTGTTTCAGATGACCATGAATAGCAGCTTTCATCAGCTGTCACTCCCCATTAGGGCCAGTGTGATGTGGAAATGTACTAGAGGCTGGAGTGGAAGCAGCTCTTTCTATTCTAAACATTTATTGACTTCATTTATCCTTTCAAAAAAGTTAATCAGTCCATTTGACTTTCACCCCCCCCCCCATCTGGCTTAGGTTCATCTGACTCTTTGGGGCAGAAAAATTTGGTACCTTAAGGCCAGACCTGGGTGGAACTAAGGATGCCAATCTAGGTGATTCTGGGATTCCATTTAGTGCTCTTTCCTTTGGGGCAATCAGCTGTGTGCCTCAGCTTCCTCATATGGACTTGGCCTCAAAGAGACAGGATATGTTTTCTGTGTTAGGAGAAATGGGATAATGTCCCTGTGGGCAGGTATTCTGTCTTATATTTGTCATTAGGAGTAGTGATGGGCTTGCTTCAGGGGCATTTGGTAAACCAGCTCCCTCAGGAAAAAAAAAAAAAAAGGAAGGAAAGAAGAAAAGAAAGAGAGAGAGAAAAAAAGAAAGAAAGAGAGAAAGAAAGAGAAAGAAAGAAAGGAAAGAAAGAGAAAGAAAGAAGGAAGGAAAGAAAGAAGGAAGGAAGGAAGGAAGGAAGGGGGAAAGAAAGACCATATTTGTAGCGTTTGCCAATTTCCACAGTATAAATACTCTCACCATGGTTGAGTTCAAGGTACCAGCATGACATCACTGAATGTGGTGTCCATGCAGCGGGGAAGAGATGCAAGCTGTTGGCTCTAGTGAGCCAGTAGGGGTCAGTTCCAGCACACCACTGGTGCGTGGGCCTGTTGGTTGGTTGTACAAAGCTGTGTGATGGGTACAGGCCCAGGAACTTCTGATTGACCTGTATTCTTCAAGCCAGCCCAGGCAGTAAAAGAGCTCTCGATCCGAGCTATGGAGGGGGCAGGAATGACTGGCTGTAGCCCAAGCTAGCAGACATAATGTACTTTAAGCTCCAGCCTAAGACTAAACAGGTCAGAAGAGTCATTCATTAGCCATTCAAGATGTTGAACAGGCAGTGGGGACAGGCCAAACCCTCGTGTTTTGATCCTCGACATCCTGCTTATGTTTGGCCACAATATAGAGAAATGCAAAACTGGGAACCATGACTTGTTCATGCAGCCTTGATGGAAAGCAGATTCTATTGTGCTGGGCAAGAGAAGGAATCTAACACCTTTGAAGAAAAATGACCCTCGCTAGGAATTTTCTGTATAAGCTGCTATGGCTAAAGTAAACTTTCACAAAGCCAACTGGACTTCCCGGATCACCACTGATTCACTTAAGGATTAGTGCTTGGTTCAGAGCAACTGTGTGTGGAGCGTCTAGGGTGATCTCTGATGAGCACCTCCTGTAGGGGCAGTTGCACAGCGTGGTGGCAAAATGGTCCAATCGGGAAAAACATAAATGTAAACACAGACAAGGTGAGTCCTTCGCCCTCAGTCTTTCTCTGTGGAGGGGGAGAAGCTGTTCTTCCAGTGAAATGAGGGGCCTGTCTGGTGCCATAACAGCTGGACCCTGGCCTTCCCTTGTGTCCTCATCACAGTGCCCGGGTCTGCCTCGATTTCTGTCCCGGAGTGAAACCAGTCCTGCGCTTAAGGAAACTGCAATCTAGGAATATAAGTTTAGTATATAAATAGCTAGTATACAAAGAACAACAAAGAAATTGTCAGGTGTCACGAAGGGCTTGGAGAAGGGTGGGGTAGCTTAGAGTGATTAGAGTGATTGGAAAAGGGATTATTAAAGACACAGCGCTGCAACTGGGCCTTGAAAGGGTCACAATATGACGACCTGCAGAGAAATTAGGAGGGAAGGACAACAAGAGAACATTCCAGAAAGCATGAGCCAGTGTATCAGAGTCAGGCAGGCACGGACTGTAAACTGGGGAGCAGGAAATGAAGGAAGGAATCACAGAAAATAACATCAGGAAAAAAAATACAGACAGACTATGGCAAGGCAAATAGTGAATTAATGAAATTTTTGGACCAGGAGGGAGTTTCTGGAAGATGACTGTGGTGATAGGGTGAAGCCAGGAACATGAGAGAAACAGGATCCTTTTCGCTGATCCATCCAGAAACAATCTGACATTGAAACTTCTCCTGATCAGGATGCCATACTCATTAAAAGATGACAACGCATGTGACATCTGGCATCAATGAAAAGGATACGGGAGCCGTATGACACTAGCTCTGGAGGTAAGTTAGCTCTGCCCGGACAGCCTGCCAGGCCCTGGGTATCTGCCACGGGGAAAGATGGTCCCTACGACCATGCGAAGCCGGGATGAATCCCTGAAGAAGGAGGAGATAATAGGATTCGCTCATGAAATTTTTCTTTCTGTTTTTCCTTATGAAAATTTTTCTTATGAAAGAAATGGAATAGATTCATCACGGGGTGGCTGCCAAAAGTGACGTAAAACCATCAACACGGCGTCTATAGGAACGGCTTAGAAATGCTTTCCCAACATGACTCATTTCACTTTGAAACGCTCAAGTACAAAGCCCTCTGCGATGATGGACCTGTCAGAAGGCAGAGGTGGCGGAGCAGTGGGGTCAGAGGCTCTGGAGCCAGACTGTCTAGTGTGTCGCGCCCTCCATCGCCTGCCTCCTTCGAAAACTTCAACTAGCCCTTAGCTACCCCAGGCCTCGGTTTCCTCTTCCATAAACGAACGTGGAGCTTACTGACAACACTAAGTGAACCCGCACGTGAACTTAGAATAATACCTAACCCATGATAAGCAAGCAATAAGTGTTAGCCAGGGATTCCTATCAACTCCTCTTGACTGTTGACCTTCGTGGCTCTCAGATGGAAGTTTGCTCACCCTTGAACACCCAGAACGGAGCCGGACATGTTTGTGCCTCTGGGATTGAGCTGTAGCGGTGCCTTCCCTGCTGCTTAGAAGAGAAATTGTCTTAATGCAGCCCCTTTTAGGCTGTGGACAATAAGGGCTTTTAGATGTTTTCTATCCAGGTCACCCCTGGAGGGCTTTCTGGAGCATTTATGCTCCCACGAGGTCTCCTGAATTGCTCTAGACCTCCCTGCTCGCCCCTCCTTCCCTCCCCACGCCGGGCCGCGCCCCCGGGGGTCAGGGGGAGATGGAAGGGGAGCGCATCCGCCCGACAGGTGTCCTATAACGGGAACATAAAGATTTCCCCGTCTTTACCTCCTTCCTGGGAGAACACATTTCCTTTTAAAGCAGCCCGATCTTTTTTTTTTTAAAACACTTTTAGGTCACCACCAACATCTATAACAGGTTTTGCAACAAAACTTTAAAGAATGCTTCATTTTGTGCTGGTGTCGAGTTAGGAGAGTGAGATCTGGGCCCCAGACTCCACTGCTGCTCACCAGCCCAACACATGTTCTATTCTGAGGCTGATTTTATTCCAAGATAATCTGTCTACCCTCCCCCACCCCTTTTTTAAACCAGTGCACGTATACAGCTCATGAGAGGACTTCACTCGATCTACATTTTCCTTCTTCCCCATTCAGAATTTGCTCTCTCTCCTGCAGACCTACCATCTCAGTCCAGCTTTCTTCAAAAATACCTGCCGTTCTCCCAGTTTTAAGATAAATAAGTCCTGGGGATGTAATGTATGGCACGGTGACTCTGGCTAACAATACTGTATCGTCTATTTGAAAGTTGCTAAGAGTAGATCTTAAAAGTTCTCATCACAAGAAAAAAATGTGTAACAATTCGAGGTGATGGATGTTAACTAGACTTATTGTGGCAATCATTGCGCATTATATACATTTATCAAATCATTGTGTTATATACCTTAAACTAATAGAGTTATATGTCACATATCGATAAAACGGGAAAAGTGTTTTGTTTTGGTTTGGTTTTTTTAAAAACATCGTTCTCCAGTAATAGGGAGAATGAGAATAGGAGTATCTTCTTCCTGAACTTCCCCTTGGTCCAAAGTTAGTATTTTGAAGGAAACAGTAACTAATCCCTATTCTTCACATAATCTCCTAAGTATTTTTTTTAAAAACCAAATCTATAGATGTGCATAGTTAATTTACAAGAGGTCGGGAGGCAGGTGTGCGTGTGTATGGATACAAGATGGGAAGGGAGCAATAACAATGAGCTTTGGGGTCCTCCTCTCGCTCCCACCCCTGCCCCACGGATAGAATTTCTGAAGAATTTACAATTGTGTAGACAGAGTGAGAAAAAATGCAACTTCCTGATTTACTCATTTGGGCAGGATATGCGCAGTCCTGCCCATGGATTGTGGATTAGTCATTCCATCCACCAGGAACTTCGGGGATTGTTTGAGCGATGTCCGGCTGGGGAGAACGTCTTTCTGAAATAAACCAGGAGTTAAGGAGTAGAGCCTTACTGACCAAGTCAGCTCATGTCTCACAACCTGGATGCCCTCATCTCTTCCCAAGCCCCATTGGGTGATGCTCTTTTCACAGTGTCTTATCTCCTTTGGTTCTTTGCTTTCTCTCACCTGACCCTCGTCATTCCCCCATCACAGTGAGTTTGGCATGCACTAAATCCCTGCACACTTTCACCCTTCCTCCTGCCAGAGCTAGGGCTTTCTTTGTTCTACATTCTGGCTCTCTGAGTTGGATTAAACCCGTCTGCCCTCACATCACAAGTGGTTTGCAGTAACATCGGGAAGAGTGTCTCATTCCGACCCTTGAGCTGAGCCCAGTTATGCTACACAACACAACGGTATTCATTCCTTCCCCCCCACATCTGGAGCCCCAGTTCTTGAATGTGAATGCCTCATGCTCTCTGTACTGGGTTCCCAGGTAAGTCACAAGGAACAAGAGAAGAACAGGCAGCTTCAGTGGCCGGTGGGCTGAAGAGGTCGTGGCTGGGGGCATAGTGTGCTAGGAAACAGGGAAGGTGGGGAAGGTGAGATGAGTTTGAAAGTCATTCCAGTGGCATTAGGCAAATTACAGAGTCCACAAAGCCAGGTCTGAATTGACATCCGGAAGTCAAAGCCAGGACTGAATCAAGTATGGAATTGGTACTGGCATCCAACAACTTCTAGAAGTACTAGGCTCTCTTCTTTCCACTCCTTACAAAGAAAATAAAATTTCATTAATGTGCCAATGGATAGAGTTTGAAGTCACAAGAATAAAGTCAAGAACCCTCGTTTCCTCATGGAGAGTCAGTCCATCTAGGATTTCTCTTTACCTCCAAATAGTTAATAGAATAAGAGGGGTCGAAGGGGTCTTCTCCTCTGTTCCCTTAGAAGGTCAAGGAGATAAGGATGTGACCACTAGAGAGAAGGACGAGGTTGACCACTTGGGGGCTTTGTCTAGGTCTTCAGGAAGCTACCATGGTTAACTCCAAAGATCTTGTTGAATTCCACGATTAAATGAAATTGAAAATTAACTGAGATTTTCTGCATGGCAGTTAACATTTAATTGACAGTGCTGTGCCTTTGTTTATGCCTCTGGCCAATCATATTGAATTCCTGGATTTGGGTCCAGGGGTTTGGGAAATGATCAAATTGCATGGCTGTCTTTGAAATCCTAAGCTGTTAGAAAGCTTTAAAATTTAATGTATCTTCTATTTTTCATGAAAAAGGTCGTGTGGGTTGTGGATATAATTAGGATTGAAGCAGAATGTTTTTCAGTGGCAATCATTGGAATCACTGATTTCACTGAGGTATTTCTTCTTTCATTCCTTTTCAAATGTTTTTTGCTTGGAGCACAGGCAAAAAAAGACCCTGTGATTTGCCGAATTCTTTAATGTCATCCCACCTTCCCCATTACAGCCCTTCAGAATGCTACAGGGCATCACCCAGACGCACAGGGAGAAGGAATTTATGTGCCCACCAGGCCTGGAATGGAAGTTGGAATCTCAGAACACTTCATAAATCTGGGAGGCCTCTCATGCCTGTCGGCAGACTCCTGGCCCCTGAGCCATACGTCAGGTTGAAGAGCAACTTTCCTTTAAGAATCTCAACTATAAAGCATGATCCATTGTGCAAGAAGAAGGTCCCTGAGGGCCAGCTGGGTCCGACTTCCATTGCTCTGTTGGAAAGAGGTCAGTGTGTCCATCCTTTTTTATTTTTAGACAGTAAAAGAGAGACACAGATAGGCAAGCAAGCCTGTGACAGTGACCTTCGTTAGCTTCATCCTGAAGATGTGTAGTGCGGCTGACCCTTTTTTGCTTCAAGGCTACAGCTTCACCCACTGACCCGGCATTTACTGCCAGGCGTGTGATGACAACATAGCTTTTCTTAATTGCTCTTGAATGTAATGAAGCAGGAAAGAGAGGACAGGTCTTTGGATTCCCAGCCTCATCAGTGGCTGATGAATCAAGCATTGCATCCCAGGACGCCGCTGGTTTTAACTAGCAGTAGGTGCGGGATTTATTGGGGCAGATGGCGGTTATACGGGATGCGGGTGTGCAGAGTTCCCCTGAGCTGGAGAGGTGCGTACCCACCAGGGCAGCCTGGTGCTGTGGAACAGATGTACTTCCTGCCCTGGTTACTTCTCCTGAGTTCTGTAACTAAAGAGCTCCCTGCTGACAAATTCCTCCAACACTTTAAAACCACATTTCCTGTGAAGGTCTTTCGGAGGTGAAGTAAAAGTTAACGGGAAGCGCAGTGAGGGGCCGGGATCGGGTTGCCTTGGGGAAGTTTATTACGATTCACACAATGCTGTAGACCCTGCAGACGTATCCACTCTGACGTGACGTGGTGAACTTAGAGGGAAGCAAGTTTGCCACTTCCTTCACATGGCTTGTCCCTAGAGCAGGGGTGGGGTTCCTCCCAGCCCACACAAGAGAGGCCGTGTTGGTGGTCAGAGGCGCCTCCCAGACCTCACTAGGAGGGGAGCTGCTTGGTCCTGAGTGATGTTAATGTCAGTGACAGCTCACGTTTATCAAGTACCTGTCACTGGCCAAGCCCTGCTCTCAGAACCTGATGCACGCAACTTTATTGAATCTTTAAAACAGTTCTACAGATCTGATGTCATTAATACCCCTATTAACAAAGGAAAGTGAAGCAAATTCAAAACACTATCGTCTGACTCTGCGATCTCTGGGAACCCAGATATCTGCTGGGCGCCTGTATTTCAGCTGTAGGTCTGGGAAGCTGAAATGTGATTAAGTTGGACATACTATAAAAGAGTAAGTTATCATTCGAGACCCTGGGGATCTTGTCCATCTTCCCTTCCAAGCCTCACTTTTCCATTTTATTCCTAGAGTTCATTCCCTGAATTCTAGAGCAGGGATGGCAAATAGGGTTATCACATGCAGGGGCTTCAGTCACTTGGTAGGAGGTTCCCAAAGCATGTGGCTGGGGAGGATTCTCAGGGGAATCGGGGTTCCGTACATCAGAGCACTAAGATGAAAGAATGGCATCTTCTGTGGGTACAGGCGGGAGTGGATGAGGGGTTAAGACCATCCCCACAGTGGTGCCATTGTATCTCCGTTGGCCCTTCCATAGGGACCTGAAACAGTAAATCAGTTCATTAGCTTATGTATCCTGAGACGCTTCTCTGTGGCGGCACCGTGTTTTCTCGTGCCTTCACACCACCCCCAACAATCCCATCCGTCCTGGGAGGTTTGGGTCAAATACCATTATAGCCTGACGGACGGTCCACGGTGGTGAGGCTGGGGATTCAAAGAAGAGTTTCACCAGCTACTGGCCCCCAATCAGAATTACTTTACTTGAATCTCCGTGTAAAATAATAAGGAATGTCCTATAAAGAAGCACCAGTGAGTGACAGCAGCAGACCCTGTATCGTATGAGACGGGTGCCGTTTATTACATACAATATAAAACACAAACACAATATTTTTTTAAAAACAGAAATAACACGGAACACAAAGTGTCCAACAAAATATGTGAAGACAGATGTTTTAAACTCCTTAAACCTTTATCACAGAAAACATACATATTTTATGTTACATAGAAAGAGATAGAAAACCTGGCGCAGTGGTGCAAATTTAATAAATACATTTAAAATGGGATTTTCCAATTTTAAACTTAAATTTTTTTTTTTTTTGGCCTCACCCCATGGCATGCGGGATCTTAGTTCCCTGACCAGGGATCGAACCCATGCCCCCCGCAGTGGAAGTAGGGGACTGCCAGGGAATTCCCTTAAGCTTAAATTTTAAATTTGTTACTATTGCCTCTAACTTTCCTTTTTGTAATTTTGTCACAGCGAGTCTTAATACATTAAATGTAATTAATACATTAAACAGTGTCTAGTTTGAATTACTAGAGTAGAAAAGTTAAAGAATTAAGAAAATTCTCAGAGAACCATTTTGAATAAAAGACCTTAGCAACTTTTGTAAGAACTGATCAAGAATGATGGACTGAAAACAGAAGAAGAAATTATATTCCCTCAGAGACAGGAAACGGTCAGTTGTCTCAGATGGGGTAAAATTTGCAGTACTAAAAAAGAAATTTAAAGACTTAAAGCACATAAAAGCTACCTTTTTGATAACTGTCAGAGAAAAATACTTTAAAGGAGCTTTGAAAGGCTTTTTTTTTTTAAAGTTAATTGTCATCAAATACGACCAAACAACTTGGAACTTCAAATAGAGTGCCCCCTTAATACAGCATATATGTATTTCTACTTCAACAAACATGAGAAAATAAATTGCATCAAATCAACATCCACGACCACCAATGGTCTCCTTTCAGTTGCCTTTGCTCTCCAGGGGAAGAAAATAAACAAACATGTACAATTGGCTTAACGGAACCAAACCATGAAGGGAAACTATGAATTTGCTTGTTTTTTTATGAACCTTAATATGTTTGCAGAAATCTATAGGAAACCCAGATGTACCCTTGAAAAATTCCAACTTTTAATTTCAGAAAGTCAGGGAAGCTAAAACTGTTTAACCAATTTGATAGATATATAAAATGCTAATAGCCCTAGTCTCTAAGGCCGGGAGACTTGTAAAGTTTTATTTCATAGCATCTAAGTCCTATTTCCTGGCAAATATCTTCATCTTATAGAAGTGCTGCTGAAGAGCATTTTTGTCATATTGAGGTTTTGCAACTGTAATCGTGAATTAATTCCATGACCTCAAAACAGTCTGATAGACACAGCATCCCAGTTTTATTAACCTAGTTTATAGTCGAAGAGGTTGAACAGCACCCTTGCCAGTATATGAGTCATCTCTCATTAGGCTTTTTTCCCTAAACTTATCACTATTTTAAACTTCCGAACCATCATCTTTCTTCCTCTTGTAATAAAAACAGAAAATGTGAATTTACGTTGTCTCCATACCAGATGATTGCAGAAGTGGGGTGTGGCATAGGCTAGTAGGAAATCTGCTAGATCACTGGGCCGGTGATAATAATTCTTAAAATAAAGAAAATACTCTGCCATGTAGTTGCAAAGGTAGTACTGAAGAAGAACCATTGAACTTAGGGGCTATGAGGGATACTCGGTGATGAACATGAAAATATCCACCTTCAGGGGCTCTGACTCCCAAGAAAAAAGTTAGCCTTTGGTGTCAAAAGTCTTGGGCAAACTTTAAAGTGGCCACAATTAAAATGTGTCATCATCAGGGTTAGCCAAGCGATCATCTTTTCAGGTTTGACAGAACGTGCATTTATCCTTGTTTAGAGCTGGTGGGAGCCTTCAAAACCATCTATTCTACTTCCTGAGGAGTAAAGTGAGACTCTAGGAGCCCTAGGAATTTCAGTCACAAGAGAGTGGGACATGAGGCTATGGGGTCTGCTCCGGCCCTGCCCTGGGGAGACCCACAGGTCACTCCACCAAGTAACCCCACGGGTTTGTTCTCTGTAGGATGACTTACAGTGGGCAAGCCTAAGTGGTCTCCCTCCTGCCCATGACTTGTTTCTGCAAAATAGAGGCGGGGGAGGTGACTGAGGGGTCACAAACACAGACTCCATCAGTGGGTTTATGCTACTCCCTGCTCCTTCCACCCCTGGGATTTGGAAACTTCCAGTGTAAGAGCAGTCTTCTAATTTCAGGGTAAAATAACCTTAAAATGGAGTGCAGTTATCCCAAATTGCATAATCTCTGTGCAAAAAGACCTGGAAATGCATAGGAAGATAGGGATGCACCTGTATGTAAACGTGTTCGTGCAAACAGTCATTTCCTAAAAGCAAGAGAGGGGGTCTGTAATACTCCTGAACAGTAGCAAACAGAAAGGCTGAAACTTACATCCTATTTGCTGTGCGCCAGGCATGGATCTCAGCGCCTCACATAACAATTCAACCCTCATGTCAAGTCAGTGCTTTAAGTGCTATTATTGTCATCCTTTCTTCACAGGTGAGAAAACTGGGGCACAGAAAGCTTAAGTATGTTTCCCAGGGTCTTCATAAATTAATACATTTAGAAAGTAATAAATCTAGAATTCAAATCAAATATCCATGCTCTTAACTAATAATTTACACAGACCCTCGGGATTAAAGACTTAGAAAATAAGCTCAGACGGGCTTAAGAAGGATGTGAGGTGATCTGGCACTGCCAGTTAAAATTAAAATACATCGTCATCATTCCTTTCAAATGGAGCTCAGAGGATGGTCTCCATTGCACTGGGCTGTCCTTGTCTCTCACACGGCTCCATCAGCCTCTCCTGTAAGTTACAGCTGCCAGCCGGGAGCAGATGATGAGAATGAGGAAGGGGAGCTGGGGAATAAAGCAAGAGCCTTGCAGCACTTCAGATCAAGGTGAATTTGAACGTGGTTTCGGGGAAGGCCGTGTGCCTGTGGCTGACTGTGTGCCCTGGCCCCATGCTACTGGGAGGACAAGAAGGAGGTACCGTTTGGTCGCCTTCCAGAGCCCAGAACGGAAAAGCCAGACAAGCTGGGGGAATCAGGATCCATCCAGATGAAGCCGCCATGTGCTTGCAGGACAGATGATCAGGAGGGTCTCTGGGAAGGGGAATGTTGGGAAGAAGCCCAGGAAGCCGTGGAAGAAAACAGAGGATGAGTTGGGTCTTGTTGTGGAACGAAAAGGGGGAAGCTGATTTCATCTGAGGGACAGAGAGGGGTGAAAAGGTCAGGAAAGGGCAAGGAAAATGAGAAACAAGTCTATGTATTTAAAAAATAAAAAAAATTAAAAGCCCCAAGAAGAATGACAAGAAGAAGGAAAGGGCCAGAAACAAAGATTTTGAGCTAAGGAATAAGAATAGAAAAAAGGCATCCTTTTCCCCCCACATCTATTAGGATCGCTATTATCAAAACAATTCAAATAAAATAAAAATCAAACAGAAAATAACACGTGTTGGAGAGGATGTGGAGAAATTCGAAATTTCATGCTTTGCTGGTGGGAATGTAAGATGGTGCAGCAGCTATTGAAATGTCTGGCAGGTCCTCAAAGAGTTAAGCACAGAACTACCCTATGATTCAGGAATCCACTCTGAGGTATATGCTTAACAGAATTGAAAGCAGAGACTTTCGCAGATATTTGTACACCCATGTTCATAGCAGCATCATTCACAAAAGGCGGAAACAGCCCAAGGGTCCTTCAAAAGATGGATGAATAAATGAAATTATATATATATATATATATATATATATATATATATATATATATATATATATATATATGCAATGGAATATTATTTATCCTTAAAAATAAAGGATCATCACAATGTGGAAGGATCCTTAGAGACATTGTAAGTGAAACAGCCCAGACACAAAAGGACAAATATTATATGATTCTACCATGAGGTACGTATAGGGGAGTCAAATTTACGGAGACAGAAAACAGGATAGACACAGCCTGGGCTGGCGGAAGGGGATGGGGAGTTATTGTTTAATGGGTACAGAGTTTCTGTTTGGGAGGATGAAGTTTTGGAGGTGGTTGGTGGTGACTGCTACGGGACAACACTGTGAATGTACTTAACGCCACCGGATTATATGCGGCATGGTTAAGATGGTCGATTTTATGTGTGCTTTACCGAAAAAAAATTTTTTTAAGGACCCTTTTAAAAAGAGTTCCAAAGATCCTTGGAAACTAAGTAAATTCCCACAAATCCATGCCAACTGGATTTAATTATGAGGCCCTTAGGCACAATGGATAGTGCCTTTTCTGGTCTCTTGAGGATAATCTTTGGGCAAACCCTAGACTCAGAAGGCATTTGTATTGCTGATCAAGAGGCAAGAAGTATGGTCCCCATTTCCAAATGGTTGTCAATGGTGCATTTTCTCAGTAGTAAAGGATTCACAGAGTGAGGTTCTGTCTTCTTCCTTTGCAAGCAGGGAATGAATGGTGCAGGGGGTGGGAAAAGCCAGAGTATAGAAAATCCATGGAAAATAGCATATGTCAAAGGAAAAGCATGGTCTGTCTGGGCCAGATCAAAGTGATGATGAAGGATATGGTTAACACAAGCATGAATGAGTTTCTTTATGGCTATATTTTATCGTTCAAGGTGGGAGGTAGTCTGTAAATTAAAGACCCAAAATGGATGGATCAAGATAGTCCCAAAGTAGAAACTGTTATTAAGGACCTTTTTTTAAAAATTTTTTTAAATTTTATTTTATTTAGTTTTTTATACAGCAGATTCTTATTAGTCATCAATTTAATACACATTAGTGTATACATGTCAATCCCAATCGCCCAATTCATCCCACCCCTCCTTCCCCCCGCAGCTTTCCCCACTTGGTGTCCATACGTTTGTTCTCTACATCTGTGTCTCAATTTCTGCCCTGCAAACTGGTTCATCTGTAACATTTTTCTAGGTTCCACATATATGCGTTAATATACGGTATTTGTTTTTCTGACTTACTTCACTCTGTATGACAGTCTCTAGATCCATCCTCGTCTCAACAAATGACCCAATATCGTTCCTTTTTATGGCTGAGTAATATTCCATTGTATATATGTACCACATCTTCTTTATCCATTCGTCTGTCAATGGACATTTAGGTTGCTTCCATGACCTGGCTATTGTAAATAGTGCTGCAGTGAACATTGGGGTGCATGTGTCTTTTTGAATTATGGTTTTCTCTGGGTATATGCCCAGTAGTGGGATTGCTGGGTCATATGGTAATTCTATTTTTAGTTTTTTAAGGAACCTCCATACTGTTCTCCATAGTGGCTGTTATCAATTTACATTCCCACCAACAGTGTAGGAGGGTTCCCTTTTCTCCACACCCTCTCCAGCATTTGTTGTTTGTAGATTTTCTGATGATGCCCATTCTAACTGGTATGAGGTGATACCTTATTGTAGTTTTGATTTGCATTTCTCTAATAATTAGTGATGTTGAGCATCTTTTCATGTGCCTCTTGGCCATCTATATGTCTTCTTTGGAGAAATGTCTATTTAGGTCTTCTGCCCATTTTTGTATTGGGTTGTTTGTTTTTTTTAATATTGAGCTGCATGTGCTGTTTATATATTTTGGAGATTAATCCTTTGTCCGTTGATTCGTTTGCAAATATTTTCTCCCATTCTGAGGGTTGTCTTTTCGTCTTGTTTATGGTTTCCTTTGCGGTGCAAAAGCTTTTAAGTTTCATTAGGTCCCATTTGTTTATTTTTGTTTTTATTTCCCTTATTCTAGGAGGTGGCTCAAAAAAGATCTTGCTGTGATTTATGTCAAGGAGTGTTCTTCCTATGTTTTCCTCTAAGAGTTTTATAGTGTCTGGTCTTACATTTAGGTCTCTAATCGATTTTGAGTTTACTTTTGTATATGGTGTTAGGGAGTGTTCTAATTTCATTCTTTTACATGTAGCTCTCCAGTTTTCCCAGCACCACTTATTGAAGAGACTGTCTTTTCTCCATTGTATATCCTTGCCTCCTTTGTCATAGATTAGTTGACCATAGGTGCGTGGGTTTATCTCTGGGCTTTCTATCTTGTTCCATGGATCTATGTTTCTGTTTTTGTGCCAGTACCATATTGTCTTGATTACTGTAGCTTTGTAGGATAGACTGAAGTCAGGGAGTCTGATTCCTCCAGCTCCGTTTTTTTCCCTCAAGACTGCTATGGCTATTCGGGGTCTTTTGTGTCTCCATACAAATTTTAAGATGTTTTGCTCTAGTTCCATAAAAAATGCCATTGGTAATTTAGGACCATTTTTTTTAAACAGAATTTTTTTTTTCAGAATCCAGAAAAGATAACGGCCTTACAGTCAAGGAGTGAGAATGCCAGGATTGCAGAGAAAATAGGAAGAAACACACAATTCAAGGGCAGTCATCACTCCTCCGACATTGACAAATGCAGCTAAGTGATAGAGGAAGGAAAGGTTTGGTGGCCAGCTAGCACTGATTCTTATTAATAAAAGCAAATTTTGGTCACAGTTTTTAGTGGCCTATGGGAAATAGGTAAAGCAATTGATTTAATGATAAGCATTTTAAGAGACAGAAGAAAAATAATTGTGACAGCTCCAACCATAAAATGTTTCCAGACATTTCAGTTGGACTGAGCTTGACAGTACAGTTTATCCTGTGCATTTTTTAAAATAAATGAGAAAATTGAGGTTTAGTGGTACTGAATGATTCATGCAAGAGTTCATCATTTCTGGTCAAATCAAGACTGTTCACAAAATAATCCACAGGACATGGGTTTTCATCTTTAAGGCACAGAAAAAGCTGATGAAATGAAACATCTTTTTTTTTTTTTCTTTTTTAAAGGAAGCTAGGGTTAAGAAAATGGATGGAGTGGGCAGGTCATGGATTCTTTTCAAGGCATATTTAACTTTGAAGTGTGAGATAAATCTAATGACTATATAATCATATTATTTATCATTACGGCTCTATCCCTGGCCTCAAACAGTGAGTGGAGAAAAAAAATTTAAGTAATGTAGGAAATGAGAAGGGCTGCTTAGGAAGGGTCAGGCAAAGGCAGACTCAGCACAGTTCTAGACACATAGCAGACATCACAGTGGCCAGAATAGAAATAAAGGAGGGGACAGTAAAAAGGATGACGATCAGGCTAGAGAAACTGGAGCCAGAGTCAATTAAATAATGAAAATGTCGTAGGAATAAATGGGCCTGAACAAGCAGGGAACAGACTGGCGAGAGAGCTAGAGACACACATCGAAGGACTGATGAGGGAAACAGACTCTGGGCATTGTTATCACACGGGAGATTTGCAGCTTAACTTAGGACACAGGATGATGCTGGTCAAAAGAGATCTGCTTCCAATTTTTCCGTGTATTCATTATATATGGCTCAGGCTAGCGGAGTTTATCATTCAGCTCATACGGAACTTTTTACTCAAATAGCAGAGGCCAAAGAGTCTGAAAAAGAGCTCATTATTTACAGCTAGATGGAGGAAGAGCTAAACGTGTTCAACACAATCATTTCACAGTTGGGAGCCAATGCCGTTCGGTGCTTTTGCATCTTAGTGGGTAAGAAGGGATCAGAAAGCTACATCCCCAAGAAAGTTCTCAATTCCAGACGCTCAGACGCTAGTGGGAAGGGGATTTTTCTCTAAAGAGGACTTTTCCGAAAATGAAAAGGCACACTCTAAGAAAAGGTAAAGTAGATCAAAGAAGGGAGAGTCAAGGCCAAGTTGGGAAATGAAAACAAGGTATCGTTCTGGGGCCAGATGGTTACAAAAAGGGAAAAGCGACAACTAAGAGTCTCATTGAAAAGAAAGGCAGGAACCCAAAAAATAAAGATGCAAGATGACGTTTGGCATAAAGATTTTGATACAAGAAAGTATTGCAGGGTAAAAGGTCACCTAGAAGAAAGATGATATGGAAGTAAGAAGGGTGGGAAAAAAGGGGTGAAAAGATATTTGTAAGTTATTCAGTTGAGGGGAAATGTGGAGTGCGCTGGAAATGCTGAAGAGCTGTAATAGCCTAAACTTTTTTTTTTTTTAATTTAGAAAGAAAAAGAAGAAAAAAACTGTTCAGGCCTAAATATAGTATAAAAGTGCTTTGACTCATTCTATATAAAGGTAAGTTATTATTATTCTAGAATATTTACTTGGACTTTTCATGACAAAGTACAACTGATCTGGGGTTTAAGGGGTAAGATCAAGTGGTCTGAAACAAGAACTATGTTTTGCTCTGAAGGTATCAGTTGATAGTAACTCATCAGGAACTCTGTTCCCTCTGAAAAACTGCAGTGAAATGACTGCAAAATTTTCTTGCTTCCTACTGTTCCCTAGTTGAACAGCTGTTGCAGGCTTGAAATAAAGAAACCTGAGCTTAGATAAGGCTTTGTGGGAAAACAGGTGGGAGGAAAATGCCATTGCCCAGACCAGAGGCAGACAACCTTTCAGGAGTGGAATGCCAAGTTGCTGACCCTGGTTCTTCAGGTCAGGGATGAAGGGCAGGGCCCTGGGAACCTGGGAGGTTCCAAGAACACCTCCAGCTCCAGTCAAAAATGTGCCCACAACTTTCACCTCTGTTTCATCCATCTTCCTTTGGGCCCTGTTTTCCTAATGCAAGTATTCTCTGGGAAAATGAAACTCATCTGACCTGCATCTGTCTGGGTGTCTACATCAGATAAACAGACTACTTTCCGTAGAGCTAAAGCTCAGAGCAGTTGCCCCAGGTGGACCACAAGGTTTTCCCCACGAATCTGAAGCGTGAAGTGGACACCATCAAGTATGGTGCTTCTGATGAGAGGGCAGAACTTAGACCAGTAGGGTTAAGCCCGTAAGGACACAAGGGAGCAGCGGACACAGGCAGGATGGGGGGAGAAGTTACTTGAGAAGTGAAGGAAGCGGGGGTCTAGGAGGTAGGAGGGGAAAAGGCACATCACTTCTCTTTGTGATGAAAACAAGCCCCCAAGGATGGTAAACACTTTATGATTAGTATAAAGTGACTTTGGGGACGTGGACCATAGTTGGACAACGTCTAGACCAGACAGTAACCTGAATGCCCCTGAGGAGTTATCAGTTAGCGCCAACCTAGGAATCTGGCCTCATCGTGTACCAGCCAGGAGGAGCTAACGAAGGATGCCATTTCTCATCACATGTGATCCTTCGAATATACCTAAAATATCAGACCCAGGAACTGGGGGATGAAAAGGACTCACAACAGAATGTATGATCCCTCTGTATTGTTACTTTTTATTTTGACAGTAAAATTAGAGGAGAATTAAGATGTTGAGCCTATAGCTATTAAAAGAACACAACCAACTGTTGGAAATTTAACTAGATAATTAGGGTTATAGCCTGAAACATACTAACTAAATATCCTAAATGTCCCACGATGGATTCATATATTAGAAGCAATTTCTATTTTCAGTTTTATTTCCTCCTGACGTAACGAAAATCCATTATTTTGTTACTCTGTATTTGAGGTTGCACTGCCTTGTAATTTTCCAAAATTCATTTCTTTAAGCTTTAAACGAAAGACCTGCCATTCCACAATTTCATGATGTGACAAACAGGTCTGTACTTTCCCTGTCCATGGTTTTCACCATATAATTGAGGCTCTGGATGCAAATCTGTCTTCACGTCGACGAAGATATTTCAAAGACCATAAATTCTGCAGTAGCGCTGACGTTTCTTGATGTTTGGGTTTTTAAAGTCCCCTTCTTCCTCAGTGATTACAGGATGCAATAGGAGAACAGGTGGGTGTTTTATTTCTACACTAAGACTTTCACTGGACGGTGAGCCATATTTTCTTAATTTGGGGAACCATACGATTGTCTCTTCCTTGATTCTGTGGTGGGCCCATACAAAGACCTGGGGTTTCTAGAAAATGTGGCAGTAAGAATTCATCTTCCTTTGCTATTACTCAGCCATTCAGGGCCAATTGTAAACCATAGCACATCTATCTGGATTTAGCTGGTTTACAGAAGTCGAGCCATTTACTTCTATTACTCGACACTTGGTTGTGTCAGGTGACAAGAAATACTGTCATGGCACTCTCATGGAGGCAAACTGAAGCTGCAAGACTTGAACTTGAAAAAGACTTCAGAAATGTTTTATCAGAATGACATTTTTCCACCCGAAGCTGACTGATTCCACTTCCCAGAAATGCAGTGATCCATTTGTTACAAGCTGCTCCTGTATCTCAGTTGTAAAAAGCCCAGCTCAGCGATGCTTCTCTTTAGTACTTCTCTTGACAAAGCACACCCTTAAACACTGATCTAGTTACTATAGTGGAGTCACTTGCAGAGTTAGAGAAGGAAAGGTTTTCAAGAGAAAACCTAGAGCGGTGAGTGAAAGAATTACTAGCCAAACCTTAATTAAAGTCTGGTTTGGACACAGACTAGCTGTAACTGGTGTACTTCTTCGTCAACTGGAAACCTCAGCACTACTGAGGTGCTGATGTCTATGTGTGATAACAAAGAATTATCACACATTTTGGGTGTGATAATACTTTGTTATGAAGGCTCTCATGTACATTATTAGATGGCATCTATAATCCACCATGCTTGGGACCCCCAAATATCTCCAGACATCACTTGGAATGAAAAACTGCTTTTCGTTGAGAGCCACTGTCTTAAGTGTTAGTTTTTGATCTGTACGGTGGAATGTAAGTGGAGAGTAGGTGTTGGTTTAAGGGGAGAAGATGTACTTAGGGTAATCTGCTACATTAATATAAGCTATTATCGCTTTATAGACACATTTATTCACATATTAAATGTTGGTTATCTTCATGGGTAACAGATTTGGCAGGTCTCAGCTGACAGAACAGGATGCAGGTGTTTAGAAGAAACGTATCCTCTTTACAACTGTAAAATCAAGAGTTAATTTAGAGACACATCAGTGTTTTAAACCCCTGCATAACCAGCTAAAGAAAGGACTCAAGTGCCAAATGGGGATTTAATCCGCATTACCATTCAGGTTTATTCTAACTTTGAGGATTTTTGAAAATAAGAAAATTACAGTGGGATTAATACTTCTGGAATAATAAATATCTGTTCTCTAGAAGCTTATTAATCTATAGTTAATAGGACAAAATTAATCTCCCTTAAAATTTCTTAGTTACTGGAAGAATTTATACACTATAGGTGTGGCCTCAAAAGCAAACGATTCAGAATGAAGCTGTAGACCTCTGGTTGTTCCCTAAGAGGGGTGAGCTTGGAGGAAGGATGATTACAATGTTCAAATCAAGAGCACAGCCTATGATCTGATGTAGCCAAATGGACGAACGAAATCCGAGGCCAAGTCCGTGTACAACAAGAGGAAGTACCACATAAAGGCAGAAATGGAAAATTCCTGTTCTGAGGTAACACTGACCCAAGATCTTTATACACTTGGCTGGGATCTAAAACCTCTACCACTCTTATGAAATCTTAGAAGTTAGAAGGCTTTCCTGGAATGCTCTGTAGTCATTCATTTTAAAAATCATATGACCAAACAAAAAATCTACATGCAAGAAGAGGTTCTTTGCACTCAATTCTGTTCTTTTATTATTTCTTAACACAAAAAGATGAAGGTTGCTGAATACAGTTGTCAGATGCACTTGTGTCCCTGTGCAAAAGCCACCTTCGCAGGAGGTCCGGCACATGCTTATTAGGGAGTCAGAAGCACAAACGTGAGTTAAGAGAAAAGACGAAAAGAGTTTAAAATGCGTTTCTTGTTGCTGGTAGTGATGATTCAAGTAGAACAAAAAAACAGGCTGTAGCATCGGGAAACTGAGGGCCTAGAAGGGAAGGCTGTCGGCTGGGAAAGGGGACCTGGATTGGGGGTTTACTTAACCCCCGTAAAAGAGAATTAATAAAGCCAGAGATTTAGAGCAATGATAGAATAGCTAGAAACTTAAACTTTTTTCCTTCATTTTAATCCCGTGTTAGACGTCTCAAGAAATATTTACTTCACCCGATGCAGCATCTATGTCAAATGCACAATGAAACTGCATATTTTAAAACAACTTTAGTTTCTTTTGATTGACAACACTGGAGAAGAATATTCTTTTAGAATACTGGAGTGGCTGGTCCTTTACATTTTAGCAGATATGGAAAATTTCCATGAGATTGGAGACATTTTCCTCTTGGGTTTAAACCTGTAATAAAAATGTTGCTGACAGACTAATTATGAATGTTTTATATAGTTTGTGCATATGTGCTCTTCTCTAAACCAACTTAATTCCCATTAATGCTAATCTCGTTAATGCCCACTCAGAGAGGAGAGGAATACTCTTAATAAACTATTGATTTATTTGAGCTATCTAAATGGGGAACAGGCAGCAACAGATGGGAGAAGAGGAAAAATCACCACTTTACCCATATCTGCACTTCTTGTTTTCCAAATATTAACGAATATGAGGTTATAACTGGTACAAAGAGGAAATGGGGAAAAATAAAGTGACAAAGTGACAGCCCTCCCTCCACCCATGAAAAATTGGGGCCTTGTAAATGAGATGTTGATTGACCTTCTTTTAGTACTAGCTGCAAGTTTAGAAATAAGATACTACAAAGAGAGGCAGATTTTCTTTGTTAAAAAAGAGGTTTGTAAAATGAGATTCATATTTGTAAGCTCTTACTGAAGTGGGTTTTTCTTTAAGAAAAAAAGGAAAATACAGTCAAAACAAGAATAGGTAAATTCTTCTCCTACCACACCTTGTACTCCTAGTGTGACTGGCCATCTTGTTCTCCATACAAGGATCCAATAATTTCTCTCAACTTCAATTGAGTCGAGATATCCATGTCTTAGGGTGCTTTAACAACCCAAGATTGGCTCTTAAAAGATGTTGTGTTCAAGACAGAGTGGTTTCCTTGAGTACAACTGTGTAAGGTGTCTGAGTGCCATAGAGGCTAGCCTAGAACTTAGAAAGCAACAGGAAACCCTCTCTGTTGGTCCCCAAACTAGCTAACCATTTCTAAAGGCTGTCTGTGCCTTTCCCATTCTCACTGGAAAAAGTGGCACAAAATAGGGAACAAGTGGAAGGTAAGGTTTTGTCCATAGTCCGCCATCCGGCCTTAGGACACATCACTTAAGCTCCCTGAGACTCAGTTTCCTTATCTGTAAACCGGGGGTAATAATCGCCGTGCATTATGTTATTATATCACATCTGAGTGTAAGGATCAAGAAAGACACTGTACTTGAAAGCCCTGTGGTAACTGGGAAGTGATGTGCAAACATACAGAATCACCAACTGGGAAAGGGGTTAAGAAAAAGTGGCACAGGAGAAAAACTACAGGGAGAAAAACATAAGGGTAGACATCAGTCTTATCCGGGCTTTGTTAAAAAAGGAGAGAGAGCACGAGCTATACCCTCAGGAGTTTCTTAAGAGTTTTCACGGCAGCTGATGCTCATACTTCATAACAACTGTGCCTATAAAACATGAAGTGAAAATGGAGAGAATTTAGTTAGATGCCTGCACGTTTCCTTTTTTGTTTCTCCAGATGTTTGCGCGCACAGTTGTACATGACGGTGAGGGCGGAGGCGAGAACAATCTCGAGAACAATCTCTTTAACAACATTCATGGGAAAAAAATACTGAAATATCAGCAGCGCAAATATTAAACTGCCTCTTCTCTACCGATTGGTAAAAAAATATATTATCTTCTGATATTTTTTTTTCTTTTTAAATTATAAGGTTATCCGTCCCAGCCGAAGTCGTGGCCCGTCATCTGGTAGAACTTGCGGTTGAAAGGCCGGTAGAAGTCGCGCAGCCGCCGCAGGACCTGGCCGTCGATCTCGGGGTGGGGTCTGCCCTTGGTCTTGCCCAGGCAGTGAGGGCGGCCGCTGCCCTCGGCCTTCTTGAGGCAGGGGAAGCCCTTGGTCTGGTTGAAGTAGAAGTGCTTGTCGGAGATGATGCGCTTGAGGCCCAGGAAGTCCTGCACGCGGCCCAGCTCGCCGGCCGGGTCGCGCACCAGCCGCTCGCCGCTCACGAAGAGCAGCTGGCGGGCGGGAAAGTGGCGCAGCCAGCGCTCCAGGTGCTCGGCGTACAGGCCGATCTGGATGGCGCTCCACGCCCGGTCCACGAGGCCCGCCGTCCGGTTCCTGAAGGCCAGGCTCTCGAAGCTGGGGATGTCGGGCCGCTTGGACAGCGTCTGCGTGTAGTCCGAGACGGCCCTGGTCACCGGGTCCCGCACCACCACCAGGAGCTTGGTGTCCTTGGACATGGCCGAGATGCGCGCGGGCGCCTCGCGTGTCACGAAGTAGCTGGGCGTCTTCTCCATGGTGATCTGCCCCTCCAGGGTCCTCGGCATCAGGTCCCTGAGCGGAGCAGAAAGGCACGTTAGGGCCTGAAAACTGAGCGCCTTCCCCTGATTGCCACCGCGAGCTCCTTCCCAGCAGAGGGAGGGTCTTACAGACCCGGAGCCTGAGTTGAGGTACTAACTGCTCCGCTTACTAGATGTGTGACCGTGATCGCGGAGAAGTTGCACAGACGCAAGACTGTGCACCCCTGGCTCCTCGCGGATGTACTTAATGGGAAATAATAACACTACCGATCTCCTACGGTTGTTGTGATGATTAAACGTATTCATCTACCTCAACAGCTTAGAAAAGTGCCTGGCATAGAATACGCGCTGTGTAATTTTTATTTTTTATAATTATCAACCCACAAGGCTGTAAGAAAATAACCTTGATCTAATTCTTTAGGTGAATTAGGATAGTGTAATAAACACAATTGTATGACTATGGGATGGTGTTAAAATACCCTGAGCCCTTTCTGTAGTTTTCTAACAAAGCAGTTACAGTCAACATAATACCATTGCATAGTACACAAAGTACTTCTCTTTATAATTCCTGAATTTTCCTGTAACAAGACATGAAATAATCCATCTTTTATCTAATAATTTCAAATGCCATCCTTCCAGTAGTCTGAGTATCTTGGTTCCTCTTTCCATTGGCCCAGTTATCACATTATGGTATATTTTCATGTATATCAAAGTAAATTCTGACTCTGTTGTTCAAAACGTTCTGAATGATTCTTGTCTGTTTATTCTTCCAGATGAATGTTAGAATCACTTTGTCCTGTGGAAAAAAGAAATCCTGTTGGAGTCTTGATGGAGCGGAGATTGCTACCTAGCTCAAGCATGCGTTCCTGCTGAGAAGTGATGGGTCTCGAAGCCAGTCCAAAACTGTGAGTAGGAGAGATAAAACCTATTTATCCTTCCAAAAGTGTACTGCCATTAAAGCCACTATTTATTATATATATGAAATACATATATATATTTTTTCTAATTTTAAGGCACCGTCTTGCTAATTCCAAGTTTTATAAGAAATAGACATTGTTCAAGTCAATATTAGATAAATGTATTTGGGAGATTTATTGCAATGACAAAATGTATTTTGTCCTTTGATCCACTGATCCAAACTGGTAAGTACCCTAATATTAGATTCACTTTTATTCCTGGAGTAAACCCTATTTGATCATGGTATATTATTCTTTCAATATAGTCCTAGACTTGATTCATCATTATTTTGCTTTGGATTTGTCATCCATATGCATTAATGAGATGTTCCTGTAGTTTTTCTTTTGATCAATAGCTTAATCAATTCTGAGAACATGAATTATTCCACAAATAAAATGAGAAATGTTTCATATTCTTCTATATCCTAAAGAAGTTTCAATAGCAAAATAATTTTCTATTCCTTCAAAATTTGATGGGTCATCTACAAAGCCACCTAATACTGGTACTTTTGGGGTAGAGGGTAAGAAAGGGATTAGAATCTTCAAGTATCTTTTCAGTTTCTTCTGTGGTTATTGTTTTTTGTAATACTCTGCCTCATCTTGTGTCAATTTTGGCAATTAATATTTTTCTAAATGAATTATTTTGAAGTTTATCTCAGACATAATATCAACTGGTTCATAAACACTCTGGTGCCCATCTGCATTACGCCCGGCACAGATTCCTCAACAGTTGTGGCCATAAGCCACTGGTGCTGTGTTAGTTTAATGACGCACGTTTTCTCACACTTTTGCCTTCTTTGATATTTCAGTCAAGTTATCTTTACTTTTTTTTGGAGGGGGAAATGATAATTAGATATCTCATTTCTGTTGCTTTTTTCTTTGTTGTTTTAAAAATCTGCAATTCCTTCTTCAAAAGAACTTTTAATGTGTGCCCATTCCCCATTTCTTAAAAATGCCTGAAGGTCTGGGTAGGATAAAGCGAAGACCAGGGAGGTCAGTGTTGACACAAGGGAGACACAGACTGTCTTTACTGCCGACGCAATGCTGGAGCCAGTGCGTGACATGAATTCACAGATTTCACCACCGTATGTACATATACATGCGCACTGTACATATATATTCCCTTCATGGAATTGAGAAACAGGCTAGGCCAACCTACTTTGGAAGTTCAGTTACACTTTTATAAGATGAGCCAGGAGATCTATCCAGAAACTGTTGGACTATCTCAGTGAAGAAAATTGGCTCAAAGGTGTGAAAAAGTTTTGGACTGTAAAAGCAGGCATCAGGCATCACTGAAACTACAAGAAGGAGTATCTGGTGATTTTTTTTAAAGTCAGCATTCTTGCCTCCTTCCCTATCATCTCTGACTTTTAACCACTCGACCTCATATTTCGGCCAGTAAAATAGAGATAACATACTTCACGTGGGAGCTACTGGTTGGTAATCTCAGCCTTCCTGCCCTCTGGCCCTGGGGAAAAGCACAGACTCCCCAGTAGCCTTTCAGCAGAGATTAGAGCTGCAGAATGTGCCATTCCAGAGGAACTATTACCAATATTTCTGAAAAAAGAAACCATATTTTAAATTATCTCAGTAGGGTAGGAAAAAGAGCTATCCAAAATAGGAGGAGTTTGAAGAGGAAGCAGCTAAAATAGGATTTCAGAGGAAAAACACATTAATTACTGTCATCTACAGGATGAGGAAAGCTGACGGGTTTAGCATCCCCATTGGGATGGGGAGTCGGGTTAACTATGAACTCTCTGCAGTCTACTTTCCTCAAAAACAAAGACGTACAAGTGTAAATAAATCCTCAATGAGGCTTACGTTGTAGAGCACAGTTGTTTGGTAAAAGGATTCACAACAGAATTCTTTAAAGAGCAATCTCCCTTTTAAATTCTACATTCATTTTCTTACTGCAATTTGAATTTTAACGTTCAGAAAGGAGATCCTCTATCACATAAAACAAAATGCACATGTACTTTGGAATATCGTATTTCGAGGTGTTTAGGCAAACTTAGAAATCTTCCTTCCTTACCAGAGTGAGGCATGTACTGTGACTCTGCTCTGTGCAAGGGCTCGGCCTGGGATGGGCGATGAAAGAGCCATCCCAGTACGATGAGAGCTTTGCAGAAACACCAGGCATGCGAGGGGAGCAGAAAGGTGTACGCAATGAGAAGACATTTGAGGTTTGTCTAAGGACAAGCTGGGGCGGAGGGTGAGAAATTCCACTGAACAATGGGAAGGGGAGGTCCTAGGACGCCTTAATTTCCAGGCAAACAGTATTGGCTATTCCATTCACTTCTCCATAGTGAAAAGAATTTGGAGACATTTATAGTAAGTATAGGAGAGGAGAAATGGGTAGAAACTAGAATAATAAAGAAAAATTAGAGACGCTTACTTGTTTTCTCCTGAAGATGACAAGGAGAAGAAGGAGTTTTACAAGCAAATGAAGGATTATTACCAGGTGTGTCCCACACATTTGTTCTTTGTCCCCAAAGAACAAAAGGAATTCTCCATAGCCAAAAAGTAGAAGCAACACAAATATTCACAGAGGGCTGGATGGGCAGGCAAATGTGATCTCTCCATGCAGTGGAGTAGTATTCAGCCCTAAAAAAAGAACAGGATTCTGACACCTGCTGCAACGTGGATGAACCTTGAGGACTTTATGCTGAGTGAAGTAAGCCAGACACAGACGGACACAGATTGTGTGATTCCACTTGTATGAGGTCTCTAGAGGAGTCGAATCCACAGAGACGGAAAGTAAGATAGTGATCGCCAGGGCCTGGGGGTGGGGGGCCGAGGAGTTCGTATTTGATGGGGACAGAGTTTTAGTTTTTCCAGATGAAAAGAGTTCTGAAGAGTGACTGCTCAGCACCGTAAATGTACTTACCGCTGTTGACCTGGACACATAAGAATGGTTGAGATGGTAAATATTATGTCTGTTTTACCCTGATTTATTAAAAAGAGAACTCACCCAGAGGGCAAAGACTTCAAATTGCATCAATAGACTTGAATTAGATAAATGAATCTTTTTGGCTTTGCAGGTAATTAAACACTAGCATGAGGTACCTGAAGAAGATGGTGGCCTTGCTTTCCTCTTGCAAGACCAAAGGGGAATATAATCATGATGAGATTTTATGGAGCTGAGATCAGAAATATTTGTGGCCTGTGTCATTTCTCATTTCCTTTTTGTTTACAGTGCTTCTGATTTTTTAACTACCAGCAGGGTGACCATGTGCTACTCCTAACCTTTCCAATCTCGCCAGAAAAATCAAGCCAAGAGCTTGGGAAATCTGGATTGTAACGAAGTGTCAGCACGAAAATTTCTACGAGGAACACACCCAAGCACTGCTCTTAAGAAAGTGACGCCCAGTGTGCAGAATTCCCAGCAGTCGGGAGAACCCCATTCCGTCCAGATAACTCGGGTCCAGGGGAGATCAGAGACCCCCGGGCGTGTTCCTGGGACGTCCACACACATGCTCGCTTGAGGCCTCCTGCTGAGGAGGTCTGGATGGTAAGGAGGCTGATGTGCGAGCTGTGAGCTGGCAAAGCCGAATTCTCTGGAAGGACAGAGGCTGGCTGGTTCTGGTAGGAGAGATGAGCTTGGCTTCTCAGGGGCAAAACCCACCTGTAGTGTTAGATGTCAGGACAGCTGTTGCCTTTGTGGAGGGGGGCGCTTATTGACCAAAAGGGGCCACAGGGGGCTTCTGGAAAGTCAGGAATATCCCAGTGCAGGACCTGGGTGCTGGTTTCACAAGTGTATCCACCTTGTGAAAAGTCACCGAGTTGTATGCCAGGATCTGTGTCCTTTTCTGAATGGTGCTATACTTCAATAAAAAGTTTACGACACTTACAGAGGGCGGAGGGGAAGATGGCGGAAGAGTAAGACGTGGAGATCACCTTCCCCTCCACAGATACACCAGAAGTACATCTACATGTGGAGCAACTCCTACAGAACACCTACTGAATGCTGGCAGAAGACCTCAGACCTCCCAAAAGGCAAGAAACTCCCCACGTACCTGGGTAGGGCAAAAGAAAAAACAGAGACAAAAGAATCGGGACGGGACCTGCACCAGTGGGAGGGAGCTGTGAAGGAGGAAAGGTTTCCACACACTAGGAAGCCCCTTCGCGGGCAGAGACTTCGGGAGGCACAGGGGGGAGCTTCGGAGCCACGGAGGCGAGCACAGCAACAGGGGAGCGGAGGGCAAAGCGGGGAGATTCCCGCACAGAGGATGGGTGCCGACCAGCACTCACCAGCCTGAGAGGCTTGTCTGCTCCCCCGCCGGGGCGGGCGGGGGTGGGAGTTGAGGCTCGGGCTTCGGTCGGAGCGCAGGGAGAGGACTGGGGTTGGTGGCGTGAACACAGCCTGAAGGGGGTTAGTGCGCCACGGCTGGCCGGGAGGGAGTCCGGGAAAAGGTCTGGAGCTGCCGAAGAGGCAAGAGACTTTTTCTTCCCTCTTTATTTCCTGGTGTGCGAGGAGAGGGGTTTAAGAGCGCTGCTTAAGGGAGCTCCAGAGACAGGCGCGAGCCACGGCTACAAGCGCGAACCCCAGAGACGGGCATGAGACGCTAAGGCTGCTGCTGCCGCCACCAAGCGGCCTGTGTGCCAGCACAGGTCACTCTCCACACCCCCCTTCTGGGGAGACTGTGCAGCCCGCCACTGCCAGGTTCCCGGGATCCAGGGACAACTTCCCCGGGAGAACGCACAGCGGGCCTCAGGCTGGTGCAACGTCACACTGGCCTCTGCTGCCGCAGGCCCGCCCCGCACTCTGCGCCCCTCCCTCCCCCCGGCCTGAGTGAGCAAGAGCCCCCGAATCAGCGGCTCCTTTAACCCCGTCCTGTCTGAGCAAAAAACAGACGCCCCCCAGCGACCTACATGCAGAGGCGGGGCCAAATCCAAAGCTGAGACCCGGGAGCTGTGAGAACAAAGAAGAGAAAGGGAAATCCCTCCCAGCAGCCTCAGGAGCAGCGGATTAAAGCTCTACAATCAACTTGATGTACCTGCATCTGTGGAATACCTGAATAGACAACGAATCATCCCAAATTGAGGAGGTGGACTTTGGGAGCAAGATTTATGATTTTTTCCCCTTTACCTCTTTTTGTGAGGGTGTATGTGTATGCTTCTGTCGGTATAGCTTTGCTTCCACCATTTGTCCTAAGGTTCTATCCGTCCCTTTTTTTTCCTAAATATTTTTTAATAACTTTATTATACTTTATTTTATTTTACTGTATCTTCTTTCTTTCTTTTCTCCTTCCTTCCCTCCTTCCTCCCTCCCTCCTTTCTTTCCTTCTTTCCTTCCCTTTTCTTCTTTCCTGCTTCCTTTCCTTCCTTCCTTTCTCTCTCTTTTCTTTCTTTCCTTCCTTCCTTCCTTTCCCTCTCTCTTTTTCTTTCTTTCTTCCTCTCTTTCTCTCTCTCTCTCTTTCTTTCTTCCTACTTCTACTAATTCTTTCTCTCTACTTTTCCTCCCTTTTATTCTGAGCTGTGTCGATGAAAGGCTCTTGGTGCTGCAGCCAGGAGTCAGTGCTGTGCCTCTGAGGTTGGGAGAGCCAACTGCAGGACACTGGTCCACAAGAGACCTCCCAGCTCCACATAATATCAAACGGCGAAAATCTCCCAGAGATCTCCATCTCAACACCAGCACCCAGATTCACTCTATGACCAGCAAGCTACAGAACTGGACATCCTATGCCAAACTACTAGCAAGACAGGAACACAACCCCACCCATTAGCAGAGAGGCTGCCTAAAATCATAATAAGGCCACACACACCCCAAAACACACCACCAGACGTGGACCTGCCCACCAGAAAGACAAGATCCAGCCTCATCCACCAGAACACAGGCACTAGTCCCCTTCACCAGGAAGCCTACACAACCCACTGAACCAACCTTAGCCACTGGAGACAGACACCACAAACAACGGGAACTACGAACCTGCAGCCTGCAAAAAGGAGACCCCAAACACAGTAAGATAAGCAAAATGAGAAGACAGAGAAACACACAGCAGATGAAGGAGCAAGATAAAAACCCACCAGACCAAACAAATGAAGAGGAAATAGGCAGTCTACCTGAAAAAGAAGTCAGAATAATGATAGTAAAGATGATCCAAAATCTTGGAAATAGAATGGACAAAATGCAAGAAACATTTAACAAGGACCTGGAAGAACTAAAGATGAAACAAACAATGATGAACAACACAACAAATGAAAAAGACTCTAGATGGGATCAATAGCAGAATAACTGAGGCAGAAGAATGGATAAGTGACCTGGAAGATAAAATAGTGGAAATAACTACTGCAGAGCAGAATAAAGAAAAGAGAATGAAAAGAACCGAGGACAGTCTCAGAGACCTCTGGGACAACATTAAACACACCAACATTCGAATTATAGGGGTCCCAGAAGAAGAAGAGAAAAAGAAAGGGACTGAGAAAATATTTGAAGAGATAATAGTTGAAAACTTCCCTAATATGGGAAAGGAAACAGTTAATCAAATCCAGTAAGCACAGAGAGTCCCATACAGGATAAATCCAAGGAGAAACACACCAAGACACATACTAATCAAACTGTCAAAAATTAAATACAAAGAAAGCATATTAAAAGCAGCAAGGGAGGGGGGACCTTGAAGATGGCGGAAGAGTAAGACGTGCAGATCACCTTCCTCCCCACAGATACACCAGAAATACATCTACACGTGGAACAACTCCTACAGAACACCTACTGAAGGCTGGCAGAAGACCTCAGACCTCCCAAAAGGCAAGAAACTCCCCACGTACCTGGGTAGGGCAAAAGAAAAAAGAATAAACAGAGACAAAAGGATAGGGACGGGACCTGCACCAGTGGGAGGGAGCTGTGAAGGAGGAAAAGTTTCCACACACTAGGAAGCCCCTTCCCGGGCAGAGACTGCGGGAGGCGGAGGGGGGAGCTTCGGAGCCGCGGAGGAGAGCACAGCAACGGGTGCGGAGGGCAAAGCGGGGAGATTCCCGCACAGAGGATTGGTGCCGACCGGCACTCACCAGCCTGAGAGGCTTGTCTGCTCACCCTCCGGGGCGGGCGGGGCTGCGAGCTGAGGCTCAGGTTTCGGTTTCGGACGGAGCGCAGGGAGAGGACTGGGGTTGGCGGCTTGAACATAGCCTGAAGGGGTTAGTGCACCACGGCTAGCCGGGAGGGAGTCCGGGGAAAAGTCTGCACCTGCCGAAGAGGCAAGAGACTTTTTCTTCCCTCCTTGTTTCCTGGTGCGCGAGGAGAGGGGTTTAAGAGCGCTGCTTAAGGGAGCTCCAGAGACGGGCACGAACCGCAGCTAAAAGCGCGAACCCCAGAGGCGAGCGCGAGCCACGGCTAAAAGCGCGAACCCCAGAGACGGGCGGGAGACGCTAAGGCTGCTGCTGCCGCCACCAAGGGGCCTGTGTGTGAGCACAAGTCACCATCCACACCCCTCTTCCGTGGCGCCTGTGCAGCCCGCCACTGCCAGGTTCCCGGGATCCAGGGACAACTTCCCCGGGAGAACGCACAGCGGGCCTCAGGCTGGTGCAAAGTCACGCCGGCCTTTGCCTCCGCAGGCCCGCCCCGCACTCCGTGCGCCTCCCTCCCCGCCGGCCTGAGTGTGCCAGAGCCCCCGAATCAGCGGCTCCTTTAACCCCGTCCTGTCTGAGCAAAAGAAAGATGCCCTCCAGCGACCTACATGCAGAGGCGGGGCCAAATCCAAAGCTGAGCCCCAGGAGCTGTGAGAACAAAGAAGAGAAAGGGAAATCTCTCCCAGCAGCCTCAGAAGCAGCAGATTAAAGCTCCACAATCAACTTGATGTACCCTGCATCTGTGGAATACCTGAATAGACAACCAATCATCCCAAATTAAGGAGGTGGACTTTAGGAGCAAGATCTATGATTTTTTCCCTTTTCCTCTTTTTGTGAATGTGTATGTGTATGCTTCTGTGTGAGATCTTGTCTGTATAGTCTTGCTTCCACCATTTGTCCTAGGGTTCTATCCGTCCATGGTTTTTTTTAAAATTTTTTTCTTAATAATTAATTTTAATAACGTTATTATACTTTACCTTCGTTCTTTCTTTCTTTCTTTCCTTCCTTCCTTCCTTCCCTCCTTTAGACAACGAATCATCCCAAATTGAGGAGGTGGTCTCTGACAGCAAGATTTATGATTTTTCCCCGTTTACGTCTTTTAGTGAGGGTATATGTGTATGCTTCTGTGTAAGATTTTGTCTGTATAGCTTTGCTTCCAACATTTGTCCTAAGGTTCTATCCGTCCCTTGTTTTTTTCTAAATAAGAATTTTTTAATTCAATAACTTTATTATACTTTATTTTTACTGTATCTTCTTTCTGTCTTTTTTCCTTCTTTCCCTCCTTCCTTCCTCCCGCCCTCCCTCCCTCCTTTCCTTCTTGCCGCCTTTGCTTCTTTCTTTTTTTCTTTCTTCTTTCCTTCCTTCCTTCCCTCCTTTCCTTCTTTCTTTCCTCATACTTCTACTACTTCCCTCTACTTTTTCTCCCTTTTATTCTGAGCCTTGTGGATGAAAGGCTCTTGGTGCTCCAGCCCGGAGTCAGGGCTCTGTCTCTGAGGTAGGAGAACCAACTTCAGGACACTGGTCAACAAAAGACCTCCCAGCTCCACATAATATCAAACGGCGGAAATCTCCCAGAGACCTCCATCTTAACACCAGCACCCAGCTTCACTCAACGACCAGCAAGCCACAGTGCTGGACAACCTATGCCAAACAACTAGCAAAACAGGAACACAACCCCACCCATTAGCAGAGAGGCTGCCTAAAATCATAATAAGGCCACACACACCCCAAAACACACCACCAGACGTGGACCTGCCCACTAGAGAGACAAGATCCAGCCTCATCCACCACAACACAGGCACTAGTCCCCTCCACCAGGAAGCCTACACAACCCACTGAACCAACCTTAGCCACTGGAGACAGACATCAAAAACAGCGGGAACTACGAACCTGCAGTCTGCAAAAAGGAGACCCCAAACACAGTAAGATAAGCAAAATGAGAAGACAGAAAAACACACAGCAGATAAAGGAGCAAGATAAAAATGCACCAGACCTAACAAATGAAGAGGAAATAGGCAGTCTACCTGAAAAAGAATTCAGAATAATGATAGTAAGGATGATCAGAAATCTTAGAAATAGAATGGACAAAATGCAAGAAACGGTTAACAAGGACCTAGAAGAAATAAAGATGAAACAAGCAACAATGAACAACACAATAAATGAAATTAAAAGTACTCTAGATGGGATCAATAGCAGAATAACTGAGGCAGAAGAAAGGATAAGTGACCTGGAAAATAAAATAGTGGAAATAACTACTGCAGAGCAGAATAAAGAAAAAAGAATGAAAAGAACTGAGGACAGTCTCAGAGACCTCTGGGACAACATTAAACGCACCAACATTCGAATTACAGGGGTTCCAGAAGAAGAAGAGAAAAAGAAAGGGACTGAGAAAATATTTGAAGAGATTATAGTTGAAAACTTCCCTAATATGGGAAAGGAAATAGTTAATCAAGTCCAGGAAGCACAGAGAGTCCCATACAGGATAAATCCAAGGAGAAATACGCCAAGAAACATATTAATCAAACTGTCAAAAATTAAATGCAAAGAAAGCATATTAAAAGCAGCAAGGGAAAAACAACAAATAACACTTAAGGGAATCCCCATAAGGTTAACAGCTGATCTCTCAGCAGAAACCCTACAAGCCAGAAGGGAGTGGCAGGACATACTGAAAGTGAAGAAGGAGAAAAACCTGCAGCCAGGACTACTCTACCCAGCAAGCATCTCATTCAGATTTGATGGAGAAATTAAAACCTTTACAGACAAGCAAAAGCTGAGAGAGTTCAGCACCACCAAACCAGCTTTACAACAAATGCTAAAGGATCTTCTCTAGGCAAGAAACACAAGAGAAGGAAAAGACCTATAATAACGAACCCGAAACAATTTAGAAAATGGGAATAGGAACATACATATCGATAATTACCTCAAATGTAAATAGACTAAATGCTCCCACCAAAAGACACAGATTAGCTGAATGGATACAAAAACAAGACCCTTACATATGCTGTCTACAACAGACCCACTTCAGACCTAGAGACACATACAGACTGAAAGTAAGGGGATGGAAAAAGATATTCCATGCAAACGGAAACCAAAAGAAAGCTGGAGTAGCAATTCTCATATCAGACAAAATAGACATTAAAATAAGGACTATGAAAAGAGACAAGGACACTACATAATGATCAAGGGATCGATCCAAGAAGAAGATATAACAATTGTAAATATTTATGCACCCAACATAGGAGCACCTCAATACATAAGGCAAATACTAACAGCCATAAAAGGGGAAATCGACAGTAACACATTCATAGTAGGGGACTTAAACACCCCACTTTCACCCATGGACAGATCATCCAAAATGAAAATAAATAAGGAAACACAAGCTTTAAATTAGATACACTAAACAAGATGGACTTAATTGATATTTATAGGACACTCCATCCAAAAACAACAGAATACCCATTTTTCTCAAGTGCTCATGGAACATTCTCCAGGATAGATCATATCTTGGGTCACAAATCAAGCCTTGGTAAATTTAAGAGAATTGAAATTGTATCAAGTATCTTTTCTGACCACAACGCCATGAGACTAGATATCAATTACGGGAAAAGATCTGTAAAAAATATAAACACACGGAGGCTAAACAATACACTACTTAATAATGAAGTGATCACTGAAGAAATCAAAGAGGAAATAGAAAAATACCTAGAAACAAATGACAGTGGAGACACAACGACCCAAAACATATGGGATGCAGCAAAAGCAGTTCTAAGGGGGAAGTTTATAGCAATACAAGCCCACCTTAAGAAGCAGGAAACATCTCGAATAAACAACCTAACCTTGCACCTCAAGCAATTAGAAGAACAAAAAAACCCCAAAGCTAGCAGAAGGAAAGAAATCATAAAAATCAGATCAGAAATAAATGAAAAAGAAATGAAGGAAACAATAGCAAAGATCAATAAAACTAAAAGCTGGTTCTTTGAGAAGATAAACAAAATAGATAAACCACTAGCCAGACTCATCAAGAAAAAAAGGAAGAAGACTCAAATCAATAGAATTAGAAATGAAAAAGGAGAAGTAACAACTGACACTGCAGAAATAAAAAAGATCATGAGAGATTACTACAAGCAACTCTATGCCAATAAAATGGACAATCTGGATGAAATGGACAAATTCTTAGAAATGCACAACCTGCCAAGACTGAATCAGGAAGAAATAGAAAATATGAACAGACCAATCACAAGCACTGAAACTGAAACTGTGATTAAAAAACTTCCAACAAACAAAAGCCCAGGACCAGATGGCTGCACAGGCGAATTCTATCAAACATTTAGAGAAGAGCTAACACCTATCCTCCTCAAACTCTTCCAAAATATAGCAGAGGGAGGAACACTCCCAAATTCCTTCTATGAGGCCACCATCACCCTGATACCAAAACCAGACAAGGATGTCACAAAGAAAGAAAACTACAGGCCAATATCACTGATGAACATAGATGCAAAAATCCTCAACAAAATACTAGCAAACAGAATCCAACAGCACATTAAAAGGATCATACACCATGATCAAGTGGGGTTTATTCCAGGAATGCAAGGATTCTTCAATATACGCAAACCTATCAATGTGATACACCATATTAACAAATTGAAGGAGAAAAACCATATGATCATCTCAATAGATGCAGAGAAAGCTTTTGACAAAATTCAACACCCATTTATGATAAAAACCCTAGAGAAAGTAGGCATAGAGGGAACTTTCCTCAACATAACAAAGGCCATATATGACAAGCCCACAGCCAACATCATCCTCAATGGTGAAAAACTGAAAGCATTTCCACTAAGATCAGGAACAAGACAAGGTTGTCCACTCTCACCACTCTGATTCAACATAGTTCTGGAAGTTTTAGCCACAGCAATCAGAGAAGAAAAGGAAATAGAAGGAATCCAAATCGGAAAAGAAGAAGTAAAGCTGTCACTGTTTGCAGATGACATGATCCTATACATAGAGAATCCTAAAGATGCTACCAGAAAACTACTAGAGCTAATCAATGAATTTGGTAAAGTGGCAGGATACAAAATTAATGCACAGAAATCTCTGGCATTCCTATATACTAATGATGAAAAATCTGCAACTGAAATCAAAAAACACTCCCATTTACCATTGCAACGGAAAGAATAAAATATCTAGGAATAAACCTACCTAAGGAGACAAAAGACCTGTATGCAGAAAAGTATAAGACACTGAAGGAAGAAATTAAAGATGATACAAATAGATGGAGAGATATACCATGTTCTTGGATTGGAAGAATCAACATTGTGAAAATGACTCTACTCCCCAAAGCAATCTATAGATTCAATGCAATCCCTATCAAACTACCACTGGCATTTTTCACAGGACTAGAACAAAAAATTTCGCAATTTGTATGGAAACACAAAAGACCCCGAATAGCCAAAGCAATCTTGAGAACGATAAAAGGAACTGGAGGAATCAGGCTCCCTGACTTCAGACTATACTACAAAGCTACAGTAATCAAGACAGTATGGTACTGGCACAAAAACAGAAAGACAGATCAATGGAACAGGATAGAAAGCCCAGAGATAAACCCACGCACATATGGACACCTTATCTTTGATAAAGGTGGCAGGAATGTACAGTGGAGAAAGGACAGCCTCTTCAACAAGTGGTGCTGGGAAAACTGGACAGGTACATGTAAAATATGAGATTAGATCACTCCCTAACACCATACACAAAAATAAGCTCAAAATGGATTAAAGACCTAAATGTAAGGCCAGAAACTATCAAATCTTAGAGGAAAACATAGGCAGAACACTCCATGACATAAATCACAGCAAGATCCTTTCTGACCCACCTCCTAGAGTAATGGAAATAAAACAAAAATAAACAAATGGGACCTAATGAAACTTCAAAGCTTTTGCACAGCAAAGGAAACCATAAACAAGACCAAAAGGCAACCCTCAGAATGAGAGAAAATATTTGCAAATGAAGCAACCGACAAAGGATTAATCTCCAAAATTTACAAGCAGCTCATGCAGCTCAATAACAAAAAAACAAACAACCCAATCCAAAAATGGGCAGAAGACCTAAATAGACATTTCTCCAAAGAAGGTATACAGACTGCCAACAAACACATGAAAGAATGCTCAACATCATTAATCATTAGAGAAATGCAAATCAAAACTACAATGAGATATCATCTCACACCAGTCAGAATGGCATCATCAAAAAATCTAGCAACAATAAATGCTGGAGAGGGTGTGGAGAAAAGGGAACACTCTTGCACTGCTGGTGGGAATGTGAATTGGTTCAGCCACTATGGAGAACAGTATGGAGGTTCCTTAAAAAACTACAAATAGAACTACCATATGACCCAGCAATCCCACTACTGGGAATATACCCTGAGAAAACCAAAATTCAAAAAGGGTCATGTACCAAAATGTTGATTGCAGCTCTATTTACAATAGCCCGGAGATGGAAACAACCTAAGTGCCCATGATCGGACGAATGGATAAAGAAGATGTGGCACATATATACAATGGAATATTACTCAGCCATAAAAAGAAACGAAATTGAGCTATTTGTAATGAGGTGGATAGACCTAGAGTCTGTCACACAGAGTGAAGTAAGTCAGAATGAGAAAGGCAAATACCGTATGCTAACACATATATATGGAATTTAAGAAGAAAAAAAAAATGTCATGAAGAACCTAGGGGTAAGACAGGAATAAAGACACAGACCTACTGGAGAACGGACTTGAGGATATGGGGAGGGGGAAGGGTGAGATGTGACAGGGCAAGAGAGAGTCATGGACATATACATACACACTAACAAACGTAAGGTAGATAGCTAGTGGGAAGTAGCCGCATGGCACAGGGATATCGGCTCGGTGCTTTGTGACCGCCTGGAGGAGTGGGATAGGGAGGGTGGGAGGGAGGGAGACGCAAGCGGGAAGAGATATGGGAACATACGTATATGTATAACTGATTCACTTTGTTATAAAGCAGAAACTAACACACCATTGTAAAGCAATTATACTCCAATAAAGATGTTAAAAAAAGTTTACGACACTTATAAAAAAATAAATGGACCAATTTTCCATAATTCTCCAAGGAACACATGGATTTCAAACAAGGGCATTTGCTAAACCAGCTACATCTCCAGTTTGTGGACGTTTAGGTCATAAAGGCAAAGGAACTGAGCTCCCATTTCTAGGAACCAGTGGTCCTTATAGTGACCTCTTGCCCCGCACCCCCGGTAAGCATCAGAACAGAAGCTGCCTGGCTTCTGTCCCAAACGAGGTTCTCCCAGCGCTATAAGCACTACCGGGTTCACGTTATCATGGAAGATGTGTCTCTAAGGTGTGGACACAAGCAGAGATACCTGAAGAATATATTACGCTTGCAAAACATCTTATCAATGGTTTTCTCCCTTAAGATAGGCATTATGCTCCCCCATTTTTCTGATGAAGCTGAAATTCAGGGAGGAAAAGCTGCAGGTCCACGTTCCCACAGTCAGTATATGGAAGGTGACAGAAGTCCTCCCAGTGCCTACGGCCAGGTTATTTCTGTTGCATCGGATGAGAGGAAGTCAGCAGACAAGAGGGATGGGAAAAGGGTATGCCCGAGGTGACTTGGATGGAGCCAGTTGGACGGATGGAGAACCCAAGGACGTGTGAAACTCACCCAGAGGGTAGCTGTGAAGAGCCTGAAAGGCCCAGACTCTGAATTGGACACAGATGAAGAAATTTGTTTGAAACAGGGGAACTGTATGAAATGAGGCTGCAAGTGTGAGGGTGTGATTAGAGTCAGTGATAGATTTAAATCTGAGTCGGAGCACAAGTCCGGACAGATCAGGAAAATCGTGCAGGTAGTGAGATATTTTGCAAGGCTCCTCCGGTGTAATCCAGGCTTGAGGAGCTGAAGACCCTGGGTTTGGGGGCTGATGGTGAGAGAGAAAAAGGTGGTGAGAACGAGAGGAACATTGGTGGGAGGACGGAGGAGGCTGCACAGCTGACTTATGGACGGAACACGTTTTCAAACGTGTTCCCAAAGCTTTAGAGGTGGAAAATGATAGAAATTTTACTTTAAAAAAAAACCCAAAACAGTTCTTTTCAAGGAATAAGTAGGGCCCCCTTCCTCTTAAAAAAGGGGGAAAAATGTAAGTTTCTCCTTCAGTAGAGTTGAGGCTAATTTTTTTTATACATTTATTTATTTAAATTTTTGGCTGCGTTTGGTCTAAGTTGCTGCACGCGGGCTTTGTCTAGTTGCGGTGAGCGGGGGCTACTCTTTGTTGTGGTGCACGGGCTTCTTATTGCGGTGGCTTCTCTGTTATGGAGCACGGGCTCTAAGCACGCGGACTTCAGTAGTTGTGGCACGCAGGCTCTAGAGCGCAGGCTCAGTAGTTGTGGCGCACGGGCTTAGTTGCTCTGCAGCACGTGGGATCTTCCTGGACCAGGGCTTGAACCCGTGTCCCCTGCACTGGCAGGTGGATTCTTAACCACTGCGCCACCAGGGAAGCCCGAGGCTAATTTTTTAAGTTAAGATTTCTGCCTGAGAATTCTAATGGAGACAAAAGACAACACATGATTGGCTTTATCCCAAAATACGGCTCAGATGGATCACATATTTCCATGAAGAAACCACAGTCTTATGGGACACTCAAAACTGGGAAGAGAAATGTGGATTCAGTCTTGATTCTGCTGTTAAAAGCTGTGTGATCCTGAGCAGGTCACGTCACTTCTCTGGGCCTTGGTTTCTTCATAAGCAAAATAAGACCACCGCCCTCCACCTCTCAAAGGCCATCCCACCTCTCAGGTCCCATGCAGATTCAGGGCTTTCACTCCTTAGTAACTTGTCAAATTCAAAGTTCTGCACAGCGTCACACTTGCTGCTCTGTTCTGAAGTGTGACTCCACCAATCAAATAAAGGAGATCTGTGTAAAGCATTAAGCAGGGCAGTTCTGCATCAACAGAATTGATTTCAGAATCAATGAGGTCGGAAAGAACGCGGCTCCCATGACAGATGCCTAGGGAAGGTGCTCAGGCTGGTTCAGACGAAGGCTGTCCTGGCCACGTCTCTCCTGCCTGGAGCTAGCAGAAAGTCCAGCAAGTCCACCAGCTGAGTGCTGTCACCGCCTTTAAGAGGGCAGGGATGAAGGAGACCCATCTCTGTCCCACGCGTCCTCTGTGCCCAAAACATCAAAAGGAGATGTATGTCCCTGCTAGAAGGTGAGGTTCCCAGATAGGGCACTGTTACCAATAACACACACAGGGCAGACAGGGTTTCAAGTCCAAGTGTCTTAGGAAGAACATGATGAAGCAAATGAGCACTTACTAAGCGTTTACCGTAGGCCAAGATCTGATGTATCCTTTCCTGTGTCTCACAACAGCAAAAAGCTAGAATTACTGGCATAATTTCTCAGATGAGATAGTAGACTCAGAGAGGTAACGTGAGTTGTCCAAAGACACACAGCGATGAGTGAAAGGGACAGAATGAAAATCCAGGTCTATTCTGCTCTAAAGCACACGCTCCTTCCACCGTCCCAGACACCCAGGCAGCATGAGCAAGAGTCGCTGGGTGGATGGTATAGCCATCTTTGATGTTCTGTCAAAACATAGGAATGTTAAATGCACTACTTCCCTATTCATCTCAGAGTATAAATCATTGGAATCTTGCAAACAGGTAATAGACATGTTTTTCAAAGGCTTTCTTCTGTAAGAGAAGGACCTGAGTGGTAAGGCAAAGGTAATTTACCTTGAGAAATAAATAAATCTGGCCTGTGTACACATACAGTTTTCTTTTTTTTTTAAAGTCTCTGCAACCAAAGAGAACCATGTGTCTGTTTTTGGAAGCCTCCAGCAAAAGCAGAAAATTCGAAGGGAAACATGCTCTTTTCACGGCCACGGCATGAAGGTGGTTCCTGGGGGCCCTGGTGGCGTGAGCTTGGAGCAGAGGAAGCAAAGCAAACTCCGGTGCTGTCGGGCCTGCATCCCTGGGGCCAAGGACCAGCCACATCGATATTTCTTTTCCTGCTGCTGTTATGCGGGACCCTTCCCCCCCCGCCCCCCCACCAAACGTGCCTTGTGAGGCTGGAAAGAAAGCTCCCTTCCATTGTTTTTTGAGTTGGCTTCTGTGGGAGAGGAGGACGTATTGTTTTTGAACCGGTTCCCACACTGACCGAATCTGGATGTGCAGATCTAATAAGCAAACTGTCGTCAAGATGTTCAAGCATCAAACTTAAAGGCAGGTACGTTTCCCAGTGCCCTTGATGGCAGGTTCCTTCTAAACCTCTGAACAATCAAGTAAACGGACAGAAAGGCATGCTTCTCACCCTCCCCAGGCTTAATGACAGAGGAAACAAGCTTATTTCAAGAAAGCAACACAGTGTTCCTTGGCACTGAGAGGAGAAGAGTCAAGAATTCTTGGTTGATAATTTGGGGTAACCCGTGAAAGGGCAGAAAACACATCTCTCAGGTCAGAAAGAAGGGCAGCCCTGAAAGGGAAGGGGCAAGGGTTATCTGGGATCATAAATTCAAGCAAGAATCCTTGATGTTTGTGTGGGACCTCAGAGTTTCCCAAGCAATTCCACAATTTTTCTCATTCGTGGGCTCTTAGGAAGTGTAAAAATAGACCAGTAACTTCCAAGGCTCATCGCTTCACCCTCTGATTTTCTCCTTCTAAGTTCACTTCATTGGGAAACTCATGTATTCGTAAGATTTAAAATATCATTTCTAACCTTGTTTACAGCGTCCCAAACTCTGTTTTAACATAGTGTCTGGCTCTTGGGAACTGAGAGCTTCTCCCAAAGTCCTAACAAACTATCAAAGAACATCCAGAAGGAAAGCCCTCACCCCCTTAAACACTAAAATGCACAGACCCGCTAATGATAACGGCAGAATCTATAAGAAAATCGGAGCCTGAGAAAAACATAGGAAGTCGCCACTTGTCCACGGTGGGTCTGTCTCTGGATGTCGGATGTTCTTTATGCTTCAAGCTAGAAAGGGACAACCATTGTTCTACCCAGATGCGAAGAATTCCACACTGCACTACCCAGAGAGGAAGCACCTCCTCCACTTCTGCACCCTGTGTGCTACCGATGCCTCGCCCTAGCTCTGGTCCTGGTAGAGACCTACACTCTGAAATGTATGAGCAAAATGCTTTAGAATTTGAGGATAAAGAAAGTACTTCACAGGCGTTCACATAGAAAAGCGAACGAAAGAGCATAATAACTGGGCTGCTGACGAATGAAGGTGACGGAGGGGGAGCTGGGCCCTGACTTCAGTAACGAGGGCCCAGAGCTTACGGAAGATTAAAGAGAACAAGACCTTTCGACTGAGCTCAGTTTTTACTTCATTGAAAGTAGTATCCAAATACCATCTTCAGATACGCAGTGATTCCAAACACTTGGCATCTAGGCAAGCTTGAGAAAAGTGCAACCTTGAGATTTCATTTCAACTGACCCACAGATAGAGAAATGAGAAGCTCACATGTTCAAGGAACGGAGGGGACATCTAAATTCAGTTAGAATAGAAATGTCTTCAAGAATGTTTCCAAATCTAGTTATAAAAAATGACCATAGAAAACAGAGATAAACTGTGATTAAATTAGTCAGGATCTACAGCCTGAAAAATATTTAGAAACCCTTAGAAGTGTGTGTGTGTGTGTGTGTGTGTGTGTGTGTGTGTGTGTGTGTGTATGAGAGAGAGAGAGAGAGATTGATTACAGAGAGACAGAGAGAAGAGATCAAGAATGAATGAGCTGGAGAAAGTAAGTCAGACAGACAAAGACAAATACCATATGATATCACTTACATGTGGAATCTGAAACAATGATACAGATGAAGTTATTTCCAAAGCAGAAACAGACTCAGACACAGAAAACAAACTTACGGTTACCAAAGGGGAAACATGGTGGGGGGGATAAATTAGGAATTTGGGAGGAACATATATGCACTACTATACATAAAATAGATAATCGACAAGGACCTACTGTACAGCACAGGGAACTCTACTCAATACTCTGTAATAACCTATGTGGGGAAGGAATTTGAAAAAAGAATAGATATATGAATCACTTTGCTGTACACCTGAAACTAACACAACATTGTAAATCAGCTATACTCCAATATAAAATAAAGCTAAAAACAAAAAGAATGAGCTGGAGAAAAGGAAGCCGGCAGACTGGGCTGTCCCGTGGGGCAGCATCACCAGAACTGGGAGGGTCTCAGAAGCCCCCGCCCCAGCCCCATGGTTTCACAAAGGCGGGAAGTTCTGAAAAGACATGCAGCCAGCTGGACCCGAGGCTTGGCTTCACTCTGGTCTCCTGAGCCCTGGTTCACTGTTCTTTCCATGATACAGAATTCTGCTCCAGTTCTAGAAATACAGCATGCTCAGGGTTTGACCACCTTGAAGTTTCAACTCCCTAAAAAATAAAGTTCATCCCTGCAGGGGAAATTCCCTCGTGGTACTTCTGAGGCAGGAAAGGTGCATTAAATACGAGCCCTAATTAAAGGGAGAACTGATTGTCCTTCATCCTATCTGGTACTTTTAACCACGTTCTAAGATCAACAATCCAGAGGGGATGTGGAATTCCTCATCAGAGTGGGCGGGGCCCGGGTCGGGGCTGGCGGGCAGCTGTCCCGGCTCTGCAGCCACGACCCCGCACACCCCCAGCTCAGCGCATCTTGGCTCCTGACAGGGGTTTTTATAAACGACTGGTCTGAGAGCTGCGCTATCAGCTTCTGTGGCACTGTGGATGGGGCCCTCTCATCAGCCTGGAATCATCAGGTTTTTGCATACATGCCGCTGCAGATAAGGGAAGAACCGTGCTTTCCTGGCCCGAGATCCACAACCTGAGGACACTGAGGCAGCTGAGAGACAGGCCGAGGGCATGATGAGGAAAACCCTGCCATTTTAGACAATGTTACATTTGGACAATGGTGCATTTTTTGTTTTGGTTTCCTTGATTTTTTTGTCTGTTGGTTGGTTGTTAGGCTCTGGACACAGAGTGGGTGCTCATCAATAGGTCTTTCAAGTTTAAAACAGGAAAGGTGACGTGAAGCTATTATTTCGCAGCGTCTGGGGCCCTGGCCTTCCTGGACGTTCTTTCTAAAGTTTGCCATCAGGACCCTGCCATCAGCCTCCCTGGGTTTGAACAATAGAAAACGACCCACATCCTGTCTCACTAACAGAACTTCCAAAATTATCTCACTCTGGTGACACAAAACAAACCTCCAAATTTATGGCGTCATCGTGAAGTGAGGCAAACGGACAGAACAAACTTCAGGAGAGCAACCAGTGAGGGTCGTTAGACCCACACCATCGGCGTGGCTGCCAGATGTGCCACCAAGAAGGGGAAAAGCCTGCAACAGGGACACAGGTGGCCCATGGGTCAAATCCAACTATTTTTTATCAGTAACGTTTTATGGACACACAGCCATGCCTGTTTGCTTACTTATTGTCTATGGCTGTTTCTGAACTTGGACAGCAGGCCAAGCAGTTGTGACAGAGACCAGATGGCCTGCAAACTCTAAAATGTTTCTGACCTTGGCCTTTTCAGAAAATGTTTGCCAACCCCTGCTTTAGATCATTATTGCCAGCAGAACAAAATTATTATGAAAATCTTGATGGTAACATATTTAGTATTTTGCTGAAATTAAGCAGGAGAAATGAATTGTACTGCAGAAGACATAATTGCTCATGATGTGTGTGTGTTTCCATTTTATTACTCACCCACACGTCACTGGTCCATGCACAGAACACCGAGCAGAGCAATAACAGTCAAATCGAGTTCCCTCTGGTATTTTGCCAAAACTTTCAGACATATAAAAACAATAGATTTAAGCACATTTTTTTCTGTTTTGTTGTCATGAAGGAATATTTGTCAAAATAGAATATATTATGTTTAACAGTTTATTAGCTTGATTTATCACTTTTGAAATGTTTAGGTGCATATGGGATGTGGGGCTTCCATGAGTAGTTTTGTCCAGGGACCCGTTAAGGGTGGATCAGAAGAGGATGTACCAGGGCTTGGAGAAGAAATCACAGAGAAATAGAAGGCAGACAGACAAGGCTCTGGCTCCAAACAAGCCTGAGGGCCTCCAGGAACTGGGCTTTCGAAAGGAAGCAATTCACAGGGCCCAGGTGGTCCTCCTACGGCAGAGATGCCACAGATGTGCTGTCACTACATCCCTGTGATGGACCAGGAAGGAATCTCTCGCCTATCGGCTCAAGGAAACAAAACACTATAGGCTGCAGGGTGAGATCACGGAGAAAAACAGCTGCTTTCCAGAAGGACTAGTTTTTTTTCATTAAAAATTTTTTAAATTTACAAATTGCACAAGTTAAAAAGAATTGCACAAAATTGCACAAACTGCACATTGTAGAAAAATGAGAAAATTCAGAGAAGCCCAAAATTCTTCTACACTCGGATGTAGTATCTTGAAGTATATCCATCCAGGCTATTCTGTGCAATTCTTTATAACATTTGTGAAATGAGATCGTTTTGTATGTAAACCATTCTGAACTGCTTTTCTGCACTGAGGAACAGGAAATTCCTGACCTTAAATGCACATCGACTTCATTTTAAACGACTGTGCAGTAACCCACTATATGAATCACCGTAAAGTGTTTAGTGAATCCCTTATTATTGGATACTTAGGTTGTTTCCAAAGTTAAACATTTTCATTCATGTTTAATTATTCCCTTGACGTATAAAGGAAGGTGTGTATACTTTAAAGGTTTTTGAATCATACTGCAAACTGGACTTCCATAAAGATTTTTAAACTTTATCTTTGAATTTGAATATGTTACTTTAGATATCTCAGTTCTATTTCCGTATGTTAAAATATGTCTTCTAATGCATTCATTTATACTGTGTATTATGATATTGCATAATTAATTCCAACAAACATGGAAATGATTTTTAAATATTTTAATACTTACATTTTAAGCTAGTGAGCATTTTCTCAGACATTCATTAGAAAAGCTACTTTTAAAAACACTACCTGGCTATGCATTTTTGTCTATTATTTTCTACTGAGATGCCTCTTAGATTTTAAGTATTTCCTTTATATTAATTTATTTATACCTTTTCTTTTATGTAGCAAATATTCTGGTTTATCCTTTCTCATTTCCTTTTTGTTTATAGTGTTTTTGATATTTTAAGTGTTTTTAAATCTCTCGATCTTTTTCTTTGTGACTTTTCCTTCATGATGTTTTCTAAGGTCGTCCTTACTTTAATAAATATTAAATAAACAAGTATCCATCTTTGATTTTAATTTTATTCATTTTGGAATCCATTTTAAATTATTGTTGAGGTTGACTTCTAAATATTTTTCTTTATTAAAAATTACAGATTTTTATCCATTACTGATATGCCACCTACTTCATATACCAAATTCTTGTGTAACTTTCATTTTGTGTATTAAGTTTTTATATTCTTTTCTACGTTTATTTTGGCACTAGTAAAGCAGTCTTTTAATTATTGTAATGTTATGATAACGTCTTAAATCTAACACGAAATTGCCCGTCCTATTCTTGAATATTTTTTATTAAATGTTTTCTTCCAAATGGACTAAAGGATTATCAAATATTTTCATCAAGTCCTCTTCTCCTCATTTCCATTGGAATTGGGATTTCACAAAATGTAAGGACTAATTTAGGAAGAAATCACATTTTTCTATATTGAGTCTGTCAATCTAAGAAGATGATATGGATTTCATTTATACAGATTTTCTTTTATACAGATTTTCTTTTATACTCCTCAGTAAAGCTTTTATTTTATATTTAAATTAACAGATAGTAAAATTGACATTTTCAAAGCATGATTCAATGAAATTCAGTTATATCTAGATTTGTGTAACCATGATGACAATCAGAATGTAAAACAGTTCGATCACTTCAATACTGTGCTGTCACTTTGTAGGTAAGGTATCCTTTCTTCACCCCTAACTCCTGGCAAACATTGAATGGTTTTCTTTCATGACAATTTTGTCTTTTTGAGACTATCTTATCAATGGAATCCTGCAGTATACAACATTTCGAGACTGGCCTCTTTCACACAGCATAATGCCTTTGAGATCCACTCAAGTGTTGCATGTGTCAACAGTTTGCACCTTCTCACTGCTGAGTAGTTTTCCATTGCATGGATGGACCACAGCTTCTTTATCCAACCACGTGTTGGAAGATAGTTGGGTTGGTTCCACTTTTCAACAATTATGAACAGAACTGCTGTGGATCTTTGGCACAGGTTTCTGTGTGAATATGTTTTTCTCTTGGTTAAACAAGGTGTGGGATTGCCAGGGCATTTGATAAGTAGACATTTCACTTTATAAGAAGCTGCCAGGCTGTTTTAAAGATTAGCGATACCAATTTGCATTCCCAAAGCAATGTATGAGGGTTCCATTTGCTCCAGTGTATGTCAGCACTTAGTACTGTCAGGTTTTTAATTTTTTGGTTTAGTCTTTCTGACAGTTACGTAGCGGTATCTCATAGTGGTTTTAATTTACATCTCCCTAAAGGCTAATGATACTGAACATCTTTTTGAACATCTTTTCATTTGCTTAATTGCCTCTTGTTTGAAATGTTTGTTAAAACCTTTTGCCCATTTTTAAATTCGGTTATTTTCTTACCATTAAATTTTATAAGTCCTTTATATATTCTAGCTAGAAGTCCTTTGTTGGATACAGTATTTGGAAATATTTGCCAAGTCTGTAGTTTGTCTTTTTTTCATGATTACTGCACTAAATAGTAAAGATTAAATTTGAAAACTTCTTTTTTTCAATTTTTTTCTTTTTCTTTTTTCTCGGTGAACACATTTAAGTTCTGCTCTTTTAGCAAATTTCAATTATACAATACACTGTTATCAACTATAGTCACACCATATAACTACAGTTATACGTTAGATCCTCAGACTTTATTCATCTTAAAAATGAGAGTTTGAACCAACCTCTCCCTATTTTCCCACCCCCCCAGCCCCTGGTAACCACTTTTCTTCTCTGTTTTATGATTTTGACTTTTTTTAGATTGCACACGAGTGATACGATGAAGTATTTGCCTTTCTTTTAGCAGTGTCTTTGGCTAAGTCGAAGTTTTTAATTTTGATGGAGTTCGATTTATCCATTGGTTTCATGAATTACGCTCTTAGCATCCTAAGAGCGCTGCCTCGCCACAGCTCATGAATCCTCAGTAAAGACCTGTACAGGCGAGTTGTGCACACTTCTTATTGACATTATTCCTAAAAGTTTGTATTCTGGCTACTCTTTTGCATGGGATACTGCTGTTTCATTTAATCTAAAAATACTATTTTTAAGTGTTTTTTAAGATGCAGAAGTCATATTTCTTATCCAGTGAATTTTTGAACTCTCTTTCCTCCGAGAAATAGAACATATCTATGTATTTACACAGAATTATGGTTAAGTAATGTCAAATGAGTCTTGAGACCTATTTGTGGTAGATGTTTCCCTTTTATATATCTGTAAGTCTCCAAAAATATTTTAGGGGTAGGTAAGGTCTCTAAAATATAAAGATAGTGATATGAAAATTCCATATTCTGGCCACTTGCACACTTGTCATGAAGTGAGAATTAAGGCCTATGACGGGGGAAGGGTCATGACGGATGCTCTAACCCCAAGTCCCCCAAATCTGTCCTTCGTGGAGCTAAGTCTGACATGGGGTCATGTTCCTATCAACTGGAGGTAGAGGTTCTCAACCGAGGTCCCAAGACTGAATACAGGAAGTAGAGAACTCACTGCAAGTGTATGTAAAAATGGGAACAAGTACATATACCTATTTTTCTGAGGGAAAAGTCTGAAATTTCATCAGACTCTCTCAGAACACCGTCCGACGTCAAGAAGCCACGCTGACAACATTCTTGCCAGCTTCTCATTTCAAGTATATCCAACTCACTGCACATATTCAATAAATATTTACTGAATCACTGAACAAATATCTATTAAATTATTTTGATATGGCTACCATTAGTTTTGACCCCCAAGTGTAAGATTTTTACTTAGCAAACCTTTGTCAAGCACCTACTTTGGTCAAGCACCCAATTAGGAAATGGAGCTATGAGGCTCAAAAGACGACATCCCTGCTCTCGGAGAGCTTTACCCTCTTGACAGAAAGACGTAGCAGCAAACGTGTTTGGGAAAATGACTGTAACGGGAGTGTTTAGATGTTCAGAGAAGGAGTACCAGTCTGCCCAAGGAGCTTAGAGAAGGCTTCACAGGCACAGCGGTGCCTGAGTGAAGACTGGAATGACGTTCAATTGCCAACGCTGTGAACCTGAGATACTGCAGGGTGCGTCTGGTAGGGAGGCTGGCAGCCAATCACCAGTGATGCTATACGCAGGTTCACTTTCTCCTGGGTGTCACTGTATCTTACTGGCCAAGTGGAAGAGGGAGGAGGATTTTAGAAGCAACAGTGTTTGATGAAAACATGGGGGCGTAGAAGATGGGGGCACATTCAGGGGATTACAAGTTGCTCAGTCTTGCTGGAAGATAAAGTAAGAAGGATCCCACAGGTTCAATTTACTGGAATATCAGTGTCAGTACACAAACCGTTATGCAAACGTGTCCACTGCAGCACTATTCCAAAGTTCCCAAAACAGAAAACAACTTACATGCTCAAAATTAGGGAACTAGATAAAAACTTCTGGTATATTCATATAAAGGAACATTTTGCAAGGTTAACAAGATTGAATTATATCTGTTTCAAATTAAGAAAGGTCTTCCATATTGTATACGCCATAAAATGGTAGGATAGAATACTATCTCATATCTGTAAAAACAGGCAATTAAAAACCTGCTCATGTGTTCATTACGTTTCACTGACTGTTAGGCTGGGTGTGCTGACGGCCCCAATTCTTCATTCCTCTCTCTCTCCCGGCCCTTTGCCATGAACTTAGCAGCTTTTTCATCATGAAGGTGGAATCTATTTTCCCATGCCTGGATACTGAGTGGCCATGTGTCTTGCTTAGGTCAATGAGCATTAGCAAGTGTATAGTTATTTCAAGAAGAGGCTTGAAAAACCTCCTGTATGTTCCTCTCACGTGCCTGGCCACCTCTGTGAGGACATGTCTGGATGAGCCTTCTGGAGGATGGAAGACAACTGGAGTAACATTGAGTGACCAAGTTATCTCAGCAAAGACCACCTGAGATCAGCCTTCGGCCAGCTAATTCCCCAGACATGCGAGCAGACCCAGGAGAGATCGGGACAGTCATCTGGTTGACTCACAGCTGACCACACACACATGAGTAAGGCCAGCTGCGACCTCAGGCCAGCCCGGATCAGAGGAACCCCGTAGCCTTGTCAGATAAACAACGGTATGTCTCTGAGGTTTCACGGTAATGTTATGAAACATGATTTTAGCCATAATAACTGATGTGATGTATTTGTGTATAATACTGGCTTACCAAAAATCTGGACGGATGCACACCAAACTACTAACAGTGGTGACCTCTAGGGAATGGAATTGCTGGTCAGCTTATACTTCCCAACGCCGAAAGTACTGCTGTATCTTCTAAGAAATAGAGTTGCACCTTCTGATTTGATTCATTTTCCTTTAACTTATTCTTAAAACGCCAAAAGCAGAGTAGATAAGAAAATAGGCCCTAGTCCTGAGAGCCTTAAGATGAAGTCTAAATGGTTACAGCACCGGCTTTGTTTGCAAAAGGTTTCGAATGGTCGTCTTTGGTTCCTGCCTGCAACACTGATGGTCCGAACATCAGTGAAGGAGCCACTTAACCTCTATTTTAGCCCGTTTTTCTTTTGTAAACAGGCAAGTAGCTCCTGCTTGGGGTGAGGTCATCGAGATAATGGTTGTGTCTCCCAGGAATGGGAAAAGCCAGGATGAGACACTGTTAGAGCTACCCACGATGCCCTACACACACGCAAACCAGCTGAAGGTGCCCGGTATGGTGAAGCTGATGATGCAATGAGTTTATTTTTCGCCACAGGAATGGCCACCTGCTACATGATCTCTTAAAGTCCTTGAGGTTGATCTAGTTTGGACTTTCAGATGATGAAAATAAACGAGATATTTTTAAATACCAGCTACTGGTGTGCATAGTTGTTTCATTCCTTCATGCCGCCTGTCTGGGAGACCATACGGCTATTGTTTAAACGTGACCAAGTCCAGAAGAAGAGAAAGTCACTACAGACTCTTAGGATGTGGTTGGATTTTTCTTCCCCACATTAAGCTTCAACAAATACTGTTAACTGCCTGTAAGGCATTTACAGTAACTAAAATCCAAAATATCAGAGGACCATCCCCTGGTGTGAAGTACAGAATGCAGAGGTAGTAAGATGGGGAAATGGTGTAAAAACGGGTCAAGTTTGGGGACTAAACCAGAAGCATCTGGTTCCATTTCCTAACAATTATCTGACCCGTAAGTGTCTTACTTTCTGTCTCAGTCTCTTCCTCCACTTAATGGAAACAGTCAGTGCCCCACCGTAAAAGTCAAACTCAGTCATTTGCCACCATCTCCCCACTTCCGCCTTCCTAACAGTAAGAAGCCTGCAAAGGATCAACGAAGGCAGAGCTGGTTTACATACCACTGCTACTGACACTCTCCATAATTCTTAGAATCGGGAAGTTTTAATTCGTTACTAACTCCCCTTCCGTGGTATGCTTTTATTTTCTAATTCTGCTTGGGTGGAGATACGTAGAATCTGCCGTAATAGACCAGTTCTATCATTATCCAACTCTCTTAAGTCCATAGTAAGTTCAAGGGGAAACAAAGCTTTATAGATGACACCAGTCCAACCACACATTTAAATATTACAAAAGCCTGGCTGGGAGATGCAAAATAATTTGCCCAACATTCTACTAACCAAATAGGAACAGAAGTCTAAGACTGCAGGCCAGAGCAACCTCTAGAATATTTCCTAACCAGTGCACGTCTGTGGAGCCAATCCACAGTGATTATAGCTAAGAATGCTGAAGGACAGGCAACATATTTCCGTCTAGATAAATAAAAGGCATCGCTTATTCATAGAAAAACCAGAACCGCATCCTGTATGCTGAGTTTGATGAGGGCTTGGTGAGACCACCCTAAACCTTCCACCCAAAGCAACTTCATCAGCTTCCTTCCAAATTCTCCATCTTTCACACGCATCCTGCTGAACTTCTCTGGCCCCACTGGCATCTTTCCTTCCTACTCAGGAGCAGCTGTCTGCAGAGGCACCCTTCCCAAATCCAGGCTTCTGAGTTTCAGTCACAACCTGCTTCTTGGCCGGGTTGGTCTACAGACTACATTCCAAGTCTCTCCACTTTGGGTTCTGCTTTCAGATTCTTTGCTAAGCGCCTGTTTCTTTTGAGGGGCACAAAAAGGGCCTTTGCTTCCTTGCCCCAGTGGGCAGGATGTCCTCTGCTTTCAGATGTCTTAGCCCTTCCAAATATAGTCTTCATCTTGGGAAAGGAAGTAATTAGCCTGATGGGGAAGAAACCGCCATTTCAGCAGTTTTCTCCCTCTTGGGTTTTGAAGTAATAGAGGCCCAAGCAGGTCAGAAAGAAGTTGAGGGCTGTTGGGTCTTAATGCCCCACTAAGCTCAAATACCAACTACGGGCACCCGAAGCTCATTAGCTCTAACCCGACCCTGCTAATCACCCTGAGTGCTGAATCAGCTTCCATGGACGCTTAGAGAAGCATTCATTAGTGTTTTAACCTCAAAGTGCCCTGTGTGGCCTTGAAGACCTAAGTCTCACTAGCTGACCTACACTTGAAGAAAGAGTACGCCACGCACTAAAGTAAGGAAAAATGGGTCTATTCTGTGGGGAGCCCTTAAAGACAAAAATTGTACTTCTTATTCCCCTTGGAAGAACCTTGGCATATTATTAGGGGCAGTGTTCCCCCTTCTTGGTAACCCTAGCAGAGAAGTGTTTTTAGATCTGAGGGCACAAAGCTTCAGATCAGCACTTCTCAGCCTCAACACGACTGACATTTCAGGATGGATAATTCTTTGTGGTGGGCTTACCCGGGTTGTGTAGCACGTGAGCAGCACCCCTGGCCTCTACCCACGAGATGCCAGTAGCACCCTCCCCCCAGCCCCTGCGGCAGGACAACAAACAAAGATGTCTCCCGCCATTGCCAAATATCCCCTGGGGGAGCGAAACCTCCCCCTGCTGAGAACCACTGCTTTGGAAGATTGCCACCTGCATTCAAAAGAACAGACCTCAATAAAATAGGAAGGATAGAGATCACCAGACAGCATCACAGAAGAATTCTTTTTTTTTTTTTGAAAAGCACTTGTTTTATTGTTTTATTTTTATTTATTTATTTTTTATTTTTGGGCTGTGCCGCGCGGCACGTGGGATCTTAGTTCCCTGACCAGGGATCGAACCTGCGCCCCCTGCATTGGAAGTGCAGAGTCTTAATCACTGGACCGCCAGGGAAGTCCAAAAGCATTCCTTCTTGAACATGTATTTCGCATTTTGTTTGTATGTATATGCACGTAAATAACGTGGGTCATGGTAAAAAAAAAAAAAAAAAAGTGAAAAATTCTGATAGAGTATCTTGACCCTCACAAAAACAATTACTTATCTGTGCTTCTGCTAGGAGATGGGTATTAGTCTCCCACTTAAAAATCTCTAATTTTTCTTCAAAAATTTATTGCATGTTTTTTACTGGGTTCTTTTTAATTTAACATGGCTTTATTTCAACAACAAATGGGCACTCTGTCTTCTACCTTATTAAGACAATTGTGCTGATTTATCTCTACTCTAGATTTACAAAATCATCAAAACAAAACATTGTGGGTCATCCAGCAGATTAGGGAGTCTTGACTATGGGCTGAAAGAAAATGTGTGAATCCAAACGCTGCCATTTCAGGGTTTATCATCTGTTTTAGGAGACCATGCATTAAACGATGTTTCTTTAAGTCTAACTTTGCAGGCAGATCACACAGTTAGTCGGTGAATATCAAGTCATACAAGAAATGATATCTGCTCTTTAGGGATGCCTGACGTAAACACATAAAAACTGAAACAAGTATGCAGTGGTAAAATAATCTTTCACAAACCAAAGCTGTTATGAGTCAAGCTTCACAGATTCACCAAAAACAAAAACAGTGAGCACAGAAGAACATATTACTCCCAGTTTGGGCCACATCACCATAGAACACACAAGTGAAGTTTTGTAGGCGGTGGCAGAGCACGTTCTCAAGCTGAAATAGACATCTGGAATGAGGCAGAAATGCTGAGTGTTTGGAAATGAATCAGAAGTGGGTCAAGATAGGAACCAGAGGCAAGAGGTAAGGTCAAAAGTGAGACATTATACAAGCCAACAGGTTCATAAAGGAGAGAGGAGGAACTAGATCTCAAGGGTTAAGCATCGAAGACTGTAGAGTCATCTGAGACTCTAGAATCAAGCAGAAGATCAAGAGAAGTTTTGTCCACTTTCCTCTGACATTAGTTCCTTTCTAGAAAAAAGATGTCAAGATCTGGCCGTGTAGTTGTGCAGAAAGTGGGTAAAAGAAGGAAAAGACAAAAAGAATCTGGTTAGTTTCTTGAGAAGGAAACAGGATCTGGTGATTGAAACAAAGAATATAACAATTGATGGGACAAAGCAGGGGAGGAAGAGGGTAGTGTCGATGAAAAACGAAACAGGGGACGGAGGAAAACCTTTTAAAAAGCAGTCCTGACCAACAATGTCAAAAATTAAATGCTGCAAAGATGTGGGTAAGGATGGTGAGGGCTGGTGGATTGGAAAACATGGTGTACCTCTGTTACCCAAGGAAAGTACGCCCTCCACAACTCCCCATGGTGAGGCTGGTATTTTCCGTGCCTTGGATAATGATAAGAGAGGAGCGTACTTTTCCATGGAGAAACCTCTAACAGTTTTCTCTCAGTAAGATTTTGTCTGCTTTTCTTTGGTTGTTTTTAATTTACTTTGGATTGCCTTTCAATAACTGATGTCCTTCGTGTTTCCTGCAGACAGTTTTGGTGACTTGTGTCTTTCAGTAGATTATATATTTCAGGGATATAGATGGTCTGTGATTTATGATGCTTCAGCCTATGATTTTTCAACTTTAGATCCTGCAAAAGCAATATACACTCAGTGGAAACTGTACTTGGAATTTTTTTTTTTTTTTTTTGGCCACACCATGTGGCATGCAGGCTCTTAGTTCCCCGACCAGGGATCAAACTCGTGCTCCCCTGCAGTAGAAGTGCAGAGTCCTAACCACTGGACTGCCGGGGAGGTCCCCCGCACTTGGAATTTTGAATGTGGATCTTTCCCCAAGGGAGTGGAGCGACAGGAGGTACGATGCCCTCTCATGACGTTGGGCAGGGCAGCCATAGTTCCCAGCCAGCCCCGAGATCACAAGGGTGAACCACCCATACGCTTAACAGCCATCGTGGACCCAGACAACCGTTCTGCTTTTCACCTCAACCCATTATAGGAGACGTTCAACACTTTGTTATCAAGTAGGCTTTGAGTTAGATGGTTTTGCCCAACTGCAGGCTCAGGCAAGTGTCCTGAGCACATTCATTTCCTTCACCGGAGGACACGTGACGGACAAGAAGCGAGTGAAGGAAAGGTCACGGACAGAGGTGGTTTCCTACGGGGGCCCCTTGGGGAACCTCCACCACACTGGGCTTCTGGCTGGATGCTTCACTGTTCTGGGGACCAGGGCCCCATCCCCAGGGACTTCCTGCCCCTCTGCATGTGTCCACCCCAAACAACCTGCCCGTTTCCACTCCTCAAGCCCCAGGAGCTGTAAAGAGAGAGCTGAGACCGGCAGTCTGGGTCTGCCCTCACCTACCACTGCTCACGTCCATCCTTTCCAACTGCTTGTTTTTTTTTTCTCCCTTTTCTGCCTGGGCTTTAAAAAAAATACGAAACAAAGGCTTTCTATGTCCACAAAGTGACACTTTAGGGGGAGGGAGGGAGGGAATGGGGCACGATAAAGAGAGAGGATGCTCGAGAGACACAGAGTGGATTCTGCCTAATTATACTTTTTAAACTCCCCTAATTGCTCTGTTTAATTATTGATGTGGAAAGTGTTTCCTTTGAGGGAGTTCAGTCATCAAGAGCCCTCAGGACCAAGGAGACAGACATCACCTGCTTTGGGCTTGGTAATTAAGGCGCAATTGTCACCCAAGAGTGGGGCAGACCCCTTGGGAGGGGAAGGTGGGGCTGTGCCCACCGCCAGTGCACAGCCCCCAGCCCCCAGCCCCCAAGCACAAGTGCACCTAAGGCCTTGTGCTAAGCCCAGCAGCTTCTAGGAAGAGCAACTGACAAATAGGACGGGACTCTGCCACAATCGACTCCCATTCTGTCACTGATCTTCCTCCTTTTACAAACAAACAGCTGCCCACAGACTCCCAGCTCTTGCTGCGGCTCACGTGTCTTTGTGGGTTCAGCTCCCCTTATGACCTCTAATTGTTTGGGGACTTCAAGTCACAAAAGCCTAATATTTGAAGTGTCAATACAGTTTTGTTTTGGTTTTTTAATGTGTAGCTGGACCACTGGGCCTAGTGCCGATATCACAAGTAATTTCCTCATTTCCTTCCCTGGCGTCCAGCAGTATTCATTTCCTTGGCCCCCAGGAAAAGGCGGTGCCTCCCGGGGCGGCCGGATAAATGGATGCTTGAATGTCACTGGAATGAAGGAACAGGAATGGGAGTGGGTGGATTGATCTAGTAGATTCTGATTGAGATGCAGTTCAGAATGGACCCTAGAATGAAGGAAGTCATAAGACGGTGTCTCCACTTCCTCGTCTGTAAAATGCGGGGGCTCCAGTGCACGACCCTTAAAGGCCCTTTCCGGTTCTCATATTCTGGGTATATGTAGGTCAAAGAGTAAAAACTCTGATTAGCAGCAAAAAAGATGGAAGACACAGAGATGAACTACTCTGATCCCCTTTCATGCAAGGACCTGCAGCCTGGCTGTGTGACCAGCTGCCAGGTCCCAGTCGTTTGAGCCCTTAGGGTCCATCTTACTGCGAAGCACAGGCTCTGCTCCCGGGGTCTCTCCGTCAAAGCCTGGACAAGGAGGCAGCCTGGGGGCTCAGCCCTGTCTGCCCAAGTTGGGACGCCTCTGATGACTGATCTTTGCTCTGGGTCTCCCACTGCGGCTGGCAGAGACTGTCAGGTCTACACTGGGTCTGCCCAACCCAGATTCCTTCCCTTTTCCTCCGCAGGTGGCCTCTCTCCAAGACATCTTTTATACACCTAACTCCTTCTCAGGATCTGCTTCCCGGAGAAGGAGAACCCAAAGGGTGATGGGGAATGAGCTGTAAACAAAATGGCATAAAACTCAGGAAAGGATGCCATGATTCCAACCATGGGGGAAAGCACGGTCACGAAGGAAGTGGCATTCGAGGTCGCCTTTGACGAATGAGTGGGTAGAAAAAGAAGAAAATCGGCCTTGCAAGCAGAGGGATGGATGCGTGCACAAAGGCACAACGATATAAATATATAGGACGTGGGACCACGGGCAGTGCCTGGAAATGGAGTATTCCGTGTGTGCAGCGGTGGCGGCCGGAGGGTGGGCCGGAAAGGTAAGGCTGGAAAACACGGGACCCAAGATATAGAGCTGTCACAAAAGCCCCGTACATACAGCCACTGGTTTGTAGACTCTGACATAGGGAACCGGGAACCCTGGGAGAAGAACGAGCTACCCAAAGCAATAAAATACGGGAAATTCCATAGCACAGTACTTTCGACAGCCCTAAAAAAAAGATATTTTACCTCTGTGTAGGTGGCTTCCTTGAACGAAGACCACCAGCTCTTTGTCAGCGAGGAAATGAATTGCTTGTCCCACGTTACGGCAAAATCAATCATATCGTAACACCGATCTATCAGGGAGAATTCAGTCTCTAGGCCCGTGTTTTCAGGGGCAGTTAATACTCCGATCCCTTTTTAGTTATTCAGGAGAAAAAAAGGACCTGCCCCCTGGGTCTCAAAATAACTTCCTTACGACCGTTATCAAATTCTGACACTGAAGTTCATCCGTCCTAACAAAGTTTTCATTTTATAAATCACAATTTGCTGTAATAAAAACAAAACAGCATTTCCCAAACTTTGTTCCAAGGAACACACAGTCCTTTGGGTTTTCACTGTCATCAGGGAGACACTGTGCATGACAAATCCCATTTACTTGTCATATTGAACCTTAGAAACACAGCTCTTAGAAGTCCACCATGGGAAAACACTTAAAAGACCACCATTTAAGTCTGCTGAATCCATTTCCCATTCATATCTGACCACAAAATCTTCCTGCCCTCATGACACCCACAGACACTACAGAAGTCACATTATAGGGAATACATTTTGCAGGCTGACTTTGAGGATTTCAAAAGCATTTGCTATCGAAATGTGACAGTAGTGAACAAAACCATCGCTTTCACAAAATCCCATCTTTTATTCTTGAACTTGGTGCCTCAGGACTCAAGGTAAAGTTAAAGGGGTTTCACTCCCAACCAGGTATGTGCATGGTCCTTCCAACCGGTCATGGTGTGGAAGGTCCAGTGAAAGGTGGGATGGGGAATATTAAATTTACTGTTTCTGTGGTCAAAAGAAAAGCTCTAAGCTGGAAGCACACACTGAAGGTATAAATGAGAAGCTCCAGGCCTATGGTTTGCTGAGCTGCCAAACAATCATCTATTGAACGAACTTCCTATTCTGCAAAATTAAGGAACGTTTGTATAGAGTTGTCTTAGGGTTTGTGACCCCAGGGCAATATTCCTGTGTTCCCCTGAAGTCTCGGTGATGTGATCAAAATTGCACATTATTAAAAAATGATGCAAATCTGTCCCACACAGCTAGAGAAAATGCAAGCCAATGAACTGTTCATTCAAACTAGGCTGAACACAAACCTCCAGGCTTCTTGGAAATGTGTTAGGGACACCCTACTAGGTGAGAGGGTGGGTCAAGCAGGTGGGTTCTGGACACCCGCCCTCCCTCATTCAGTCAGCACGGATTCTTTTATAGACTAAGAGGTGGCAGGAGGTTTGTACGAACATTTGAAACCAGAACTGTAATCTATCTATCAACATGCACACACTGGAAGGTAAATCTGTCATTAGGAAAAGGGACACGACCAGGGGCTTGATGGCAGGGGAAGAAATGCCCTCCTCTTTATTGCTCTGAATAAATGCAACATGAAGTTCCCAGGGGATTCTCCTGGTTAGATACCCACAATCCCACCCAAAATACAGCTCTTATTTTCGGCTTTGAAAATAAGAGGAAATTGCCGGGTCCAATGTCTCCAGTCACTTTAAGTGCAAAGGATGTTTACAAATGATGGGTCCAGAAATGATGGCTTCATGAGGTCATGGGTCAAATGACAAAAATCACAACAATAATAACAAGATAGTTCACATACACTATCTCTATGGTCTCCAACTTCCCGGATGGCGAAACTGAAGTGTGCAGAGATTCAACAACTTGTCCCAAGTTACCTGGGGGTAAGAAGGAGTGTTGGGACTTGAACCCCAGATCGGCAGTGCTGTTACAAAGGCAGTGGGTCACATTAAGCAACTTTAAAAGGCCCTAAGTAACACATCTGTTCAGATACAGGACAAAACAGGTTATTCTCAAGGATCCTCAAGGGGAGCTCGCTTTGTGGAACTTGGAGGCAACTGCTACCCACCAAAATTTAAATGGTGCTCAAACAGCTTATATCCCTGAATCATGGCTTCCTCTGCTTGAACTTGCCAGCGGCTACGCTCGGTACAATGTGCAGTCATTGCACGCGGACACGCATTTAAAGCTTTGTAAATGTGACGAGGATGAGGCGGGCATTTCCTCTCTTCCACCCAGTGGTTTTAGAGCATTGAGTCAAGGCCTTCTCTTCCCTATCTCTTTGAGGAGGGCCAGTGAGTGTGTGCTCACTCCAGCCTGCCCAGGAACGAGCCCACTGGCCACCTATTCTGATAAACAGAATCAAGACCCATTTCCACTTGAGCCAGTCAGGCAGCTCTTCCCGAGGTCAACTTGGTGTCGCCCAGAATTCGAGAGAATCCATCTACTGCCCAAGTCTGGATGTCTTGACTCATTCAATCAAACACTTAGGGAGGAAAGCACCAAAAGACGGCTGTGTAATTTTATCATGGCTTCTCTCCCAAGTGCATTCAAAGCAAAGCATGGATTGAGTTTGTTCAAAGAATGGCCAGCTCCTTAGACACACTCATTAGTAAATAGCTCGCCTTCAAAATCTAGAACCCACGGTTGCATTTTCCATTTTCAACCAGTTTTCGTCATCAGTGCAATTCCTGGGTGATCACCTATCCCCGCGCGTGACATCCCCTCTCATCAGAACAGGAGTTTGCAAGTGGCAGCGCTTGTGAGGGCGGCGTGGGGGTGTTGGTCCTACCCACATCCCAATATCGGAGCGAAAAAATAAATAGGTTTTGTTCCCTTAAAATGTTTCAGGCAGGAGAGACCGCCTTGAATGTTATAAACTTCAAGAGAAAAAAATGTCCATTCTTCTTCCCCACACCCCACTCTGTTCGAGTCTCAAAAAACATGTAAATCTTGGCCCAGACTAAGCAAATCACCTTAAAAAGGAAGGTTGGAGAACTGTTTATTATTTGAAATGTCTCTCCCTAGGCCTTATTTTTGATAAATTGGCTTCAGCTCCATTACTTCATGATATATCTCCCTTGACATTTAATTATACTTACTTCAAACACATTAAGCGAATCAGTCTGAACAGCTTCTTATTAATATGCAAATTTCTCCTTTGAAAACCCATGAATCTGTGGAAAATCTCTTTAGGCTTCCGTTAGACCCACTCAGGAAGTTGTATACCTCACACAGACACTCGCTTCATTCACTGACTCAATGATTCAGCACTTACTAATTGTCTGAGTTAACTATTCTGACCACATCAAGGGGAGTTGGGAGGAAAGCGGGGGGGGGGGGGGGGAGAGGGGGGACAGGGAACCAAATGGGATTCAGAAGCTGAACACTTAAAAGATGAATGATCAGAAGGCCAGGCCTGAATTAGCGGCTGTAATTAGAGTTGAAAAGCCTCTCTGCAAACACAATCAGCCGTACAGCCAGATGAGCTGACACAGCCCCCTCTGTGGCGGAGGAGGCCCAGCTCACCAGTGAGCGACTGACTTCTCCGGCCACTGCTCTCCAGGACAGAGGAGGGGCAGCCGAAGGTGGGCTCCTGCGTGCGAGAGATCTCCGTGCAAGCTCAAGTGTTCCCTGCCCATGTGTTCACTTACGATCATATTTGCAAAAGACCTGGTTGTCCTGTAACAGGGGGACCAACATGGACTCTTGTAGTTCTCAGAGGAACAAAACAAAGACCAAACGGAGCGCTCAGAAGTTCAGACTTCAACTTGGCAAAGGCATGGTCCTGAGGCTGTCGGGGGTCAGAAGCAAGTTCCAGAAGAAGAAGCCATAGCTCCCCAAATCAGGACAAGAAGGCTACGCTTCCGGAGCAAGGAGAAGTCCTGGCACCGAGGAGACAGAGACAAGATGGTGCGAAAGTGAGATTTCTAGGAGAATCCAAAGCCTGAGGGGTCAGAAAAGAAGGGGAACAAAGTAGAGATCAAGGGAGAAAAGGAATCTGGAGAGCCAGACTTCACGAGAGAATTAAGGGATTCTTGGCTCTCTGATGATGGGATACTCAAGATGGGGAAAGACCACCATTCTCCACGGTCCTCGGACAAAAGTGTGGGATTTGGGACATCTGGGCAGCAGAGGATAAGAACATCGAAAAGCAGCGTATGCCGGAGGCAGATTCCGTGGCCTTATAACCGTGATGGCATTGAACATGCCCAAGAAATACTTGCAACTGGTAAGCAATAGGGTGGCGTATTTGCTTTGACTCATGATGAAAATGGAGGAGACGTAACAGGTTATTTTCAGTGACATCTGTGAGTGCCACTTCGTAGCTGTGCCAGCCGGAGTCTTTGCTCCTATAAATGGTTTAATGCCCTATCTGCAGCGCTGCTGAGAGAATCTAAAGATGATATATTTAAGGTACTTGGAATGAGGAGTCACGAATGGTCGGTGCTGTCATTAAACACTCCTTGAGGATGCAATGTGTTCTACTGCACTTTGCATCCTTCCCCTGAACAGGTGGGCTCTCAACCACACAGTCTATTCTCCTTATTCCAGGCACTTTACAACGTCCCGCAAACACTGAATCAGAAAATACTGAATCATGCTCCTAGGGGAAACGCAGGGTTAGGCTCCCATGAGCCTCTGGTCACAACATTTTCATCAATCAATCAGTACATCGCCTTGTCTTATGTGTGTTTCTGTTTAAAGACACCTCACTTAATATATCCTGTTGATTCATTAATGTTGAGCTTGCAGCCAGCCATGCTCTAACTCAGGCCTGAACGAAGCTCACCTAACACACGGATTTTCTCCATAGGGCACCTCGCAGCCTCAGGAACACTGGACAGCCCTTCAGTTCTACGCTTCGGGGCCACTTTAAAGAGTGAAATCACCAACAAAAAGCACGAAAATGAGAAAAGCATGGCACTAAACAGATCCCCAGAAGGACATCTGTTCACAGTCTGAGCTGAAACGGGAGGGCAAGGCGTTGCTTTTTTGTGATCTCAGGTGGGAACACACACACAGGGCGACTTAAGTTTTCTGTGCTCTGCCCGTGTCCAAAAATGACCCCGAAAGCGCTGCAAGTGAAAACTGGGGGATTGCAAATAAATTTTAGCAAGTAGGCGAATTCACAAACACAAATCTGTGAATAACAAAGGTCCACTGTATTTATTAAGTGGATGAATAGAAAGTGAAATGAAAAACCTGTAAAAAGCAGGCCAACTGCATTGCAGGGCTTCTTCCAAATTAGGTTTTCTGCTCTTACCAAAAAAAAAAAAAAAAAAAAAAAAGCAAAACATCTTTAGGTCAGAAACACACTCATTCATACGAAATGGCACGTTGATGTCAAATTGCTTTCCCTATGCTAATAAATGAATGTACTGACCCACTATCTATTCTCTGGGGCATAAAAAGGGAGAAAAGAACAGATCTACAGAATTATTTTAGATTCTCTCATCAAGACCCAAAACGGAAATATCAGCATGTTTTTCTGACTCCAGAACCTTCTCTAAAGAACGCAGAGAACCCCAGAGTCACCCACTGTGCGGCTGCGGCGTGCAGAGTGCTGTTCCTCGGAGCTCACACACCAAACCTGTACGCTCAGGTTCAGTGACCCTTTCATGGTTCAAGCCAGAAAAGTTATACCTAATCCCATTCTCATTTGTCAATAACCCAGAAGTTCAACTTCAGAGCGCAAGCTTTAAAGAAGGCGCTCGGGTTTCAAGGTCTCTTTCCAAATAGATAAACCTGCCAAAGTCGGCTGCAAAGTCTATTCCAAGATAAATCAGCTTATGCTAGTTTTTAAAACTTCTGCTTGGGGACCAAAAAAGAGGTTTAAGTTGTTTTTTAAAAAAAAACTAATTTTTTAGGCTAACTTTTAGGCTAATTTTTAATGCAACTGAATGGACTTGGTTTCATTTTGTAGATATGAGAAAATACATTCTTTTTTAACTTAAGTTCTCCTTTGCTCTACAAGACAACGGCCACAAGCTTTCTGCTCCCCACCTTCTGGGTACCCACGAGGGTCCACAGACCTCTCTGCACAGATGCATGGTTTGCAGAACAGAATAGGGAGAGGCCCTTCGGACTTAAGGTTTGAATTTCTTCTCTTCTTCGAGAGAAGATCCTACTTAATAATAGTGTTGCTAACTCATCCCACCGATGCTCCCCCCGGCCAAGGTGAAAGCTGACAGTCATGTCCAAACCATTCAAGGCATGAAAACCGAAACCTCAAGATGAGCAAAAGCTTCTCGTCTCAGACTCGTCACCGGGTCGGGATGAGCTTTGCGGGCATCAGACCCACCACCCCACAGGGTGCACGCTCAGAAGGGCTCCACTCCCTGCTCAGTGCTCTGCTGCTGCACCTAAAACTTCGCAATAACTTTTTAACAAGGACCCCTCCATTCTCACTCTGCATTGCGCCCCGTAAGGTACGCACCTGGTCCTGCACGGAGCTAATTACTGACTGAGGGAGAACTCCCCAGATCCCTGGTCCAGTGCTCCTTCCATCTGGACAGTCACCACACCTGAGGTCCATGGGACAGCTCACCTACACAGACATGTGGCATCAATTTTGTGCCCCAAGAACCCATCCATCCATCCGTTCATTCATCTGTCCATCCATCCATCCGTTCACTCATCTGTCCACCCATCCATCCATCTATCCACCCATCCATCCATCTGCCCAGGGCGGGCTGTGAACCAATCTCTCTGCACTGCCCGACTCGAACGCACTGGAATCACAGCCTCCGCTCTGCTCTGCACAGACCCAGTTTAACTTTATTAAAAGAATGAGCTAACAGACAGGCAGGTTAGGGATACAATTGTTTCCTGGATAAATAGCACGGCCCTCATATGACTGCATCGGTGGCATATTTTATGCGTATGTATTTTTATAAAGCAGCTAGAGAAATAAAGCAACGTTATATCATGTAAGAACAACAATACGTGACTTTCTGTTTGGCCGGCTGCCCCGCAATCCTTCCCTCCACAGCTCCTGGAGTGGTCCCCTGCCTGTCCCCATTACTCTGCACAAAGGTGAATAAATCAGCATGAAACTCTTACTATCTCATTTTCTCTCTGCTCCCCCCGCTTCTGTCCTCCGCATCTTGAACGGCTTGAGAAAAATTAATGCCCGTGTCTCTGGCAAACGTATTGCACCTATAATTCAGCTTTAAAACAAGCACACCAGCAGCGGCCAAACCTTGGGTGGAAGGTTCATTTTTCACATGAGTAATTGAATCCTTCCCTTCAATTCCCTTTCAAGTATTAAAGACGACTTATGCCTCGCTGAAAAATCTTATAAAACTTCCACCAGACACTTGTCAACTGAGGGTAGAGATGCCTCTTGTACCAGACAGGGATGGGGGGAGGGGAGAGGAGACGAGACAGCGGGAAAGCATTCTCCTGTGGTTCACAGGTAGAAGGTTATCCTGAGGTACTGAAAGTAATAAGAATCCTCTATTTCTTCAGCCTCCACTCTATGCCATCAACATTTCAGTAACATGAAAATCTGGACTTCAGTGTTTACGTAGGTGACATCGCCAAATTTAACTGAGTTTTCAACAAATGCAATAAACATTCTTTAGCAGATTGCTTTGCCCTGCCAAGGTTTTAAAGAGTGTTTTCTACCAAAAAATATCTGTTTGGCCTGTAAGTGCTACATTTGTGTATTTCAAGTGACACATAAATTTTATAGTGTTTTTCTATCCAACAGAAGTGACATGTCTGACCACTTAATCGTCAGACAACCAGCAACAATTTCATGCAATGAAGCTCACTGTGGTACTGCATAGCTAAGTCACCCTTTGTGTTTACAGACGGTGATTCCACCTTTTTGTTGTTTATCAAACTTCTTTTACTGTTCCCTGAAATGGCTCAGTGATTCACCTCCAACCACCTGGACTGGCCACTGAGTAGCCCAGGAGACATGGACTCAGCATTTTCCGAGTCCACCCAAGTTGTCTCTTGATATTTTGACGGTAGCACTTTCTTTTCCTTGAAATTCATCCCCCCACCACCTTACCTTATAAGTGTCTAATTTCCCATTTCTGGTCCTTATCACTACCCCCTTCTCCCTGAGGGTTTGTATTCTTAAGAAAGTGTGTGTCACCTGTCACTGTCTTCCTTTGCCATGAGAATTGAACACAAAGCACCAGTAAAATAACATGGAATGTGAAATTCAGAAAACTGTGACCCGCACTGGTGACCACTCCTACGAAGCTGGGAGTCACATCAGGACACTGGGGCCAGGTCCTCCAGCCCCATCCTTCAGCCCCATTTGGGTGGAAGGGAAGTTCTGCAGGGTCTAACACTGAGAAGTCCCAGATGTTTTGTTTTTGTTTCGCTTTTCTTCACCTAGAGTCTGGGCAGCATCAGAAGACAAAAGAGCAGAAGAGTCTATCAGAAGGAAGGGAAGCGTCTATCAACCAGAGTCCATCAGCAATCTCCCGGCCAGTTGTCTCAGCTCGCTACTGCTGCTTAACAAAGCACTCGATGCTTAGAGTGACGCAAAGCATTTTGTGTTTTAAGAAGAGCTTGGCTAGGTGGTTCTTCTGCTCTACATGATGTCATTTGGACTCATTTAGCTTTATTCATCTTGGAGCTCAGCTGGGGCTAGAATGACCAACATAGCTTCCATCACACGTCTGGGTCCTCAGCTGCAGAGACCGAAGAGCTGGGGGCTGGCTAGCCTCTTTCTCCAGCAGGGTTGGACTCCTTGTACGGCGGCTCAGGGCGCCAAGAGAGCAAAAGCAGAAGCTGTCAGCTCCTTGCAATGGCTAAGCCTGGAACTGGCATGGCATCACTTCTGCCTCCCTCTACTGGCCCCTGCAAGTCACATGGCCAGCTCAGATGCAAGGGGAGAAGAAATAATTAGATTCCACCTCTTGATGGGAGAAATGGATGAACAAATATGGATGGGAGGAGCTGTCTGTGGCCATTGTTGGAAACAACCCCAGACCAACCCCCAGTGTTCTTCTAGTCCGAGGTCCTAGCTTAGGGGAGGGTACTAAAGGTCAGTTGGGGGAATTTGTGGTCATTCTCTATGATTTCGCTTCACAGGTTAGACGCATTGACAAAGAACACCTTTTCCCTTAAACAACACCGCATACTTGCTATTATATCCTCACTTCAAGTTTATTTGAGTTACACATCAGTGCTATCACTAGGAGTCAATTTGTGGATAAAGTAGGAAACTTGTATAGTGGAATCAGATCCCATGCAATTCCTCAACGTACTCAACTAATCACTCTCAAAGAGAATGAAACATTCTAAAAAAGAATGGAAAATTGGGAGATTGGGATTGACATATATACAATAATATGTATAAAATGGATAACTAATAAGAACCTGCTGTATAAAACACTAAATAAAATAAAATTCAAAAAAATATAAATAAAACGACAAGTTTGTAAGAGTGCTATGAATAAACAGACTGATGAGGTTTAAAAAAAAAAAAGAATGGATACATGTATACGTATAACTGAATCACTTTGCTGTACACCTGAAGCTAACACAACATTGTAAATCAACTACACTCCAATAAAATTTTAAAAAGAAAGAGAACGAAATGTATAATATATTTATGCTGCCCTGCTTAGTTCAAAAGAGACCTTGGCTTCCAACAACACAGGAAAAAGAATATCTCAGCCAAATGTCCAGGAAGAAAAATAATATATGATTTGTCTTTGGGCTTCTATGGGTCTAAAGGATTCTCAGAGACCATTTTGATTTTGTAGCTCACTGATATCAAAAGCTCAGCACAAATCATATAAGATGAGATTCCACTCTACACGTTCCAAACTTACCACAGAAGAGCTATAAAGAAAGGGTACCCGCCCCGCTCCCGAGTCTGGGCTCAGGTAAATAAACCCAAATTCCCTCCACGAAAACATCTGAGCCTTGCTGGTGAGACTGACAGACTCATCTTTAGAGTTCCAGCAGAAATTAGCTCCTTGCGATACATCTCCGGTACAGATGAAATGCAATTTTGTACAAAGAAAGTAAATGCTTTCTTTTAAATTTCTGATTGCCTCTGATTACCGAGCTTTTCTGATAGATCAGATCGTCCTCAGGCAACAATCCATACTGTTCTAGTGTTATCTGTGTCACCGACTAGCTTCTCAACATCGGGCAAGATATTTTTCCATTCTCTGAGCTCCAGTTAAGGGGTTCAGTGGCTGGTCATCAAAGGAATGTTAAAGAAAAGGAGTAAACATCATCATCAACACTTATTCTTGCAAAGTGTTTTACAGGTTACAAAGCACTTTTATGTCATTATCTCATTTGATTTCAATTTCTAGGGTCCCTGCCATCTTCAACACTATCGATTTGATGGATTAAAAAATGCATGGTCAATTGATAAAATATACCTTGTTTCAGCAGTTTGCTTTAAAGAGTCAAAGAGTTTTAAAAGCTCCTGCTGTGGGGAAAATCTGATTCTTTCAATCCCTACATTTATGTTGGAAGACCACATATCATTTTCAAAATAGTTTTCAAAACTTAAGGAGAGGTGTGATTTACTACTTAACGATCAGCTTCCACTCCCACATGCTCTGTGGTCCAGGAGAAATTCACTGTAGAATGAGAACCTCCCAGAGAAAAGGCATTCGATCTATCTTGGAAGATCCTGGCGTTTGTTTCCGTTGGGTCTCTGCGACTTCACATCCTTTCTTCAGGCAGAGCACCTTGCTCTTACCAGTACTGTTCTATTTTACCTCAGTGTAAAATTTCAGTTGAACCCAGAGTCCTAAGGTCACCAAGTATTTGAAAACTACTGCTTAAAGAAACACATGTGGATTTGTACATCTTGCTAAATCTACTTAAATATTGTGATGTAATTCTCCCTACCGATGCTGCAAAAGAACTTTTTTCTACGGAAATCTACGATATGAACTATTTAGACTGACCCTGCCTATCCCCAAAGGCCTCCTTCATAGCTCTACCCTGTAGTTTGAGTGAGTGTTGAACGGATGCCCAACATTTCCTATCTCTGGGCTAAAGAGCCTAAGACGACAAAAGAAATCACGCCAGGAGAAAATAAAAATGAAACAAAGATCCAGCCATAGAGTTTGAAAGAATTCTCAGATGTTAATTCTGACCCAAGTGCCAGTGTGAGGCACTGTTGGGGGAGATGCTGAGTGATCTCACTCTGGACTTCTTAATCCATGTTCTATTAATGGATTTTAGCCACAGCTCCAAAGGTTAGGAATTAAAGACCACATTTCCACCTCTTCTTATTAAATTATTCTAACCTCACCCTGGGTAATTCATCACTGTCTCACTCACTCCTGGTATACATGTTGGGAATGGAAGGGCCGGTGTGTATAATTACCCTCTCCACCTTCCCAAACATATTATAAGAAATCAAGGCCTGAGTCCGGTTTCTTTGAGATTTGAGAGGCTGATTCTTCCGATTTTACATCCTGTGCTATAACAGAACAGCCAGTTCCAAGAGACTCGTGCTCCGGGAGAACTCTCCTCTCTCGGTGGAGTCCTAAGCTTGATTATTTTCAGCGTTGATTTAGGTTGAGTCTTCAAGCATCACGGCCAGACGGCTCTCTGTTGGCTGTTGACACGGCACTCGTTCGGTGCACACGAATTCCGAAGGCTGTTCAAATGAGGGAGGTGCAGGCCTTTCTCCATCTGTGGATGGTGCTGGTTTTCTCTGTTCTCGGCATATGTAATAAAGTATGCTGAAGAAATGAAAACCTTGACCTAACTGTACCTGTTTATGCGCTCAGTGCGGCTCCTTAAAGTCTGTGTGTTGAAGCTTTAACCCCTAAGTGACTGTATTCAGAAACAGGGCCTTTAAGGAAGTAATTAAGGTTAAATGTAGTCATAAGGGTGAGCCTTAATCTAAAAGGACTGGTGTCTTTATAAGACGAGACAGAGACAACAGGGATGCACGTGCAGAGGAAAGGCCCCTTGAGGACACAGAGAAAAGGTGGCCATCTGCAGCCAGGAAAGAGGTCTTACGAGAAACCAGCCCTGCTGATACCTTGATCTTGGCCTTGCAGCCTCCCAAACTGTGAGAAAATTAATTTCTCTTATTTAAGCCACCTAGCCTGTGGTATTTTATTACGGTAGTCCTAGCAGACTAATACAGTACCATATAACCGCAAGACCTGGAAATCAGCATAAAGATTAGTTTCCAGGAGACATTAGGACTGTCTTTATGTGAGGGGCTGCTACACAGAGAATCTAATTTTTTTCTCTGTGTACCTAGGAGGAAATCCAGAATCTGCTAGAATTATAAAGCTAAAGATTTGGGCTCAATTATAAAAAAGAAGTTTTAGTGGCTAAAGCTATTCAAAAGAAGAATGAGCTATATACAGAGAGAAATGAGATCCCTTCACAAAACAATCATCTGTCAGGATTCTGAAGCATCATGTAGAATGTCAGACTACTATGAGTCTATGATGACGTTAAGTGGTATAAGTAGGACTAAGGAGACCTCTCATCAAAGTTGACCACTAACCAGATCATGATCTTGGCAAGCTGCATAACATCTCTTCATCTCAGTTTCCAAAACCTTTTTTTAGAGCAAGTACCATTGTTGTGAGAATCAAAAAAGACTATTAGTGAAGCACGATATGAATGGGAAAAACTACTCACCATCACCATCACCACATGTTTTTCGGGCCATCAGGCGCACCTCGTTTCATTGCATCTAGGAAGCTTTATCGCGCTTCACCGATTTGCACTTTTTACAAGTTGAAGGTCTGTGGCGACTCTTCCTCAGGCAAGCCTAACGGCGCCGTTTTCCCAAGAGCATCTGCTCACTTCAAGTCTCTGTGTTACACTTTTGTAATCCCCACAGTATTTCAAACTTTTTCATTATTATTACATTTTTAGGGTGTTCTGTGATCAGTGATCTTTGATGTTACTGTCGCAAAAAGATGATCATTTGCTGAAGGCTCAGATGCTGGTTGGCATTTTTAGCAATGAAGTATTTTTTAAGTAAGGTATGCGCATTGCTTTTTAGACATAATGCTCTTGCACACTTGACAGACCACAGTACAGTGTGAACATAACTTTTATGTGCCAAAACACCCACACGACTTGCTTTACTGCAACACTCGCCTTGTTGTGATGGTCTGGAGCCAAACCCGCAGTATCTCCGAGGTATGCTCCTGTCGGCCTCACCCAGAGCATCAGCACAAACACTTAAAAACCATCAGATGAATCTTTATCTGCAGCCTCCTGCCTGCGTCTATATACAGTTGGCCCTTGAACAGCACAGGTTTGAACTGTGGGGTTCTTGAAGATTTTTTTCAGTAAGTATTACCTGATCCTCGGCTGGTTGAATCCATGGACGTGGAAACGAGGATAAGCAGGGCTGGGTATGGGACTTCAGCATCTGTGGATTTGGTATCCATGACGATTTTTTTTTTTTTTTTTTTTTTTTTTTTGCTCTGGGCTTGCTTTAAAAATATAAACATTTATTTTTGAAAGTGTTTATTGAAAAGGCAATCATCTATACTCCTTTACAAACCAAACCCTAAACTTTTGTATTACATCAGAAGAGGAAGAAAAAGCAGAGGTGAACTTGGACAGAGGGTTCTGTTTTCCAAAATAGGTGTAATGGGATCTGTATCAGCTGTAGATGGAGAGAAAGAAATGTCAGTCCTTCATGATAAGGTCTGGGATGACCTTTGTAACTCGGGCAAAACTGCCTTTCCTGTGAGTCACCCTTTGGAGGAAAGGGCCGTCTGCCCGGGAGCAGATCTGCTGTCTCCCATGCTTTCATCCATCACTCCTCAGGCCCTGGACGTCCGGCACAGCCCCTGCCTCTTTCCTGGCTCCCCTTGGCTCCTGCTGCCGTGGAGAAGAGAGGTCAGGAAACTGTGACTCAGGTGAGCGACAGGGAGCAGATGGCGCCTACACTACCCCAGCCCCTCCGTGCACCCGGCTCCTTGGAACACGAGTAATTATTATAAATGGGCGGGTGACTGGAGGAGCAAAGACGGGGGTTTTCCAAGGGGACCTGAAAGCCTCATCCTCTAAAAAAGAAATGCAGCCTCGGAGCTGGGCAACACAAAGGGACCCCTGACTGGACACTGTTTTCTGACACGATGCTCCCTCCGCGGGCTGTTGTTCTAATCTGATTAATGAAAGGACAGTGTTAACGGTGGGGGCGGGGGGGGGCGCACAGCCTGCTGCATCTCGTGGCGGACCAAGTCGGGCAATTCCCTCTAGAACATCAATTCTCGGTGCCCTTGTCAGATAATTGTTTATGACGAGATGAATGTATGTGGCCATCTCGGGTAAACGAGGCTGATGGATGGGTTATTAATGATGGCAATAATCAGTTTGGTAATAGCCGGCTCGCGTGTGTCAAGTGGCAGCCAGGAGGGGTAGCCTTCCTCAGTGCCCGCATCTTTATCTCCAGGCTGGAGTCTGACAACTGCCCAAGATCACCCGTGAATAAACACTGCGTCTTCCCCAGACATCATTAACCTGCCAATGCTGATACGCCTAAGTAATGCTGATATCTTAGTGACACCAGAGAGTGTCCAGGTAATGAGAGTGGCATGAGGGGTCGGGGACAAGGCATGGAGACATCGACCCTCTGCTCACTCCAGGGAGCAACTCCCCCAGTAACCCATCCCAGGGTTTGCTTATCATCAGGCTTTCATTTCTGGATTTTCCTCTCCCCTTGGTTTGCCATCACCACCCCAGAAAGCTTTTCTTTCCTTTCTAGTCTTGGGGGCTAAGCATCTCTCCTCATGAAAGAAGTTTTCATGTTTTCTATCCCACTCCAATGGGCCCAATTTCCGTGGTCACGTGGCCTCTGAAATAAGCCAACTGTGCTCCGGACACGGATGAACGTGAATGTGGATCCTGGACCTGGAGCTGCATCACCGTGTCCGTGAGGTCATGGAAGAGACCCCGGTCCTGGACGTGACCGTCTCCTGATCTGTCTGCATCACCCAGAGCATCCAGCCCAATAACTTAAAAAGTACCAGATGAATCACCATCCAACCATCTTATGGCCTCAGGGGATGCCCCTAACACTGATTCCTCACAGTGAACCACATCCATTGGTCCTTTTCTGACGGTAGCTGGTCCTTACTCTCAACTTTTGTTTACAGAGAAGCTCAGATCGGGGGATTTATTCAAAGACAGGACTAGGGTGACATGAGTGAGAGATTTTCCTCTGGTATGCAATTTAAGGGGGCACAAAAAATTCAGTCATCAAGATAAATAAGATGTTAATGCAATATTTTAAGAAATCAGAACTGATGCAAAAAATATCGATCACAAACAAATGAGCAACCTTTTAAATAAAGGCAGGATCACCGTTCATTTGCTCCAGCAGCGTCCTCTCCTAATTTGATAGGTTTCCACCCTCTACCATGCACACAGCACCAACGAACTGTCCTAAAGAACAGCTTGGACCTCACCCTGCCCTGTTCAGAGGACCACAGATAACTGTAAACTCCTGAGCCAGCGCCCTTCGCGCTCAGGCTCCAACTATTTTCCGTGCTTTGATGAATTTCTGTCTCTGAAAAACAAACGAACAAACAAACTTCTATCTTCACTATTCACTTCTGCCTTGATGCTGTGCTTAAACTTTTTCCCATTCTTAAATTTTCACTCTTTACCAAACCCTCTCCATTAAGATCCAATCATCTCCTTCATGCAACTTTCTCATAACGACCTCTTTGCCTCCTGCATTTCCTTTTCTGTTTTTCATATATGATTTAACCCAAGAATTACTATTCAACTTTGTAGGGCTGAGTCTACTTTATTCAACTAAGCTGTACGCTTTGTGAAAGTGAAGAAAGTTCTGTCTTATCCGACTGACAGGCACTTAACTGATTTGATTTAGGCCTGAGTTTATGGCTGTCTGACCGGCAACTGCTGGTTTTGGTTTTGAACACTTTAATTTTCCCTTGGCTGACCACGGTACTTACAATCCAAGTGCCAAGGTACGTCAGGGCAAAATACGATTGCGACACTGATCGATACAGCCTCCCTGTGAAAGCATCCTCAAGGGTGTACGGAAAGGGGATGTGGGGAGGGTGGGAAGGGGGTCCTTTCTGTCTCTTCTTAGGTGGATGGCTTTGGCTCTGACACCTCATTTGTAATCTTATTTGTACAAAGAGTTCCCATCTGTACTGAAATGTGTTTGTCTCCAAACTCTGCCCACTGGCTGGAGCGGCAGTGCCCCAATCGACCTTCAGCATCATGATGATTCAGTACTGCATTTGTTAGTAACTTTTCTGGCAGGTCTGGGGGACTTTTTCAAGTGCAAATTAAGGCAAAGAAAGGTAAAAAACTATAAACAAAACTACCATACGACCCAGCAATTCCACTACTGGGCATATATCCTGAGAAAACCATAATTCAAAAAGAGTCATGTACCAAAATGTTCACTGCAGCTCTATTTACAACAGCCAGGACATGGAAGCAACCTAAGTGTCCATCATCAGACGAATGGATAAAGAAGATGTGACACATATATACAATGGAATATTACTCAGCCATAAAAAGAAACGAAATTGAGTTATTTGTAGTGAGGTGGATGGACCTAGAGTCTGTCATACAGAGTGAAGTAAGTCAGAAAGAGAAAGACAAATACCGTATGCTAACACATATATATGGAATTTCAGAAGAAAAAAAATGTCATGAAGAACCTAGGGGTAAGACAGGAATAAAGACACAGACCTACTGGAGAATGGACTTGAGGACACGGGGAGGGGGAAGGGTAAGCTGGGACAAAGTGAGAGAGTGGCATGGACATATATACACTACCAAACATAAGGTAGATAGCTAGTGGGAAGCACCCGCATAGCACAGGGAGATCAGCTCGGTGCTTTGTGACCGCCTAGAGGGGTGGGATAGGGAGGGTGGGAGGGAGGGAGACGCAAGAGGGAAGAGATATGGGAACATATGTATATGTATAACTGATTCACTTTGTTATAAAGCAGAAACTAACACACCATGGTAAAGCAATTATACTCTAATAAAGATGTTAAAAAATATATAAAAATTTAAAAATAAATAAATAAATAAAAAATAAAACATTCCCTCTTCCAGCCTCTTCTCCAGCCCTTGAACTTGAGAAGGGGGAATGGAAGCTGCAGAGTAGGGTAAAGAGCTTCCCACGTCTAATCTTTCTGCAGCAAAAGCAAATAATCAGAACCTCCAGTAACCCCGTTCAGATTATTTGGTTACTGACTAATACTGCTTCCCCTTTAGCAGAGAGAGGATTGAAATCAATTGCTTAGAGAGGTGGCCTTTTGGTGTCATTTGGACATTTGGTTCCCCTGGGACTAAGGCATGCTGGCTTTTTCCATGATTAAGTAACTTTTTAAAAAAAAACTTTTTATTTTATATGGGAGTAGTGCTGATTAACAATGTTCTGATAGCTTCAGGTGTACAGCAAAGTGATTCATTTATACATATACATGTATCTGTTCTTCTTCAAATTCTTTTCCCGTTTAGGTTGTTACATAATATTGAGCAGAGTTCCCTGTGCTATGCAGTAGGTCCTTGTTGGTTATCCTTTTTTTTTTTTAATATATAAATTTATTTATTTATTTATATTTGGCTGCATTGGTTCTTCATTGCTGCGCTCCGGCTTTCTCTAGCTGTGGTGAGCAGCGGCTACTCTTTGTTGCGGTGCGCGGGCTTCTCATTGCGGTGGTTTCCCTTGTTGCGGAGCACGGGGTCTGGGCACGCGGACTTCAGTAGTTGTGGCTTGCGGGCTCTAGAGCGCAGGCTCAGCAGTTGTAGCGCACGGGCTTAGTTGCTCTGCGGCATGTGGGATTTTCCCCGACCAGGGCTCGAACCCGTGTCCCCTGCATTGGCAGGCGGATTCTTAACCACTGCACCACTAGGGAAGTCCCCTGGTTATCCATTTTAAATATAGCAGTGTGTACATGTCAATCCCAATCTCCCTAACTATCTATGATCGATTTAATTTAAATTCCTTTTTTCTTTCTTCCCACAGAGCAGAGTCAACTCAGTAAGCATCACTGTGGCCCAAAGGCACACACGAAATCCAGAGCCCTATGAACAAGGGGTTGGCTTGTGTCTTCAAGGCTGAGTAGAGACTGGTGCCAGTGCCCCCTCCAGCTCCACGTGGACACTAAGCGTGCAGGGGTGGGGAGACAGGAGAGAGTTGGGGTGCTGTGAGTTCACACGATGGGAAACTTGATGCTGCCTGAGCAGGTGTAGCGGGTGGGTGGAAACCCGGGAGAGCACCTCCTGGACCCCGTGCAAGAGAAGCTGCCTGTGGGAAGAAGCAGCTCTCACGGCAGGAGCCATCCTGAGGCATCACTGCAGGTTCCGAGTGCGCTGATACGGATTTCTCTGCTGATGATACTATGTTTTCTCTCTTCATTGAAAAAAACACAGATCTTTTCTACCTGTGGTTCCTTCAGGGTCCTCACGACTTGTCCAGATCAGATGACGTTCTAAAGAAACGATCCAGGTACTGAAATTCTAAACAGCAGTTCAGATCTCCCTAAACATCTCTGAGATGATGCCTCACCGATCAAGTTGCCATCCACAGCACTCCTTGCTTTAAAAAAGGGGTATTTCGCCTGAAGTGCCCCTGGCCGGCTGCTATACTACTTTCTGAACGCTCTGGCATTTTTCCCAGGCACGTGAAATAGTGTTGATTTCCCAAAATATATATACTTTTTAAGTTCATCATCCCTAACCTCCTCCCCTTACCCTTTCAGGTACTTCCTTTTAAAACTGTAACCATCTTGGCCTAACCCCTCACATCTTTATCAAATTTCCCTTAAAATGATACCCAGGAGGAATCTTACTCTTTTGGAAGCCCTTACAGATAGAGACTTCAGAGCAAGGGATGATCTAATAATTTTCCTACGAAAACTCCAGGCAGGAATCTACAACGGAAAGTAGACACTGAGATAAGGAAACGGAGCCTCTGATATGATCGCCAGCAAGTATGGGGGCTGGAGACCCCAAGGAAAATCAGAGATTCAAACAAAAAAGAACCTTCTCGGTAAATTAACCAGCGTTGGGGACACTTCCTGCCACATAAACGAGACATCTTATCCATTCGACAGATCACAGGTTTATTCCTTGGGGTTTTCTTGCTTGTTTGTTTTCTTTTGCTTTGTTTCTGAGAGCTTCTATCGAGTTGCCAGCCTGTGCTCCAGGCAGGACTGAGGCTCAGAGCTTCGCAGGTCCAGCTGCAAAGCCCACGGCCCAAGTCCAGCAGTTGAAGCGGCCTGGAGCCCTCCACGGACTGCAGCAAAGCAGCAGGGAAATTCGAAGTTCTCAAAGCGGTAATTGCCAGTTATTGCTCTACTGGTTCCAATTTTAGTAGTAAATTAGCAATGCATCAGGCTTATTAAAAAATAAAAATGAGAAATAAAAGTGCTCCAAGGGGAATGGCAAATCCACGAAGTTTTTCCAGACACAGCGGTGACCAGAGCCGCCATCTGACTGCTCAAGGCCCCACGTGGCACTGATGTCCCTGGGATGCGGCCACCCGCCGGGCGCTCAGGGGTCACTGCACAGCCCTGACCGGAGCACAGCCTTCCGCGCTGAGTGCCAGTGATTCAGGGACTGTCATGACCCAACCCTATGAGGGCGACCTAGTTAGCAGCGCACTCAGCCTTCTTCCAAAAGAGAGAGAAGGCAAAGGCTTTGTTTTTCAAGCAGGAAGAGGAAAGGTTCATCGAGGTTTTCCAGACCTGCTGAGGTGGGGAAAGACGCTGTCCCCGCCACAGATGTCACCTCCCTCCAGCATCTGTCCGCCCTCCGTGCCTTCTTATCTGTAAACTAAACTATGTGATGTCCTCGTAAGTGACCTCCTTGTAGGCAAACCGCGTGAGCATGCTTCTGCTGAAAACAGACAAAAACAGCAAAGTCCCGAGAAGCCAAAGCCCACGTCAGAAGCAGCCACGCAGCTCAGCAGGGTCACAAAATGAACAGGGGCTGGGGGACAGGCTGGAACGTTTCCCTGGCAGGGCCTGTGAGACGCCACCTCCTCCCTCCGGCTCACAGTTGCCGAATCACTTAACGAGACTGGATTTTTCATTAGCTGACCCTCCTGTTTATCTGGGGTGATTCACACACTCTATTTTTCACGCAAATGAAAAGCCTGAATAAAACCTTGAGCGTTCAAGTACGAGTCAACAGATAACAACAGAAATCAGCTCTAGAAAGAGGAGCCACAAAGTTAAAGGAACAAAGCCCTAAATAGAAAGGGACTACAAAGGTACATTTTGGAGAGAAAAAAAAATTTACAACAAATAAACAAAACCCGAAGTAAATTTTAAGAGGTATTAGCCCGATATGCCCACAAAACTTAAATATGGACCTTACGGAAACAGAGATAAATTGTGAAATAGTAAGGATAAAGAGAGGCTCAGAAAGAGCGAGTGGATGAAAAGAGTTGCCGTACAATCCGGCAATCCCACTCCTGGGCATCGATCTGGACAAAACTCTAATTCAAAAAGACACGTGCACCCCTACGTCCACAGCAGCGCTACTCGCGATAGCCAAGCAACCTAAAAGTCCGTCGACAGAGGAATGGATAAGGAAGATGTGGTACACATATACAATGGAATACTACTCAGCCAGAAAAAAAGAATGAAATAATGCCATTTGCAGCAACACGGATGGACCTGGAGATGATCACACTAAGTGAAGTAAGTCAGACAAAGACAAATACCATATGATATTACTTACATATGGAATCTAAAATATGACACAAATGAACTTACCTACATAACAGAAACAGACTCACAGACGTACAGAACAGACTTGTGGTTGCCAAGGGGGAGAGGGTGGGAGAGGGATGGATTGGGAGTTTGGGATTAGCAGATGCAAGCTATTATATATAGAGTGGGTAAACAACGAGGTCCTACTGTAGAGCACAGGGAACTAGATCCAATCTCCTATAATAAACCATAATGGAACTTTGCTGTACAGCAGAAACACAACATTGTAAATCAACTATATTTCGATAAAAAAAAAAAGTTACAAAAAGGAGTGGGTTGAAAGGTAACAGAAATGGGAAGGGAAACAGGACAATCATTAAAAGACACGAAAAATACAAAGGTAGAAAAGTTCATCATCACTGTGGAGGCCAAAGGTGACTCTGTGTCCTCTTAGGCTGCAGAGAAAAGTTGTGGAGAGAAAAGGACAGAAAAGGGGGAAGGGCAAACAGAGACCAGGGCTTCACGATGTGGGGATGGGCTACTCCAGATGAAGCTCTCATGACCCTGAATCTTGAGACAGAAAGGGTTTACCATGGACAAGGACGACTACTGAAAAGGGGCAAACATATGATGTACCCAGGTAAACAGTTTGAATTTTAAGAATAAAGACAGAATCATACAAGTTACCTAAAAGCAAGACAACAGTTGCCTAAGGCATCTCTTTCACAGCATGAAATACCATAAAAGCAGAAATCAGCTTCTGCGGAATTTGGTGGGGGAAATATCTGTGACTCAGGAAAGCTAACATTTACCAAGATTTCATTTAAGAGAAGATTTTTTTTTTATATTGGACATGCAAAGAATCATAATGAAATGCTGAAATATTAAAGTACTACAATGAATACATGGATAAATGGAAATAAAATGTTCAAATATCTTACATAAATTTTAAAAACAAAAGAGAGCAGTTATTTATGGTATGCGTCAGTAATAAAAATAAAAATATACAACTGAATGATTTTAAAAAAAGATTACCACAAGGGACAGAGTATAGGGGCTGGAATCAAACAGGGACACAAGGAAACTGACATGAAACGACACCAGTTTATATCTTTGAAAAACATCTATATCCATTTCTACCTATGTCTGAAGCAAATATGGAAAAAGGTCAGGTCTGGTACATGAGAGATCAACTGTATTATTTCTATGCTTGACATTGTATATGTCCGTTAAAAAATAACTGAATAAAGGAGAGATCAGAGAATAAAAGGCTTTATCATCAAATAAGCTAAATACAGAAGTCTAAATAATTGTCATAAAGAAGTTTATAAAATGCCAAGGTCAAAAATAGCTCTTGAAAAAATGACAAGGTTAATGAAAAGTAATAATAAGATGCCAGGGGATATAATATTAGCGGTTTGAGGTCTGAGTTCGGGGATAACACTGATCTGTGTTCCGAGCCTGACTCCAGCACCTAATGGCTGTGTGACTTTAGGAAAATTGCAGCACCTCTCTGAATCAGTTTCTCCCTTTGTCTTACAAGGTTCACAGTGATACCTGCCTCCAAGGATAACTGTAACAATTATGTGAAACAACAATTACAAATCTCTCATCCTAGAGCCTAGAACATATGGATTCTGAATTAATATTAGCTATTACCAGTATTATTAAAACAAAAAATGGGACAGGGTGGAAAAAGTGTTGCAGGAAATAAAAGCAAGAATATCAGTTCATCTTTCAGAAAGTAAATCGGTACTTTCTCTCTCCATATTCTCATTATAAGAGAAATATAGTTTCAATTTTTAAAAAATTAATGATAAAATTAGCAGAATTAAGAATACGATAAACTTCAGCCAAGTTAATAAAAAACATAGTCTGGGCTTCCCTGGTGGTGCAGTGGTTGAGAATCTGCCTGCTAATGCAGGGGACATGGGTTCGAGCCCTGGTCTGGGAGGATCCCACATGCCGCGGAGCAACTAGGGCTGTGAGCCACAACTACTGAGCCTGCGCGTCTGGAGCCTGTGCTCCGCAACAAGAGAGGCCGCGACAGTGAGAGGCCCGCGCACAGCGATGACGAGTGGCCCCCGCTTGCCACAACTGGAGAAAGCCCTCGCACAGAAACGAAGACCCAACACAGCAAAAATAAATTAATTAATTAATAAACTCCTACCCCCAACATCTTCTTTAAAAAAAAAAACAAAAAACAGTCTGTGTAGAAAAAGAAAAGTTTAAAAATAAGTAACAATGACAACAAAACGCATGAAATGGGATGATCGTTTGTCCAAACATACGATATGCTTATATGAACAGATACATGAATGAATGTTCATTCATGCATTTGTTCATCAATGAACAAAAGTGGGTTCAGCCTATCAGACTGTTACACGTATTGTAAAAAACCCAGCAACGATTTGCTCTGAAGAGATATACGTAAAACAAGGTGGCATCAAATGGTTTTAAAAAGTAAAATTAAGGCAAAGAACTTGAACAAGCAACAATGAATAAACACATTAAGTAGGAGAGCGACACCAAATAAATCAGAGTTTAAGGGCAAATGCACTGAATAATGGTAACAGTCAAAACCTCTCTGTTGCCCATATGGCACCTTGATGCAGATGTGGAAAAGCGCCCCATCCTTGGGTGCTGCAGCCCCGGGTCAGGATGCTCAGTGTGGCATCACCAGCCGTGAGCATCTTTGTTTCAGCACCCCAGCCCCTCAGCTGGGTACCAGCACCGAGCAAAGCTGGGGAAGGTCATTTCATATTAGTGGACGGTTCCTCCCCCAAATATCTAGGAACTCAAACAACTGTATATCCAAACTTTAGTTCTAGACTACACTTACAGCTAAAGAGAGATTAACATATATATTATCCATATCTCTATATAGCTACAGTATATGCAAAAAGGTTTTAAGCAATTTATTATGTTTATGGTATCCTTCCCCTTTATAAAATTCTGGAAATGAACACACTGTGACAGTAGATAGCTTCAACGAACAGCTGACAGGGACCAGCATTTCCTTAGACACGTTCTAGGCACAGAATGTCAGCACACACCAGCCTTAAGATAACTGAGGAAACTGATGAACAACAGGCAAATACAGATTTTGATTTTTTTTTGTTTAGGTTGTGCAATTAACAATATTCATTTTTCAAGGAGTTCATTTATAGTTGGGCCACCGACTTATTTTTAGTCAATTCTTTGATTCCATAAACTTTTATTTTGAAAAACGTCAGAGTTCTAGGAGAGTTACAACAATAGTCGGAGTGAATTGCCCGTTAAATTCTTCACCTAGAATCACCAACTGTTTTTGCTTTTTGCCACATGTGCTCCTGTGTGTGCAAATGTATATATTCTTTTGATGAACTATAACAGAGTTAGTTGCAGGCATAGTGACACCTCATCCCTAGATGCTTCCACATATATCTCCTAAGAACAAAAGTCATTCTCCTAAATAATCAGAATACAGTTGCCACGCTCAGGACGTTTAACATTAAGGCTTTTTTTTTTTTTTTTTTCTTTTTTGGTCACAACGTGTCTCGATTTTTGGTTTAGAACATAAGGTCTCCATTAGTCTGGATACCTTTGCTGATTATGCTTATGCTAAAGTGAGCTGACCTCTTCCAGGGCAAAACAATATAGCTCCCTTGCTCAAAGGATAAATCTCTCTAAATGATTCAATACCACAACTCTATTTAACTCAAAGTAAACTGCAATATAGGTATCTAATAGAGAAAGTGATTTTGAACTAAAGTACTCAGTGCTTCAAGAGAACTCTTTTCAATGTTTTCTTCTTTTAAATGATAAATACACCAAAGTTTGGGAAATTAAAGTGGCATTCCTCAAGTTCACCGGCTGAGAAAAGGCTGGTGAAATTCAGACAAATTCCAGCAGCGTCATCCAGCAAAGCAAGAGAACTTAAATGCTCAGCCTGTGGGGGGATGTGGCCGTAGAAGAGTCGCAGAAGACCAGAAACACATGTTTCCCTCTCCCTCATTCCTGTAACTAACACATCCAAACAGAAGCCCCACCCTTCACGCACATTAGAATCATCCTGGGACCATTTACAGGACGCCCAGATGCTTTGGCGTCCAGCTCAGACCAATTAGATCGGAGAGCCGGGGCATCAGTAGTACCAGCTCCCCAGGGGGTGCTAGAAAGTGGCCAGCCCCAGGACCCAGTGCCCTGGAGGGACGGCAGCCTGGACATTAGCTGCAGCCAGGCACTTTTGTCCACTTCCCACAAGTGGGAAGTTTCTCGTCTTAGGAGGTAATGCTAGTCTGCATTTTTTCTCTTCCCACTGCTGACTCTCTCCCAGGCATTCTCCCTGAGATGCTGCCAGCCCAGAAGCATCCCTAAACGCACTGGCCACAGACCTCCCAGCGAGCTCGAGGCACCGAGGAATCCCACCAGTAGGCGGGCCCAGCAGCAGGCAGCAGCCCTTCGCTCACAGAAGCACCCAGAACGCTGTGCATTTTGCAAGAGCGAAGGTCCCCATCACAGGGGTGACAAGAGGAGGCTCCCGAAGCAAAGTGGCAACGCTGTGTGCTGGTCTGTGCTGAAGGCAGCTTCCGCGGATAAGCTTTTGGCCGTGATGGGGTTCTCACTGCGCTGGCGAGCTCGGCGGCAGGAGGACCCCACACTTGCCAAAGCAGGGTGCAAGGTCCACCCTTATGGACAGCTGGCTCCTCAAGCAGAGACCAACCAGCAGTCTGTTCAGCCTGTCTCCAAAAACCTAAAAATGGGAACCGACTACGGATCGGACTCCGCCCCCTTTCCCTCCACCCGAGGCCTTCCAGCCCTGTCCTGCGTGGCTGAGACCAGCAGTGTCTTTGGCTGTGTCTCCAGCTCTGCTGGCCACACGACAGGCCAATGAATCGGAGGTGAGGTGACTGGCCCGCAGACAGAGAAGATGGCAGACTAGCGTCTCCGAAAAACGACCTTCAGGGGGTTTGGATGCCAGTTTCTTTTATAGCACAGAGAGGGGAAGGAGATGAGGAAGTAAAGTAAAAAGGCCATACGTTTCGCAAATATCCCCTGGAATGGCCAGCCTCAGCGAGGGGATATGTTAATTTCTTCTTCCTTGCAGCCATCCACAGGTGGACAGGGTCCAGATGTGTCCCTGAACAAAGGCACTTTAGTTTAACATTCAGGCAGAAGGACAGGGTGCCCCGAGGCAGGCCGTTATGTATATAGAGGCAGTATCCTTTCAGTGAACAAAAGCAACGGGAAGCAAATGTTAAAGTGAAAGAAAGACCCTTGCTGTTACAGGGGGTGCCCAGCCGCCTGCAGGCATACCACGTACCAGTAGATGAGTCAGACACAGACCTGGCCCGGAGGAGTCCAGGGTAACTCCCTCTGCAGAAGGCAGGGACAGGCCCAGCTGCCTCTGACGGACACCCCAAGCCCTTCTGTGAGCACTGCACATCCCGTCACCAGTGTGGTGGCCGGGGACTCACGGACCGTAACCCTATCCGATTCCTGACACTGCCGCCCCCTGCCACCCCCTCTGATCTCTCTTACATCCTGGGATCAAATGGCCCTATAAAAATGTCCAGTGTGAAAGACAGATTCAAAAACTGGAGAAACATGACCCCGAAGGAAGTGCTTTACCATCCTCCCCCCAGGCCCCTCCATCGCCGCCCTACACCCCAGCCCCGGTCAGGCAGAGAATTTATGGGCTGTAAGTCCTGTTTTTCTACATCGATGGAAACTGCTGGCAACACTTCCATGGGCCAAACTCCATCCAGAGTCAAACATCAAGGCAGCCAGCTGGGCTCCAGGACCCAGGCTTTATGAAGCCAGCCGACGTGCCCCGCGACCACAAACCACCTTAGATTTACTATGACAGGACTGTATTTGAGCTCACAGAAAAGGTGATTTTTGTCTAACTTCGGCTGCCTGGAAGGCCTGAGCTTCTTCTACAAGGGGATTGTGTATGAGGAGTGGGTACACAGCCTGCGAAGCTCAGTGGGCCCGCTGTTGCTGCTCGCTTGGTAGGGGTAAAGGAGTCGAATCAACCCCATGCGACCCACGACAAGACCCCCGAGATCCTCAGGGCTGCACTGGACGTGGGAAAGATACAACCTGTGATGTACAGTGCAGACGGAAGGCAGGGGAAGGGGAACCCATCTTCCCCAAACGAGTACCAGACCCTCCTCCCTCCAGGGATGCATGGATCCCATTCGGAAAGTAAGTGATGAACCTTTCGGACGGGCCACCAGAACCCTGGGAAAAGTGAGATCACAGGTCATCTGTTCAGGGGGCAATGGTACTGAAAGACACTAACGGTGGGGCCCAGGGAAGTGGAGGAGTTAGAAGGGCACTGACGCTACTGAAACAGGATGGCGAATTCTCTGCGCTCTGAGGCACCTGAAGGGTCTGTGTGCTGGTACCAGTGTTGTGTTCGGATCGCGATGCAGGAGATCGTTACGTCAGCTGGAACCAGGGCAACCGGAGGAGGATCTGTGTAGGTAATCTAGAAGTCAGAATCTGGGCAAACTGTGAATGGCACAGATGTCCAGCTCATCTGCCGATCCCAGCGCAGGGAGCATTTAGCTTGTTCATGTCTATAGCAGCTTGGCGGGTTGGAAACTCAGAAGGTTCTTTCAAGCTCTACCTCTAGGAATCACTAATACAAAGGCGTTTGGCTCAGCAAAGCATCACAAAATGACCTTCCTCCAAGACACGGGTTCCCCATGCCGGACTCGAGGCTCTGTCCTCTCTCTTTCTGGCTATGGAAATGTGTCCCCAAAGAACATGGCTGGAGCTCCTTCCTGTCTTGAGCAGATGTCTCTGAACTCTTAAAATGCTTTTCATCAACTGAGAGAGGGCAAGTGAAAAATCACAAAATTGCAACTATTAGCACTGGTGCTGGGCGTACAGTTTTCCTCAATTACTGTTGAATGCATGGCCCAATGTACTGGTACACAATGAAACACGTGGACGGGTCGCCCCGACCAAAAAGCTGCATTACCACTGCTCTGTAGGAAACTATAGAGTTTAGGTTTGATTTTAGGAAACTTTTAATGTTAATCCAAGAAAAGCCATTCTTCCATCAGCGGCACCTCAGGACACGTGTTAATGATATTTTTTCTACACACTGATCTTTATTCAGCCTGTGCACAGCGACATGTATTTTAATGCCTTGGTGTAGAAGATACTAGAAGTGCGGTGTACTGCGGAAGTTTGAAAGGAGTAGAAATTTTCTCCAAAGATCCAGGTTCTTTCTGACAGAGACTTATGTTTCTGAGAAAATTATCCAATCCGAGAATCTTTCGATGTCTGAGTTTAATCCATTTACATTTATTTTGATTACTTATAAATTTGGACTTCTTTTCTGCCATCTTATTTGATGCTTTCTAGATTCTACGTCTATTCCTATGTTTTCTTGTTCCTATTCTATGGGGTTTTTTTTTTGCTACTTTGTTGACTTCTGTTGGGTTGACTGAGTTTATTTATACTGTTTTACCATCGCTCCAGTTTGAAGTTATTTTTATTCTTTTAGTGGTTACATGCAAATGGTCTGCATGATGGTTAACTTAAGAAAATCTAAAGTGAATATCACTCTCCTTCTCACTATCAACACTACCCTTCACCTCATTCTCATTAACGATCCAACAAATTTATGCCTTTTATTAATTTTATATCCTTGCTCATTTAGATGTACTATAGCATGTTTACCCAATTCTTGGCTCTACACGGCTTTTATTACATCATGCTTTCCTTACGGATTCAGTCTTTCTTGCTAACGTATATCATTTAGTAGTTGTTTCAGTGAAAGCCTGTGTGTAGTTAACTATTTATCTGAAAGTTCTCCACGTTCTCTTCTCTGGATGTCTTACTAAATGTACCTTGGACCTAGGTTAGTCTATTCTCTGTGCCTAGAAACCACCCTCTTCTAGTTCTCTGCCTCTTTATCTCTTTGGTAATTTCATCAAACCTTTTAGTTATTAATATTTTCCAGCTGCTTGGTTCTGCTGTTTGGTAAACCTATCAGACTGATCTCTTAGTTATTACTAAGTTTGTTTCTGCTATTTTAATCTGCAGCTTAGCCTATCCATTGAGTTTTTAATTTCAACTCTACTGTTCTTTTCACATTCTCTTTGGTTCTTTTCCAAATCTTTTTTATGCTGTTGTAATTTTTCATTGTGACTTTTATATATTTTAAAATTTCTCTAATAATTTAAAACGAGTTATAAACACCTTTCAAAGTGCTGTGCCTCTGAGGTCTTTCTGGGGTTTGCTGAGTCCCCTGTTTCTCACTCATGGTTGATTTCTTTTCTCAAGTGATTGAAATTGCTAATGGTGGCCTCATCCTCCATCCTGGCTGCTCATTCTGGGGAATTCTCCTGGGAACCAAGTTATAAAAAATCCAAAGCAGTTTTTTTTTTTTTTTTTTTTTGGTCTGCCAAAGATACCAGGGGTTTCAATGGCCCTGAGACCAGTTTTTACGTTGATTTCTCAGTGTGTGAAATCACAGTTTATACTTCTCAGTTTATACTTCACAGGAAGTATAAACTCAGACCACATGCCAACATACAGAACTGCGGTTTTAAGTTTTTGTGGGTGATTTTTTCTTTTGTCCAAAAACCTGTTGAGAAGGCAAGCCTCCTGGCCACATTCTCCTGAGCTTGATAGGTGAGCCACGAGGACAGAGAGCAGGGCATTTGTCACGGCATTTGGCAGATGTAGGGGCCACCGTTTTGTCTCTCCTGGCAAACACAGGCCGCATCCCAGAACCCCGGCCTTCCGCCTGTGGGCCCTCCCTCCTGGGCATCCTCTGTGGGTACCACAGCCTCGGCCTGCATTGCTCTGGCAGGAGAATTCCCTGCCTTTGGACTCTGGCTGGGGGTACTTGTTTTTGTTGTGGTGGTTGTGATATTTTCTGCAACATTCCTGTGTATTTATTGTTAGTGGCCAAGGGAGGTGGGAAGGGGATCATATCTTTCCCCAGCTCAGTCCTTCTCATCACTGGAAGTGTTTCTGAGATAAATAAAGGTTCTCATGGTGAGGCTATATTAGTCCCACATCTCACGAGCGGAGAGGCTAAGCGTACAGCATCTCCGTGCATTGCAGGAACACACGGCAGATGCATACAGCACAGGAGCCCTCCGAAGGAGACGACCCTGAAATGCAACACCTGCCCAAAGCCTGATGCTCACAGAGGACCCAAGAATGAATTCGATGAGTCATCACTCCTGTTCCCAGGCCGCGTCCTGCCAACTCTTCCGGTTCCTCTTTCTCTGTACAACCAGCCATGACTTTTAAGATGTCCATTTCTCACAACTAGCAGCCTCTGAAATTTTAATGCAGGAAACTAGACTGGAAGTAAAATTCTGATGCAGATCCCTTTCCCTTGGGAAAGACAGTGGGGGGAAGAAAAGGGCAAAACAGAACTTCTGAAGAGCGCACCCAAGAACTTCCAGGACGCCTGCCCTCGCGACCTCGCTGGTGTTCGCATTCTCTGCTTAAAAACCTAAAACGGGGCTTGAGCTGTCCCTCGCTCCTCCCACCTTCCTGCTCACGGAAGCTGGGCCCTGGGAATTCTATTCCGGGTGCCACTAATCCCGCCTGGGAAATGGCACAGTGCGGAAGACAGGAGTTTGCAGGTTAGCCAACGGTTAATCTAACCTCTCAAAGTCTTCTCACAGCTCCAAGTGATAAAATCTTCTAGAATCATTGACAGTCAAATCTTCTCCACACATTTGTGAGACCCCAGCTGTTATCCAGGGATGCAAAGTAAACAAATGTTCTTAGGCTACAGAAGGTATAGATCAGCAGTCAGTACTACTCGTAGGCAAAGAAGGTTCATTTCTGCGAGATTTCAGTTTCTCCCCCAAATGACGGATTGCTTCCTTCTTCCACTACCTACTACAAAAGTCATTTCTTGCTTTTTGTCCTAAAATGATGAGAACAACAGATGCTTAGTCCTAATACACTTTTTCATGATAAAGGGAGTACCACCGTATAAACAATTTTGGAAAACAGGAAGAGGAAACTATCTCTGGTCCCTAATTCTAGCATGCTGGCATTTTACTGGATCTCCTTTCAGTCTTTTTTTTTTTCCTTATGACTTTTATTTCAATATCATAAAATGATACTTAAAATCATTTTACCCCATGTGTTTTTCATGTATTTACAGGAGCTTGGGGTTCCTAAGTATCTCATTTTTTTTTTCATCACAACCACCCTCCCACTTGAGCCTGGTGAAAATTCTTGGCCATATTTTACAGAGAAAGAAACAAGCACAAGCGTTTATTTGGTGGCGAGCTGCTCAGCGTCACAGAGAGACAAGAGAAGCTTGCTGTCATGAAAGCTCTCGCCTTAGATGTCTGCAAACACAGGGAACTCAGCCCGCACAAGCTCATGGGTGCTGAGAACAGTAGCCACAGATGGGATTAGAGGGAGAAAGGGGGACGAAGGGTGGCTTGGAGGAGTAGCGTCACTAGTCTAACCTGCGTCTGTCTGTTCCGAGCAAGAAAGCCAGTTTTCTTATGAGCTGTATAGTCCTGAGGGGAATTCCAAAAGAAAAAATCCCCCCAAATACTCTGGGTGATGGCAACACTGAAGGAGGCATATAGCCTCCACTGGAGACTGCTTTGATGAACTCTGCTCATCTGGATCTACAGATCCTGTGCCTTTTTATATTCAGTCTCCTTATTCTTACATTTTATATTGTGCAGTTGATGCATCATTTCAGCAAAAGCTCTTTTCTGTGAAGCTGCAGGAAGAAACTCTTCCTCAGAGGACATCCAAGATGGCGCTGGGTACCAATCTGCTGACTCCAGTGGTCTCAGTGACTAACTGGCAACTTACCCCAACCTTCCCAGGGCCCTGTGGTGTCTGAGGAGAGTCACCATGCCCTAAGGGACCGTGCAAACAGAAGAGAGTCCACAGTGCACAGAGGACACATCGATGGAAAACTATGTGATAAAACGAGCACAATAAAATTCTAGGAACAGACTCGAGGTAGTGAGCAGATGGGTGTTTACTGCAAAAGTCTTTCAACTTTACTGTATACTGAAATATTTCATAACAAAATGCTGTTTTGAAGATTAGTGTTCTCCTAAGTAACAGAATGCTGCTGGATAGATTTTTTTTCACCCGCCTTTATCTCTCTTCACCTCACCCCCTCACCGTGTCTTCCTCACCTCTACGATTCCTTGAGAACACATCTCTAAAGATGACCAAATATGTTCAGAAAACACTGAGTCAAACCCAGTTTTTAAGAAAACAAAACTGAGGTCCTACCAAGGGGAACAGACTTGTCCCAAATCAAGTCATCACCTGGTGGGTTCAGGAGTACGTCTCCAGTTTCCAGATCCCATTGTGACACTTTCCTTCCTAGGAGATGGACAGTTGGACCTCTGTATTGTGGACATTCCTTGAAAGGATTAGAAAACCAACACATCTGGACATTTTAGAAGGAGGTTTAAAAGAAGCCAGGGTGCTAAGGACAAGGCAAGAGCCAGCAGAGGCAACATGTGAGCAGCAGAGCAGCTGATTCTGTGGATACAGGGCTCACATTTTCCCAGTCCAATGAAATTGTCTCTCTGTTGTTTTAGAACCCCAGAAACAGAGAAACTTGATCACACTCCTACCTGTACAATACTGCTGGGAGTAGAAATTCACACAAGCCTTCTGGAAATCAATTCAGCGATAGGTATCAAATATTCACAGCCTCTGACCTTGTGACTCTACTTCTGGCAGAGCATTCCAAACAACTTGCATTCAACATAAAAAAACGCGTTACAAAGATATGCATCAAAGCACTGTGAATAAGAGCCCCAAATTAAAAAGTGCCTAGAGCCCAAATGATCAGTAAATTATGATACATTCTTAAAAGGGGATTTAGAAGTCATTACAATATTTATAAAAGGTCTAACAATATAGTTAGAAAATGTTTATATGATATTCCTCAATGATAAAATTTCTAACAAATTGTACATGTGCCCTGAGCCTAATTAGATTAACAAATTTAAAAATATGTGACACATAGTAAAAGGCCTGAGAGGAAATACATCACATTGGTTACAAGGCTTGTCTGTACTGCATTTGCTACATTTTCTGTAATGGTATCCAGTCAGCTGTGCTATAACTCCAACATATGCATTCCTAAAATCCCTCCACTACGTAAAATCACACAATAAAAACCACAGAGCTTATGGGGAAAATGGACTTAAGCTACAACACTCTCAAAATCTATCAGTGGCACATTTTTTGAAAGGTAGGAACCAATAATAACAGTACCCCAGTTTTCACACTTCAACTGGTTAAGTGATTCATAAACACATGACACTTGACCTTGAAAAAGCCCTGAAGTTTTCTAGTGGAATCGCGCGTTGGGAGCGTTGCAGCTTGGGAGTTACTGCGAAGTGGTGGAAAGCAGGTTATCAAAAATGGGACTGTTCAGCAGATGTAGATGAATGTAACTCAGAACTGGCTCTGAGCTGAGGTGGCTGGTGGACAGTTGAGGCACATGTGTGCAAATGTGTGCACGTGTGTGTGTTCTTACACGACTCACTTCAGCTGAGTGCAGTTTTCTGCATTCATCTAGTGTTTCTTGCTGATGAAAATGTACACGAGCTACAAACGTACAAATCTAAAACTGGCAGTATACGCAAACGCTTTCCTAAACTATGAATTCCACTGGAACAAACTCAACGTGTTCGAAACAATCACTCTAGCAGAACTGCTGTATCATCTTTCTAATAAATAAATAAACGTGAATATGAGCTACTAAAATCCTCTTTCTAAAGTGGTCTACACCCTCTGCACTCTCTCAAAACAACTAGTCACGTGAATAAAGAATAAATAGATGAGATTCTGCTTGGCAACCAGTAGGCAAAAGAAGCCAAGAACTGACTAAATAGTTTACGCTTCAAATAAGTCAGGTTACGTCAGTGTTTGAAGACGTATCAGAAGATTATTTGTTGACTAGAGCAGCTATGGGACTCATTTAATATACTTTGGTCTGTCAGATAAGTATTGGGCCAGATGACCTGGAGGTCATTTCTAATGCTAATAGTGAGATTTTATGATAGTGTACTTATTTCTTAATAATTAGATAATTTATTTGGGGGTGAGAACAAGCAAGTTCAGTGCCGAGAGAATTGAGATTTAGTACAAAGTCCGTGAAACTCAAACAGGAATTGAATATCATAGAAGTAAATACGGTCACACTGTTCTGAGCCTAAATAGTTCAAGTTTTCAAAAACTGTTTATGATACATTTTACATTTTGTTGTGGCTGTGTCTTAAAAAAAACTGCAAATCTGTCTTATTTCCATCACTGTTATGTGAACATACACTATTAAACAGTCTACATTACTTTCCTCTGATTACGGATTCCTCTTTCCTTTAACTACTGTCTTAGCATTTCTGTGCCGACAGAATACAACCCACAGACTCAAACTTGTAAATATCACCTGAGAACAATATGAAATTTTCCTCTGATTTTAAACTTACCTTGACTTAAGCAAACAAACACACGCACAAAAAGGCCTTCCTGGGACACAGTTTGTCCAACAGAACACTTCCTTTTTCTGATGGATGTGATAAAAGGGGAAACGACTCATTTGGCAAAGTATAGCACATCATTACTCAAAGCTGGGTTCAACAGTTCAGATTTTTAAGGCCTTGGGAGTAAGGAAAAGAATTTTCTTTATTTAAGGAAAATGATTTTGCCCACGCTTTCAAAACGGAGCTAGCATTCTACAAAATTCTGATAAGAGGCACTCAGAAATCAGACGCCGAAATCAATACATTGAAATTGTTTACATATTTAGTTATTATGCAATTTCAAGAACTTCCTGTTTTGAAGGGCAACGATTTCACCCAAACCTTTAAAACTGTGCTGCAGATCATGACAATAGGTACACATACATCCCATGTTCAAGCCAATGTACTAATGGAGCTGTTTAAATAAACTATTATTTATTTGCTTTCTTTTATGAAGGAAGGGGAAACAATGCCTGAAAGAAGAGAGTCAAAATATAATCTATCTGAACGGACACACGAGGTCCTGCTGTAGAGCACAGGGAACTAAATTCAATGTCCTGGGATAAACCATAACGGAAAAGCATAGGAAAAAGAGTGTATACATATGTATAACTGAGTCACTGTGCTGTGCAGCAGAAACTAACACAACATTGTAAATCAACTATATGTCAATAAAAAAACCCATATATATATATAAAAAAAAAAATATATATATATATATATAATCTAACCCTTGACGTAGTTTGATGAACCATCAGGGGATTGGCCACGGAATGAGACATTTCACGTCCAACAGATTTCCAAGTATTTCATAATAATCATCTTTTACATCTGCATACCCCTGTTCATACATTGTATCATGTGACTCATGATTTTCCTGTTTCCTCTCCCCAAGAAATCGATAATCTATTAAAGAAACTATATTTGAAATACTGTCATATTTTTCTGAAATCCTCTTTGTTTGTCGTAGATAGTAACCCCCAGCAGACACACTGATGATACGTAAGCAGACTGCACAGTTCACAAGGTTCAGACACACGTTAATTTTGTAGACGCAGATGATGTGAATTCCTGTGAAGGCACATAGCCGTTCAGTCTCCGCGAATGTGGGGAGATGCTCTTTTTCAAGAAAGATCAAGTGGACAGAATAATGAGGACCTTTACTGGAAACCGATGGCCACAGGAAGGATTGTGGACGGGGAGACACACAAGGAGGGGCAGGTGCGAACATTTCCACATCTGAGAATTTCAGGACTCACAGAAGTCCCCAGAGGTATCTACCGAAAACATCAAGAGCGCCAGATCCGAGCCAGGTCTGAACCCTCTTGCCCACCCCACGCCCCTCCTCGTGGGTCTCTGGGCCCCTTTACTGGTGGCCTCTGAAGCATTAGCTCAGCAGTGCCTCTCTTTCTTTTCCCCTTCTAGTTTTCTATTTTCGCCACTGCTGCAATTATGCAGCCCTCTGGCCACGCAATGAAAAGTTCTCCAGTTCTGTCACACAAATGCAAAGGGCAACACGGTGGCCTGCTTCATTTTAATCAGGATATTAGATGAGTGAAGATTTCATGCAGTCATTTGTTTACACTTAAACCCTCGAGCTTTTGAGTTCCTCGGTTCTCTGGACGTCTCACCCCCCCCTTCCCTCCTCCCTTATACTTTCCAAATCTCACCACCAGGCTGTTTAAAGGTCCACCCTCAATTTCTGAGTGGACTAGAAAGGACCATCATGGTGAAATAGATGAATTATTTGCAATACTCCAAGACTAAACCTAGAGAGATGCCATGAAAATAGTTTCTGAACTTTAGGTACGCGAGTCCCCTTATTTTAAGCAATTTTCAACTTGAAATGTCCTTCACGTCCTTTCCCTAAGAGCCTCTATGAATCAGAGAGAAATGACTGCCATTGACTTAAGTGAGAAACAAACACTACAAAAACAATTTTTTTCCCCCATACGCAATAGATCTGTGAGTCAGACAGTAGGAATAAGTTGGTTTGGTTTTCTCACGTTTTTCCTTTTTTTCTTTTTTTTTTTTAATGCTTTCTCAGCAGCAGCAAAATTTCCAGGGAAAAGAAAGGAAAATATTAGAAGCATTACAAAGAATGTCTTCAATTTGGTATTCCTAGAGAAGAAATAAGATGTCACCAATGGGGACTTCCCTGGTGGTCCAGTGGGTGGGACTCCGCACTCCCAGTGCAGGGGCCCAGCTTCGATCCCTGGTAGGGGAACTAACTAGATCCCGCACACATGCCGTAACTAAGAGCTCTCGTGCCGCAACTAAGACCTGGTGCAGCCTCAATAAATAAACAAATAAATAAAAATCAATCTTAAAAAAAAGATGTCACCAGTGAAAGAATATCCATGGTTGAAACTTTAAATTTCAGTGTTGGTGAGAGAAAACACAAAGCATTCACAAGTCCTCATTCTTTCAGGGAATTTTCAAGTGAGTTTTCAAAAAGACGGAGATTCTTAAAGCAAGTTTCTTTTGCTGCCCGGCCTTGCAATGGAGTTTAGAATAGGCTGGTACAGCACTACCTTGAAAGTTAGCCACTACACTTTCACCAGAATGTTCAAGAAACTTAAACAGGTCTATCAGATGCTACTTGTGCTCAGTAACTAACGCAGGAAGTTTTAAGCATCCAGCCAAAGAGCACAGTCTGCAATTTAAAAAAAAAGGCTTTTTCCTAAGACCTTGTGATAAAGGAACTGCTGATCAAGCCACCAGGCCTAAGTAACGACATCCACGCAGAAAACAGGACACACAAATGCAGTAACCAGGACAGAAACGTACTAAACACACTGTAAAAACCTCCTTTCTATATAGGGAAGTTTTATGTACACGGATGACCAGCCATAATGGTCACAAAGCAAGCAGGAGGACCCCACTGGCCAACTCAATCCAGGAAAAAGAGGGAGACAGCAAAGATCAGGCAGACACATGGATGAAGTTCATCACACTCTCTGCCTCTTCCGAGTAGCTTTCTTTTACCCATCAACACACTGCCTGCTTTGTCACACGCCATAGCCCACCTGGTCTCAGGGTCACCAATAACTTCCTAGTTGACGAGACAAACATTCTTTGGTCTCGGACCTCTATTCACACCTTCTGTAGCATTTCATACCACTGACCTTGAAAACGTCTCCTCCCTGCTACTGCCAACATTTTCTTATGAAAATTTTAAACGTGGCAAAAATTGGTAAGAATTGTACAACCAAACACCCATCTACCCACCAACTAGATTCTAAATAGGGATTTTTCTGCACTTTTACTATCACATATCTACACATCCGTCTACCCATCCATCAATTCATCTCATCCTTCTGAATGTGTTTCAAAGCAAACATCAGTACCTTTCCCTCTAAACACTTGCATGTGCACAGCATAAACTGTAGAAACGGTCCTTCTTTGGGGCAAGAACATAACCATGTCTTCCTGCTCCTGCCCTTCCCTCCCTCCCCTGTGTCCTTGCTGCACAGTTTCGTATCTCGGCTACAGTGACGCTGGCACAGCCTCAGCCACCAGGCCTACGGGGGTCCCAAGCCTGACCTTATTTGTGTGCTCCAGCCCACCTTGAGGCTCCATCCGCTTCATGTGCCAAAACAAAGTTGTCTGTTCCCCTTGGTACCTGTTAACTCCTTCTGTGTCCCTCCCTATGACAGTCACAGTTAATCATAAATATCCCTGAGCTGGAAATCTTCCAGTCTTCTCCAGTTTCTCCCCCTTTCCTCCTTGCTAGCATCCCACACAAAGTTTTATGATTCCTTCCACCAAAACGTCCAGCAAATCTCCTTCCCACCACTTCCCATGGCCATGGCCCTGTTCTAGTTCAAGCCTCCATCTCTGTCCTTGAGACTCAACAACCAGGGGCTTGGTGTGCATCCCCGCCCTTCCCATGCCACCTCGGACTGGGTTTCCTGGGCAGAATCAGAGGACGTCTACGGAATCAGCTCTCTATGGAAAGCCTTCAAAACCCCTCCCCGGCCCTGCCTCAAGAGCCGTAATTACCCAATATGGTAGCCACTGGCCTCAGGGAGCTACTGAATACTCGAAATGTGGGTACTCGGAATTGAGAAATGCCGCAAGCATAAAATGCATATGAGGGACTTCCCTGGCGATCCAGTGCTTAAGACTCCATGCTTCCAAGGCAGGGGGCACAGGTTCGAACCCTGGTCAGGGAACTAAGATCCCACATGCTGTGTGGCACGGCCAAAAAATAAAAATAAAATAAAGTGTTAAAAAAATAAAACAAAATGCGTATGAGATTTGGAAGATTTTGGACGAAAAATGCAAAATGTCTCATTGATAATGTTTTATTGTTGATTACATGGTGAAATTATAATATTTCAGACAACTTGGCTTCAATCAAAATATTATTAGAATGAACATTGCCTCTTCATTACTACTTTTTTTTTTTTTTTTTTTTTTTTGCGGTACGCGGGCCTCTCACTGCTGTGGCCTCTCCCGTTGCAGAGCAACAGGCTCCGGACACGCAGGCTCAGCGGCCATGACTCACGGGCCCAGCCGCTCCGCGGCATGTGGGATCTTTCCGGACCGGGGCACGAACCTGTGTCCCCTGCATCGGCAGGCGGACTCCCAACCACTGCGCCACCAGGGAAGCCCCATTCCTACTTTTTTAAAGAAGTTACCAGAACATTTAAAAGGACATATGCGGTTCCCGTTACATTTCTTTTGGACAACGCTGATCTAGAATAAAGTCCAAACTCCCTAAACATGTTACTGAATGGTCTCAAAAATCTTTTCTGACACTTTGATCCCAACGTGAGACCTCACTCTTCAGCTGCAAACTCAGACTGTTGGCTGAAACTGCTGGGTGGGATTGCTTCTCAGGACAGAGGTCAGGTGACCCCATCACAGGATGCCCAAGCGTCCAAAAGACAGACGGAAGAATGGAGAAGCAGGGGAAGCTCATGTAAACTAAACAGGTACTCGAGACAAAGTCCAGGAATCCGCAAAATGCATTATTAAGCTTTTGCAAAAACAATGACCAAAGACTGCCGATTTGTGTTTATATGATGTCTCTTCCAAAGTAGAACGTTTGTCATTGAGCATAGGAATCACCTTTACATGGAATGCCACCTGCTGAACAAGTCTGCATATTTCAAAAAGTTCCCACTGGTCACTGCCTGGGATGGACACTTCTAGCTTCATCCAGCCTCGAGGAGCTGTTATTTCTGAGCGGCACCTCGCACAGGGGTCCCTCAGCTACACCCTCAGCACCTCCCATGAATGTTCGTGGTGGATACTCACATGCTAAGTAAAGTAAGGGAAGGGCCAGGGACATATCTGAAGCTTTTAGCCTATCCTAGAAGGCTGCAAACCAGGCCAGTGAGCCAAAGGCCTGTTTTGGTCAACAACGTTTTTATTGGAACATAGCCACACCCATTCATTTACATATTGTCTAAGGCTGCTTTCCTGCTAAAAAGTAGAGTTGAATAGCTGTGACGGAGACCATATGACCCACGAAACCTAAAACATTTACTATTGGCCCTTTCCAGAAAAAAATCACTGAGCCATGGCCTAAGGCATCATTTTTTTTTATTAAACAAAGAGTGAATCTCTTCTGTGACAGGTACAGTTCCAGGGCTCAGAGATACAAAGTTGAAAAAGACCAAGGTTAGTTTCTCGAGGGACCCTGAAGCACGTTCACTTTAGTCTCTTCACACAGGACTTCTGCTCACACCCGCCAGTGTTTTTCAAACTTTTTTCTATTGAAATCCACTAATAACAATTACGTTTACATCCAATCTTTCAGCACACACTGATCTATTTATGTATGTACATACCTGAACCAAGCTTGTCAAGATAATATCTGCCCAGCTTACTACCTGGGATTCGCTCTCTTATTTTATCCTGTTATAGTCCCTTCCATTAAAAAAACAGTAATTGGTTTTATTATACACTAATGTCTTGGGATTCACAGTTTGAAAATCTCTTAATACACACCAGCTTTTTGTTGCTAACTCTGATCTTCACTGTAAGCCAAAGGTTATAAACTAGCAGCCCCTCTCCTCCAGATGAAATTGATTTACTCCCTCTATGCAGAATTTTGGTTTGTGTTAGTTTTGGTTTTTAATATGTTAATTATTTCTCAATATGTTTTTTAAAAAATCAGTATCCCGAGATTCTTTAGAAAAATCAGAGGGCAGGGCAATCATGAGTCTACTTTCTTTCTTGGTAACTGTCAGCTGGAGCTGAGAAGTGGTTTCTCCAATGTCTGCTTCCAACTTGCCACCCTCTGCCACAGGGCAAATGCACCTGAAAATCCCAAGAATTTTCATCACAAGCATTAGCTCCCCATGAACTCCCCCCGCCCCATATAAATATAAAACAGATCCAATGTGTTTTCTTTCCATCATTAAACCCTAGCAAGGCATTCTAGTAGACCCTCTGGCTTTGGGGAAAGCCTTTTTAACAGATACTGTTGTAATCTCAAGTCCCCCTACACCAAGAAGAAACAGAAAGTCCTCATTAGAAAGAAAAACAAGCGGCCTTTATTTCTTTAAGAAGAACCCACAACATTTGATGAAAGAAACTACAATAATTAAAGTCCACCAGAAAATTAAGAAAAAACCCAGATGGCAGTTTTTGTTTACTCAAAAGCTTTGTTTGTAAAACGAAATCACTTCATCACTGCAGCCTTTTCTTACCGCCAGAACTTTTCAAAACATCGACTGCAAGCAAACATGGCTTCAGTTAAGAAAGGTGACCAGGGGCGCAGCAGTTAGCCCTGGGAATGTAACTTTCGTTGCGGCTTAATTCAGTTCCCTTTTTAAATACCTGAGCTTAAGGAGAATCTGCAAAGATTTACGACCGTAACAAACACACCACTTTTGAATTTGTCATTCAAACCAGCCTGGCAACTTTGATATTTCCTATTGAAAGGAGAGCTCTAATCCAAGTAAGAACTCTGAAAAAGGGAAAAGGAATTTTATTCCCATAATTTGATTGATTACTTCCTACTCTGAACACTCGAGAGAGAAAAAGCAAACTTTTTTTCTGTCTGTAGTTGGATTTCTCCCACTAATCTTTTACAATCAGGTAACAACCGTAAAACACAAATTACTTACAAGGATCCACAGGCCAATCGTGCTAGCTGGGTTCCAAAGTCCATAAGCATCAAAATACTGGGGAAAACATCTGAGATGAAAACCACCAATTTAAAGATGAATTGATCACTGACCAAATTCAATTCAATACTTTAATTCACCAGTTCTGGGAGGAGAAAGAATAATGCTATCAATTGTTCCATTCTCTGGAATAATTCTGCCATCGATACAAATCCTCCAAAATGATATTTATGTAATTTAGAGCATGCAATGGTTTCCCAATTGTAGTCTCCAGAATTTTACCCTGAAAAATGGAAGTTCTAAGCTCTTGTCTTTTAGCTTAACCTTGGGCAAGGCACCGTTTTCTCATAGGCAGAAGACAATCTCTGAGATACTTTCTAATTCCAACTTCCTTTACGGTTTATGATTCTGTCTGGTTAGAGCCAGAAAAGTTCAAATCAACAACCATGCCTTATTTGGCAATGATCCGACCAGTACAGTAAAGAGCTTGGCATTATTAATGACCAGTTGGCAGGATAATTAGATAAAAATTATTAATAACAATAATAATGAAGATAGAAGAGTGCCTGGGGCTAAAAATTGGGCTATGGCCTGATTGGGAATATTAACATTTCTAAAGAAAAAAGGTGTCTATCAGAAAGTGCAAGTACATGTGGATGACTGAGTCACTTTGCTGTGCACCTGAAACTATCACAACATTGTTAATTGGCTATACTCCAATATAAAATAAAAAGTTAAAAAATAAAGGGCAAATACAGAAAAGAGTGAGAAAGATGGACTTTGGCATGACTCAGCCATGGCTGGTTGGGGGTTTCCTACAAAGTTGAAGACACCAGGGAATGGGTACAACCACCAACTCACCTTGCCCCACTTCCAGGAGCAGCCAGCCACCTTCTCATATGTCTCTGACAATATCTTGGCTTCCCCATGCAGCCATTTAGAAGGAGGAAACTTGCTCATTTGGACCACTAAACAAAGAGGTTCTTTTCACGGTGATTATTTTTCAATGGGTAGGTGAAAAATCAATTGAATGGCTCAGGATTTCTGATATGATCAATAAGATGAGCTCTGTGATCAGATTATATTATTTCTTAAAAAAAAGAATTACACAAAAAGTAGAGGTGGTTTTAGTTATTCCAGATAGGCCAATATACTCACAAGGATATTTAAAGACTTAAAAATTCGCTTTGTCAACTCTATGTTGATATGTTGCCTAGTTTTTAACTAAATGTCTAAGGCCCAGAATCAAACATGTCCAAGTCCTTCTATCACATGGGACAGGCTTTCAATCCCTACCATCTTTGAGCCACTGATGGCTGGATATCTAGGCAGGAACCACACATGGGCAATTCCATCTGAGAACATGATGCTTCCCAGCGGTGAAGCATTGGCATAAGGTGGGTGGACTTGGATTCAGCACTAGTTCTACTATTTACTTGACTATATGACCCTGGGCAAGTTACTTCATCTTTTTGAGCCCCAGTTTCTTGAGCTATAAAAGTAGTAAATAATAGGACCTACCTAATGATATTAGTCATATTAAAAAAGTATCCAGACTACATGCAGCAGGTCATGCAGTAAAATCTAGCAACACCCAGTGTGGGCTCAACAGATGCAGCTATTATTACCTTACATCTAAAATGACAGATAGACCATTCAGACAGGAAACCAGTGAGGAAGCATTGGATTTGAACTATATGCTCAATAGTTAGGACCGGATAGACCTAACAGACGTATACAGAACATTCCATACAACAGCAGCAGGATGCACACAGAACATTCTCCAGGGTGGATCACATGCTTGGCCACGAATCTAGTCTTAACACATTTAAGAAGACGGAGATCATATCAAGTATATTTTCTGAACACAATGGTATGAAGCTAGAAATCAGTAACAAGCCGAAAACTGGAAAATTCACAAATATGTGGATGTTGAACAACATCCTACTTAAAACCAATGAGCCAAAGAAGAAATCAAAAAGTAAATCAGAAAATATCTTGAGACAAACAAAAATGGAATCCGAACACACCAAAACTTATGGGATGCAGCAAAAGCAGTTCTAAGAGGGAGGTTCATAGTGACAAATGCCTACATTAAGCAAAAAGAAAATCTCAAATAAGCAACCTAACTCTACCCATTAAGGAACCAGAAAAAGAAGAGCAATCCAAGCCCACAGTTAGAAGAAGGAAAGCAATAACAAAAATCAGAGTGAAAATAAATGAAACAGAAACTAAAATGACAGATTTCGTCAAATGTACTTTGCAGGGTTCAAATATTTTGCTATTTTTAAAAAGTTTCAACATGCATGAAGAAAAGCATTATACCAACTAAGATGGAAAAATGTCAAACAACAAGCCCAGAATGGCATTAAATCACGGAAATTATTTTTATCTACATAAGCATCTAGTAGCCTGTCCTTTGCACGATACAGGTTCATAAGACAGATGCGACCAAGGTAAGTGAGCCAACGATTAAGAGGAAGTACTGTTAATTTCTCTGAGTCTCAAGACGTACCAGGTATTGTTTTGTTTTGCTTAAGTAAAAATAAGATTTTAATTTTTTTTTTTTTTTTTTTGCGGTACGCGGGCCTCTCACTGTTGTGGCCTCTCCCGCTGCGGAGCACAGGCTCCGGACGCGCAGGCTCAGCGGCCATGGCTCACGGGCCCAGCCGCTCCGCGCATGTGGGATCTTCCCGGACCGGGGCACGAACCCGTGTCCCTGGCATCGGCAGGCGGACTCTCAACCACTGCGCCACCAGGGAAGCCCTGATTTTAATTTTGACAGTTCTTAAAACTAGCAAAGGAAATGTTTTGAGGCAGACTGTCATGACTCTATTAAACCCGAGCCTCTGATGCACAACAGAGGCCGAAAATGCCAGCACGCTACCTGGACAGGAACTCTGAGACTGATAATGCTGGCGTCCCAGGCCTAGCTGCTGCAGCAGGAAGAGCCCCCAGGATGCCCAGGTCCTGTCCTCCAGCGCTCTGGAGGTTGGATGTTCTCCCTTCCACCCTCTCCTTCAACCCCGTGATTGCTCCAGGTCCGCTTCGTTCCCGTGGCAGATCCCGTAAGCCAGGGTCTAAACCAAAGGTTAAAGCACAAGGGCAAGTAAGCAGGTAGAACATTTAAGCTGACCCAGAAGACCCAGACTGTGTTGTCATCTTAGCTGTAAGGAGTGTCCCCAGGCACGGCCCCATCGCGTCACCGCATCGCCAGCTTCCCCAGCTTCCCCAGCCCTGACAACTGCCCCTCCTACACTGGAGGCAAAAAAGCCAGATGCCCACGTCAGATTTTCCTCTGACCCCTACTTCAGTTCTCTGTGTTCTCAAGAAATTGCCACCGCCGTCAAAGTGTTTTCTCTCCAGGCAGAGAGGGATTCAGTCAGGGCTGGGTGACTTTTTATACCTTCTCGACTTGACACCTGCCAACCACAAAGAAGAGAAAGAAAGACAAAACAGTCTCTGTCCGTGTTTCAGAGACAAGAGAGTAGGAGGGGGGCCCTGAGCCAATGGTATTATGCAATAAGCTGAGGGGGAGGTCAGCATGCCTGGAGCAACAGGTGCTGGCGTGGAGGGAGCCAGCGGGCTGGTGCTGGGGGCCTTGGGGAGGAGAGGAGTCAAGGGCTGGCTGGGTGGAGAGTTTCGGGATGACCCCTCACACTCTCTGCCTTCTTTGTTAATGGTCTTCTTTTCCCTTTGGTTTTGGAATCATTCTAGACAAGAAAACTGTTAAAAAAAAAAAAAAAAAAGCAGTACAGAAAAATCTCAGAGACCCCTTCAGCCAGACAGTTTCCCCTGAGGTTGTCATCTTCCATAACCCTGGTAAAGGATCAAAACCAAGAAATCAACCTTGGTGTGACACTGTGAACTAAACCACACACATCAGTCACATTTCCTCAGTTTTCCACCAATGCCCTTTTTATGCTCCAGGATCCCGTCGACGGTACCAGACTGTATTTATGCATTAGCAATTAGCCTCTTTTTTCCCCTCCCAGGGTGACAGTTTATCGGTCTTATTTTGTCATTCATGATCTCGCCATTTGTGAAGAATGCTGGTCAGGTATTCTGCGGCTGTACCGTCCACTCATGCTGGTCTAACGTTTTCTCATGATAGATGGGGGTCAAGGATTTACGGGAAGAAAACCCCACAGGTGAAGCCCTCCTCCCTGCCTTACACCAGGGGATACAAGATCTCAACACGGCAACTAGGGAACGTCACCCTCAGTACTTGGTTCAGTGGGGTCCGCCAGGTTCCTCCACCATAGCGTTCCCATGTTACCCTTTCCCCCTTCCTTACTTTTTTTTTAAATTGAATTATAGTTGATTTACAATGTTATATTAGTTTCAGGTGTACAGCAAAGTGATTCAGATGTAAACACATATCTATCTAATCTTTTCAGATTCTTCTCCCTTATAGGTTATTACAGAATATTGAGTGGAGTTCCCTGTGCTCTACAGTAGGTCCTTGCTGGTGATCTATCCTATATATAGTAGTGCGTACCTGCTCGCCCTCCCTCGCCAGGCCCTGGACCAAAGTCACAGGAAACAGTCTCCCGTTGGAACTCCGAAAACACCTTCCTATAAAACTGTCCCACATGGTGGACCTTCCCAAAGTTTATCTCAGGTGTGTTAAGGGTTAAACAGGCTTCTGGGTGCTGCCTGTTAAGAACCCTGGGACCCTCTTCCGGAGCCTATACCACGCGGGGATAGAAATAAGACTGCATTACTGATGTTGAAATAAAATCATCTGGGAGTGTTTTCACGTGAAGCTGGCTTTCAGAAACAGAGGCAAAACACACTAACAAAACTAATCTGGGCATATGGCATTCCTTTCAGGCACGCACATTCCTAATATAAATCTCCTAATCACTTCTCTCTTCTTTTTCAGGTTTATTGTCAAGGCAGGTCTTTTCTATTTCTCTCCAAAGGATAACCTCCCTGCCTGAAAGAGCCGGCTCAGGCAGAGGGGCTGTAAGTGCTACCCAGGATGACTTTTTTTTTTTAAAGTGAGACCAAATATACTCTGATCATGATGAGGTTTTCAAAGTCCACCCTTTTGAGTTCCTTGCTGACTCTCCCTCCCACTAGGTGGCGCTACAGGTCACATTCAAAGTGGCTGCTCTCAAAAGAGACCAGGAAGAGGATTTTCTTTTTTTAACCTTTGTGAGAATATCACAAGTACTAAACTAACCGCAAGTACTAAACTTCCTTCTTACTAAGCAGTTCCCCTTTTCTTTTTCACATTTACTGCCATCTGACAGCTTCTGAAACTGAGCAAATCTGAACTTCTGGAATCCAGCTTTCAAGGAATCACAGAATAAATGTAAATGTTAGAGGCGTAAGGGTCATGACCACATGAGTGATATATAAAATCAGCAGTTGCATCATTGGAGGCAAGCAGCTGGGAAGATGTTTCAATTCTCTGAACTCAGCATTTCCTCAGTTTCTACGTTCTGCTTTCACATAAGTTCATTTCACTCAAGTTTATTTATTAACTATATCAATATTCCCCCTCCAAATAGATTTTTTAAACTGTATCAAATGAGCAAGGATTCTAAAGTGCTTCTGAACATTTTTAAGACATTCTTAAAAATGCAAAGACTAGGGAGCTAAAATATTACTTAGGTGCAATTTCCTCTGGTAACACATCAAAGGCATATGTTTTAATAAGAAACCTCATTTCCACAATTATGATTCATCACTTAAGGAAAAACAAACTTTCTAAAAGCTTCGAGTCTAATATCATTGGGAAGCACACGGAGAAAGGATGCTCTTTATCAGCCCAGTTCCTGTTCCTTGGGGGAGGAAGACGTGCCCCTGAGGGAAATCGCTACGTCTATCAAGTTCCCAACCCAGCGCAGCAATGTGGCTGATGGTAATGGTGATGTGCAGTCCTTCAAATGCATCCCGTAGAGATAGCAGGCCTTTGCTGTTTATACCAAGTCAGTCTGTTTGCTCCGTGACACTCTCCTACTATGATGTGAGCATCTGGTCTGTGTAAGGTCAGCCCCTGTTGCCATTAATTGCACAGGCTTATTTTGTTCTCATGACCCCTCCAGAATACAGATTTGGCACGTACTCTTTCTGGGCCAATCAACAGAAATTCTATGAGACAAATATTTGGGCCAGAGCGTTTCTTGATTTTTTTTAAGAGGAAGGCAGAAGATTCCAATATTGTGGAGGGCTTTCGCTCCAACTTGGCCATGCATTCCACACACACTACATCAGCACCTGATAAACCTCATCACTACAAGGGCATAATCACTCACACAAGGTATTCCAGTTCCAGGCTACACCAAACATGGTTTTGCTATTGTTGTTTTTAATGCCTGGACTAAATAATCCTAGACCTTGCTCCCCCTGGGTGTCTGATGCTGCTCAGAAGTTCCCCAACCACTAAATAACTTTTCTGTGATCAATTCTATCACTTTCCCCACCTACTGGGTACCTGCTCTTGCATACATGTGTGTATGGGTTCATGCGTGAACCTCGTGAGCCACACACACACACAGAAATGAGACTGTTGGACTGGTCCTGCTGGGTTGGTCTACTGGGGAGATGAACCCGGGGCAAACGAAATGGCAGCTTGTAGCTTCTCAAAGGGGTTCTTTGCAACCTCACAGTTGATGGAGAGTGTCCAGTCACTGAGGGCTCCAGGGAGCAAATGCATGAAAGAAATTGGGCCCTCCCCTCCCCCCACCACAGACATGTACCCTAGACTCAGGGCCCAAAGCTGCTTCTCCACGATCCGCCCCCCCCCACCTCTTATCCCTTCCAAGGTCCTTGGCTTCCCTCTGAGGACACAGAGCCCCTTTGGATGTCAGTCCCCAGGACCTTGCATGGGTGGCCAGACTCCCTTGGCTCGAATTTCACTTCCAACCCTTCATGTAGAAGGGCTGGTGGCTCAGGAGGGTGGGAAAGTACGCACGGAGGTACTCTGCAGCTGCTCCCAGCTGCTCCAAGATGCCGATCACCCCCGATAGGAACCGGAAGTGCCTCTGCTCAGCCTGCCTCTCCCGTGGACTTGATAAACAAGGCAGTGATCAGGAAGGGCCAGAAAACTTCACATTCTGATGAAGCCACGGAAAGGACCAACTCCTAAACTGCAAGCTGAGTAATCTTTGATCTTTCTGGATGCTACAGAGTAAAATAAGTTTAGCGACATTCTTCTCTGGGGAAATCACCCAGTCTCACTAAAGAAAATGAGTCAAAATATAGGAAAGATACGTGCTAGCACAGGAGATTAGATGATGAACACTTACTATCTTGTCCCCAAATAAAAGACTGAAGTGTTACAGAATCCAAACGTTTATATTCATATACATATATAAATATATATATATGTACATAGTATATATAAGCACACACATATCTTTAAGTACTTTATAAACAGTTATCTTTTGTCTTAGGAGAAAAATAACCATGGCCTCCAGCTGGTGCAGATATACAGGCAGAGTAGGGGAGGGGGCTTCTTTTAGAATTCCAAGGTCACCTGCTCTTGAACCACAGCACACGCATTTGGTCTTAACTTCCAGAAAAGATCTCAAAGTTCTGAAGGTAATGAAACAATTACCCCCTTTTCTTGAGGAACCCATCACACATCCGATGGAAATGGAAACCGCTCACAGTGAAGGATTGCTTTCCTGTGACACGTAGCCACAGACATTTGTTGTCCTGATATCATGTCAGCTAAATTAAGTAATGTGGAATGTTTTTTTAAACCCCATCAGAGCGGAGTTTCATATCCGGAAAAGTCCACTGAAGTGTCCTAAATTATCATCAACAAATTTCCCGGCATATTAAAATGTTCATTTATTTCATTTATTTTAGAGTAATATTAGGACATTTTTAAATCAATAAGAATAACTTCCTTTTTAGAGATTTTAAATAAATTCGTTTTCTTGGCCTTTACTACACATTTGTCCAAACGAAGAAACCATTGATTACACTGTTCTTGGGATGTAGTTTATAAAGTACTTTTAATTTTTTTCCCAGAGAGAGAAATTTATTGACACATCCTAACAACGGGCATTTTTAACTCTCAAACTCAGTTTCCAAGAGATTTTCTCCCAACTTCGCAGCAGCAACAGATCTGTCCCGTTGTCAGGACGGTAGGGGGCGCTGCCACAACAAACTATTACGACAAATTGAGAGAATTTTCACTGGGCGAAAAAACAAGGCTAGACATCATGATTCTCCCATGTCAATGAGAGAAAATATTGTACAAATTTTTTTTTAAATTATTGTAAAAAATATTGTACAAATTTTTTTCTCTTCTATAATTCACTTCAGGGTTCAAATACTAGGGTTTTCTTTCTGTTCGTGTGTGTGTGTGTGTGTCTGGTCATAAATGTGTGTTAGAAACCCTATATTACAATTTTGGGGCTGACTCAAGAAGGTCTTACCGAATCCCTTTACCTAAAATACTGGCTAAACACAAGCAGCTAAAACGTGCCTAATAGTTAAATGGCATTCTGTGTGATTTTTTGTCATTGGTAAGTAAGTCTTCAGTCTTTTTCACAAACATCTAACTCCAAGTTCAGGGCCGAGATGAAAGAGAACTGTAGCAAAGTTTCATTAAATAATCTCATAATCCAGGCCCCATAGGTTGGACTTCTTAAATAGTTTTCCATGTAATTGATTTAAACTTAAATTTATGCGTCCAATAAAAGACCACTGCAAATGGTAAAACAAAGACACTGCTCCAACACTTGGAAAATTAAATTCACCAAACCATGAAGTCTACTGTGCAGTTATTTTTGTAACCACCATAAACTGCTTTATAAAACTCCTCTACCGAAGTAAACAGTCCAAGGAGATATTTACTTTATAGCATGCCTCCAGTTTCCAAACGAGACAGCAGCCTCAAAGTTCATGACTTTTTCTTCTTTTTTTCCTTTCCTTTTTTTTTTTTTTTAAATACTTGTGTTTCTAGTTACCTTGAAACCTTCCTTCTCTTACACAAGCTCAGAAAGGTCAACGGAAAATAAGATCCAGCTCTGTGGATATACTGTGCCCCCAAATACTCATTTCTGGAAGAGGAAGAAACAGTCCTACTTTGTGGAAATAAAGGCTATATAGCAAAATGAAAATAAAGGGTTTTAGTACTAAATGTTTCACCATATTTAATAGCACCTCTGAGTCCAACATTGTCTTAGATGTTTTTGGGCAGTCGGCTTGAAATGTGTTCACTTATAGCCCTGTACCAGGCCACATACAATGCAAACTGCTATAGATAAGAGTTTTAGGGGTCTTTAATCACTTCTTTCTTGTGTCCTTGATGGAAAAAACAGAGCTGCCTTTGTGCTAAGAAGAAGGACCTGTTGTTTCCAGATTCAACAGGTCATTTTTATAAGAACTTCCCAGAGGATACAACATAAATGACAGAAACACAAGGGGATTTTTTAAGTGGCTGATGATTTTAAATGATCTATATTCTATAGTAAGGGAAGGTTGTTTTGTCTTCCTCTCCAACAAATGGAAAGTTACTGTTTTAAACATGTTTAATGTTCTAGTTCGACTTTTAGGACCAAATGTTTTCTCATGAGTTGGGTTACTGTAAATTTGCTTCCTGTGCTTGACCCTCGAGTAAATAAACTTGTCAAATCACATCCATTTCTCTTTTGGGGATGAATGGTTAATTGAGTGGGCTTTTGAAATATATTTAAATGGTATTGTAACTTTTGTCCTATGATTTCAGTCAAGATAACAAGGAGATTGCAAATTTAATGAACAAGATAAAACTTTATAAAATGGAAAATTCTGGCCTATTTTTCCATATACTCAGAGGAAAGAAAAAAAGGCCAATATTTTATGGCAAACAAAATCCAGGTGACACTAAGATTTATTAGAGTTTGGCTTATTCTATTATTAAAGGTGGTTTGAATTTGAGAAGACTGGTAAGTTTAAGATTAAGACCTAAATCAGACTTGTTTCCTACACTGTATTAGGAGGGTTTTTCACAATGTAACCAGGATCTCTGTTTTTCCCCAAGTTTCTTCCTTTCAAAAAATTTTGTCTACCTCATTTTTAAAGGGAATTGTTTGGAGATCTTTAGAAAAGTTTCTGCCAGTCCAGAATCAAAAGGTACTCTTCCCTACAAATACAGAAAGCATTTTATACGAAGTCATTCCTAGCCCCAAACAAAAGTTATTGCCAACGAAGCCATCTTTAAAGCACGCTGCTCTCACATATATCTCCCCAAAACCTAGAGTCTAGTTCTTGACACTTTAACTCAGTGTCTATATTACTTACTACCTAGGACAATTAGGCAAAGAGTTAAGGTAAATAAATAAACAGGCGATGGCAAAGCCTGCGTTAACCGCAGGGAATCGCCCAGAAGATGAAGAAGAAATAAAAACAGGCTTCCTTGGGAAAGGGATCCACTAGGTCACGTATCTAGTAATTGGTGAACAGGTTTCTAACTTGGAAGACACATGTTTCTTTTTTTTTCTCTCTTTAGCTACGCACAGGGAAACTTTCACAAAGCAGGAGAAAATGATGAGATTGGCTATTTGGGGAAAAGGGAATTCCAAGAACTAAAGACAAAATCTGCAAGGCCAAAATTTCCCTCCGACCCGCTCCCTCTTCCCCGGGAGAAGGCAGGGTGGGGAAGGAAACCCCTCATCTTAAGGACAACTACCGATGACCCTCTGCCCTCTGCATGAAGCCGGGGAGGGCGATGAACTGGGTGGGCGTCACCACGGGCTCCTCAAGCCCCTACCCCGGGCTCTGGCCGCCCCCGCCTGCCCGCCTTGTCCGGCCCCAGCTCACCGGTACCAGGCGAGGCCCTTGTCGTAGCTGCGGTCGAAGAAGTGGGGCTCGGCGCCCACGGCGCGCACGTCGGGGTGCACGCGCAGGAACTCGAGCAGCGCCCGCGTGCCGCCCTTCTTCACGCCGATGATGATGGCCTGCGGCAGCTGCTTGCTGCCTTCGTCCAGCAGCAGGGCCAGGGTCCCCGGCGGCGTCTCGGCCACGCTGCTCCCGGCCCCGGAGCCGCCGGGACTCCCCGCCAGGCCAGGAGTCTCCTCTTCCCAGGCCGCCACCTCGCCGTCGTCCCGCAGCGCGGGCGGCCGGCGCCTCGGCCACGGCTGCACTTGCAGGAGGCGCTTCCTTCGCGCGACCGCGGGCCACGCCACCGGCTCCCCCGCGCCTCCCGCCAGGACGCCGCGACCCGGGGCCCCCGCCTCCTTGCCACCGCCCGACCGCCCCACGACGGGGCCCGACAGGGTCTGGCAGCGCTCGGCCAGGCAGTAGAAGACGTAGAGGGATGTGAGCAGGGAGCAGAGCATCAGCAAGAACTTCCGGAAGATGCTGCGGGACAGCGGCTCGGTCGAGGTGGGGTGGGAGCCGGCCGGGGCCGGAGGGGCCATCCTAGCCGGAGGCGACGTCGGGCAGCGCGCTGGCCATGCTAGGCCGGGACTTCGCCAGGTGCCGTGGCATCCTCCGGGGGGGCCGGCGCGCTGGCCGGAGGCCACATCGCCCTGCGCCCCTGCGGCCGTGCGAGCTGCCCGGGCGGCGGCAGCCGAGGCTCCTCGGGGAGACGGAGCCCCCGGAGCCCCGCGCTGGATCCCAGCCTCCGGTCGAGGGGGCGGGAAGGGGGACGTGGTGCCGTGCTTAAGAAACCATCGTCTGAGAATCGCCCAAGTCCTGAGCCCGGGGCCGCGCTCGGCGCCCCCGGTCCCCGAGAGTCGCCGGAATGGGGGTGTCGGCGGCGGTGGCGAAGGCGTGCGTCTCAAACCCGGGCCGAAACGGCCTCTCGGCGGGAGTCCCAGCTCAGCGATCGCGCATCCCTCGCTCGGTCCCGGTGAGGGGACGTGCGGCTCCGAGGCCGCTGAGCTCCGTGCGCTGCAGACCGCGGCGGGGACTGTGCCTCCCAGCCACCGCTTCCTCGGTCCCCGGCCCGCCTGGGCGCGCGCTCTCGGCCCCGGGGCGAGGTCCCCCGAGTCCCTCTACCCGAGCGGGAGCCAGAGGACCCGCGCCGAGCCGTCCGACCCTCTTGGTGCGCGCCCAGCCGCTCCGGCGGCTCTCGGGCCCCACCTGGGAGCGGCGTGGACAAGCCGGGCTGCGCGGGACCTGTCAGCAGCCGTGGCCACTGCGCTCGCCGCCTCCCGGGCCGTCGCTGCAGCCACACGTGGGGCTCCGAGGGCAGCAAACTTGGAGGTGACGTCAACGGCCAGGGCCGGACAGGCCCCCGAACGAGCGCAGCGGGGAGGGCGGGGTGCGACGGCGAAAAGGTGGCGCGGACCCCGAGGCGGCCGCCCAATGACATCGGAGAGGGCGGGGGCGACAGGGGCGACGCCCCTTCCCCACTCCGCCCACCCCTCCCCGCCAACCACAGCCGGCGGCCTCGCCCCCTCGGAGCGCTGCCGGGTCTGCGGCGGCTCCTGGGGCGTCTGACAGCCAGGGCAGCCGGATCCCCGGGGACCTGACTTCCACCCAGCCAGCCGCTCGCTGGATCAGGGGTTCCCAAACCTCTGCGACGCCGCTCTGCCCTTCGCAGCCCTGACCCCTCCGAGAGCCCCGGTTCCCTCCCTCCGGAGTCGCTACATCCTTCCCCCGCTCTGCCCCGCCCCCCGCCCCCTCCGCGAACCTTCAGAAGTTTTGTTGGCGGAGGTTCCCGGGACCAAGCCGCGCGCCACGCCCCCATTTGTCCTGGACTAACCGAATTCCTCCGCTGCGGCTTCGCCTTCCACCTACTCTGCTGTCCACTGCCGGCTCTGAAGCAAAGCCTTTTCTCCCCGCAGCAGTTTTTGGTGTTTTTTGTTTTTTCATCTGATTGTTTTCCTTTGTATTCGTTTAGGATGATCAGAGTTCCCCAGCACCTGGAAAGGAGCAACCTCTTAGGAAATGAGCCAATAAATAAGGGGAGAAATTAAGATTTAAAAAATTATATCAGGTACAATTCCAAATCCATATGCCCAGTTTTTGAGGGATTTTTTTAGTGTTGCTTACACTGGGGTGTGTGTGTGTGTGTGCGCCCGCTCGCCAAGCTAAAGGAGTTATACGTCCTTTCCTAAGCGGTTTCCTCTTTCTCTTGCCTCCCCCGACCCTATATCCTCTCCCTGCCCTCCTCGGAGAGCAGGTCAGGAAGGGATACAAATCGCCTTGCTGTTTAATGGAGGGAGGTGGCCCGTGGAACCTGCATGAGGTGGTTTTTAATTCCAGTCCGATTTGTTCCTGATTTCTTGGCTTCCTCGTCTCGGCAGGACGCCCCGCAATGTGGGCGGTAGCCTGACCTCTTCGTACCCACCCTTGCAAGCTGTGCAGGCTGCTTTCGGGGCGCACTGCGGTTGCTGACCAGGGCTGGCAGCGGCAGCAGAGCTAGGGATGCAGGAAACTCACAGGGGAAACTTCTGCTTCCTGTGCTCTATCTGACGTGGAATTGAAGTCCTTTTTAACCTTCCAAAGGGGACCTGGTGGTTCTGACTCGGTGCCTGGGTAGAATCGCTGTGTTTGTGCCGGTTGGATAAATACCCAGGACTGGACGTGATTTTCTGTTTATGAAGTGCCAGTCCCAACCTATTCTGTAAACTAGTGAAGAGCTTGTTAGGTTCCACTGCCGCAGAGCAATGGCCTTTTATGTAAACTAGTGAAGAGCTTGTTAGGTTCCATTGCCGTAGAGCAATGGTCTTTTATGTGAACTAGTGAAGAGCTTGTTAGGTTCCATTGCCGTAGAGCAATGGTCTTTTATGTGAACTAGTGAAGAGCTTGTTAGGTTCCACTGCCGCAGAGCAATGGCCTTGTACAAGGATGAACAGTAAGTCCTGCCAAGCTTTAAGGCCTCTTTGTGTCCTAAAATTGGACATCAGAAATCTAGTTGAGGTTTAATACTAACTTGAGCTTTAATATATTCTAGTTTGTCTCTTGGTATTTCAGTCTGACTTGCAAAAGTGAGACCAAAAAAAAAAAAGGCAGTTTTAAAGTTATTCTGAAAGTATACGCAATCCCATAAATGTTGACAAACATGCTTGGGTTTTCCCATCTGGAAAATGGTGGTCGCCAAGTTCCCTTCTAGCTCCAACACGGTAGGATATTATGCGTTTTGCTTTCACGTTCCCAGCACAGGTATTTCCTTTATGTGGGTATTAAACACCCACACTATGAAGGAGACAGGGTTCTAAGGACCACTCACACCGTATCTAGCTCTAGGGCAGCTCTGTACATTAGAAATAAAATAGAAGCCATGAACACAAGCCTCACAGATCATTTAAAATGTCTAGTAGCCACCTTAAAAACGGTAGAAAGCAGGTGAAATTAATTTACTAATACAGCCAACATACCTAAAACTGTGATTTTACCATGCAGTCAATATAAAATTCCTGAGGTCATTATGTTCTTTCTTTTCACACCACGTCTTCAAAATCCAGTGTGTGTTTTACACTCTCAGCACTGCTTTACAGGGACGGGCCACATGTCAAATGTTCAGTCACCACAAGAGCTAGTGGCTCCCATGCTGGACGGCACGAATGAGGATGTTGTTTTTGGTGAGAGGAGTGTCTGGTGTTGATGTGCACTGATTCATGAATGGTTCTCCTCAAAGAATTTTGGGTGCTTCACTGGACCTTTCATACTGCCACCCTTCCCCCAGAAGACTGACATATCTCGGGAACAACGCTACGGCGCTCCACTGCCCCATTCCTTGTTTTAGGAGCTTATGATCTTAATGAGACAAAACGTACATACACTCTTGAGAATGCAAAATCACACTGTGTTCAACTGAACACAGGTGTGCTGCCCACTCACCGGATTCACATCCAGCTCCGGGATGTGCCCTGTCCCTTCCTGTCCCAAAGCACATGGTGTTTCGACCCAGAATGTACACCCTCTTCATCCCTCAGATGTCAGCTGTACACATCTTTAAGGATGCCTTCCCTCTGCATCCCCTGTCCCTGGTTTGATCATGTCTCCTGGTACAGATTCTCAAAGTTCCCGGCAGTTTCCTTACAGACTTGATGAGGGTTTGCAATGTTACAGGTGTGTGGTTATGTCTGTGTTTCCCCGTTAGAAGCTGAGTACTCCAAGGAGCCAGGAACCACTCCTCAGTAGCACACCTGGAACATCTAGCATATTAGTTGGTGCAAGGAGATGCCTGGTGAAGATCTGTTGATGAACTAATGAACCTAGAGGATTGGGGGCTGGGCATCCCAGTCTGAGAGAGCATCACCTAGAAGCCAAGAGATGGGAGGGAGCATCGTGCAGTGTAAACCGCTTGTGTTCAGTGTGAACCAAGTGTGGGCTGGCCTGGGGAAGGCACTGGGGGGACTAGAATCAGCACAAAAACAAGACTAGAGAAGAAAGCAGGAGTCCTGATAATTAGCTAGAAATAAGGAGGGAGATTTGGTGGAGGGGCTGGATTTCAACATGGGTCTTAAGGAACTGACTGGGGTGGGGGGACATGATATTTTAGGTCACAAGGAATAAGCACTAAGGTGTCTGCTGCAAGACACAGACAATAAATGTTGAGTAATGCCCTGTGACCAAATCTTCATTTATACTTATTTCAGCCGTAAGGAAGTGTTTCAGTGCTCTCTCTTTTAACTTAAGAGACAAAAATGTTAGGGTCTGCGATCTTCAGACTTCAAATTCGAGCGGCTGATTTCTTGTGCTCAGTCCAGGAAGAGTGAAGGTAACATTTTAGAAAATTACTCTGCGAGCTGAATGCTGGATTAAGGTTAGAAAAGCTTGGATGTAGACAACCCAGTGGAGAGTCCAGAGTTAGATGTGAGCCATGAAATCATAAAGTCCCAAACTGTAACGTTAGCAGAGGGTACAAATAGAGAAAATCTAAAATATCTTACAAAGAAACATAAAATCTGTGATAGGGCAGATGTCGCAGATGAAAGAATACTCAGAAGCCATTCCAAGTATCGCCACTGAATGGGTCCTTCTCCAGCTGGCCTGGCGTGTGTTTGCTAGTCAGCTTTTTTCGTCTATCTTTGCAGTTGGGCATGCTGGTGAATGCTCTAAACTGACTCGGGGACCCGCGAGTAGGACTGGAGAAATGGAGCTGAGTAGGTAGCAGTCAAATGGCCAAGTGGGAGTTGGAGGTGAATCAAGTCACTGTCAGAACTGAAGATACAGCACTGGACAGAAGACCGTTCTCACCAAAGGATGAAGCAGACTTGACAAGAGGTCCCAGTGACTATTCTGATCATTATGATCCTTACTCATCTCATGTGGGGGGGGGGGGGCAAAATGGTTTTCTCAATCTCAGGTGACATGTTGATTAATATGTATTAATGGCTATCCTGTGAGTCATTAAGAGTTCCAATAAAATAGATCACCAAGAATTCCCAAAGTAAGTGGAGTTTAAGAAGGACCTTGTAGAAGAAGGAGTAAGAGTTTTGCAGATGGAGACGAGCATGGTGGTAGTTCCAGACCAAGAAACAAAATAAACAGAATTACAAGACAATATTAAAAAGTGTTCTTACCACTGTTGGTGATCAATAATAGTCTTTGTAGTTTGGACAAGAAAGGATGATGAGAGAGAGAGACTAGTGATATCCCCTGAAGGCCAGACACTGTGCTGGGTGCTGGAGCCGTTCCTACTAGGTCTCACTCGGAGTGGATGCTCAAGTCTTTGCTTGCCATTTCTAATGCTGGAAGAGGCCAGAGTTTCCCCAGATATAGCCCTAATCCTGGGAAATGTTCCGTAGCAAAGTATTCTGTGATAGAATAAATTGGAAAGACTACCCTCTCTTGAGCATTCCTTATAAACATTAGCATGTTACAGTCTCTGAAATGACTTTTCAGTAAAGATACCAGTTAAATTTTGCTTAATCCAATGTTTTCCAAGGCTTTTGGACCACGGACTCCCACTACCCATGCCCTATCCAGTAATATTCCTTGTTCTCAGGAACACGTATCAAGAAATGTAACCCTAAACTTTACAAAGGCTTGCTGTTGTCAGGAACCTCGAAGGACAAATGTTTTCTGAACGCACAGGGGCCTCAACTACAAATAGCGAGGGTTTGTTTTCCTTTGAGACCAGGTAGGGGACATTTCACCAAGTATCTGGACTTTTCTTTGTTCTATTATTTCTCCCGGGACCCACCTCCCCCGAGGGATAGGGCTTTAACTAAGGTCTTGACAAATGGTAATTTTCATGAATTATTGATTTAGCCAAAAATAAATGGAAAGCTTGATAATTACACAGAGATTTTCTCATGCGTCTTGCTTCTGTCCTGAGTCAATTCTTTCAGATTCTCTGACATATGAAAGAAATGGGTGCAGGTTTTGAGATACACCTTATTAAGAAGTGAATTAGCATGCAAAAGGATCAAGGGACATTTTCAGTAGACTGACCACTCAGTTCTCAAAATCTCCAGGCTACAATGTAAGTTAAGCAGGAAGAAATAAGAACTGTTTGTTAAAAAGCAGGACCTATTTAAATAAATAATAGAGAGCTAAAAGTTGATTCAAGGAGGGCTATACGGTTATTTTTTATTTATTCTCAGTTTCTCTTCTGAGAGTAGAGGACGCTGAGTCCATAATTTTTTCTTTGGTTTATTATAATATTGGTATTTCTTTTATTTAAAAGATATCACATACTTTTTATGGTAGTAGGCCAAAATTGAGTTTATTCTTTAGGTGAACTTTAGAAGGATGTGGGGCATAAATAATGGACCTGAAGGATAAGGGGAGTCAGAGTGAGTTTCCTTGGTTCTCCACCTCTAGAGATTTTTAAGCTTTCCTTATGTTACAGGAGAAGGAGGTATGAGTCAGAGGGAAAGTAGGAGAGCGACAGCCTGGTGCTTCCTATCTGTCCCCCTCCCAAGGCAGGAGCTGGAGGAGAGACATCGACCCCCTAGATGAGCCAAGGGAATTTGAGAGCAAAGGAGCCTTGTGCCTCGGTCCCCAGGGAGCACCCAGGGAAGCGGCAAGCCTCAAAGAGAGAGAGCAGAAGAGGAGAAGGGCTGTGGATTCCTTAGAAAGCACCAGCAACAACTCCCTAGGGGCCCCTCAAAACTCCAGAGGCATGGAAGAAGAATCAGTCAGCTGAGACGGAGCAGGGTCTGGAGAAGACTGGGGATCAGGAACAAGGCATGACGCAACCGTGATAGGCGTGGGCTGGTGACCAAGGACAGGAAGGACAAAGTACAGCTCATCAGATGCCCAGTGGATGGGTAACAACGGCCGAAACCCAGACTCCCTATGATATCTTGGCATCTCTAAGACCAAACCAGAGATATGGAGTGAGAGCAGGACTGGGGGCAGGGGGAGGGAGGGGGAGACCCTGAGGGTCCCCAGAATGCACTGAGATTACATTTCTGCTACTGTGAAAACAGGCGCTAAAAATGGAAACCCAGCTTCAGAAGCAGGAGACGGTTACTTTGTGCACACCTGATTTCCAGTTGGAGATCTGTGTGCTCATTATACTCTCTGAAGTAGGCATAGACCCCCCAGGCTTAGTTAACTCACCAGAACGTATAAGGCATGCCTTGACACACCCATGCACAGCACCTCTTTCAACAAAGGTTGTTACTTTCCTTTTTAGTTCTGATTATTATTTCTCGACAATCATATACCTTTTCCAGATATATTATTAGGCAACTGAGGGCAAGACCGCAAGGTTCATCACTGCTGATATTTTCCTGCATACTGACTTGGTCATTTTATCCATCTGATCGCCCCTTCTCTTTAGCATTCTGCCCTTCAACTACTGGCATAATAGTAGCTGGGGCTGCAAGGATAATGCTTATCTTTACTAATTAAACACTAAAAGCCCAAGCTCACCTCCGAGCTTTTTACAGCTTAGCCTCTGACACGGCTCTCGCTCTTTTAAAGGATTTGGAATAATTCAAATCCTAGACTATATAGGAATGTGATTTTTATAGACCCATTTGCCCAGGAAAAAAATAACGGTTTCAGACATGGATATATATTGATTTTAAAAAATAGTTCCGGGGCTTCCCTGGTGGCACAGTGGTTGAGAGTCCACCTGCCAATGCAGGGGACACGGGTTCGGGCCCAGGTCCGGGAGGATCCCGCATGCTGCGGAGCGGCTGAGCCTGCGTGTCTGGAGCCTGTGCTCTGCAACGAGAGAGGCCACAACAGTGAGAGGCCCACGTACCACAAAAAAAAAAAAAAAAAAAAAAAAAGTTACTTCTTTGTATATGATTAGGTCTCTTTTTTTCCTTTACAAACAGGAGAATTCAATCCAGTGTACTAAACATCTCAAGAGATTATGAATGAGACCAGGGAAAGTTACCAAGAAAGGGTTATTCTGAGTACGTTTCTTACGTAAACAATTTCTCTATGTGTTGTAAGGTAACCATTCAATGTTTCCCCCCCACCCCAAATGATGAACTAGTTTTCCTAATACCTATTCTTTCCTTGCTGACTTGAAATGACATGTTTCTCTTATATTTAGCTTGATACGTACTTGAATCTGTCCTGGGACATTTTATTTTGTTCTATTCATCTGTTACTTTCAGGACCACACTATCATGATAGTACTTACTATGTACCATCACTTTGAGACTCCAAACCCTAAACTACCATTCCAAAGTGTCTTGACTATTCTCACACCTTTATTTTCCTAGAAATTTAAGTTTATTAGATCAATTACCCCCCAAAATATGCTGTTTATATTTTTACTGGACTTTAATTTCATTTACTGATTTCTTGAGGGGAAATTCAGGTATATATAATATAATATAATACAATATAGTCCCTTCCAAGAACATGGTATGCCTTATGCTACATCATCACCATTAGTCTGTTCTATTGAATTATACTGCATGACCACAGGAAGAATTTTTCATTGTCTTCATAAAATTCCTGCATCTTTTGTTATGGTTATTCCTGTATGAGTTAAATGTATGATTGTTTTGTAAATGAATCTTTCCGCAAGATATTTTTCATGATTTTTCCTTGATATATAAGCAAGTTATTACCTTTCCCACATATATTTAATAACTGGCACCCATAATGGATACTCTTACTAGTTTCAATGTTTTTCAGTTAGACAATTATTTAATCTCTAGTTGACAAAAATTTTAAATCCTCTTTCCAAAAAGTCTAACTCATTCATTTTTCTTGCCACATTGCATTGGCTAGAACTATAAAAATAATGCAAAAGTGATGATAAAATATCAGATGTCCTTCTTCTGTTTATGCTATTTATGGAATAATTCTGTATTTTACCTTTAAGTATGACGTTTGTTCTTTTTTCCACTATGGAGTCTTCATCTTATTAAAGAATTAGCTAACTTCATTTCTAATATAAAAATACACTTTAATTATAAATGAGATTTTGTGTAAGGCCTTTTACAGATACTGAGATACCTGTTCTTTTTGGTTTGTTTTCTGTGATGTAATATTTTATGTTACGTCAATTTGTGTTAATGTTGAAGTGTACTCATATTCACCTCCTTGGTAATGTTGTACTGTTGTTATTATTTTATTTTGCCATCGTATGTGTTTTGCTAAGATTTTATTTGGGATGCTTGTATCTATATTCATTCAAAAGGCTAAACTTTTATTGTATTCAATTTTGGTCAGGTGTTTTTATTATGATTAATCTGGCTTTCTAAAAGGACATGAGAAATTCTACATTTTTTCCGTGTTCGGCAAGAGTATAAATAATTTATATGAGAGTAATATAAAAATTATCCATAAAGCAATTCAGATCTGGAGCCCTAATGGGGAAGGATATTCATCAACAATTTCAAAAAAATCATGGTTTTTATATTCAGATTTTCTAACATTTCTTGAGTCAGTAATTATTCCTTAAAATCATTCATGAGAATTTAGATCAATATAGTAAAGTGAGCATGCTCATTACCTTACGGGGAGGAAAATAAAGGAAAAAGTGTAACAAGTGTAACAAGTAGACCAGAAATGTTGCAGAATGCATGAAAGCAAGACAGAAGAATAGAGTAGATACAGGGAACCAAGTGCTACCCAACATGCTGTAGGGCAGCGGTCCCCAGCCTTTTTGGCACCAGGAACCCGTTTTGTGGAAGACAATTTTTCCACCGTCTGGGGTGGGGGTGGGGGGCAGTGTCGGGCGGAGGGGAGCGGCTGGGGGGGCGGTGGTTGGGAGGAGATGGGTTCAGGCGGTAATGGGAGCGATGGGGAGCGGCAGATGAAGCTTCATTTGCACGGCCCAGGGCAGGGGTTGGGGACCCCTGCTGTAGGAGACGCTGTCGCAGAGATGAGCGTGGTCCCATGTAGTCTCAATGCCACAGTCAACAGGTGGGTATGAAAAGTGGAGGAGCAGTTCCTCAGGGTGATGAAATGGGAAGCAGTGCTCAACCTCCGCCCTCTGCCCCTCCCGCTTGCGGTGTGGCTCGGCAGTGGGAAGCCCTCGGAGGTTCTGGTTCACAAGGGGCCAGCCCACCCCACCTGGTAACCCTATCGGTGACCAAACAACATAGAAAAGCATAGGCAGAGAAACAGAGGGTCTTACGAGACTTGCAAAATATGAATTCACTGTTTTTGTAGGTTACAAAATAGTCAAACATTAGTAATAACATTTGGTCAACCTGCTTTGAACCACCAGGAAAGATCGATACTTAACTGCATTAAAAGAAGGAACAATATCCACAGGTAAAACTGCAAAGAGAAGCAAAAACGCTTTTCAATAAGTAAAATTACTATTGTCAGTGATGAGCAAGAGACCACTGCATTCATAGAAAAGAATCAGCTCGACTTCTGCCTTAAGACTGAAATTTCTTCACAGAAAACCTCTTTGCCAATACCTAAAGAAATGAGTAAAAATTAAGAAACAAGCTACCTCTCTCCCATTACAAAATGTATCAGGAAAGAAGGAAGGGAGGGAGGGAGGGAGGGAGGAAGGAAAGAAAGAGAGGAGACCTAATTCAATTTGAGCAGAGCTGGGGATAAACTTGATTCTGCTCCTACGTCTGTTTCAATCCCTAGAAACCATTCTGGTGAAGAGACATAAACCTGAGAAATTTTACTAATATTCCCAAGTCTGGAGAGATGAAAACTGAGGAGGGAGCTTTATCTTTTGACTCTTCTGATCAATAAGTAATAGAAATTACTGGGGAGCAGTGAAAGCATGAGATATATTGCTGGGTGGCCTCATCCAATTGGCAGAGTAAAAACACTGATGATAGAAAAGATTTTCAAGAATGAGCAAAAAAAAAAAAATCTAAAAGAGTAATGCGAAAAGTATATTGGTGTTGACTTTTAGGAAGGTGAGTTGCCACCCTCTATCAAACTAGAAATGATAAATTCTTCCAGGAATTTATGCTAAAGAAATGCTTGTACTTGTGCCCAAAGATGCAGAGATGCTCAATTTCCATGTTGTTGATAAAAGCAAAGTTTCTAACATCCTAAATGTCCATCAACAGAGACGTGGTTAAGTAATTTAAAAGGCTACCCTCCCAAGGAACACGCTGAAGCTGTAAAATTGGATGAGGCAGATCCACATGTCAACACTAGATTTACCATCAACTCATTTGCTTAAGTGAAAAAGGAAGTTCCAGAGCAGCATGGATAATATTATCTCACATGTAGATTTTCCCATATGACACCGAAGACATAAATACACACACATGTATAGGCCTCAGTGGGGGAAAACAATGAACACTCAACTCTTGACGGTGGTTATCTTTAAGAAGACGAGTTCAAGAGATATGGAAAAGGGGATTTCTTGGTTTTGCTGTACTTAATTGTTTGATTTCTTTCTATGACAATACGGTCGTGTTTCACTTGTATAATATTTGCTTAATAAACATAAAACATGCTAAAATCATTCTATTCATCAGTGTTCAAATTGTGTATAGTGTTCAATTATAATTTTTAAAATATTGGATCTGTTTACTTCATGATTCTAATTCTTATTTAGTACACTTGTGTTTTATCCTCTCCTTTATTTTTTTAATTAAGCTTGCCAGAGTTATGCACATTTATTTTGTTCAAAAACAAAAAACTGAGAAGTAAAACTACCATTTTCTATTTTCTGATTCATTGATTTTTGCTTGTAAGTTTATTTCCTTTTTTCTTCTTTCCTTAGATGCATTTTGTGGTTCTGTTCTAGAATCTTGAGCAAGAAGAGAGATCATATTTTATTTATTTTCATTTTTTTTGTTGTTCAGTGATGGAAGTTTTTAGGGTTATAGATTTTATCTAAGTAGAACTTTGTCTGCATCCCAAAGCTTTTCTATGTGCCGTCTGTATTGAGCTAATGCTTACTTGCTATGGGTTCGGCATTGTGTTATGAACCTCATATACAACCTCATACACAAGACTCCTGTCTCATTTTACACGGGCGAGCCAAAACATCTCTTTGGGGGAGCGAGCACTCCCTCATTCTTAGCCCATGTGGCCTCGGAAGCCTGGATCCAGCCTGATTTACAGGCGTGGACACAAAAGCCAGAACTTGGCCATAGTGATTTGTTCACAACCAGGCCAATGACCCAAACCCAGTTAATTAAAACCTTTCATGAGACTTTTACTAAGTCTTAGAAGAAAAATACACTCTTTATCACGGAATCTTTAGCTACATAACAAAATGAAAACAGGTGTCTTTGCCTCCTTGTGGATAGAGTTTGCCTGAGATTGAAAACAAACACAAGGGTGTGAAACTGTACTGCCTAAGAGCAAGAGAGTGACTTTATCCAGAAATGTAGCACAGCAGCCCACCTGGCACTTGTGGCCATGAACTTAAAGTACAACAAATCAGCACAGTTGTATTTTCTTGAGTCATGTGCAGTTTGTTGCCTGTGTCCAGGCTGAAATACATCAAGATTAGAGACGAACCAAGGTGGAGTGTGTCAAACAAATACTCTGAAGTCAAAGAAGAAAAGGGAGTTAAGGGAGGGACTGTATGAAAACGACAGAACCTAAGCTGAGTGGGAGAAAAGGGAAGGTGTGAGTGTGTATCAAACAGTGAGAAATGGTAAAACCAGTGGATCTGAGGGGAGTGACTAGAGAAATAAGATGTGACGTTACAAGGCTTTTGGAGGTAGTGCAATTATTGGTCATGATAAGACCTAAGGCAGTACTTTTAAAAGTTTTTGACCTTGACCTAGAGTAAAAAATACATTTTTTTATCACAACCCAATACACATATACATACATGCATCTCTACATGCATCTCTCTCCATATATCTTATTTATTTATTGGAATTGGCTCATATGATCATAGAGGCTGGCAAGTCCAAAATACTAGCTTTATGCTAGATGTTTTATCTGTATCAAGTCTAAACCTTACAGCTCTCCTACAGGATCTTAGGTGCTGGGCCAGGCTCAGAAAGCTGAACAGGTGTCAGTGGGGATGCATTGCAGATCTGCCTGGCTGTGATCTTTCCACTCCACTGCACTTGCAGTGATCTGGGGGCCAACGGTGTGCCCCAGAAGGCTTGTTAGCAAATGCTCTCTATCAATTTGGCCAACACACATGACTTCACAGGAGAGCAAGCATTTGCCACCAGCCCCGCTGGTCCTTTTGTAGAACTAACTTTGCCAGGTGTACCTCTAGCATCCTTGGATCAAGTACCAATTATAACTGAAGTGCAATGTCATTAGTCACACAATTTTGAGCAGCTGCAGTTTAACTCCATTAAATTCACATCACCAAACTGACATAATGAAGGACTGCTGACAGAAGGAAAATAAGTATAAATCATACCTTCATGTACATTTGAATCATGGTGGAGTCATATCTAATACTCAACCACTAAGTGTAGACACTCTTAATTCAGTAAAATTTATCATTAAAAGATCCTTGGAATTTATACACAGATGAATTTCTGATCATACACCCGTTACAGAAATAAACTGGGATACATCAGATCAAACCTAACATCCCCATTTTACAGACGAGGGACTGAGGGATTATATGAAAGAGTAACTAACATTTATATTGTGCTGAGTTCTGGAGTTAACCCTGACTCCACCATCTGTCAGCTGCCTGATCTTGGACAAGTTACCTAATCTCTCCTGGCTTCAGTTTCCTTTTCTGTGCCATGAAGATAACAGTAATGTGATTGTCTATCATGATTGAGTTGATGTGAGCAATAAATGAGTTAATACATATGAAAGGCTTTATAGAGTGCCTGACTCACAGAAATTGCTCAAAAAATGGTAAATATGTAATTGCTATTATTCCCTTTTACTTACTTTTAGACATGACAATGGGAACCTCTTGTAGCCAAACTTATGGGATGGGTGCTTTATATCTTGTTTGCGAGGGTATCTCCACAGCAGGAATAAAGGACTTTAAAACATGTAATTCTCTTTGAGGAAATAGGGGTTTCTTGCTGGAGAAAACTGGGAGATTGTGAGCTCCATGACAGTGAAAATAAATCTGCCTTGAACACATTTCGCCAGCACATGGTGGGTGTTCAGTAGGTCTTTTCCGACTGATATACTAACTGACCATCTAGTTAGAACAGAAGGCAGGCACTAGAAAAGCTCATTAACAATAAAAGGAAGAAAATAAGTACCCATCAAAGAAAGAGAATTTGGCCAAAGGAATGCCAAAATGGAATTTATAATGTTCATGGATCTAATGAAAATGTATAATTGAAATGATATTTAATGACACAAACAACATGCAGTCAAATGCAAACTGTGCAATAAAGATCACGCAGGATTAGGGGATCTGTTGCCAAGGTGCCAGCCTGGTGGGCCTAAGGGGGCGACGTTATTGGCATCCTCTCCCCCCCTTTCTGGGGGTTGAGAAGTCGGGGCTCAGCTACCCAGAGATGGAGGGCTGTCGTAACCTGCTCGGCCTATTGGACAACGACGAGATCATGGCCCTATGCGATACCATCACCAACCGCCTGGTGCAGCCTGAGGACCACCAAGATGCCATTCGTGAAATACTAGTGTACAGTCAAGGTGCAGAAGAACTTTTGAGGCGTAAAACAGTCCACTGAGAAATCATATTTAAGTACTTGGCGACACAGTGGGTTATTCTACCTCCAGCTACTGAAAAACACAACCTTATTCAGCATGCGAAGGATTACTAGAAAGAGCAGTCACAACTGAAACTGAAGGAAGTGGCAGGGCCAGTTGAGACAGAGGACATGAGACTCTCTGAACAGCAGGAGGAAGAAGATAGAAAAGCTGAAAAGTTTGATTTTCGTCGATTAGGCGCAGAATTCTGTCACTGGTGCTCTGCACTTCTTAATTCTCAGAATGCTATTCTGGGACCACGTCAAGAAGAATGGGGGCCACAGCACTTCTGGCATGACGTCAAGCTTACGTTCTATTACCACACATCTGAAACAAAATGTGATAGACCACCATGGAGCAGAAATTGTGAGACTTCGTCTGCTGTCACTAGTGAATGAAGAATAACTTTTTCTCAGTCCCAACCTAAATTCCCATGGACTGAAATGCACTTCTCCCCATGGTCTCATTATGGTTAGAGTTTGCTGGGACTGTCCACCGAGGGAACACCTGTTGGGGCATTTTTGAACAGATTTTTGGACTCATCCACTGCCCTTTTGTGGAGAATACTTGGAAAATCAAACGTGTCAACCTGAGAATTATTGGAGAGAGTTCCCTTGCTCCTGCGACATTAATGAAAGCAGCTATTACACTTGAACCAAGTGATCTAGAAGCCTTTTATGATGTAAACACTTTATGTGGTCCAGTGAAGTATGACTCAATGTGAGGCAGGCCCTGGATAGTGGGACTGGAGACCAAACTTCATCTAGTGGAAAGGAGGCACTGTTGAACAAAAGAGAATTAATTTTACCTAGCCCTTGAAGCACTGAGTACTATATGTCAGTCTGAAAAATCTTGTATACAGAAACTCTTCCAAATACTACATCAGTGATGTTTAAGTGATTTCAGATTGGGGGACTGACATACTTTAGCTGAAATGTCTTTCTTGACTACAGGTTAACATATTATGTGAACACTTGCCTCCTTCTACTTGAGTTGCAGCAAATGTTCTGAAAGCTTCATGCAATTCATCAAATAAATCCCACTTTAAATGTTGTAAAAAAAAAAAAAAAAAAAGATCATGCAGGATTAGAAATTCAGAGAAGAAGTTGCTCACTGAAGGCTGGAAGAATCAGAAGCCTGAGGAGAGGATTCCTTTTTTTAATGCTTACAGTTTGGGTAGGTGGAAGGACAGGAGAGAACTTCCAGGCAAGGGGAACGGCACAAGTAACAGCATCAAGGTGGCGATAAACGTGGGCAGAGATGATGAAACGAACCAGGAAGAAATGACGACTCTTTTTAAAGGTGTGGCGTGTGGTGCCATGGCTGCGTTGCCCGCAGTAGCCGGTGCAGTTTGCGATGCCGTTCTTTGAGATCTTCCTCGCGCTCAGGAAAGAGGAGCCTCTGTATCTATTATGTGGATGCTTCAGGTCACCTAAACAGGTGCCTCCTCACAGCCTCTAATTTGGATGAGCCCAGCAGCCCGACGAGAAATAACTGGACCTCACCTATAGGTAGGGCTATTACAAATATGTTTGAGAATTTTGGCAAGGGTGTGCGTGTGCATGTGTGTGTGTTATCTAGTTTACAGGTATGGAAAAGAGGGCGGTTAGTGACAGAAGGAATGAAAATCAGGGACAGGGCAGTCACGAGGTGGTGGCCCTGACATCAGTGTCACGTTGTGATCAAATCAGCCCCTTCTCAGGGTCTCTCTGGGTGGCAAAACTGAAAAGAGCTGTTTCACCAGGATCCCAAGCTGCTCTCCGGGAGGTGAGCAGAATCTGAAGGGACTTAATCACCCAGTGTCCCTGTGCCCCTCCTCCTACACAGGGAGCCACCTACAGGGGAGAGAACCGAGTACCAGGTACCAGGAGGCAAGTAGCCAAGGACTCCAGGTAATGGCAGTAAAGTGAAACAAGCATGTCAAGGTGTTAAGGGTCAAAGGTGGTCCCCGAAACACCTGAACGGCAAAGGTGGACCGCATCACCAGAGAAGGGGCAGAAGGCATGCAGCTCAGGTTATATGTGAGACCCCAGCTCACACCAAAACTGTCACAAACACACTCTTTTGGGCAATGTGACCCAGAGTTTTCTGCTGGCCAGACTCCCGTGGGACCCTTGTTAGGTGTGCTGGAAGCCCTGCCTGCCCTCACTACTAAATAAGGGTCTCTAGTGGAGGGCCCAGAAAGTCCTTTGAATAACAAGCATGTACCCCGAGGGAAGGGGTTATTCTCACCACTGAGGAAGTCTGCACAACTCTAATTTCAGAGACTTCTTGAAAGGTGCCAACGTGGAAGGTGGCAGTCTGGTCACTTAGCACATAGAGGCTACTGACACGGCAGAACTGTTAAAGTGAGTGATGCTAGCTGGTGGCACGGAGAGGATATTTGGGTGACAGCTGTGAACAACTTCGAGTTGGCATGCTTTGCCGATGTCAGCCTGGGCCTGTGGCACGCATTAAATAGGCCACAAATCCTGGGCAAGAGGGACAGTCCGCCATCAGCAAATGTATCCTAAGTCTTCCTCCGTAAGAATTTTCCTGATGACAGTGTAGGAAACAAATCTAGATATTCCACTGAATCAATGCTGTCAGTAACAGATTTACAATGTAATCAATAATATAGGCACTTTAATCAAATGAACCACATAGGAATAACAGTATTAAATGCCTGACAGCTTTAGAAGTTATATATCTGTCCCTCGCTCTATAAATCTATACGTATTTTTCTATCAATAGAGATAAAAGGAAATGCATATAGAAATACAGATATATTCCTTTGAACAACTACCAGCTTCCCCTTAAACTTACCTCAATTTTCAAACGGCATGCTAACTATAAAATAAAGTGTGCCACAAGTTTGTCAAGCACATCTTTAGGAGCTGGAATAAAGTTTCCATGCCCCAGAAGATAAAGCTTTTGCACAAGACAGAGAGAAAAAGACTCACGGGAGCTTACTGGGGAGAACCTTCTATGCCTTTCTGCCTTTGCATCCTACAAATATTGTCTACTTTGCAAGTTGGAGGTGTCCCACAACTTTAATATTAATTTGCATTTCCTGTCTTATATCGATTTGGCTGGAGTTTGCATAAGCTGCAGCGCTTTGCCCACCAAGAGAGAAAGTCATTCAAGTAAACTTTTCTTTCTTTCTGGAATTCACCCCAGTCCCCTCCTTTTCTCTCTCCCCCTTCGCCTTCACCCCTCTCTCAGCCCAGCTCTGCCCTTCCCTTTTAAAAAAGTTGCATTAGTTCTTTACAAGTGAACAAGAACAGAACCAAATGTTTCACATCTGCTCTCCGAGTTCACGGATTAGCATGAGAATGAGTGGCCAGTGTTTCAATGATGCACAGTCCAGTGGATGAGAATGGGGGCTCAAGCCCGCTATCAGAGGGCTCTCTGGCTCCTGCCAGATGTCCTAGGCCCAGGACACAAAAGCAGTGAACCCAGGGCTTTAACAAATCACCTTTCTCTGGGTCTAATCACTCAAGAAAAGGTTTTGTTGTGGGTTTGGAGAGGGTCAGGTTGGTCTTTCTCCAGTGATCTGTAGCTTCGCCCAGCCCCTCCAAGCCTTCACCCCGGGGGCTTTCTAAAGAGACCTCTTATTTCTCTCCCCCAAATGCAGGGCTCTGAGGGCAAAAGCTGCATGCCAGGGTCCCCCGAAGGCTCAAGGGCTGCAGGGGACTCATTAATCAACGGTGGCAACGTCGCTGGTCTGGCACTCACTCTCTCTGTCTGCACAATAAAGACTTTAGCAAGAATAAAATGGCTCAATGGGCATGTACAGGGTCAGGCCTAGTGGCAAGATGGTTCCAGTGTGACCACAGTCGGAGGAATCCTGCACTTCCTGGAGGAAAGGCCCATAAACTGGAAAGCGGTGGTTCTCAAAGTGTGGTCCCCGGACCAGCATCATCAGCATCACCTGGGAACTTGCCAGAAATGCAGATTCTCCGCTCCACCCTGACATCCTGAGCAGAAACTCTGGGGTGGGCTCAGTAATGTGTTTTTAAGACATCTGCCAGGGGACTGTCATCTCTAGAAAGTCTCCTTAGTTCCAAAGAAAAGAAACTCTAGGAAAATTTTTCGTTTTTTACAGTAATTTTACACCCGTACATGTTTTTTTGTTTGTTTGTTTGTTTTGCAGTACGCAGGCCTCTCACTATTGTGGCCTCTCCCGTTGCGGAGCACAGGCTCCGGACGCGCAGGCTCAGCGGCCATGGCGCACGGGCCCAGCCGCTCCGTGGCATGTGGGATCCTCCCAGACCGGGGCACGAACCCGTGTTCCCTGCATTGGCAGGCGGACTCTCAACCACTGCGCCACCAGGGAAGCCCCCGTACCCGTTTTTATTCTCATCTTAGATAGGGTGACCAACCATCCTGATTTGTCCGAGACTGTGGGGTTTCCCAGGAAGTGGGACTTTCAATTCTAAAACTGAGAAAGTCCCCGGGAAAACTGGGACAAGTTGGTCACCCTATCTGAGGAGCAGGGCCAGTTTGATTATTCCTGGACTGACCTGCATGCCTTTCCACCTGTCTGTTGCTGCCCTGCTGCTCCATCACCTTCTGGGTTGGAGGGGACAAAGAAAAAGAGATTAGCGCGAGAGCCGTCAGCCAAAGGATAGAGTTCTCATAATGCAAGAACAACAGAGGGCTCAAGAAACAACGAAAAGAAGGCAGCAACTATGCAGAGGCCGTGGGTTTTGTATGAAAAATGTCTCCTTTGACAAGGAAGTGCCGCCTTTAGAGAGAAGGCTCGGAAGCTTCTTCCTGCACTCAGGATGACAGGGTATATATTCTTGGTCACCCTTCCATAGTCTTAGCAGAAAAATCATTAAACCAGTTAATTCTTTATACTCCCCATTATACATTCTATATATTTCAGTTAGGATGCTGTCCTATTTCATCCTGATTTATCTCCTCTGCTGCTCTTTAGGAAGTCATGTATCTGGGCCCCGAGGTTAAAGGTGAGATTTAAACCAGAGATAGAATTTGAGAGAGTTCCCTGCACTTGAGAGCGTATATGGAAAGGGAAGAGCTGCCTTTGAAAGTCAGGGATCTGTAAACTAATGCGATGCCAGACACAGGTGGAAGGAAGGATTACACGTGGTCACTCTGGACTGGAGGGGGTACTTATGCGATAGGTATGCAAAGGTCACAGCACCTCCATGCTACTTGACGTAGAAGTCTTACACCACAGGAAGTGATGTGATCCGGCAGCTGTGCAGGGCCAGAGAGGTAGTATTTGGTCCCTAAGGTAAGAAGAAAAGGTCTGGTAGTGACGGTGAGGAATATGCTCATTTGCAAAGATGGCAACGCATTATTAAACTCCTGATCAAATTTGGGAATGTTTCATTTAAAAATTATAGAAAAAACGAGAAAGGGAAAAACTAAAGTGCAGTAAAAGGGGCATAGGTTTTGGAGCTCAACAACGTCGAGTTCAAACCTTGCCCTTTTACTTACTTATTATGGGACCTTGGGCAAGTTACTTAAGCCTCCTTTTACTAGAAATCTGGACAAATAACATCTGTCTCCAAAGGGTTCTTTGAGGATTAAATAAGGTGATAAAATCCTTTGCAGGGTACCTGGTACACAGCAGGTGCTCCCTAAATGCCGAGGAGCAATGTGATATAGTAGCAAGGGTTTGGATTTTTGCTTCAATAGAGACTTAGGTTCCAACTTCTAACTCTGACCCTTTTGAGTATGTGTCTTTAGTCATTTAAGCTCTCTGTGTGAAATTAACTGTGTTTGTCTCTGAGAATGCTTTAAGGATGAAATGCGCTTTCATACACAAAGCGCTCAGCACTTGGCTGGGTGTCACCCTTCCTTCCCCAAATCGTGTTAACCAAACCCTTCTCGGAATTCCCACATAGCTCTCTTAAACTCCTCCCGCCCCCCATGCATGGTCATTGGGTACCTTCCAGGCTTCTCCTCTCTAAGTTCTCTGTGTGCATCTGTGTGTCTCTAGCACCTGGCAATGAACACTGAGATGAACTGAGCCTTACAGAATGGACATCTGGTAACTATGAGGACCAGTTTAACCCCAATCCCTGGATCTGGGAAAAGCAGGTGGGAGAATGCCTATAGGTTCACTGATTTCCCTGGGGCAGAGCCTGGGCACCAAGGGGTGAGGGGCAGGGCTTGGACTCAGGACTTCGCCCCCTGTGAGTGCTCCTCCTACAGGCAGGCCCTCTTTTTTTTTTTTAATTGAAGTACAGTTGATTTACTATGTTGTGTGAATTCCTGCTGTACAGCAAAGTGATTCGGTTATACATATATATACATTCTTTTTCATATTCTTTTCCATTATGGTTTATCACAGGGTATTGACTATAGTTCAATACTGTATATTGAATACAGTACGACCTTGTTGTTTATCCATTCTATATATAATAGTTTTCATCTCCTAACCCCATACTCCCAATCCATCCCTCCCCCCACCCCTCCCCCTTGGCAACCACAAGTCTGTTCTCTCTGCCTGTGAGTCCACTTCTGTTTCATAGATAAGTTTTTGTGTCATATTTTAGATTCCACATATAAGTGGAATATCATATGGTATTTGTCTTTCTCTTTCTGACTTACTTTTTTTTTAATTAATTAATTTAATTTATTTATTTTTGGCTGCGTCAGGTCTTCGTTGCTGCGCGCTGACTTCCTCTAGTTGTGGCGAGCGGGGGCTTCTCTTCATTGCGGTGCGCGGTCTTCTCATTGCGGTGGCTTCTCTTGTTGCAGAGCACAGGTTCTAGGTGCGCAGGCTTCAGTAGTTGTGGCATGCGGGCTCAGTAGCTGTGGCTCTGGGGCTCTAGAGCACAGGCTCAGCAGTTGTGGCGCACGGGCTTAGTTGCTCCAAAGCACGTGGGATCTTCCCGGACCAGGGCTCGAACCCGTGCCCCTGCATCGGCAGGTGGATTCTTAACCACTGCGCCACCAGGGAAGCCCCTGACTTACTTCACTTAGTATGATAATCTCTAGTTCCATCCACATGGCTGCAAATGGCATGATTTCATTCTTTCATGGCCGAGTAATATTCCATTGTGTCTCTGCACCACATCTCCTTTACCCGTTCATCTGTGGATGGACACTTAGGTGGTTTCCAGGTCTGCGCTGTCGTGAATAGGGCTGCTCTGAACATAGGGCTGCGTGGATCTTTTGAACTACAGTTTTGTCTGGATCTATGCCCAGGGGTGGGGCTGCTGGATCACATGGTAGCTCTATCTTTAGCTTCTTCAGGCACCTCCATGCCGTTTCCCACAGTGGCTGCACCGACTTACGTAGGCAGGCCTGCTTCTTGCTGCCCCGACTGCTGTGACCCTCCTGGGCTCTGAGGATCTGGGAACCATGTCAGGGAGTCCACGTTGGACTTCACCAGACCTCTGGTTGGGTTTTGTTTCTGTGCTTCTGCTCTCCAGGCAGTGAGCAGCCCGCAAAAGAATCCTGGAGTTGCAGTCGGCCTTTGGGTCAGACCTCCAAGCTGCATACACCTGGGCAAGAACTGTGGCCCCATCACCATCCAGGGGGCACTCACCAGGCCCAGCCCTCCCGGGTGGTCTTCCCTGCACCTCGTGAGGCAGGCAGGAGGCAAGGCCCAGGTGTGGGATCATACCCAGAGGTGACCTGGAGATCACTAAGCTGCCTGACATCACCGGCTGGTTGGCAGCCCACTTAGGACTCTGGGAAGCCTCTCTGACTTGGGCTGCCCTACCACACGGCCTCCTCCAAACCCGCCTCTTCACCCCCAGTTTCCTCCTCTGCAAAATGAAGGCGTTCGATGCAAGGAGCTCTAGAAGGGTGAGCCCAGGACAGCCCATCTAGTCCTAGGACTCTCCACCTCCTTAGCTCTGACTTGTGGAAGCTGCTGGGGGTAAGACCACACGCTGCGAGCTAGTCGGGCAGCCTTAGGATCCCATGTGACCTTGGGGAGGCATGTCCACAGGCCTTAGCCTCCTCAGAGAAATGGAGATAATGATACAAACAGTTACAACGTCCTAGGTTTCTGGTGACATCTGCAAGGAGTCGATATATGTGAGCCGCAGGAGCTCCACCAAGCACTGAGGGCCACCACGTGTTAGCCGAGGTCCCCTTGTCATGGAGTGGCTCCACCCCGCAGTGATTTCAGTGGGGGCCTGGAAAACAAGGACTAGCTTTAAGCCCAACTCTGGGGCTCTGTCCCCTGTATCTGCTTGATCCCCTGCTTCCAGCCTGACTCACCCATTGTGGTCAGAGTGGACGCCCCGCCTGCTGATGATAGCTAACATTTCCTGCTTTTGCTGTGTGCGTACCCTTTAATACATCCTTCATAGCGCATACGACAGATGCAGTGCGAGGATGAGGCAACAGAGGCACAAGGATGCTGAGTAAGTTGCCCGTGGTGGTGAGTAAGTGGCCAAGTCTGATGTGAGACCCTGGAGGTAGGGCAAGCAGAGGTTTTGCCGAGCAAACTTTCTAGAAGGCGTTGATGGAAGGGGAGGCCACTTGACCTTGAGCTGGTTTTCCAGCAGAGTCCCTGCTCCCCAGGGCTGCTTGCAGCGCCTCTGTCCTGGAAGAAGAAAAAGGCAAGGGGTGGGCTGAAGGCTGACCTCTCAGCAGCTGTTGTTTCATAACAATTTCCACTTGTTTATAAATCATAAGCGGAAGTTGATGTGTTTGTAACCCCAGCAGGGTTATCTGCGGGCTTGTCCCTGGCTCTGCCTTGGGTTTGGGGTGATGCTGGTGAGCTCATGTGAAGCCTCTTTGGCTCGCTGGGTCCACCTCCAGTGCAGAGTGGACCAAGCAGCATCGGTGAGGGAGACAAAACCAGGCTCTTGTTGTGTTTTTGTTGCAGTGTTGCAAGCAGATGGCAGCATGAGTCCGGCTGTGGCCCAGTTCAGTGGAGCAAGTACCACCACCAGATCACCAGGGGCTCCCTCTGCACCAGGAATCAGGGCAAAAAGCAGCCCAGGGCCCCAGTCAGCTGAACAAAGGAGGCCCCATCACCCATCTAATTGCCCCCAAGCACAGGACCAAGAGGAGGTGGAACAAAAGGCAGCCTCCTTGCAGAGTGAGCCCCAAAGAAGAGCAGCCCAGCCTGACTTCCACTGGCCTCTAAATCTTGAACCGGGATTCAAGTGCTATTTAGCATTGGTGAATTGGGACTTGAAGCAGAATTAATGGCCTCCAAATTGTATCTTTCCTCCCAGCCATCCATTAGTTGTTCTGGCAGAAGGATAATGACACTTCAGGAAATACAGCCGCAGAATCGAGTCTTGTTCATCGCATCCCTGGAGCGAGTTCAAAAAAGTAAAAACTTTCCAATAATATATTTTCCCTTAGGGTGAGAGTGAATAGGTCACCATTCCTTTCTCTTAAAAGAAAAGCATATTCGTTTGTTTTCAAATAATGAAATTTTGGAACCTTCCGGATTTTACGGTAGAGGACTGTTTTTGTTTTAAATTGTAGTAATAGTGTCTGATCTTTATTTCTGGGGTGGTTTGTTTTACCCAAGGTGCATCTCCTTCCTGGTGAATCTCACTGCCCAGAGAGAGGGAAGTGGACACGACTGAGGTCGAGATGGTGCTGTGACATGCATGGTTCCCCTTCAAGAGTCTTTTCAGTCATTTTGGGAAATTGGTGCTGACGTCAAAGCTGAAAGCCAGATCCAGTAGAGACTGAGAGTGACACTGATGAAGCCACTGGCTCCGTTAGAGAAAGGGTGATGCCCGTATCATTTTAAATCCTTTTGAAGGCACTTAGCATTCAGAAGTAGCAGGAAGATGTCAATGAGGAATTTAATGCCTATATTCCAACCAGCGCTGGACTAGAAGCTGAAATACCCCAGGATCTGTGACGCCCCAGCTGCAGATCAAGAGGGGCCGAAAGGATCTAACCAGTAGTGCGTGTGTGTGTGTGTTATATGAGTTCTGCTGTGGCCAGGTCCAGTGGAACAAGTACCAGCATCAGCTGATAGTGAAGAAATATAATTTAAAAGTTGTTTTATATTTCAGGGCATGTTGTATTTGTAAACAGAAAATAATACTATCTAATTCGTGTCATTGTTTAAATCAG